>NC_135716.1:38525393-39172893 GCF_964656455.1 Halichoerus grypus
TGTACTTACTGCATTCCTAGGGTGTGATCTTTTTCAACGTCGATCCCACTCCTGCCTTGTACACTCTGCCACCTGGGAGGAAGAATAGGAGAGGGGCCCATGAGCAGAATGAGAAGAGTGGCCTCATTCATCCCAGACCCACACCTCTGCCCCTGATCCGACATGACTTAAGATCAACTTGAGAGTGCATGACGTTGCCACATTGATTGGAGATGAGAAAGGACATCTCTTGGAAGCGCACCCTGGTTCTGTAGAGCAGCTGCCCGAAAAAGCCCTTTGGAGAGAGAGGCAAGTCCCCTCTAAGGACTGCCTGACACATGGAGCCTGCAAAGGGACACGATGACTGTCCTGGGTGCCAGTGGCAGGGGCATACAGGGTAAAGGATGCCTGTCAGCACTTCCCTGCTGTGAACTGGAGGTGGGACTGCAGTCGGAACACAGATGGGCGAGAGTCTTCACACAGGCCCATACATACCCAACCATTGGTAGTCCAGACCCCTGAACTCATCCTGTATCCTATGAGTCATCCAAAATCAGCACCATCCTAGTGGCCTAACCTTGCACAATCCTGCAAAAGGATACACTCTGGTGAGTGGGAGGAATCCATGGAATGAAGGCCCAGCCGTAAGTCCCTAGAATTCCACCACAAGCATAGGTCCTGGAGCTTTTTGGGGCAGCTGATTGATTCCACAGGTGGGGTAGGATAATGGCAAATGCCCTGGAGGGAAAACACAGAGACCGGAGTCTATGCTGGTCCTGTCCAGGCTCGGGGCTTTCCATCCAGATGGCCCTGCTGGCCCCGGCTAATGGCCCAGGCATTGAAGGGAGACAAAAAATGTCAAGGAAGGCACTTCTGGTGATTACTAGGGTTGGAGGGTCAGACCTGGGGGCCCCTTGCCCAGATGGCACTAATGGCCCTGGATGGACCCAAGCACAGGAAGGAGACTTATACCAATTTGAGGAAAGCACTCCAAGTCATGGGGACCCCGCAGGTATAGAGCCTGCGGTAGGTCTTCTACTTACTTGGGTCTAATGATAGAACTGCAGTGATCACTTCTCAGCTCTCCTCTTCTTTGACTTTTCAGAAGAATTTGTCACAGTTGATTATTTCTTCTTTCTCGAAACATCATCTTCATTTGACCTCTGGGACCCCACATCTCCTGGCTCCCCTTCTACTTTACTAGTCACCTCTTCTCAGCCTTTTTGGCTCATTCTACGTCATCTCTCTGGCTACTAAGTATTGGAGACCCCCAGAGTTTAGTCTTCAGATCTGTTCTCTATCAGTACTCACTTTCCAGGTAATTGTATCTAGGACCACCATGTACGCGGCTTCATTGTGTGTGCACTGCCTAATTATAGGAGACACCATTCACAACAACCACAACATGATCAAAACTGTGCTTTGCAAAACCTGAACAATTGAATGTAATGGTTCTGATACAGTCTTGTGGCTTTACATGTTTTTCATACCTGATGACAATGGACTCCTCTGAACTTCAGACTCATATCTGTTCAACAGCCTTTTCAACATCTTCAACATCAGTTTCTGATCTTCTCCCCTAAATCTGTTCCTCTAGTGGTCTTCTCACTTCAGTAAATGCTCACTCTGTCCTTCTAGTGGCCCAGTCCAAAAACCTGCAATTCATCCTTGACTTCTCTTTCCTTTTTATGCTATATCCCATCTGTCAGCAAATCCTGTTGGCTCTACCTTCAAAATCTATCTAGAATTGACTACTCCTCACTACTTTTACTATTCCCACCCTGGTCTAAACAACTATCATTTCTTTCCTGGATTATTACAGTGTTTTTCTGACACCTATGCTTCTATACCTCCCATCTATTTCGAACACATTAGCCCTCATGAACTAGTTACAATATGTCAGATCATGCCACTCTTTTGCTCAAAGCCATCCAGTGGCTTATTATTTCACCCATAATTAAATCCAAACTTCTCACTGTGGCTCCTAAGGCCCTATAAGATCTGGCCTCTGCTTCTTTCCCACTCCTTTCTCTCTCACCCTTTCTCCTACCCTTGGCCCTTTGCTCATGCCACTTTATTCATAACAACTTAATTGCTGGTCCTTGAACATGGCGAGCTTGCTCCAAGCTCCCAGCCTTGGTACTTGCTATTCCTTCAATCTGAATTGATCTCCTCTCTGGTGTTTTTATGACTCGCTCCTTCACCAACTTGGCATCACAAATCAGCTGTCATCTTATTAGTGAGAACTTTCTGAACACTCTCATTGAAACACCAAATGTCTCCCTCCAACAATGGCACTTATTGCCATCAGATATATTATATATTTCACTTTTAAATTTTACTTATTGCCTGTTTCCACCTGCTAGAAGGTAAGCTCCATGAGGGCAGTGACTTTTGTTTGTTTTGTTCACTTTTATATTTCTAGACCTGCCACAGGGTAGGTGCTAGATCTATTGAATGAATGACTGAACCACTTATTGTTGATTTTTTTGTTCTGTCTCTTAACACATGTATTTACATAGATAGTATTATTTAAAACTCAAGACTGTGTTGCACGTATTGTTTTCCAACTGGCTCTCGCACTATTTCATGAATATCCTGTTTCCATTCTTTAAACAGTCTTCTGTAACATCATTTTAATAACTGCATATTTCATCGTAGAGATAAATCACATTTTATTTACCTAGTGTTTTAGTGGTAGAAAGTTGCATTTTTCCAAGGACTAACAACTCTACTGCACTAATGATTTACCCATTCTTGTGATTAACTCTTTAATAACAATAATTATCATAATTTATTAGGTACTTCCTTTGTGCTAGGCTCTGGGCTCGGGATTTTATACATTATCTCAATTAATCCTCTTAACAGGCCTATGAGGAAGGTATTTGAGGCAGGAATTAGTAGAAACTGAGGGTAAATGACTTGCTCAGGGTTGTGTAGGTAGAATGTGGCAGAGCTAGGTTTTAAACCCAGGTCTGACTCCACTGTCCACATTCCAAATTGAGATGCTCTACTACCTTTGCAGGATAATTTTCTAGAAATGGAATTTCTGCTCGATCCCCAATTCTTAAAAAGTCACGCATTTTGGAGAGATTTGATTCACGAATTGTTAGTTTAGGAGAAAGTGCTAGTGACAGCATTTCTTGTCCTAGGGCCACAGAAAGAAGAAAACTTAAAAATAATTTTTAATATTATTCATACTATGAAAATAGTACACACACGATAAAATTTCAAGTCATATCTGGGTGTTCAGTTAAAAATGAATCTTCTTTCTACCTTCCAATCCTACCAATTTGGAGGTGTCACCATTAAAAGGTATTCATACCTTCCAGAAATTAGAGAAATTCTTAACTCAAACATGTTTGATATGGTTTGTCCTCTACAGGTTATTTAAAGAAAATTAAAAATTGGAAAGAACTTTGGAAATCTCAAAAATAAAAATTAAAAGAGTCCTAAGGAGATAAGCAGGCATCGTATTTGAAGAAAGAGCAAGCAACCACTCAATTTATCTCCTTCCCCTCAGGCCCTTACATTGCTCAAAGTAGAGAATGATGATTCCTGTCAATTTGTCATCATTCATTAGGACAGGAATCTTGTCTGTTTTAGCAGATATACTTTTTTTAATTAATTTTTTTTTGTTTCCCCAATGCTTGGCACACAGTCAATACTCAATAAATATCTAATTGAATACATGAAGTTATGCTATGAACAATATTGCTTGCTTAGCTTCTGGATGTTCCATTCTGAGGGAACTGAGAAGTCCACACCCGGTCCCACAGAGGACCATGAAGACACCTTGACTATCCTCTGTGAAGCCACAGAAGAAGGTCTCCCTGGCCTTGACTTTGCAGGTGTTGGAAGAGAGGAGTCTAGACGTGGAGGCAGGGATGGGGCAGAGGAAGGGTGGTCAAGAGAGGAAAGACTTCTAGGAACCCATTCAAAAAGGACCCCATAGGGCCCAAAAAAGTGACTCAGTGGGAACAGTTAAGATATGTGTTTTCTCATCCTCTAAGGTCTAGGTGTGTACGTAATTGATTCCTGTCAGTTTTGAAAAATCCTCTGAGAACCAGTTTTCATAACCATTCCCAGGAACTCATGGATGTGGATGTGCCACTGTTTGTTTATCCATATACTAGCTGAAGGACATTATTGTTTGCTTTCAGTTTGGGGCTATTACAAATAAGATCATTATAAACATTTGCAAATAGTTTTTGTGTAAACATACATTTTTCTTTGGTAAATACCTAGGAGTGGTATCCCTAGGTCATATGGTAATTGTATACTCAACTTTATAAGACAATGCCACAGTTTTCCAAAATGATTACCTTTTTTATTTTTATTTTTTTTTAAGTAGGCTCCATGCTGAGGCTTGACGCAGGGCTCAAACATGGGGCTTGACGCAGGGCTCAAACCCACGACCCTAAGATCAAGACCTAAGCTGAGACCAAGAGTTGGACGCTCAGCTGACTGAGCCACCCAGGCACCCCTGATCACCATTGTGTATTCCCACCAGCAATGTATGAGAGCTCCAGTTCCCCTCCATCCTCACTAGCACTTGGTATTGTTAGGTTTTTGAGCTTAGCTACTCTAACAGGTGTGTGTCTCATTGTAGTTTTAATTTGCATTTCCTTAATGATGAATAATGTTGAACATCTTTTCACGAGTTCACTTTTTTTAAAAAAATTTTTGAACCCTGATTCTTGGTCAGTTACCTTGTAGGCTGTTCCTTCGTTTGGCTTGCCTGATGATTTCTCACAATTAGAATTAGGTTGTGGGGCACCTGGATGGCTCAGGTGGTTGGGCGTCTGACTCTTGGTTTCGGCTCAGATCATGATCTTGGGGTTGTGGGATTGAGCCCCGCATCAGGCTCCATGTTCTGCGTGGAATCTCCTTGTCCCTCTCCCTCTGCTCCTCCTCCTGCTCGTGCTCTTCTCTCCCTCTCTCTCTCTCACATAAATAAATAAAATCTTTAAAAAAAGAAGAATGAGGTTGTGAATTCTAGTCAAAATTTCCAAAAAATGATATTGTGTCTTCTGTGCATCATATTAAGAGGTTTGTGATGTCAGTAAATCCTACTACTGGTGATGTTAACCTTGACCACTTTAAGGTGGTGTCTGATGAGCTTTTTCACTCTAAAACTGTCTTTCCCTTTGCAGTTCATAAAACTCTTGGGTAGATATTTTGAGACTATGAAAATAACCTTGTTACCTTCAAATTTCATCCAGTAATTTTGGCATTTGTAAATGGATCATGGATGCAGCAGATTTTACTGTGTGTGTGTGTTTTTTTTTTTACCAAGTAGGGATTTTTTTTTTTCATTTCTCTCGTCTCAACTTTTATAGAATTCTATTTTATAGGGGAAGAGGTGTCCCTGCTTCCCATTTATTTATTTATTTATTTATTTAGATCAGTCTGGACACACGGATATTTATTTTATTCTACCTGATTAAAATCTAATCCTGTCATTGTTTTGTTGCTCAAGTTGTTTCATCTTTAGCTATTAGGTGCTCCTTTAGGCTAGCTCTTATGTTCTTTTGACAAGTTCCCATGGTATTTTGAGCAATTCCCATTATCCTGCCACCACAGGATATTGATCTTATGTACTTTTCCTGACCAAGTCCAAGAATCACTTACGTTTCTAAGGAAACCTGGTTCCTTTGACTGGGGAATGGTAATTCAAAATAAACATCTGGACACTAGGTGAGCTCCTTGCTACTGAGTGTGTTTCTTGGCCCTCCCAGCAAACAGAGCCAGAAAACAACAGGTCTGTATTGTAATGCACACATCCCCACACATTTTGCTTTCTGTAACCATCGGTATGGACATTAAAAACAGTGAGTTTATCCTGATACCTCTGATTCCTAATCCAACACCAGAGCATTCATTTTAGCCTTTCTCCTTGTAACTTCTTTCTGTCACAGTAAGAAATCTAGCTTTCTTGACCTTTGGTATAGTTATTTACTTCTAGTACACCCAAAAAGTGGTTCAGTACCGCTAACCCATACCTTTGTGAGAAATACATTTGACAACCAGATCGCAGCATTTTGGTGTCATTCCTTTTCCCTCTTGCCTTATGGTGTCCAGTCAAGATATTATTTTCCAAAGTGACTCAGGTTAGTTCTTTTCTTCCCCACCCCTTGCCGTGTGGTTATTTATTTGTAATACAACTGAGGGCCATCTTTCACTCTTTGTGTTCTATCTTGGATTTCCCCCACATTAGTTTTAATTATTTCTTTATTTTGGGGGTAGATATATGAAATGTAGGTGAAACCTTACCGTCCTTTTGAGAGTCAGAGCTGTAGAAAAAGTATGTCTGGAGAACTGTAGAGGTAGTTTCAGTTCTGTCACAGCTTCCTTGTCTCTCTCTTCTGCCACCTGGTGGAGATCTGCAGACGGGAGCCTGCCAGTGAGCAGGGGACTCACTGATTGCAGCTTCCCAGGAGGCCACACTTGCAGTGAAGCCCGAATTTGGCTGTTAGCAACTTATTGAAGATTTTACCACAATAAGTTAACATCCATCACCTCATGTAGTTTAAAAAAAAAACACACACTTGTTTTTTTTTCCCCTTGTGATGAGAACTTTTAGGATCTATTCTCTTAGCAACTTTCAAATATTTACATATATTGTAATATATAGTCATTATGATGTATACTTTAAATGTATGCAGTGCTATGTGGCAATTATATCTCAATAAAACTGAAAGAAAGCAAAAACGATGTTAGCCTAATTCTTACCCGTTAGTATGGCGCCCAGCATCTCCCCTGCTGTGGGATCCAGACGAGCCAGCGCTCCTGTGTCGTCTCCTTGGACCGGCTTCCTTCCCTTACATTTCACACTACTTGGCTGCTCTGAGGACCTCAACTCTCCGATGGGCTCAAAAATGCTATGCTTTTTCAGTTTATCCAGATTTTTCATGTTGTTGGAGTGAAAGGGATGCTCTGTCCAGCTTTTTACGTCTTCGGCTCAGGCCAAACGTGTGAGGGGCACCCATGTGCACATTGCTGTTTAAGGCATTTTATGTGAATGCTTGATTGTTAGAGAGGTTTTTTCCCCCCTTAGCTTATTAACTTGTGAACTTCTTCCTTGTCTATTTACATGTGTCATAGGCCTGTTGAGGACCACCGAGGGAGAATTTGACTTCTCTTATTTCTCTGAAAGTGCTCAGCGCAGTGCGTTCCTTATGCTATTGGCTAAAAAGTTCCAATCGTTTGCATTCCAATTTAAACCTATTTCTTATTTTATCTTTTTTTTTAAGATTTTATTTATTTATTTGAAGGAGAGAGAGAGAGAGCACAAGCCAGGGGAAGGGGCAGAGGGAGAGGGAGAAGCAGAATCCCCGCTGAGCAAGGAGCCCGATGCGGGGCTCGATCCCAGGACCCTGGGATCATGACCTGAGCCAAACGCAGAGGCTTAACCAACTGAGCCACCCAGGCACCTCTTATTCTAGCTTTAATTAACAAAGCTGGGGAAAGCACGACTCACCCCTGTATTGGGTTGAATAATGTCCTTCAAAAATTCATGTCCAGCCAGAACCTGTGAATGTAACCTTATTTGGAAATAGGGTCTTTACAGATACAATTGATTAAGATGAGGTCATACAAGATTCGGGTCAGCCCTAAATCCAACATGACTGATGTCCTTATAGGACGAGGGAAAGTGAACACAGACACACTGACATCCAGGGAGGAAGGCCACGTGAAGAGGGAGGCAGAGATTAGAGTGATGCTCCCACAAGCCCAGGGACGCCAAGGATTTTCAGCAACCACCAGAAGCTAGAAGAGTGGAGTAAGAATTCCACTTTGTGTCTCAGAGGGAGCGCAGCCCTGCCAACATCTTGATTTCAGACTTTGGGCCTCCAGCACTGTGGGATAATAAATTTCTGTTGTTTTATGCCACCAGTTTGTGGTAGTTTGTTATGGCAGTCCCAGGAGGTGAAGACACACCTGATTCTTTACATCATGTAATTCTCCTCAGCCTCGGTGATACAAGTGTAAAATTCTTCAGGTTTTCTGAGCTATTCCTTCATCCTTTCTTTATAGTCTTTTTTTTTTTCATAATTGTTCAGCCTATGTATGAGCATACATTTTTTTTTCTGGTCAGAAGGGCTCTTAAAGAAAAGCTTTAAAGGAAAGCAGTGCATCTACAATGTGGGAGATCTGTGGCCTGCACAGGGAGAAATGTCTTAGGATTTCAGAACATGAGCTCGCTCAGAGTTCGTGGTGGATGTGGTTTCTAGCAGAATTAATGGGATGTCAAGCTATGTTGATATTCTTCCACCAGAGAGATCCCTAAGATCCATGCCAACAGCTTTGGTCTCTACGAAGTCTCCCTATGAAGAGCCATTTCAGTTTAGTGTGGTCTGGACCATTGCTCTTTAGGATGCATTTTTGCGGTGATAGAATAGTAACTGGTTTCCTTAGAAGAGAGATGGAAATGGCTCCCTAGAAGCCTCCCAATACTGCCCATCCACCCAGTTGATCAGACAGCCTTACCCTTTAAATGCCTACCTGCTGGGGCTGGAATTAGGAGGGCCTTTTAAAATGGTCTGCTAAATAGGCAATAGTTTTTGTACTCTAAAGAATGGGCAGGAAATGCATTAGAAATTTGTCTCACTCCTTTCCCTGGTCTCATATCCTAACAACTTCCCCCCCCTCACAAAAACAAGTTTACCATGGGCTAATTTCTCTTTCTTTTTCTGAATTCTTCCTTTTGATTTATTTCTTCACTGTCCCTGCTCTTTGATTTCCTTTCTTTCCCCTTGCATTGCTTTCTGAATTGTCTTCGGCTTATGTCCACAGGGCCTGCTGGATTGACTTGTCCCACACATCTGTATTTGATCTTATAGGCTCGTGCTGGATAAGGAGGGTCTGCCTGATGCGGACTATAATTCTCTCATCACCAACTGCAGAGACCACAGCTCTGGATTCTACTTCCTCTTTGAGCTGCATTGGGTCAGAGTTTGTGTGAACGGAGCTGCTGAGTTGATCCAGAACTTTCGGGTTTGATCAGACCCAGATCTTCTGGACTTTCTAGCAGGAAACAGCCTGGACTACATTCTCAGGCTTCTCGACCAAGAAATCTGAAGGATTCCAGTGGACAAAGAAATGAGCTTAAACTGACAAGATGAAATTTAGCAGGGGTATATGTGAAGGGGATCAGAATATTCCACCCTGGGATATGCCACATTAGCATAAAGAACATTTAGAGCTGAAAGCAATTAAGAAACATCAGACTCAGGAGGAACTCTCTGCCCTCCCCATTTCTGTCTAAAAGCAGGGCATATATTTCCCTTTTATAAAGGTAACATAAAGTTCCATTTGTAAAAAAAGTCCCTCTCTCCTGTACTTGGAAAAGGAGAATTATTCTTTTTTTTTTTTTAATTTTTTTAAATTTTTTTTTATTTATTTGCGAGAGAGAGAATGAGAGACAGAGAGCATGAGAGGGAGGAGGGTCAGAGGGAGAAGCAGACTCCCTGCTGAGCAGGGAGCCCGATGTGGGACTCGATCCCGGGACTCCAGGATCATGACCTGAGCCGAAGGCAGTCGCCTAACCAACTGAGCCACCCAGGTGCCCAAAGGAGAATTATTCTTAATCACTCTAGAAAATTCTCAGCGGAGAGGGTACCAACTCAAGTCTGCATTACAAATCTTACTAAAAAAACTTTCCTCCATCAGTAGTTTCGCATAAATTTATTTACTTTTCCACAATTTACCACCTCTAGGGACCCTTTGTCTAGTCACTTTTCTGTAATTTATCACCCTTTGTTAAAATTGTATATAAGCTTCTGAGTCTAATTACTTTTTGGGGATTTTCACTCTTATTTCTATGAACCCCCCACATGCATGTAAAATTAAAAAATCAACATTAAAAATATGTATTCCTTTTCTCCTATTAATCTGCCTTTTGTTAATTTGCAGTCCACAGCAACTGAATCTAAGAGGGTAGAGGAAAAAAGTTTGTTTTTCTTATATATGCAAGGGTCTGAAACAAGAGTCAAGAAATCTGCTACATGAGTTCAGGTGATTTAGCAGCCCTAGGAGCAAGGGACAAAGAAACTAGTCAATAGTAATATCAGTGTTCATCAAAACTTCTCTTTGTGGCTTCACTTACATATTAATGTCCATCTTAGTATAGACTAATCAAAATAGTACTGAGTTCCATATGAGCTAGAGCTTATTGTAAAGACCGGGGTAGAAAATTGCCTGTGTGATAGATTAATTACAAAAATGTTCCCAATCTCTTTCAACCTCTTCCCTGTTTCCATAAATTTTGCAATTTGACCCTGTAGCTCCTCCCATCGAGAAGTGAAGTCTATTTCTCCATGCTTTGAATCAAGCTTTGTGATTGGCTTTGACCTATATAGAATGTTGCAGAAATGCTGGTGAAACTGTTCTGAACCTAGACTTCATGAGCCCTTGGACATTTTCACACTTTCTCTTAGAATCATGCCTCTGCCATGTGAACAAACTCAGGCTAGTCTGCTCAATGCTGAGAAACCCATGGCCTAGTCATGCCTGTCATCCCAGGTAAGAAGCAGCCAACTTGCCAGAGCCAAGAGGAGAATATCTTAGGCCAGCCAGCCCCCAGCTAACCTGACACTCGGCTGTAGGAAAATATCTGAGCTCAACTGACATCAGCTAAGCCTAGGGCAGATAAGTAGAGTGACCCAGCTGACCTGCAGACTTGTGAGCTATAGTAAATATCTGCTTCTTGAACCATTAGGTTTTAGTTTGTTACACAGCAATAGCTCACTGATACAGCCTTGAAAGCACATCTTGTAAGAATTGTTAAAGCAACTGATGATATTGCCTTTGGAGAAGGGAAGACTTGGTGGGGAGCATGACAGCTCTGGAGACTGTGGGGTTCAGTGGCCAGTGCTGGACCCACAGAGAAAAACCTACAGGCCAGAAGTTGGTCTGGTGGTCAGCTCATCTGATGACAGAGCAAAGAAAAGTGGCAGCCTAGGGAGTGGCCTGCACTATCAGTTTGTAGGGGCAAAGGATGTGTATTTCCAACAGACCAAGTGGAGACCATAGCCTGGAGAGATTTTAGAGATACTCTGCTTAAGAGGGTAACCTGGAGGGGTTTCAGTATCCTAGATGACTGGATCTTTGAAGTGGCCTGCTGAAGAGTGGTAATAAGAGGCTGATTGGAGGGAGCATCGCACGAATTAAGGAGATTGTGTGAGAGGTCACCTGGGAGGTCTCTGGTGGCCCACAAATACACCATGGACAAATGAGTCCAAAGTGCACCACATCTATTAGAATCCTGGCCTTGACACATACCCAGTTGTATGACCTTGGGCAAATTTCCTAATTACTCTGAGCAGCAGTAAACTGGCAAGCATAAATCCATCTTGTAGGGTTATTGTTAGGATGAAATGAAATATTCTGTGCAAAGTTCCTAGGGAACTCTAGTATGCCCACAGTAAGGGGCAACTCTTGGAAACAGCTTTAGTACCGCTGGGTCAGTGGGTTTAGGTTACCAGCAACTCAGCCAGGGCGGAGAGCAAGGAAAAAAAGAATGATAGAAGAGGGAGAAGGGAGGCAGAGGGACGAGCGGGGGCGGGGGGGGGGGGCAGCAGGGAGAGATGGAGAAAGAGAAAGTGGAAGGAAAACCTCCATAAAAGGAAAGTTTTTTTATGTTTGTTTGTTTTTAATAGGAGACGAATAGAGAAAAAGAAAAACAACATTTAGCTGGGGTCAAAATATAAAGCACCCCCCCACCCCTAAGTTGATCTCATGTTACTAGAAACAACAATTTCAGTTGATCTGAAAAAAAAAAAAATAAGTTTGCCCAAATCTAGGAACTTGGTACTCTCCAGCATAAAACAGTCCTTTGTGAGTAAACATGTGGTTGACTTAAAGTACAATCTTCCCAGAGGGTTTCTTTCGGCTTCTCAAGATGTTTCCCTCCTCTGTTCTCTTCTCAGGCTGTGATTGTCAGTAGGTTAGGTGTATTAAATGTATTTTTGACCTACAATATTTTCAACTTTCAATGGGCTTATGGGACATAACCATATTGTAAGTCGTGGAAGATCTGTATCTAGGGATATTTACTGTATTAGAAATTAAAATAGAAATTAAAAAATTTTATTAATCCATTTAAAAAAATAATAAACTAAACAAATTACAGATTAATACAAATAACCTTTAAAAATGAAGGATAACTGTATTTTCCAAAAAAATTGGTAAGAAAGGTAGTTTTACATTTTTTTCAAATTTCTTCAATATCTGGCTTTGTAGAAGACATGTGTATGAAAGCATGTATCTACCAGAAGGTATATACTTTGGCATTCAAACTATTGTGATTTTGTACGCTATGTAGCCTCTGGAAAACTCCACGGTACCTTCGTGACAGAGTGAGAGTGAAAAAGGCAAACAGTGTCTTAGCAGGATCATGAAAATAGCTTTTTAAAAAAATTTTTTTAAAGATTTTATTTATTTGAGAAAGAGAGTGTGAGAGAGAGAGAGATCGATCATGAGCGGGGGGGAGGGGTAGAGGGAGAAGCAGACTCCCAGCTGAGCAGGGAATTTGATGCAAGACTCCATCATCCCAGGACCCTGGGATCATGACCTGAGCTGAAGGCAGACACTTAACTGACTGAGCCACCTAGGTGTCCACAAAATAGCTTTAAAAAAAAAAAATTATTTATTTTAGAGAGAGAGAGTGAGTGTGAGCGAGGGGAGGGACAAAGGGGGAAAGGGAGAGAGAGAGAAACTCAAGCAGACTCTCGCTGAGCATGGAGCCCGATGTGGGGCTCCATCTCAAGACCCTGAGATCATGACCTGAGCTGAAACCAGTAGTCAGACACTTAACCGACTGAGGCACCTAGGCGCCCCCATGAAAATAGCTTTGTTCTCATGGCCCCCTGGAAGGATCTTGAGGACCCACAGGAAGATGCAGATCATTTTGAGAATTGCTGCTCTAGGACTTTCTCCCTGCACTACCGGAAAAGCTTTCCACATCCCTTTCCTGTCTGATGGGAATTGCTCCTGGGTCACATCCTCCTTCTTCCCTGCTGGCATTCTCCTTGACCTTCCCTGGGCCAAGGTCAGTGTCTAGGCTGTCAGGAAAGACATTGAATTTTTTAGGAGGGAAAACATCTACAGGATTATTTCAAATGTGTTATCCCCACCACCAAGAGGAAGATGAATTGAAAGGAGAGGATGGTGGAAAGTGAAATGTGTTGGGGGGGACAGGGAGTAACAGACTGTTCCCCTCTGTGCCTGCTTGCTGGGGCCCTCGGATGCTCTGCTCTGCCTAGCCTGCTTGGCAAATACTATGTTCTTTCAGCTACATTTATCACCTGTCCCTTAAATTAATGAGACCAGCTCACTTCTCTGATGGTCAATTTACTAGTTTCTTTCTTTATCATTTTGCTTTGGGCACCAGAGAAGAAAAATATCTGTGCTTCCTTTTGCATAGGGATAAACAGAAATCATACACTATTAGTGTCTAATAACCGAGATCTATAAACTCAGCCCGGGGTGATAAACCTGGATGATTTTTTTTCCACTGTCTTTCATGTCAGTCCTCCTTCACCACAACATCATCAATCAATCAAATTGCTCCTGGAGTTCGTTATGTTACCATGGCAACGCCTTCCCGCACAGTTAAAAATAAAACTTCTGTGTTCCTGCTGAAATTTGGGGAGAGCAAGGACCTAATTGCCTGGCAGTCCTCATCGTGGGAACACTGCTACTCGGGCAGAGGCGATCTAGCCACTTTGTACTGGAGAGTGAAGACGAACAGCAGCACCGAGTTCTGCGTCTGTCTCCCCCGGGGCAGTCCCCGCGAGAACGTGAGGCTGCCTCTTGCAGGTCTGCGTAGCTGTTTTTCATCATCGACCCACTGGAGGCTTCCCCGTTCTTAGGCTGCGGGTCCTTCACAGACATCTTCTCTGCATTCGGCAAATCCATGGGGAAGAAGGAAAAAAAAATCAATGCGGAAAGCGGGTTAACTGCTCTCTTGGACACTTTAGATTGTTTCATAAGGAAGAGATTTCTGCAGAGATGCCGCATTCATTTAGGTTCCCCCAGAGACAGACCCCGAGACAAGGATTCAAGGGCAAGCACTTGATTTGGGAGGTGCAGGGGTACAAATGGGGAGGGGAGGTGGAAACGTGATGCGGAGGAGACAAGATGAACAATAAGCAATAAGGATGTGCCGTGAACTCAGCCACCAATGTGGGTAACTGGGACTTCATTCTGTAGGGAAACTGAGGAGTGGGGGGGAATCACTGGCCTCTGAGTTCTCCTAGCTGAGGAATGAGAACGCTGGGTATCTATACACTGACTCTCAAGGGGCTTTGGCTGAAGGCTGCTCCCAAGGGTACTCCTTCCCGGCACTTCTGCTCTGCCAGGTGGGGCTGGGTGGCCCTTTGGCTCTATAGAATGAGTGCTGGCCCGGAGATGCAGGAACCTGCGACCAGAAATCAGTGGATAAGGGATTAGGGTGGGTCACTGCAGGTGTGGGCTCCGGGTGCTCCGACTGGGAACTTTATTTGGGAAGTGAAAGAAGTTCCACTGAAGCAAGCCTACAAGAGACTAGCCCCAAGAGTAGTGACTATGAAAATAATAAAAGAACAGAAGGTGGTTTTAAAATGGTTTTGTTATTGTTTTCACTTGTATTTTTAAAATGGTATTTTCCTACAGTACGCAAGATATTTGAATGGACATTTGAATCTTTACTATCATGAAATGGCTTTTCATCTTTAACCAACCTCTTGGAACTTTAGTTTTTCACGGCTTGCCTTTAATCCCCAAATAGCCTCACGTCACCATGTGGTTAGAATCCACCTTCCCTAAGTATGCTTTGCCTTTTGATTCTGCTCCTTTGACGCTTTCCCAAAGATGACTCCTAAGTATAGTGTCTGAGAGTCAAGTGACTGGAATATCAGAAACAAGGCTCCCAGAGGAGGGACAATAACAAGCCCCCCATCTATGGAATGTCTATGTGCCAGGCACTGTGCTAAGTGATCTTCATGGATCACTTCATTTAAAATTTATAACCACTCCATGAGGAAGGTACTCTAATCACCCCGTTTTACAAACGAGGAAACAAAGGCAGAGTAACTTGAAAGTTCCACCGTCTAGCAGATTTGGGAGCCAGGATTCACACCCAGGCTGCCCATTCCCAGAAAATGTCTTTAATCACCTTTATCTTTTTCTTTTTATCTTCTGTTATTTCTTCCAAATCAAAATTGCTGTTTTGGGTTGACAGTTTTCAATATAGTCCAATAGATGGACCATACTACAAAATGTCTAGGACTAACCCATCTGCAGCTGGCCCTGGCCAGGGAGCAATGCTGCTTAAAATCAGATTTGTATTCAAAGGAAGTGTACAGGCATGCCCCTCCTTCCCTCCCAAGGAAGAACCCTAGTAATACTTGCTCTTAAATATCTCTCTCAGGTCAAAGTTGTATATTTTGTACTTCATGGGAAGAGCTCGGGGGCTTCAGCTGATTTCAATTTGTCCAGACCACTAGGAAGATGCTGCTTGAGGACAATTTGCCTCTGGCCCAATGAACTGCTACCGATCTGCTGCAGAGGTCTATGGTTCTTTCCACAGATAAAGCAATATACTTTAATTTATCCTCTTGGGTGCAGAAAGAATGACTTAGAATATTACCTCCAGTAATTCACCATTTATTTTATAAGGCTACATGCATACAGGAAAACAAGAAAAACTGAAGGCCTGGATGGAAAAGACAGAGCCCATTGACCAGAAATGGTGGGATGGTCTGAACTCGAGAGCTTTGAACTTGACGCCCCTTGGCTCCCTCTGCAGATTTGCTCCTTGAACCTCTCTCTGCTCAGTTTTCTCATCTTTCTCTCCATATACTTGCCTTCTCTTCCTCATATCTACTGCTTCCTTGAGATTTCTCTTTTTTATCTTTCTTTTACACACAGAGCAACATGAATCGTGGCTTCTATTTATGTTATATGCTTTAAACTACTGTTTCCACAGTTAACTGCGCTAATCTCAGAATTTCTTGGCTTAAATGATGAAAGGAGAGACTCAGAATGGACAAGTTTATGTGTTCAAGCCAAGCCATGTCATAAGTTTCTAATCAGTCTGTGGCTTCTTGGCCTTTAAGTCAAGTGACTGCCCCTAGTCCAGTTTGCTTTGGCCAGGTATGTGTGGTATAACTATAACCCCTTCAGGAAAGGTGCCCACAGCGGCTGTGGGCAGGGCAGGTACCATAACTGAGATCTACTGTACTGCTCTTTGAATTTCATAACAAATGGCATCTTGCTCCCTGCACTTCTTTTTTTTTTTTTAAAGATTTTATTTATTTGCGAGAGAGAGAATGAGAGACAGAGAGCATGAGAGGGAGGAGGGTCAGAGGGAGAAGCAGACTCCCTGCCGAGCAGGGAGCCCGATGCGGGACTCGATCCCGGGACTCCAGGATCATGACCTGAGCCGAAGGCAGTCGCTTAACCAACTGAGCCACCCAGGCGCCCGCTCCCTGCACTTCTATTACTGAAAGCATATGGGTAGGATTTCTGGCACCAATAGAACCGTAGATACACTCAAGAGAGCTCAGTCCTGAGTTGCCTCTCAAAAGCACAGCCATGATATTTTATATTTGATAAAGGTGACCTAACAGAATTTCTAACCATCGAAGGTTCTAGGTTTTTCGAGGGTCTATCTCTGCATCAAACGACCGTATGAGAAAAATCACATACTTGGACTACATCAGTTTACTTCTCTGGAGACATGTCTGAATAAAATTATGGTTTAAGATTATACCCTTGATGTTAAACATAAGAAATGTACACATGAAGAATGTATTTGCATCTTGAAAATTGTTTGAAAAGTTCCTTATTATTATATGTGCTTTATATAAACATTCATGTAATAATTTTCTCTTAGATTTTAGTGCCAAGGAAAAAAAAACTATTTGTTTTAATGAGTGAGAATGACATAATTCACCAAATTTCTTATTTGTCACTAGAAAAATCAAGCAAAATTTAGGACTCAATTATAGTAACTTGCTTTAGCCTTGGTTTCTGATATAATAATCTTCCTCCTCTCAAGTACATGCTTTTGATATTTTATCCTTATTTTAATGATTGAAAAGTATATATTATGTCTGTTGCCTAACCCACTTTAAATACTTTTGGAAGTAACTAGAATACAAGTAATACATATGATTCAATATGTATTATTAATGTTGCTGCTTGGTAGAGTACATGCTAATGAATTCAGGGAAATTTTTGGTGTTTTAGCAGGTCTTCACGCTAGTGACTTTTTATGCTCAAACATATTGTAAATGAGATGTTCGTTACCACTGTGCTTTTGCTACTAAGAAAATGTTTGTGGGGCCCCTGGAGCAGTCTGATGATGTATTTATGTTGTAGAAAATTTGAGTTTAAGAGAGTTCACATGAAGATTTTTATTGAAAGGAAGGGCTGAGGTTAGTAACCACTGGTAAAGAATTATTCATTTTCCATAAAGGAATCAGAGAGAACTTGATTGGCCTTTTATAATAGATGTTTTAGGATGCTGGAGGCTGTAGACAATTTTAAATAAATACATGGAAACACACATTTTCCAGAAAGGAAGGCTCTTTGGAAGGCAGCAAGCCATGTGGCCTACCAGGGTTACAAGCCTGGTTTCCACTGAATGTTTTTTGGACCTTGCTTTTAAAAAAATGAGTTAGCAGTAACACAAACAAAACTTGCATCTCTGTGGAGTGGTATTTTCCAGGTCACTGGGCATTCTCTGCTATTGGATTTAGTGGTATGTCATTGAATTCTTATTTTGGAAATTGCCAAGTCTTAAAGCCAGCAGATGCTTCAGCCCCCACCCAGCATTCCAGTGAGCTTGATTGGCCCTTGATCAAACTCTGCTTCACAGCAAGTCTGATTTGTTACCTTGGACCATTTTTCTATGGTTCTTTGTTCTTTTGCTCTCACTTTGGAGGAGCCAATGCGGTTGCTTTTGGCACCTGAGTTTGTAACCTTTCCCGAATTTCTCCTTCACAACCTCTTGTCAGAGACCCAAATCCCAAAGGCACATGCTAACGCAGCCCAGATGCCAGGAAGATCCATCCCCAGCTGGGCCATATGACCCTAATGAGCAAGCAGCCATATGTACAGTTAATTAAAACTGAAGTCAAAATACGAAAATGAGTTTTCAGGGTGCACTTAGCAATGGCAAGGTTTCCTTTTGTAAAATCTGGGCACTGCTTATACAGCCACCAGGAGAAAGGGGCAAGCAAGCTACTTATATGAATTCCCTTTGCTTCAAAATCTCAGTTAATAGCTATAATGTATACGAATGTCCCATACTGAAAAGTCCACTGAAAGACATTACAAGAAGGAGTAAAAAGAAAGCAGTCTGTGCTTACAATCTAGTGGGGCATTGAACATATTAAACTCTCTCCTTCAGTGGCTGACGTTCATGGTTTTTCCTTTGTGTTTCCCTTGACCCTCTGCAGGTAGGATTTGTCTCTTACTTTGTGGTTCCATTGCACTCCGAGCCTTCCCGTGTGTTCTGATGGTTGACTTGTCTCCCTTGCTCAACCGTGAGGTCCAGCGGTTGTACCAGACCCACTAGTATTGAATGGGGAGAGCTGCCTTGCACGTTCCATAGAGTTGAGGGCCAGTTGTTTACTGTGGGTAGATTGCTATTGACTATAGTGACAATATTTTTAGGTATCATGGAATTTGGCAAACGCTATAAAATCAGGGCGATGAATTTTGGGGTGGTGGATTACCAGTACATGGAATCCTTGAAGTCAGGATTGTGGCTTTTTTTTGGATCTCCAGAGCCTGGCATAGAATGGGTACTCAACATGTATTTGATGAATGAATGAAGGGACCCAAAATAGAATGAAACCAACCAAATGGGCCTCGTAGAAAACGAAACAAGCGGTTGCAATGATGTAGTGAGTTGAGAGGCCCATTGAAGGGTCCCCATCTCTCCACCAGTCTGTGTCCCTTGCTGCTTTGTTGCTGTACATGATCCCGTATTGATAGTATTTTCAGAGTAAAGTGCACATTCTGATTGGTTGTAGGGAGAAGTTCACTGAGTGGAGCAAGAGAAGGGGAAGCTGATAGGAAGTGAGATGGTGGGTGGGAGCAAACACACTGGCCAGAAAACACACTGAATTGAGGACTAATTTATCCAATAGTTATTCCATTAAAGGTTCACCCCTGCTGGAGCTAAGCAGGACTGTGAAATGGTGAGATTTATTCCTAAGCCTTTCTACCTTTCCTTTCTCTGTGAGCCAGGGCATTCATAGCATCCCTTTCATTTATTTATTTATTTATTTATTTATTTATTTATTTATTTATTTATATTATTTTTAAAACAGATTATTTATTTGGGGGAGAGGGAGAGGGAGAAAATCTCCAGCCGACTCCCTGCTGAGCAGGGAGGGAGCCAGACTCAGGGCTTGATATGGGGCTCCATCTCCCGACCCTGAGATCATGACCCTGAGATCAGGACGTGAGCCCAAATCAAGAGTCAGACGCTTAATGGATTGAGCCACCCAGGAGTGCTGCTCTGTTCTTTTTAAAGAAAAGAATCCCTTATTCTAGACCTATTTCTCTCCCACTACTTTTCTGTTACAGCTTCCTTGTCTTTAGCACCTTCTCTATGAGCCCAGCCGTTCCTGGTTATGACTTGAGATGTTATTCTAAGCAAGGTGCTACTGTTATTCAACAGAAGACTCATAGAAACAGTAAAGATTGAATCCAAAGAAACAAAAACCCCAATGATGGTGTATCAGGTACTGTGGGAGCTGTATGGGGGAAAATTTTAGTGTGGGGGACAGAGAAGATTCTAGGTGGTATGCTTTAAATCATACTACATTAAGTAATTGCTTTTACTGCCTTAGTATTAGCTAGGTTCTCACTGATTTTTGACAAAAGAGCAGGGGCCTGATGAGGTAGGAGTTGGCAGGGGTAAGTTTTGATAAAGGGAGGGAAGAGGCAAAAGTCTAGGGTAGGGGAGATGTTCCTTACCAGGCATCCTGGGCATTTGGAAGGTACTAGAACTATGGAGTGTAGGCATATCCTGGGGGCCAGAGTGCGCTGGGGGAGGAGGCCCCTGGAAGGTGCTGGGGGAGGGGTGGGAGAAGAGCAGAGGGTCTCAGAAGCAAACATGGCCTCGAGCCAGCCTTGACTGCCGTCTGTGTTTGGTCTTTTTCTACTTAATGTTTACTAGTTTTGTAATTGCCAAAAACTTGTAGTAGGCAAGCTTCTCAGACAAGATTTGAGCTTCTGTGCTGATGGCCTATGTTTATTGGATTCAGCTTTCTTGGAGAACGATCTACTTTCCAGGACCCCTCCTACTCCCCACTTCTCCGAGTCTTCAGGGAGAAGGCAGGTCCAAACTGAAAGGGAATCTCAAAGAAGGCTTGTTTGCAGTCCGTTAGAGGATTCTGGAAAATAATTTTGTTTATATCAAAAAGCAAGAGGAAGAAATTTTTTATGAAAATTCTTTCATTTACCTACGTGTATGTCTTTATTCCTTAGACAAGCTGTGAGTGAGGGGGCAGGTGGGGAAAATCCAAATCCTCGGAAATGTTTTGCAATGTGTGTAAGGTTTAAATAAAGATTTCATCAAGACTTCAGAAAATTACCTCTCCTCCCTTGACAACAGCTCTGCATCTAGGGAAGAGCATGGGCTAAAGTACAGTTGGAGAAAGTGACTTTACTTTTTATCCTCCTTGGGATTGGGACTAATAAGTAGTATCTTTTGAAATCCTATGACCAGGGGAATGGTGCCAGTGCATGAGAGACAAGTACCAAGGTGCTGGGTCAGTGTGCTGGTTTGTAACATATTGTACAAAGCTCAAATGGAAGCTACTTTCTCCTTAAAGGTGTCAGGTAACAATAAGAATGGGATAATAAAATTGCACACAAATGCATTGAGTACTCACTGTGCATTGGGTCCTGTGAGCTAAGTGCTTTCCAGCATTATCCCACTTAGTCTTTTAACAACCCTGTGGGGTAGTCACTGTTACAATCATGCCCATTTTATAGGTGAGAACACTGAGCAACAGAGCAGTTAAATAACTTGCCAGTGGTTAGTAGCAGAGATGGAATTACGTATCCAGGCCTTGGCCTGGGCTTCTAACCACGACACTACCAGCAGTAGAAGGCAGGGCACAAACTGCAACAGCAACATTTACGGAGCACCTACTATATGCCGGGAACTGCACTAAGTCTCTTCCATGCTTTATTCACTCACTTTCTTGACAACACTATGAGGTTGATTCTGTTCTATTCCCGTTTTACAGAAGATGAAATTGAGGCATAGGTCACAATTAGGGTAATGGAGCTGGGGTGGTGGTGGCGATAAGTGCTCGGGCTGCTACAGGTGACCATCAGAGTGACTAAAAGCACTAGCAAGGGACACAGACCTGTTTTCATAAAGGCTAACCTAGGGTCTCGCATCACGGGTTATGAGCGTGTTTACACCGTGCAAAAATGTGCGATTTCTCTCACTCATGTGTGCCACCCTGGGATAGCACTGATGTTGCTGATCTGCCTCCCACCACAACCGATTCCCGAGCCATACCTGTCTTATGATGCTCTGAGCGTCTCACCGCCTGAAGCCCAAGCCCTCTGGTGCTACGGCGTGGGAAAGCTTTGGGTGCCACCGGTGGGCAAAGGTGGGTGGGCAGACAGTGTCTTTGGTTTGTTTGATTGCAGTAATAAATAAACAAGACACAGAAGGAGGGAATTTCAGGTGCTTCTGTGTCACTTGGTTCTAGTTACCAATATTAGTCTCCAGCTTTTTCAGGCAAGAAAAGGGGGACGAGCCACCGATGGAATATAAAAGTTGCTAAAAGCAGCATTTCAAGACAACAGAGATGCTCACACCTTGGACCTGTGTGGCTAGGTTCAGGGACAAAAGTTTATTTATTTATTTATTAACGAGGGCTGATTTCTACCATTTATCTTTTATTAGACTTCACTTGAACTTACAGTGCTCCTCAAACGATGGTACCATATTAAATTGATGGCCCCTTCCCCCAATTTCTTCTATCCCTACACAATACTTAATTTTTATGGGGATTGGCCATCTCAGTGGCTTAAGAAATGAGAGATGGCTTTGACCAAAAGGTGTAAACACGCCTTACTGTTTGAAGCCTTACTATTTGAGTTATTTTCCTGGTCACAGATGTAGACTTGCAATGATTCATCATTCATTCATTGCTCTGAGCCCCCAGCCCCTAGAAGCAAAGGTAATCCCAGTTTCCTCAAGCCTGCTGAGTTTGCACAGATAGGGGAACTCAAGTGCCCCGGCTCATGCCACCAGGTATGTAATGAGTGACTTTCATTTCCATTCAAACTTCCACCAAGTTATTGCTAGGAGCCGCTGGGGCCACCTCATGTGAGCTCGTGAGCAGTGTTTCCGCTTTGGACCATCTTGCCAGCATCTGGGGTTTGAGGGCAGCACCTCATTGCTTCCACTGTTTAATCTCCGATGCTCGCAATCATAAACCTTATAGTGCCTGTGGCGCCTGGCCCATCTGCATTTTTTTCCTGCACCTAAACCACCGACACTGCAGAGGTGAGGCTATGCTCAATGTGAGGGCACAAGCCCCTTCTCTCCTGCATGGGTCTCTGAGTCTCCTGGAGTCCCTCCTGCAGACAGCTTCTTTGACTTCATCTGCAGCCTTCTCCAGATGCTTCTCGGGGCTGGCTGTGGTCAGTATCCTCCGTGGATTCTTCTGGGAGTGGGTATAAACTAGTGCGAAATTGGGACTCTGGCCTCCCATGGAATTTCGAGATGATTTTCAGACAGATCCAGCTCGAGGGTTGAAGTGAAGTAACGTTTACATTCAGGCCTGAAACACACTGCTTTTAGCTCTGTACTTAAGCCTACCTGTCCCCGACCTAAGGCATCTGCATCTCTGGGGAGCTTGTTGGCAATGTGGAGTCCCAGGCCCCAGCCCAGGTCTACTAGAAGCAGCTCTGCATTTTAACCAGATCCCCAGGTGATTTACATGCACATTAAAGCCTGAGAAGCTCCGCTGTGTATCATAACTGACAGATCAGACCGTTCTGAGGAAGTGCTGTTGATGTGATTTTGGGGAGCCCTGCAGCGTAGAATGTTTCAAGTAAATCCAATGATTGCTTGCTATTAAATACCTATAGAGACTTTTTTTTTTCCTGTCTTTATGAACCTCTTTCATTTGAACTCAGATTTTATTTTGGGGTTTTTGATATTCATGTTAGTCAATAATGGAGCTTGATATTGTGTATTAACTTGAATTCTCCCTCCCGTCCATTCTTCTCGGGTTAAGAACTCTGATAATGGAAGGGAACTATGGAGCTGACATTCAAGGAAAATCCAGAAAATGAATTCCTTTTTATCTTCAGGCAGAGCGGCTCCAATGAATAGAGAACTGTAATAAAGCCTTTTTATATGCCTGTCATAGAAAGACAAACCTTTTCCAAAGGAAATGGATTTGAGTATTTGCGAGGTATGATAAACAGCCTGACAAAAAAGGGCCTGAATTTCCCTTTTAAATGTTCAGTAGGGGGAGGTTTTAACTTCTCCTGTCAGGTAAAAAAAGAATTCATTATGAAAGCCATTCCAGCTGAAACTCAAAAATGAAAACTAGGCCCGATCAGAGTGGAAAGCAATGATTTAGAAATGTGTTAAAGGGAGTAGTTTAATGAATAAAGTGTCAATTTTCCATAGGAGCAAAAATAAATCACGCATAGGCTTAACCAGTTTTGTCGCCGTGAATGATCTGGGATAGTTGGCACCAGCACACATTAAAATCTAATTCTCACCGAGATTTGTGTACGTGAATTGTTGATAATGATGTTAATAATGGCATTGTATCCATTTTATGACTTTTCTATTCCAGCAAATGCTAAAAGGAGAAAGAAAATGAGCATTTGAATGAAAATGGCCCTAATTTTCAGACTTTTTCCACTCAGCAGAAAGCCTCGGGCCCTAGAATCCACCCATCAAGGAATGACCTGATGTCCCGCTGCAGAATAGTCTAGACACTCGGTGTCGCTGTCCTTGGTCTTGGTTCTGAGGTGTATCAGTTTCCTAGGACTGCCCTAACAAAGGACAACAGACTGGGTGCCTTCCACAACAGAACTTTAATGTCTCACAGCTCTGGAGGCTGGAAGTCTAAGACCAAGGTATGGGCAGTGGTGCTTCCTTCTGGGGGCTGTGAGGGAGAATCTGTTTCAGGCTTCTTGCCAGCTTCTCATGGTTTGCTGTCAATCCTTGGCACCATCTTGATCTCTGCCTTCATCCTCACATGGTGTTCTCCCTGTATGCAGATCTGTGTCCAAATTCCTTTTTTATAAGGACAGTAGTGACACTGGACTGGGGCCCACCCCGATGACCTTCTCTTAACTAATTACATTTTCAAAGATTCTGTTTCTAAATAAGGTCACCTTCTGAGGTACTGGGGATTAGAACTCCATTGTGTCTTTTGTTGGGACACACAGTTCAATCCATAACACCACCTGAGGCTGCTTTGTAACAAGGTTGTTTGGTTTGTTAATAACTAGACTCCTGTTCCTAGCACAATCCCTCTGCAGGGGATCAGAGTTCAGCAAATCATGGAATAGGTAAAGTAATTCCTTACCTAGGTATACATACTTACAAAGCACCATTAGGTATCTTTGAGGCATGGGTTGTACAATACTTATTAGTGAGGAAATGGATGCACTCGGAGGTTACCAGAATATGCTTCTCCCATTCTATAGTTATCTGGTTTGTTTTCTTGTTATTGTTTGTTGAACTAAAAGTGAAGGCAAGGAGCTTGATTATTTGCTTAATACCATGTTGACTGACCGAGCTTGGTACTTGGGAGATAGTCAGATTCACATAATTATAGCTGCCTTGTTATGTGCAGTAGAAGCAAGAACACAGATAGAATGAGAGTACACATTTGTAAGAATGAGAGGACTGGAGCTTTAATGGAAAACCCATCGGATCTGAGTTATCATGAGAAACCAACCAAACTGATGCTTATACACATTCCTGGGTCTCCTCAGCAGACAGCAAGGGAAGACCATCATTATAGGCTAGTTCTCCTTGCATGTCAAGGACAGAAGCAAATCATCATGTGTAGAGCAATGCTTACATTTCCTTCCTCCTTCTCCATTTCCTCTTGGATGTACTGAGTCCCCACTGGTACCAACTAACATGTTGTTGCTTGCAATTTGCTCTTTATTAAGTAAGGAAAACCAAATGATTGCATTTTAGTTCATTTTCTTTTTTTCCTGCTGTTCATCTAATGGCAACCTTAATGAGCAACATAATGGCTAAGGGAAGCAGGAACAGAAAGGAAGGGGGAAGAGCAGAGCCGGCATAGTTTCTAAGTGAAATTCTTTTACAAAATCATTTAGAAAGGACTAGAGATGGATAGGAACTTTTCTCTTATGAGACAGCAATTTTCTTTGGGTAAATTCATTTTTCCATAATCATCTGCATCATTGAATGGAAGTATTGCAGAGCGGGAAGTGGCCTTACAATTTGCTAGTTCAACTCCCTCATTTTACAGGAGGACACTGAAGCCCAGAGATGATAAGGTACTTGTCCAAGGTCACAAAAATTAGTTTTTACCAGAGCCTGCACTGGATCTTATGCTTTCTTTGAGCCCGAGTCTATCATTTTCAGTCTGCTGTATATTCCCTCTCAGAACTGAGATTTTTTTTTTCTCCCCTCCCTCCTCTTTTCTTCTTTCTTCCTCTGCCCCACCCCCCCCTTTTTTGTTTTTAGATGCTGCTGACAGCTAGCTATGTTCCCTGTGGAAGAAACTGCTTGCCTGGATGCCTCACTCTGGACACTGGAATCTCAACTGTATGAGATTGGTGGGGCATGTCCTGGCTAGCTATCTGTTTATACTGATCCCTGGAGGGGCATTATGCTGTACTATGCTATTTAAAGCTAACACAGGGGACAGGCAGGCAATGACTAAACACCTCCTATGGAATCAGAACACGTGTAGATAACTGTAGGGGTAACCCACGCTTCATCCTATACCATGATCATGAACACCACCCAGTGGTGTTGTGAGATTCATTTCTACTTCCTAACCTCCTGTTGAAACCTTTAGCAAAGTGTGACCAGGAGCCATCTCAGTCCTGGTCTGATGCAGTCACCTTTCCTTACACGTTTCCATCCTGCTGACGTTTCTCAGGGGGCCTGCGCAGTTCCTGTCCTCAACCACTCCATGGGACTGCTGGGTTGCTTATGTTTCACCCTTGTTAGAGAATTCTGTTCCCTTCTGCCCTTGCTCCAAGTTCATTTTTGGCTTGGGTCTACATTAATGGTATTTAAAGGAGGCTGATGTCCCTCAACATGCTCAACAAAAACATCAGCTTCCTGCGGACCACACCTGCAGAGGGTCTCTCTTTCCCACACTCTGGGACTTGCTCTCATCTCTGTTCTACCCCTGTGTTTTCTGCTATACTGTGACTTGGGGAAAGGGCTCCCCACTTGGCTTAATTTGGTAAAAAGAATAACTTCCACATTGGAGCCAAGCAGAAGATGAATCTTCTTTGGTACAGAGGCCATCGTATTTCCCAGCTGGTGGGGCTCCACCAAGCATTCTTCTTGGCTGCCAAAGTTCTCCATTTTAGTGGAGAAAATGTGAAAAGTTCACATTTTCAGATCTTCATTCTCAGCGTGGGCTAGGCAAGTGGACTGGAGGTAGCTACTACCCCACCCCCCCAACCAAACAACGCTGGTTACTTGGTGGGAAGAGGAAATGGTCAAATATGGTCCTATAATATGATCTTGACACAAGAATGCCTCCCAGTGTTCGTGTTTTCTACTGAATATTGGCTTCAGAAATCGTGATTTCATCAGCGGGATTCTGCTTTTGGAAAACCACAAAACCAAAGCCAAAACCCAAAACAAAACTCTGGTCCCAAGAGGGAGGCGGTGAGTCCAGGATGGAGAAGAAGATGACAGGCAGTGGAGCTTGAATTCCTGGGTGAGCAATGGTGCCAAATGCAGCCGGAGGGCTGCATGACGTCTGACCTTAGAACTGTCATGGTTCTTCTTTCGTCTCTCCTTCTAACCTTTACCTGGTTTCTCCTTTTCCCCTTCTATTTCTGGTTAGCCCCTCTCATATACTCACCACGCTATCAAGATGGTTAGCTAACCACCAAAAATGTGTTCTTTCCCCTCCATGATGTGGGGGTGTTGCTGGGAGGGGGCAAGTCAGGCAGGGATTGCATTTTCTAGCCCTCCTTGCACACGTGTGTGCCTGTGTAGCAAGTTCCCAGGGATGGAGTGTGGGCAGAGGTCTGTCTGTCAATTCAGGCTGGGCTTTGGAGAGTGTGCCTTCACCACCACCTCTTTCCCCTTGCACCGGCTCGCCGTGGAGGACTCTGGAACTCTCGTGACGTGGTTTCAACCTTGCTGTTCAGTGGAATCATCTGGAAAGCTTTAAAAACCCCTGCTGCCCAGACCCCACCCCCAGAGATGCTAATTAAATTGGTCTGGGGTGTGGTGAGAGCAGCAGGAGTTTTAAAAGGTGTCCTAGAGGCTAAGGGAGGCTGAGAACTGGTGCTCTGGAAGGGTTTGGAGCCATAAGAAGGAAATTGTCATGGGGAAGAAAGCTAGCTACCCACTCGCCAGGAACACCCACGTTGGAATGTTACTTAAAAGAGAAAGCAACCTTTATTCTATGAAGTCCCTGGGAATTTGAGGTTTATTTGTTATAACAGCTCAGTTATCCCAGTTAATGTATTTTTTTTAATGAACACAGAGAGAATGCCTCCTTAGCATGCCAAGATTTTCTCCCAACATCTCCTGGTTGCTTTGATCTGTTGGATTCAACTGTCCCACAAGTGGGGCAACTGGGGTGTTGGTGGGGTGCAGAGCCAGCCCTCCACTTGGGCATTCCCAGGTGCTACTCCGGCAACTGTGGGAACTTTGAATCAGGTACAGCACCCCTGTCAGCGATAAGCTCACGTGGAGATAATCATTGTTGTATCTGAAAGATGGTGATTTCCTCAGGTTTGCATTTGTCCTGTGATTCTATTAGTCTTTGTAATTCTGTTTACTGAGATCCAGTGCTCAGGATGATGCCTTCTACTCTGTGGTTGGTGATATGATACCATATTTAATTTTTCCAAGTTTTCTGATACCACTCAGTGAGAAAAATAATTGTTAGTGTTCAATTGCAGAATGTTTCTCAAGTAATTGTCTCAAAACTGCAGGGTACGTATCTGATTTCTTTGATTGATCTTTTTTGTGTATATATTTTTCCAACATCTTGAATAATTTAGGAGCAATCCTTGGTTTGTGGCTAATTTGGTGTCCGGCAATTATGCATCTTTCTGAAGCAGCTATTTCACTCACTGTGTCTGAAAGCAGGAGAGAATTGTTTTACAATGAGACTCATTGTCACATTGAACTTAGGCGTGTGGCCATACAAGGTTCCTGGAAACCTGGTGCTTATCTTCAGACCAAGGTGTGTTCTAAAAGGCAGGTGTTGGTCCTGTCTTCTGACATTGGCATTGATGGGTTGATAAGTTTTCTGTTTGCTTTAAGCTTTTTCCCTTGTGTTAGTTGAAAGTAATAGTGAAAGGGAAAATAAGGCCTGCTGGAGTTCCTGAACCCAACTTGAAAACTTAATCATAGGGAGGAAGTAGGGCTAGTTCTGGAGTGAAAGTGGGCTGTGGTAGGGGAGGAAGCACAGTCATAGGCGTGCTCTAGGATTGTTCTGGGACATGTAGAGAGCTTTCCGGGTGGCTGGTGATCCACCCTCAAGCAGACAAAAGGACTCATCTATACCAAACTGTGCACCTTGTTCTCTGATACACTTGGGGGTTGAACAAGTTGGGTTGGTTGCTTATAAGGAGGGAGACACACACCATGGGGAAGTATAGGGAGACCCAGTTAAAGGGTGTTAGGAAGAACTTATTGTAGGGTTTTAGCTTGTGTCTGATGATTTTTAGGTGGGTTCAAGAAACCGGGATTGGATACTTCTAGGAAGTGGGGTTAATTCTATGCTTGGGTCTCTTAACCACTCTTCTTTAAAAGGTGGGATAAATGAATCAAAGGAGGAGTTGTAATGGTAAAGAAAAGAGGTCACTCATTTGCAGGGGAGAGGGTGTTGGGTCATTTTTGTGCTTTGGGCAATGTTCATATTTTTGTGTGGACTCAGACGTGATTGTGGGCTGGTCTTGCTTTTGCTTTGATCCATCACATGCAGAGTGGCCTTGTCTGATATCGGTGTTCTGTGAAATTGTTGATACTCAACAAGGCCTTGCTGTGTGTGCCAGTGTGAGTTCCTAGCAGCACCAAGGCCCCGCTGATTGAACCAGGCCAGTTCCTGCATGTCTGGGGCTGCTTTTCTCGCTCTCGAGCTGGTATACTCTTGTATAGCCATATTGACTCTTTTAAAAGATTGAAAGACTTCTGAATTGCTAATGTGATAGTAATTCACCATCGCCATGAGTCTTCAGAGATACGGTATCTCACGACCCTTCCCCATTGCTCCCTAGCTCTTCTGCATAACCCACTAGTTGGTAGCAAAGTAAGGAACCTTTTGTATCATGCTCCAGGTAGCAGGAAAGGGTGAAAAGACATGAAGAAAAGGAAACAGAAATGAGGCCCGAACAGTGACCTTAACAAAGGCAAAAAACTGGGAAGAGCTGAGATGGAAGGAAGAACAGAAGAAGGGAATAAAGAACAAGAGGAAAATTCAGGCCAAGGCACCCATGCTCTGGGGCTTTTGTTATAGTGCCGTTCAGTTGTGTTGAATATGTGTCCAAATGAGTTTGCCATTGGCTGGAGCTTAGAAAACAATCATTTTGTTACAGAGAAGTTTGGGTTGGAATTGGATCAACTTTGGCAGGGTCTAACCTGTAAAGAACAGAAGGAAATGGAGCTCTAGGGCTTAATGGCCACTTGCGGAATGGAGTCTCATGGAAGCTGGTTACAATGCACAGCTTGGCTCTGTCACTGTTTTTCTCGGTTTCATCCCATGATGCTCCTTTGAATCACAACCTGCACAGGCTCCTGCGCAAGTATGAAAAACCTCACCGTCTTTGAGTTAGAATGAAAAACAGCATGCGTTTCCCTGCCAAGTCTCGGCAAGAAGGCAGTGTGAACAGATGGTGGAGGGAGCTGCACAGGAAAACCTTGATGAACCGCACGGTGGTGTGCACGGAGCACCACGCAGGAAGGCCTTTCCTCTCCCCCTGGTGAAGAACTTCTGCAAATAGCTGGGGGGAACATTGGAGGAGGGTGGGGGTGCCCGAGATCTCATCCTTCTGAAGTCGGAGTTCTTCGAATTGGCAGCATCAGCACTGTTCCTGGGCACACACAGGGACAATGAAAGAATCCATGAAAGGGAAGAGAAGGTGAGCGTGAAGCAATAGTGCATCGGCAGGTGGAGGCTGGGCCCCGGGAGCTGGAAGGGGCCCGGGAGGTCACTCTATCCTGAGTTCTCATTGCAGCTCTGTGTGTCCTGGGACTCTGGTGCATCTCTGGTAGCCAGAGTCTTTCTGGACACTTCCAGTGCCTGGCTATGTGAAACAGAAGCAGGCAATCGTGAAACAGACCAGCCTAAAGTAGATCAGGTACTCCTAGGATGACTTTTCTGTTAAATCACTCTTTAGAGATTGTTTTTCCTAGAGAAATGAGTGTCCCATTTCACAAACACACTCAGAAAAGCCCCTACCAGCTCTGGGTCTTCTTCATATGTGTGTGAGTGTTCGGTGTGTATTGTGTTCCGTCTCAGGGAAAGAATTGTTGGAGAGTTGTTCTTTTGGGGGGCTTCCTTTGGGCACTGGAATATGTCATTTGTCTCAGTTCCTTTGTTTTATATTTTTGGCTGGGTGACTATTTCTGGAAAGTTGAATTTCCTTTCTGGTCATGGAGGGGTAAGGTCATTTTTACTATAGAGAGTTCCTTTGAGTCTCAAATATTTTATATCTATCTTCATTGGAGATAAGGGTTTATTGGATGAAGATACATATTATCCAGCATTCCCAAACCTGATCATACACTTTTTTTCTAATCTTTTAAAGGAAGCCCCATAATCTCAGGACAAGAACCCCGATTCCTTGCTATAGTGGCCCTGAGTATCTGGTCCTTTCTTACTTCTTCTGCCTCGTGTCTCACCACTCCCCTATAGGCTGCCTACATCCCCTTTCATGAGAATCCTGGGAATCTGTCTGAATACATTGTGCTCATTCTTGCTTTTCTGCTGATGCATGAGCTGTTCCATGAGAATGCAGTCATGGACCATGCCATCTAGCTGAGCAGAAAGCACATGTCCCTGTTACATTGGACGCATTCAGGTTGCAAGGAGGAGACTTGCTCAGAATGTTTTGGGATTTATTTTGAGGATGCTTAGGGAATGGAGAAAAGCAGAAAATTGTCTTAATCACTGCAGTGCCAAACTCACAAAAAACCAAGAATGATATTTGGGACATGGATCATGGTTTGGGACAGAACATGGCTTATCTCATTATTGGCTACCTTGGCTGGTTTCATCTGTTTCTGCCTAAGATTTCACTGTCTGGTGTTGTTGACTCACTCTACTCTCTACCTCATAAGTTTGGTTTATTCATGGCTGCATTGCTTTTTTTTTTTCCAAAGTGAGTTTTCCTGCTTCCTTTGCCTCTGTCTGTTTTCCTCTCTGTGTGTTTGGCATTCAGACTTGCTAAGAGAAGGACTCTGGGCAGTTGGCATCCTGGATGGAATGCAACCACTGAGCCCAGCTTTCGTTCCGGGCCCCCTCGTTGGCACTGGCCAACCAAGAGGTAATTGCCTTTAGGACAGATGCTAATCCTTGGCCCAATCAGCTGTACCGAAGGTGGCAGAGTTACCTGGTAGAAAACATATCAACCTAGGATAAGAAGCATCAAAGAGGGATGGGTCAGCATAGTAAAGCTTCTCAGAAATGCTTGTGTGGGTTGCTTGGTACTTAGAAATATATAAGACAGCAAATAACTGTTGTATTAGTAAAATATGCAATGAGTGTGTTAGACCAGGTGAGAAGGGGCTGAGACCGTTATGGTCTGGAGTAGACATGCCTCTGCTTACAATCTTGAGAATAAACTTCTCAGGATGGCATAAGGCCTTATGATACCTGGCTCCTGCTTACTTTTCCAGCTTTATTTCCAGCCCACAGGCATCATGTTCCAGCCACTGGATCTCCCTGCAGTTCCTGGATGATTGTACCATATTTATTCCAATGCCACAAGGAAGAACCTATACTTCTTTACTTTTGAGATGAAGCATCATTTCTTTGCCAAAACACTGCCCTCCCTCCAGCACCTAACACCTTTCCCCCAGCCCTCTGTACATGCCTCTATTCTAGCACTTAGAGCTCTGGGTTGTGATTCCTGGCTGACATACCCACTTTACTTACTGGACTAAGGGGAAAGGGGCTGAATGCAATTTATTCATTTTTGTATCCCAGCAACAAGCCCAGGGCTTGGTACCTATTACTACTGCTAGGGCTGGCTCCTGTTTATTGAGTTATTACTCTGTTCCATACACTGTTCCAAGTGCTTAAGTAATTTAATTCTCTGAACAATCTTCTAAATAGGAGCCATAAGGATCCTCATTCTATGTTTTGGGAAATTGAGGCACAGACAGGTTGAGAAACTTGCCCAAGGTCATGTAGCTTATAATTGGTGGATTCAGGATTCAGATCAGGTAACTTGTTCCAGTCTGTGCTTTGCTCACTGAGCTATACTGTCTCTTGGCAATAAATCTTGTGGAGGAATAGTAGGTATTCAATTAGTGTTGAGGAAAGAAAGGAATAAATGCAAGTGTTTTAACGGAGAGGAAAAGGTTGGGGGGGCAGGCACTGTAGGAGAGGGAAATGAGGCATGCCCAAACACATCCACAGAACAGCAAGTAGCAGTCTTGGGAGACAAGGCTGGACATGTTGGTTGGACCAAATGGTTGACACTATCAAATGACAAGATAAGGGATTGGGCTTTTGAGGAAGGGAGTGACATGATTAAAAGCAAGTTTTAAGATTAGTCTGGCTTCAGAGTACAGGAGGTTTAAAATGGAAAGAGAATAAACACAGAGGGTCCAAGCAGGAAGCCCCAGAAAGAGTCTTGAGAGGCAGTATAATGAGAAGATCAGCGGACCTAGAGTGAGACAAATGTGGGGTTTGAGTCCTGAGTCTGCTACTTGCCTGCTTGTGTGACCTCTCTCAATCTTTGAGCCTCTAATCCTTCATATGTAAGACAGGCATTATTACTCCCCTCACAGTTTGTTATAAGGATTAAATGCATGTTTGCCAAGGACTTAACATAGAGCTTGACCTTGTTCTTTTGTTTTGGGTCAAGGTGATTAGGGCTTTTGCCCCTGTCATAGCACTGGCAAAAGAAAGAACAAGAAAAGGAGACTCAGGAGAACTTGCTGACTTATGGGTGCCGGGAAGTTGGGGTGAGACAGGGTCAGTGAGTGGTCAGTGTGGGTGGTAAAGTCAAGAAGCCTGGGTTCTGGTCTGGTTTTTTTCACCAACTATCACTCATCCACATGGCTAGATCTCTGTGCCTTTCCTGGAATATAAAAATGTTGGACCAGCAACTGTTCATTTTTCTTCCAGCTCTGGATGTTCTACCCATATCGTCAGGAGGTCTGGATTCTGGACAACCAGGAGAATATAAAAGATGCCCAAGCTCTGCCTTCCCCTTCAAAGAGATTTTCCCACCCCTTCTAGTTTTATTAATCCAATCCTTTTTTCTCCCTCTGAAATGGAAATATCATTGTTTTCTTTTGTTTTGGGCAAACAACTCCAAAATCTCAGCCATTGATGGCAGGTTTTACCACCAGAACAGAAGCGAATCAGAGATGAGTTTTTTTCTTGGAGTCCTCTGGTTGCCCTATCTGACCTGAGCCTCCCCATTTCTCTGAAAGGCAGAGCAGGTGGTTTCTCAAACAATTTAGTTTTTTTTTCTCATTCCCTGAAGGCATGGCCTATGTTCTCCTTGGTCAGCCTTCACAGCTGGTTTGTGGTGATGTTCCTCAGATGTCTTTCTCCCTGGACACGCCAGGTGGGCATCGTCAAAGAGAAAACACGTGGGGCCTGTCCCTGGCAAGATGCACATGCAATCCCCTGCTAATAAACATTTTTATATTGTGAATACTGCTTTGCCTGCATTCTATTTTGCTGTGGGGGAAAGGAAATGTCTGAGCAGTTGCTGAAGTCTCTAGTGAGTAGGTTTCCATGGCAGCTCTCAGAGGGTTGAATCCCTCTCCAAAAAAAGAGTAGTCGAGTTTTAATTTACAAAGGACAAAAAGGTCTTTACTCTGATTTTGCTTATGGAAACTTCAGATAAATCTCCCAAGCCTTCCAGGTGCCATATGGAGCCGGGAGGAGGGTCATTGACTTCTGTAACCGTACAACACCCCAGACACAGGATGTTGGTGATATGGAGCAACCAAAGAATGCTGGTTCTTAATCAAAAAGGGAAAAATGATCAAATTGACCTAGTAGACATTCATCAAGAACCTACTGATAATTCCACCTGCCAGAGGTGGCAAATTTCCACTCTTTCAGAGTTCTGGGTTGAATGTCAAAACTGCTTGTCTACTTAATAGGAAAATGAACTGCGGCATTCTTTGAGCTGCTGAGCAAAGATATGGGTGCAATCAACCACCACGTTAAACATTTCAAGAATCACAGCTTCTATGAGGAATGGAGGTAATAATTATCCAATAGGCTTTGTAAAGAACAGCCCAACTGTTGGAAATTTGCCATAATGCAATTGAAAGAACAGGAAACAATTTTGCCCTAAAATCCTAGAAAATGAGATTCTACTTGACCCAGAAAGATGTCCAAAATTTATTTCACTTCACTAATTTTCTTTTCAGTTGTGTCCAATATGTAGTCAAATACAACTGTTGAGTTATTGTATTTTTCATTCTCGTATTTCTTTTATTTTGGAAGTTCATTTCTTTTCCAAATGTGCTATATCACTTTGTATGGTATCCTACACCATTCATATATTTTCGTGTTTGTCAGTTTTTTAAAAACAAATTTGGGTCTGATAATTCCATTACCTAAAATCTGTGGGGGTCTGTTTCTGTGGTCTGTGATTTTTGATGGTTCCTGTTCCTGTTCAGGTTGTCTTGTTTTCTTGTGTGCCTGGTAAGCTTTGACGGACTGGCGGTCACTGGTCTTGTAAAATTATTGTTGAGGGTTCTCTGAGGCCTAGGATGGATGTGCCCCCTCCTGAGATGAGCTACTAGTCAAAACGCCTCAGAACAAGTTCAAGTTTTGAGAGGCAGTGGCTCACAATCCAGACTCTGTAAGATGAGATGTACATTTGTAAGAGGTCTGGCCCCGGCCACAAATACCCAAGAATAGATGTTTTTCCTCCTTTTCTTCTTTTTTTCTCTCCCCCTTTGTTTATTACCAAAACAGCCCTTTGTGATGTTTCCAGAGGTTCTGGGGAGAGGTGCAGGATGAGATCTGATTGCTCTCCCATTGAGAATATGGACCTTTTGGGCCTTAGCTCCGTGTGGGAAATGTCTTCCAAGATCCCTCCCCATCAGTAGGCTTGAGGCCTGTCTCTGGGTCTGCTGCTGGTGACCTCAGTGTAGACACTTGTTTTACTGGCAAAGGTCCTCAAATCACAAGTGGTTTTGTAGGTCTCTTTTTTGGCCTACCCTTCTGGTTACAGGATTTCATCCAAAAATTCACCAGGAAGTTCCTCATGTCTTTTCAGGTCTTCATTGCTTTTAAGTTGTTTGTATTTTTACATTTTATCCATCATTTTTTTTTTTATTTCAGCTTGCAAGTTGATCTGAGTAAACTAGATTACTTTTTCTAGATACTGGAAGATGGTCTTTCAAAATGCAAGTCTATACAAGTTCTTCTTATCACCACTATGGTCATTCTCAAAATAGCTTACTTGTTGAAAATTATTTACTTCTAGTCGGGCCCTTGGCTGCACTTTGGGAAAATTTCAGGATAGAGTTCAAGCTGCTTGGCATGGAACACAAAGCTGCTTCCTACCTCTCCAGACCTACTACCTTCTACTCCCTTCTTCACACCACTGAGCCTTTGCACATATACTTCCTATTGGATAGTGTACCCTTTTCCCTTTGTCCCTGGGGCAAACGCTTATCCATCTTTCAAAAGCCAGCTCAGAGGTCCCCTCTTTTATGAAATTCTCTTGGACTGCCCTCTCTCCACGTTATAATTGATCCTCCCTTTGATGGTATACATTGTACATGATTCTATGAATAGTTAGCATACAATTATAGTTTCCTTTTGTACCAGATTTCAACCTCCTTGAAGGCAGGGATTATAATTAATTCATCTATGTTTTACTCAGCCCCCAATACAGTGTCTGGCATGTAGTTGGTGCTCAAGATATTTTTGCTAATTGGTTGAATGAATGCAGGACACAATCAGGTAATTCAGATTCCAGCCCAAGTAGGAAGAAAACTACCATGATTTCTGATACTAACTACCCCCAAATCTAAACTTTATAGATTAAAGGAATAGTCCTCCACAAGACTGACCTCACTTTAGTTACCAGGTGTAAGTCTGGGGATCCATACACCACACTCACTTCTGATCAACTGGCTACAAATTTAGATTTTGATAGCCCTTCAGGTTTGATAATTTGCTAGAACTACTTAGAGAACTCAGGAAATGTTACACTTATGACTATGGTTTTATTATAGCAAAAAGGATACAAATTAGAACAAGCCAAAAGAAGAAACACATAAGGTGAGATCTGGGAGGGTCCCAAAGGCAAAGCTTCCATGTCCTCTCCTCGTGGAGTCAGAATGTGTTACCCTCCCAGTAAGTACATCGATGTAGGAAATGCACAGAGCATTGTCCACCAAGCTTATCCAAGATTTGGTGTCTGGAGTTTTTATCAGGGTTTTGTCATGTAGGCATAATTGATTGAATCACTGGCTATGCGATTGAACTCAACTTTCTGCTCCCTTCCTTCTCCAGAGGCCAGGCTGATATCATGCAGCTCAGAGCATCAATCACACTGTTGGTCCTTCTGGCATGGCTGGCCCCAGTCCAGAGTCATTCTGTTAGCACAAGGTATTTAGGGGCCCACCATGAGTCACTTTGATAACATAAACTGTTACAGCTCACCGTGAATAACAAAGACACCCCTATCACTTGGGAAGTTTTAAGGATTTAGAGGCTACCTTCCAGGAACTGGGAACAAAGGCCAGTTTAATTCTTTGTTGCACAAGAAATGCTTTCAGCCCTAATTGGGATGCGGTTGGTGCCAAGGAATTCAATATGGTGAACAGGCCCACAACAGGAAGTCCAAATGGGGACTTGATATCTGAGAAACTGGTGAGTTGCATGTAATAACTGGCATTTTGCAATAACTGCCCTTAAATTATAGGTGAGAATCACCCAGTGCTTGACACAGAGTAGGAATTTAATAAATATTTGTTAAATGAGTGAAATGAAGTGAGTGTGAATTGGACTTTGATGTATGGGGATCCTGGACAGAGGAAGAAGAGGTGAAGAGGGCATTCCCAGTACAAACTTCTCGAGGGCACAGAGCAAGGATGCACGTGTCAGGTTCAGGAGAGTGTCTGTAGGTTCATATAGGGCTAGATGGGGAAACAGGATGACTATGAGTAGAATTCATAGATCGTTATGTGCCATTATTGGTATGTTGGTCACTTTAAGAAACCAAGGTAGAAGATTTAGTTCTAAATCATGTAAATGTCTAAGCTGGTAGGTGGCCCAGAGGAGTGATTAGCTCTACTCCACAAAGTCATCTAAGGACCCACGTTCCTTCCATCTTCTTATGCTGCTATCCCCTGAGATATTGTCTGCTGGGTTGAATCTGGTTTACCTCCACCATGTCTCTGTTCTGGTGCATAAAAAGAAGAAAGAAGAGGTAAAGGGCAACCAGTTTTCTTTGAAGGAGGTGATCCAGATGTTGCACTTCCTCATATCCCACTGGCTAGAAAGTAGCCATCTGGGAAGTTGGGAAATATAGTCATTAGCTGAGCAGTCTTGTGCCCAGTTAAAACTGTGGGGGGTGAGGGTTGTATAAAAAAAGTAAGAAGGAGAAAATGAATATTGGGGAAAATAAGCAGATTATGTCATACCAGCCTAAAGTGTTTAGACTTCATCTCATAGGACATTAAGACCTGGTGAGAGTTGGAGGAAGAAATGATCAGGCTCAGTTCTAAATGCCTTCTAGTGCCTCCTGAGAAGTTTCTGAGATTGATGATATAATCTTTTTTGATTTATGACAATAGTGAGATGATATCAAAGGAGCGCTAGTCTTAACACAGGAGGAGGCAACTGTCCAAAAACTTCCACAAACATCTCCTCCGCTGATGCTTACAATTCTGCCTTTATTGTCATTCTCTTGGGAAGGAGATTGGGAGTCAACCTTGCTGAGCCTCTTCTTGCAGGGGCACTGTGAGAGGGAACACATATTCTCCGCTCTTGATGGTTCCTTCTGTGTGCAGGGATACCCTATTCCTTCTGCTCCTATGTCACTCTTTGCCAGAAGAGAAGGAAGCTCATACTTGATTGATAAGTCTTTAAATTGGGATGGTGTCTCATTTGTTCTTGGTTATGAAGAAAGTCCTAGAGGGTAGGTCTCTAAGGAGAAGTCTCTCATTTCCCAGCTGCACCTGTTGCTGGTAGGTGACAGGGCCAGCTGACCTAAGCCATGCCCTCCAATAGAGCTTCTCATTTGTGTTGAAGGTGATATTCCCATCCTCATCTGCCAGATTCCTTTGTTTACTTCTGAGCCGTTTCAGAACTCCAGTCCCTCAAAAGCCAACAGGTGTGCACGAGGCTGCTCCTAGTAGTTGAAGGAGCTCTGCTCATCCCTCCTGCCACTGAGCGGTGGAGAGTCTGACACAACAGGAGAGAATGCGATTGGTTCATCAGGAAACACTTCAGTAACTCACCAAGTGCATAAACCAAGGCTCTCCTGAAAAAAACTGAACCAATGCAAGTAAGCAGGAAAGAAGGAAGAGGAAAGCAAGAGAAAACAAGGACTCAGAAAGAGGGGAGTTGAATTAGTGACTCAGTTTATTGGAATAGCTGGGCGCATGGTGCAGGTTTAACATTTTTCCTTAATGATTTTTCCTTGCTTCCAGCTTGACAAAGCCCAATTTTATGTTTTCTCTGTCCTGTGTGTGTGCAGAATTTTCCACAACATACAGGTCAATTTCATAAACTTTTAAAAAAGGGGTAACCTATGAGTGTAATTTTCCATTCTGCTTTCCAGGGCACTTAGCTCCCCTAGGAGGTGGGTAGGCTGTGGAGGTGTCCAGCTGCAGGGAGTCCCTCATCTCTGATGGCTAGTGATGATTCACTTCCCTCTGCCTGCCTTGAGGAGCTTCTGAATCCACTCCTGGATCAGGTTCCTGCTCCATAGCCCTTTTCTCTGAATTCTGAAAGCAAGAAATTATCTGCTGTTGACCCAGAATTCAATCCCGCTGTTAGGTGGAGAGCCTGCTTTTCTGATTCTGCAGCAGTGGGAGACTTTCTGGGTAGTCATCCAACTCTGATGACATGAAGGAGGAATGAGAACAAGGCTACATGTGAGAGAGGCAGGAATGTACAGGCAGGGCAAGGACCCTAGGGGCTTGTGTTTATTGCACTGAGAACATCAGGACTTGTGATAATGAATGCTCAAAAGTCAAGAATAAATTAGTTTTCTGTGGCCCTCAGGTAAGACTGATTATAACTGAATTGATACAACAGGATGCTTCCTAATCTTGGAGGCATATAGTAGAAATCTCCACTTGGATGTCTACTAGGTACCCCCAAATGAAAACATTCAAAATAGAACTTCTGATCTTACTCCCCTCCCACCAAACTTGCTCTTTCCCAACCTCCCTCCTTGATGGACATCATTTACTGCTTATGCAGCCTCAATTATCATCTTTGGAACACACCATGCCCATGAATGACCCTTTATCAAGCCTGTGATTCTCCCTTGAAAATATATCCCCAATTCTACCACTCCTCACCATGGGACAAGTCACCTCCACCCATCACCTGCTCTATCGTGATACCTCCTCACCCAGTTTCTTGCTTCTAGTCCTTCACTATTAAGGATAAATCATGTCAAATATATCCTCTCATTACAAGTCTCACTCCCACCGGCTTAACTGCAGCCAGAATAAAACTCCAAAGCTCTTCAGGTGGCCTGTGAGACCTTAAATACTCTGGCCCTTGTCTCCAGCCATACCCTCGTTCTCTCTGCTTCTTAAAATTCCAAACTCATTCCCACCTTGGGAATGATGTCCTCTCTGCGTGGAAGTCTCCCCTAGATCTTTGTGTGGCCAGCTCACTCACATCATTCTGGAGTCAGCAAAAATGTCACCTCCTTAAAGAGGCCTTCCTTGACCAGCACCCTTCCAACCTTCTGGTATTCTCTGTCCCATTTAACTTATCCTAGTTTCCTCATTGCTCTATTTGAAATTGTGTCTATTTGTTATGTGCTTATTTTATGTTTCCTTTTGCTATAATGAAGGGCAAAGGTTTTGTTTCTCATCTTTACCACACAGTGCCTAGAACAGTAGACCTGGGTAGAGTAGGGGCTCATGAAATTGTTATTACATGGATGAGTGAATAGCAGCTTCTGTTTAAGAAGCTTCTATTGTGTATCCAGCATTGAAATAGGAATGCATCTTGTTTGTTCTTTCAACTTTGGCCAAGGATTTGGGGATCCAGACCATCCATTGTCCTCCCAGCTAATGGGTTCGCTGTGTGAACCAGATGTTTGAAATCACCGTGAGGTCAGTTTCAATTTGGAGGCACTTTGGAAAAAAGAAATTCTAGTTTTTAAAATTGTAACACAGCCTCCTCAACTGTTGATGATGCCCTATTGTTGACAGAATAAAAGTACACTCCTCCACGAGGTTGATGTCACCCTGCACACTGGCATGATCTCACCTTCAATTACTCCTTCCATGACCCTACCCACTGTCTAGCCGCACTGGACTCCCCTTTCCTCCACTCATGCTGTTTCCCTGGCCTCAAGGTTCTTCTCCATTTCTTTACCTCATGAGATTGTATTCATCCTTTAAGAGCTAGCCCAAATGCCACTTTCTTTATAAAGCCTCTTTTGCTTTCTTCCCTCCCTAATAAGAATTCCTATTCTGCCCTACTAACACCTTGTTCATCCTATTATAACATGACATTGTATGATAACCAATTGTATCTTTTCTTTGCATCTCTTATTTTTATCACCCCAATTCCCAGCAGAGAACTTAGCACAGAGGCTTGTATTTGTTTGCTAGGACTGAAATAACAGAGTGCCACAAACTGAAGCCTTAACAGAAATGCCTGTCTTATGGTTCTGGAGGCTCTAAGTCTCAGATCAAGGTGTTGACAGGGCTGGTTCCTTCTGGGGGCCAAGAGAGAGAATCTGTTCCATGCCTCTCAGCTTCTAGTGGTTGCAGCCAATCTTTGGCATTCCTTGGCTTTCAGAAGCATCACCCCAACCTCTACCTTTATCTTCATATGGTGTTCTTCCTATGTATCTTTCTCTGTGTCCAAATGTCTCCCTTTTTTATAAGGACACCAGTCATATTGGATTAGGGCTCACCCCAATGACCTCATTTTAACTTGATTACATCTTATTACATACCCTATCTCCAAATAAGGTCATATTCTGAGGTACTGGGGGTTAGGCCTCCAACATATCTTTTTTGGGGGGACATAATTCAACCTATAACAACTATTTACCCCCAAAATATTAATGAGTGGACATGAACTGGAATCCTTTTGTGAAAAAAAACCACCCATCTGTCTTCATCTTCTTCCCTAGGTTGAGTTTCCTGAGGACAAGCCCTGTGTCTGATTTGTTTTTCTATCCTCAGTACGTAGCTCTGGGTGTGACACACTGTAGTTGCTCAGTAAGTGAATGATTAACTATAAATACTTATTCAGATGCCACTTGCCTCAAGAGAAACTTGGCATCTCAGGAAACTCCAAAGGCTCTCAAAGGATGGAATTGCACAGAGTGGTAAGTGGGTTCGTGCAAATCAGCCTAACTTTTAGTGTAGCGTTTTTCAGTCTAGCAACAATAAGATAAATTATATTTTGTACCCAATGCAAAACCTTCATAAGTCAGGTATTGGGACCAAGTTAAGATAACTAACTTACCTTCTCTCATCTAGCACTCACAATGGTCCTCTGAGGTAGGTACAGGTATTGGTCCCATTTTGCAGATAAAGAAGCAAGATAGATGTCAGGTGGTCCAGGGTTATGCAGCTGGTCTATGGTGGAGCCAGAATTCCATACCAGTTCTGAGACTAAAGCCAATGTTGTTAGCTGCCATGACACTCTGACTCTCTGTTTCTATTTTGAGCTCTGTTTTGTGTGACATAGGTTCATGTGGTGGATGGGGCTTTGAATAGCATTTCAATCAACACCTTCCTCAATGCAGGAGCCACACTCCAATCTCCAGAACAGGGGTGTGCTTATAGTATTTCCTGCTTAAATTTTGTTTTCTGTAAAATGAAGAAGTTGGGCTTTATAGTCCCTCCCAACTCAACAATTCTGTGATCATTTGAATATACCCAGAGAATGCTTTATTCTGAAGGGTGTGACTGCAAGTTGAAACTAAAAAGAAAATCTATAACGAATCAACCTCTAACCCCTGTAGCTCTTTCCTCTCTTCTTTGGCCCCTCTGAAGCAACAGAAAATAATCTATTCCTTCTTTCACATGGCAGTTCCTTATAAGTAGCGTTTCTTCTTTTGACACCACCTTCCAGGACTTTACCACATTGGTTATCCTCTTCCTGGTGAGTGCCATGTGGTCAGAGAAATGTATCTTAAAATGCATGAACTGGAAGGTCTGAGGAAATGGAGTAGCTCGGGGGCTGCAAAACTGTTTCTTCAAAGCACTGGACTCAACTCTGTTGCCCTTTTGGATGCAATTGCTTGTGAAGAGCACCTCAGAAGGAAATGAGGCTGGCCAATTGCTCTGAAGCTTTGGCAAGAATGTGAGGCAGCCATGGGTGGGCTGGGCGCACTGAGGCTCTGCCACTTCTCAGGGGCTTATTGGAACCCACCAGAACCCTCCAAACCCACCCACTTCCTAACCTTCCATTTCCTGCATTGACTCAGGCTGTTCTTAGGTCCACCTTTATCTTGTCAGTAATCTAGTCAAGTCTCAATTATTGTATTTCTGTAGAATATCTCCTGGGGGAGATATTACCTTCTCATCTTATTGCCACTTCTCCTGACACATCGGTGCCTGGATATCCACTGTGGGCTCCATCCCTTCCTACTCTCACCTATCCCATTTATTGGTGCCAGAGTAACTCTCCTACAACCCAGCCTCATCCTAGAACTCCTTAACCACTTGCCACACCCCTTCTCTGCCTGTTAGTCTGTGGCCAGCGGCTCCATATCTCACTGACCCACCTTCCCATCATCCTCCACATGTGCAGGTCCCATCCCAGTGTCTGTCAGGGTGAGAATGAGGCCTCTTAGTTTACATGCAGAGAAGAGAGCATGCAGGATTTACCCCCAAAAATGTTTGTTAGTAAATTGATATGAACTGGAGTCCTTTGTGAAAAACAAGCACCCATCTGTTTTCTGAAAATGAAGAAAGGACTTATTTCCGTTCTTCTCAGCGAGTCAAAAGGACCAAGTCTGGCTGAGGCACTTTGATTTGGAACATAATTCCCTCGCTCATTACAAATTCTGAGATGTTTGAGTCTGTAATTAAAGCAAACAGCTCTCCCCAAATTAATTTCAATCCCAAAGAAATTCGTCCAATTTTACCAACTCAAAGGAAGGTATTAAAGATCCTAACATTACTTAGGTGCCAATTCCAGATGGTGAGGATGAAAGATTATTAAAAATAAAAAGCCTGATCATGAAGTGGGCAAGTGGAGGACAGGACGGCTTTGGGTTTCTGTATGAGTCCTCTCCCGGAGTGGAAGGAGCAGCTCCAGCTGCGGAGTAGCGGGAGGCATCCCCAGACACGACACCGGAAGTTCCCACTTAGCTGCAGGTCAGTTCCGCGAGAAGGATGTTAGATTCACTTCTCTTTCCAATAGCAGATGCATTTAAAAATGTCTTTGGGACCAGTGCCTTCTTTCCTCACTGAGAGTCCAGTCCCACATTGATATCCAGGTCTCCCAGGAGCTTCGGCAATCAGGACGCCCCAAAGCAAACTCCCTGCATTACTTCCTGCCACTGCAAGCCATTCCCAAGACACAGGTTCCGGGCCCCTTTCTCCGGGCCTAGCTCAGGAGAATGAGAGCTTACAGCTGGGGACAACGAACAATTCAGTCCACAGAGTCGTGGATTTCAGGGAAGTGAGGGTGTTGGTTTGTTCTTCTCGGCACATCATTTGGCATGGTCTCCTCTGCTTTCCTTCCATGTGTGACACACATTCCCATGTCTTGCAAAAACTCTGGCCAGCCTGTGGGGTAGGGGGACGATTAGCGTGGATGGATGACATATGGAAGCCGCTATAGGAAACACATGCTATCTAATCGGAATGGTATTTGGGGCTTGAACAAAGTATAATTGTTAAGACTTTTAATTACCCAAACAAATGCTTAAATAGAGATGCTGAGTAAGTGAGATCATAGCATCATGCCAAGGCTATTACAGTATGTAATTTCAGCAGAATATTTGTAACTCATTGATTCATTTGATAAACATTTATTAGGACGTGTTTGTGCTAGGCATGTAGCTCACTGCTGGAAATACATCCAGTAAGTGGGAGGAAGGATTGAAATGTGCACATGCACATGTACACGCATGTGCGCGTGCCCACACGCACACACACACGCGCGCACACACACCATTCACATTCACATAATCTCCTTTTGACACCTGGGGATTATTGGCCTGAAGCACCAGCTGTAGTTGCTTGTTTTTGCTTCGGCTACCTGATTTCCTTATTTACCTCCCCCCACCCTGCCCCGACCGTGATTTAATTTGATGTTGCCACTCTGTAAGAGAGGCTTAGCTGTTGTGAGAGAGGTGGAAAGAGAAATGTGTATTTAGTGTAAGACATTTGTGTGCACATCTGAGCTGTTGATTTAATGAAATGACATCCGGGTCTGCAAACTGAATGCGAAGGAAGAGAGAAGGGCTTTGCGAGCTGGCTGGGTAATTACAGATTTGTTTAACTGTCACTAAGATTCCATTTCATGGTTTTGTTTTTATAATTACAATTATTTCACCACTGGGTTAAAAACCTTATATCTTAAGAGTCACCCAAAAGCATATTTTTGGTGATTGAGTTGTTCTAGAAAAGCTTTGAAACACAAGGCTTACCAAGGAAATAATAAAATACAGGCAGAATAAATACAGAGGGGCAAAGCCAAGGTGGTTGATTAACGTGTAAAGATTATTGAAGTGTGCAGTGAAATATGGGGTAATCTAGTGGACATGGTTTATTGGTGGAAATTTTAAAACACCCTCTGTTTTAAAACACAGGATGTTTTAAAATAAATAAAACCCAACTTTGATTAGTGTGTGTACTTTCGGTAACAGAATACATAATCCTGGAAAAATATTGGAGTCCCCTTTGAGGTACAATTGTTTAGCACAGATTTTTCATTTGAAATTAGTGTTTACTCTGAGCCAGAGAAAAATCCCAGATGTTTTTTCCATTAGGCTGTGTATTTAACTAGAAACCGTAATTATAGAGCACTTTGTAATGTGTGATGTGCTTTGCTCATATATGAAGCTCGTACTAGTATTAATAACTACCATTCATTAAGGGTTTGTCTTGTGCCCGGCCCTGTGTTAAGCACTTCACAAACTCATTTAATCCTGACGAAAACTCTGTGGGTATTATTATGTCCATTTTACAAATTAGGAGCCTGCTACCAAGTGAAGTTAATAAGTACCCTGCCCAAAGTTATGGAGCGGCAGAGCTGGGATCCTGGTCCCCTCCGTCTGACTCCAGAGTCTGTGCTCTCAATCACTGCACCTACCCTAGGTCCTGAGTGGGCAGGCGTGTGTATAGGGATCAGCCAGGCCTTCCACCTTAACAGGATGTGGTGTGGTTGGAAAAAACACGTGGTCCCTCCTCCTCATTCGCAGCCAGCACCTCAGTTTCATGCTCTGTAAAATGGGAATCATAATTCCTGTTCCTAAATAATAATAATAATAACAATTTCTATTCCTCCCAGGGTTCTTGTGAATCTTGAGTGAGACAGTGCATAAGAAAAGTCTTGTAAATTGTAAGGAGTTCTATAACCGTAAATATCAATTATATTAATTTCATAGTGATAACAATATTAATCTGTCAATCCTCACAAACCCTGTGCACACACAGTTAATATTCCTCTTTCCCAAGGAGGAGAGTGTTTGGCTGGCTCTTTAAAGTTTAAAAAACAGGAATGTGTTTAGCAGTAAGATCCTTTGCCTCTTCTCCCCACTTCTTGCTGCAGCTCAAATCAGAAGGACCATGCCTCCATGGATAGGGGCGCCCGGGTGGCTCAGTCGTTAAGCGTCTGCCTTCGGCTCAGGTCATGATCCCAGGGTCCTGGGATCGAGCCCCACATCGGGCTCCATGCTCCGCAGGAAGCCTGCTTCTCCCTCTCTCACTCCCACTGCTTGTGTTCCCTCTCTCACTGTGTCTGTCTCTGTCAAATAAATAAAATCTTTAAAAACAAAACAAAACAGAAGGACCATGCCTCCGTGGAGATGGAGAGTTTTGTTTCACTGAATAACGACTTCGCATCTGGAAAGCATTCTTCCTTATCCTTACCATTTAAAAGCTCTACTGTCAATGAAAGAACTTTCTTTCAGTGTCGACAATTGAACCCCACCTGCCCGTTTTTTTTTCTTCTCCCAAAACCCTAAGGTTTTTAAAGAGGGACTTTAGGATTTTTTTTTTCTTTCTTAAGAGGGATATTTACTTTATTCTGAAATGTCAAATGACTGACTGTGGCTGGAAGAGAGTCATTTGGGATACTAGACTGCTGTTTAAATAAATAAATAAATAATAGGTGGCACATCTAGAGTGATTTCTCTTTTCATGTTTAGGCCTAAGAAGAATCTTCAAAGAGTCTGAGTGATTTGCGAAGGCTCTCATGGCTCAGAGAAGCAGGGGATAAAATATGAAGTATTCTCTCTTGGGACCAACACATAAATGAAAGCACCATCTGAAGAAGTTTCTGGAAATTCATACCTATTCAGTAAATATTTGCTGAGGGTGAATCACCTGGGAAGCACCATGGTAGGGACTAAAAAGGTGAGGGAGACATGGGGCTTCTTTGCAAGATGACTTGATGGTATTGGGAAGATGAGTCTGGAATATAAGTATGAAATAAGGTAGATGACAACATGTGTCGTACTGAAGATACCATGTCGGGGGTGAAGAGGAGACCTAGATCCCACTCTATTGGGGGAAATGAAGAAGTTGGGCCACTGGGAACAAAGGTGGTCCAGCTTGGCTAGAATGTTGAGTTACCTCAGGGAGGGAGTGAGAAACCAGATGGAAAGGTCAATCGTTGAGGTGACATTTTAGGTGGTGGTCTTCAATATTACACCCAGGAGGAAGACTGACAGGGAAGCTGGTCTCTGGAATCATCTCGTCTTCCATGTCTGTTTCAGGTCCTCAAGTAGAGTTATATGAAACCCACATCTTTTGTGCGGTATTTTGAGTAGATTCCTGTATAAAAAGAGCACAACCCAAGCTAATATTCTTTTGTTATTTTTTTCCCCCTCCATTTAACATATCAACCCTTTCCCCAGGGATCAGCATCAGAGCTGTGGCCGTGTGATAATTGGCTACAACTATTGAAGGCAGAGGCACTCCTTACTCGGTCCATTTGAACTCACTTCATCTTGGTTGCACAATCCTGTAATGAATGGAATGGATCAGGGCTCACTTCAAAACACAGGGAGGAAGCTCCTTAGATTATGGGTTATCAACCCCGGCTACACATTAGAGTCACTCAGGGCAGCTTAAAAAATTCCCATCATTTGGCCCTACATCAGGATAATGGAATTAGAATCCCTGGGGTTGTCACTAAACATTGGGATTTTAGAAACTTCCCTCTGGTGATTCCAGTGTACAGAGAGAGTTAGGAATCACTGCTTTAGATAATTTGTGGCAGGAAAAACAAATCCAGCAGTCAAGAAACTAATATTTCCCATTTAGTTATTTTTTCCTGAATTCAGGGTGAAATGCAGAAGTGCAATCATTCAACATCCTCATCCCAGTATTATCTAGAAGTACCAACCAGCTGCCTTACCACAGGGAATGACAGAGGAATAACAGCCAGCACAGGGACCCCAGCAGGCTAATGTCAGGATTGTGACTTTTGACAAATTGACCCCTGCGTTTTGTTCCTAGACATTGTGTTACCATACAGTGTCTTCGGAATTCACAAGGTTACCAGCGCTCCCTTTTTCCAACACAAAATGTTGATCAGGCAATCAGGGGAGCTGCGCCCAGCTTCTTGAAATAGATTTCTCTGCCCAAAGAGAGACTTCTATTTAGCACTTCTCAACACGTCAGACTCCTCACAGAGACGGTCCTTCTGGTTCAAGCCCCCCTCCCATGCCCCCCGTCCAAAGCAAGAAGTCTCGTTTCCAAGAACTTGATGTTTTTTGCCTTGAATTATCTGGGTAATTACTTCATGCACTCCATTCTGTATACACACTTTTCTTTGGATAAAAAAAAAAATCCATATCCAAAAATATGGGGCATCAAATTTTATGCCCATGCTGCTCCCTGGAGGTAGAGAATGAAGGGAGTAACTCTTCCCGAACACCAGCCTGTGGGAAGAATCCAGTCTAAAGTCACAAATTGTTTTGGCTTCATAGCTGGCATGCAGGAAGTGACATTGACGTAATGCTAGCCTCCAAATACGTTTTCAGGCAAGCGATCCCAGATGAAAGACTGAGAGACCCCTTCCCAGACCCCCCTTGCTGCCAGGTGTAGCCACATCACTAAGTTCTGGCCCATGAGAGATAAGCAACAGTGATATGTGACACTTCCAGGTCATAAAGCTCAGATGGAAGCAGTGTCCTCTCTCTCTCTCTCCCTCTTCCCGCTGGCTGGAGTGAGGACTTCTTGTAGTCGCTGGGGATAGCACTTGAGAACAACTCTCATTTGTGAGAGAGAAATATATTTCTATCTTGTTTAAACCAGTGTTATTCTGGGTCTCTACCGCACAAAACTGAACTCCTATTCTAACTAATACATAGTTCCCCAGAGTCTTAGGTACCATTACAAAAATCTTTCATAGGTGCTTGGCTCCAGGAAGGAGGAGTGGGCAGAAAACTTGACTTGCAAGGTAATGATTCCATTGCCCACTTTTTTGTTAGAAGTCATCTGATTTGAGTTACCATGTAGCCAAGAAGAAATGGAGCACAAGGAAACCACATAGTTCAGAGAGGTCACCGGAGCATAGATGTACTAGGTGAGCCCCAACCTTGGTCATGCTGGAAACCTCAACGAAGTGTGGGACATAAATGCATCAGAAACAAACTCTGTCCTACTGGGAATGATGTAACAGCCACACTCCGCATAATGCGGGATTCTAAAATGGAGACAATCCCCATGCTTCATGAACAATTCACTGGGAATAATTTATTTAAAATAAGACATTAGTTATATCTACATGTTCAAAGTGTCTCCCAGGGAAAAAAGTTGGATTTCTGAATTACGTGCATCAGTTGCTCCGCTAGCATCATAAATTCAAAGGAAAGAGAGAAATGTGGAAGGTGTTGAAGTCCAGGGAGCACTTCTAGCCCAAACAGTGAGTCCCAGACCGTTTCTTCCCAAGTTTGGCTGCCATTTGTCTCTGTATGAGTTCCCTGAGCAATGATCCTTCTGGGTATCTCTGGAGAGGAGTGGCTCAACTCTGTATTTCATAAGGTTTGCTTTATTTTTCCTTGGCCCCAGAAAAGGCAGTCTAGCGCATTGCATGTTTAGGAGAGAAAGTAATGAGCTGTCAGGAAGGGCAGATTAGAAGCAATTTACTGACCAGTCAGGATCCTTAGCTGTGTTCTTGTCAGGTAGGCGAGCTTTTATGCCTCTCAGTTCCTCTTAGGAATTGTATATCACCCTCAGGGTAATGCATCCAGTTGAGTTGCCTGCGTCATCTGATTCACTCACACTGGCTCTGGTTTACTAGACATGTATGCACTGTAGACATATTTGATGTATGGATATGTTTCCCCCTCCTGAGCCACTTTTCTTGCCTTGATTCCAGTGCAAACTCAGACATTTCAAGAGCACAGCGTTTAACAAAACATATGATACTGAGTTACATGAGATGTGGTGTTTAATTCCACCCAGGACTGTATTTGGTGATATAGTGTGAAGTTTTAAAATAATATTTTCGCACAAAAAATGTAAATGTTCTTGCAAATGTCACATCTTACCCAAGTGCTTTGGGTGATTCATTGTTAAATGAAAAGCCTTAATTATATTTCTGCTACTCATTAACAGCTACAGCATGGGGATATTCAGTCTCAGAGCTTTCTGAGTGCTGATTTGATGAGATAGCTCACAGATCCTGGCAGAAAAACATGTCCCACAAGGAGATAGGGTGATGGACTCGCTGATTTATTTGGCGCTGTAACTGATCTTCAGGGAGAGACATGGAACTTTTTAGGAAACAAATTGCCAACCTCAAATTGTCCCATTTTTCTAGGTCACTGAGGTGCTCTCGAATCTGCCAGGACTCCTCTCACAGGGTCCTGATACCAGGCTCTTCCCAGACTGCCAACCTTCATCCAGGAGGTATCGTTATGGCTCTTTCCTCTGCACGTCCCCTAACAAAAGAGTGGGGTGCAGGTTCTGAGAAAGAAAATGGGACTAGTTGGCTGCTAAGGCAAGGAGGGCAAGGTCTGGGGTGGGAGACAAAGGAAGGATGAATCAAGAGAAGAGGCAATTTAATGTATAGGTACATATATGGGGTCTGATAGAGATTTATAGCTCAACAACTAAGCAAAACACACCAGGCCAATCGTGGATACCAGGATCTACTAGAAGAGGGTCCTACTGGGCAGGGACAAAAAACTGAGCTTTGTCCATCTAGCTAACTGAGTCCTCCTGGGATGGCCTGCTTAACAATGGATAGAGAGAACTGGTCCAAAAAGCGAATGCAGGGGCGCCTGGGTGGCTCAGTCGTTAAGCGTCTGCCTTCGGCTCAGGTCATGATCCCAGGGTCCTGGGATCGAGCCCCGCATCGGGCTCCCTGCTCAGCCAGGAGCCTGCTTCTCCCTCTTCCACTCCCCCTGCTTGTGTTTCCTCTCTAGCTGTCCCTCTCTCTGTGTCAAATAAATAAATCTTTAAAAAAAAAAAAAAGCGAATGCAGATTGAGTTTATACTAACTTCTCTGACGGCTATGTATGCTTTGCCTCATTTAATCCTCACAAAATTTTTCAAGGTGGCGATTATTGTCTCTACTTTTCCAAGGGAAACTGGGTAGCTAAGTATCTTGACTCAAGTTAATCGGTCAAAAAGTGGTAGATGTAGGTTAATTTGTTGATTCATTTCATTCATTCATTCATTCACTCATCCTGTAACTGGGATCTACAATTTTAGAAGTGACTACTTATAAGTACAGAGAAACACATAGGTTTTTTATTTGTGATGTGGGACTTCTCACAGGTGTTCTGTGCACAAGAGTGAGTTACAGGGGCCCCTAGATATTGAAACTGTCCACGCTTGGAGCAGCAGGGCAGGACGGGAGCCCCCTAGCCAGTGGCCCTGTTTGCTTTCCTCAGTGTTCCATGCCAACATCATCATTTTCTGTGTGTGCCCTGATATGAAAAAGATTGGGAAGCCCTGCTGTAAACTGATCTTGCTCTTGAGACCATGCTGCCCAGTGAAGGGGGTGGGAAGGTGAGGCAGGGATGCTTATGCCTCCCAGTTTATGATGTGATGATATCTCAGTCTTTTTCCAGTGTAACCTGCCTCTTTCAAGCTAGCTCAGTGTCCTCCATGTAAATGCTTGAGTCTTCAGCATTTCACTCTCTTTCCCCCTTCACTCCAAGATGGCTCCCAGCATGTGTGCGGTTTGGTGGCTCACATTTTCAAGATCTTTGCTGGCTTTGGTTGAAGTATCTTGGACCACTTGTCTCTATGTATCAGCTTCTGTCTTCACTGAACCCACTGCTGGTGACACTGGTCCTGCCTGTCTTTAGGTCACATCCTGGTATCCGTGGGCAGCTTTTGCCTCCAGTCTCAAGGTCCCTGCCCTTGGGAGTCTCATCAGTCCTTACTTCTCTTCACCTCTCTGCCACCCAACCAGGACACAGGGGAACTTCTGGAATGCCTGCAAATTATGCACCAGCCATAGAAAACCACCAGTTCTGTGTCAGGTCATCTATCCAGACTCTTCCCAGTATTGTCCCAAACCCTAGTCCTGGGCCCTGCACTTTGGAGGGCATCATTCTGGCTGCACTCCTTCCCATCAGCAAGGAGTCCACAGATCTAGGAAGATGTACTCTGTCTAGACTATACTTTGAGTACCCAGGACACTGAAATTCCTTGTGCAAATTTTTGGGGCAGCTTCCATGTTCTTGCATGCCTTTTCCCAGATCCCCAGTGTGTACATATCTGGGCCCAACGATGGCTTCAAAATTTTCCTTTTGATATCTAAAGGAAGTTGTATGGAATCTTGCTTTCTCCAAAATAGCCCATCAAGCAGTGCTACTTTAGCAATTTAACATTGCTACAATATTCAAGTGTATGATCATTGGGTTTGTTTCATAGACTGTACACTAGTATAGACTAGTTTGGTTGTCCTCAAATTCATGTGTTCAGTTGCCTATAGATACTCATCATATGGACTACATATGGATCTGGAATGATAAAAAATACAATAAATAAAACAAAACCACTGGTCTTTCCCCATAGATAGTTTGAGAAACACTGATCTAAAGGGTCCCAAACTTGTAGTCAAAAAGCTTATCAAAGACCCCCATTTTCTAGGTGATATCTACCATCCCCTTGGAGGGGTGGATGCTTTGCTTTCCCAAGGCCACTGAATTCATAGGATGTGAAAGTGTTTTCATGTGTCAATTAACTCAACAACTGTTATTGTGCACCAGCTGTGTTCCAGTTGGGTACGTGAACTTGGACCTATGTTAATTTGAAGGCCACACTCATTCCCCTCAAGTGTATCACCTCGGCATGTCGGGTTCCTCCCATGCCCACCTTTTCTCTTACAACTTCATGCTGTAAAGTGATCTCCTAATTACCCTCTCTTTCCCCTTTCTGAATCTATTTCTCCATGGACTGCCTTATCTGTCCTTGACCTGACTACTGGCTTGTTCTCAGGTTCGGCCATAACTTTTAGGGACCAGGGCCGCCTGAGCCTAAGAAGGCCCGACATACCCAGGAGTTGTTTACACGTCCCATCATAGCACAACCAGCATTGGACTGTGGCCTTTCTTAAAGGTCAGTAAACCATGAGTGCACATATTCCAAGTGATTCTGATGATCAATGACTCCTAAGCCTGCAATCCCAGACCATTCACCTGAGCACCAGACTCAGAGGCCAATCAAGGTTGGCTAATCTCTACCTACCCTTTAGGACCTTGTGCAGGCCATGTCGTCTAGGAAATATTCCTTAGTCTCTGGCTAATTTCAGAGTACTTCTCTGTGCTCCCATGGTGTTCTGGGGGGCTGTAGCACTGTCGAAATATCCAAAGTGCAGTCAGACTATCTGCTCCAGTGGTGTTCTGTGCCTGCCCACACCGCAGTAGGGAGGTGGTTCTGACTGTGGTTCTCAGACCAGCATCATCACCATCACCTGGAAGCTGGTCAGAAATGCAAATTCTCAGGCCCCAGGCCTGCTGAATCCTAAAAGATGAGGTTGGGGTCAACAATCTGTGTTTTAACAAGCACTCCAGGGGACCCTGATTCTTGCTCAAGTTAGAGAACCCCCCTATAGAGAAATAATCTTGCCTGTTAGACTATAAGATCCTCAAAGGCAGAGATGAACCTCTTTCATTTTTGTGCCCGCAGAGTCAAGGCAAGTTTGCATGTTCCTGGCCCATGGTGGATAAAGTTGTGCATTTGCTGCTTTTTTAACGATTTTGTGACCAGGACACAGGAATGCCTGATTCTGGCCTCCAATAGCAGCCCCTGTCCCAGACACCCGTGGAGTTTCTGAGAGACCAATAGATACATGAGAATAAAGAGCTGCTTTTATTAGTAAGTGTGCCAGCTGAAACCTAAGAGGAAGCTTGGAAAGTCTGAGTGAGAGCATGCTGTTTGGGTTTGGGGCCTCTGCGCTATTTTGTTTTTACTCCCACATTCAGACCTTGGCCGCTTCATGGAGCAGGGCGTTTAGGGTAGAGAGGGGCCAGGAGCAGCCCGAGCTCAGGCCCCAGTCTCCCTGTCATCAGCTACAGCAAGGATGAGACAGGAGAGGGAGGGGAGGCTGCTCCCAGGAGCCCTGAGCCATCTTTCCTACGCAGCCACATGACTCAAAGAGGATCGTGAGAGCTACTAATGCTACCAGCAGCTAACACTTATGGAATACTTACTGTGTGCTGGGCACTGCTCCAAACGAGGTAAAGACAGTGATTCAACGGCCAGTTTTGCAGATGAGGAAACTGAGGCACAGGGAATGTATTGTCAAGGTCATGAAAGTGGTAAGTGGCAGAACCAGGCAGTCCAGGCCCAAACCCAATGTTGTAAATATTCTGCTAAACTCTTTCTCCATAGACAGGCAGAAAGTTGCTGTTTGGGGGGCAAGTAGCAGGGAGTTTGATAGGGATGGAGGAGAAGGGGAGTGTGGGACACACACACACACACGCATACATAATATACACAATACACACATACATATACACATACTTATATGCACACACATATACACACATACTACACATACACACATACATACCCACTCATACATACACACACATACATATACACAAATGCACACACACTACATACATACACATAACACATTCACATATACACATAAATACATATACACACATACACATACACACATACCCACTCATACTTACCCACACAGACATATACATACACAATACACATTCGCACATACATACACACACACACACACAAACACACACATACATGCATGCACACACATACACATGCATACGCACACACACACATGCACACACATGCACGCTCACATACATATGCACACACATACACACACGTACACACGATGAGAGAATGATTCCAGGGTCTCCTTACCTACCCAATCTCCTGGCCCGGAAGAGAGGGAGGACGGCTGGTGTGCTCTGAGGGGCCAGGCTGTGCTCAGGCCCTTGGGCACACACCCCTCTCCTGGCCCCCAGCTGGGAAGCACGGCCCAGGGGATGTCTTCTGGTCAGACCGCTCAGGTGGGAAATTCTCTTCGCAGTGTTGGGCCCAGAGGTGGGGGGGGCAGCCGGGTGGGAGGCAGGCAGAGGCAGGCTTGGCCTGGTGGAGCCATGCTGCATGGCTGTCTGTCCTTCCTGAGCCGCAGAGGGCTGGGGAAGGAGGTGCAAGAGGGGCTCTCCAGAGGAGGGGCATCCGGGCAGCAGGGGCTGGTGGCAGTGAGGCCAATGCCAGAGTAAAGTGGGAAGAAGGCGACCTCGTGGAGAAATGGTGCTTGACCCGATTCACATTTGGGCAGTTTCAGAACTTGCTCTAATGAGGGATATGGCAGTGAATTGGGTAGAGATTTGAAGTCAACAAACAAGAAAGTTGATGCCTTTGCCACTGATTTCCTGCAAAGGCGTTTTGATGTCGTGAAAATATTTTTTCTTCTTTCAGTAGAACTGCCAGCTTGGGTATTTCTCTTTGCATTAAAAGGTGCACTATTTTTCCTGTGTGATTAGATTGAAAGAGACTTAATTTAGTTCACTTAGCAAAGCCCCGTATGAAATGCGGTGGCTCGCAGAAAACAGAGTTGGTATATGATATGTATCTTTTTTTCAGGTGTCTCAAAGCACAGGTTCGGGAGATTGACCAAGGTTTTTCTTCCCACGTTACAAATGAGGACACAGCCGGGGAGGCTGAAGCCGGCGGCCGGCGGGTGCTCAGTCAGCTGTCAGAGGCAGGAGGGGTTGCTTTCAATTCTCTTCTCGTTGTTCCGGCTAGCATGTCGGCTCTTGGGGATTCATGCAGCACAATCTTTGCCTGTGTTTCTGAGGCAAGTGACCTATTTCTAAGTAGGCTCATCACAGAGAGGCCCTTAATGGATTTCCCTCCCTTTTAAAGGGAGGAGCTCGTTTCTCCTTCTCCCCAAATACACACAGGATGGATGAAATGATTCTCTTTTCATGTTGGAGTGGAGGGTTTTAGCTCCCCCTGCTTCCTTGAGGTTGTGAAGACCTCCCCCTCTGCCCCAGAGGGGGTGCAGCAGTGGCCTTCAGAAGTGGCCACTTTCCATTTCCTGCAGCTCTGGGACCCTGGGCTGCACACCCATAGAAAGGCCACATAGGTGTGGGCAGCTCCCTCGGGTCAGGGAGCTCGGTTTTCCTCGTCACCTCCATCCTCACACCCTGTAGGAAGCACAAGCAAGCCCATTTTAGATTTCAGACTGAATGATGGTCAGGACAAGGTAATTCCAGATTAATTACAATGTATCTGAAGGGCGAGACTGGGGGCAGAACTTTCATTCACTATGGGAAGGGAATGAAGAGACATCAGTTAACAGTCGGAGTGTCAGATGAACAGGACTTGGACCGGGGGCAGGGCTGGATGTAGGAGGTGTCGCCTGGGAAGCTACCCGGGTGCCAAGCTGTAAAGGAGAACATCCTGGAAACATGGGGAAGGGTAAGTCAGCTTTCCATGTGACGCCTTCCATAACTGGCCAGAGTGAATTGATTCCGCTCCCACTGAAAGAGGCAAGCTCTAGAGTAGAAGCTGAAGACCCACGCCTCATTGCCGGCTCTGAGTATCTGCAACGTACACCTGTAAGTCGCATCTCTGCCATCAACTTTGAAGTTGACCATGGTGGAGAGGGGGCATTTGTAACGACTGGATCTTTTCAAACTCAGTAATACACGCTATGGTACTGTTTATTGGGAAAAAGTGATTTCTCTCAGACTGGTCTCTTTGATGCCTACACCTTTCTATGGTTCAGTTTGCTTCCGAGGACTTTTCTGGTTCTGATGGTCATAGCGACTCATCTCTCTCTTTCTTGAACATAGAAAAGTATATACAATTTTTATTAATGGAAAATGAGTTTCTCTTTACTTCCATTAAAGAAATGTTCAACAAATATTTAAAGAATATTGGTTTGAAGGATCATCAAATTATTGATTGCTCAGGCCTCCCGCATGTCCACGTAGGTACAGGTCTACACCTACCTTCCTGACTGGAGGTAGAATTGCATTTTGGAAGCAAGGACGGATTTTTGCCAATGTCACAGAGAAAGAAATGACCAAAGTTTGTGACAAATCAAATGAGGGAAGACAATGCAAAGTCCTATTACACTGATTTGCTTTTGGCTGGACTGGATTGCCTGAGAGACGCGGCCTTTTCGGGTTGGTGGAGAAACTTGATGCTTTGGGGATCTCATTGCTCTCAAGACGCTCAAGGGGTCAGAGTCAGACCCAACAATGGCATCCTTGGTTGTTGACAGTTTTGAAGTGAGTGTCTGAACTCAGTCAGAGATCATTCTGGACTTTTCTCTGGCAGTAATGAGAGCCAGTACACATTTGTCACATGAAAAAAAGACTCAATTTAGAGAAAGCTAATATAGAAATGTCATCTGCCATATTTGGCTGAAACAGGGACCTAATAGGAGATGTCAGAAAAATAGGAAAAGAGAAGAGTGAGCGAAGAGTCAGGAGGGGGTGATGTGTAAGCAGGCAGAGAAATCTCCCTTTCCTCCCACTGTTTGTTCAAGAGCTAACTTAGGGGGCAACTATTTATTCAAAGGTGATTCTGTACGTTGCTGTAGAATCACGCAACCTCCTTGGGGAAAGAGCCTAGATAAACACAAAGCCTAATGATTACCGATACATCGTTATTTTCCCATGTTGAATATGGGAATTATTATTTGTAGTAGATCTCGGCATTTTTCTTTTGCCCTTTCCAGATCATTAGAGGCATTTTCAAATCAAGAAAACTCTCGAAGGCCTTCACAAGCTAGGATTGTTTATGGAACAAAAACGCGGCTCCCAACAAATATTTGCAACTTAATGATACGTTTGTCTAAAGCCCAGAATTTTTGTATAAAGCAGGTGTCAGCTCAGTATATGTTTCACTGCTCCATTAAGCACCTACCTTTCCCTTGAAATTACTCCCCATCTTATGCGGCATGAGTACATTGAACTGGTCATTTATTTTAGATTAACTCAGTGCTAGGCTGGAAAACACAGTTCCCAGCAGGGCTTTATGGTGCATACTTCTGAAAATCCCATTTTCTTTTTTCTTTTTCCCTTTACACACTGTTGGGACATGTGGAAAACAGGCGCTTCGAGCAGAGGAGACATTCAAAGGTCTCCCTGTTCCAGAGGCAAAATATAAACAAACATGCCCATCACCAGTTTCCAGATTTTTGCATTGAGTGCTTTCAGCGCGGCTGCCTGTTCTCACCATGGGAATCGGTTCTCTGCCCCGCTTGGGGACCCTCGTTAGCAGAGAGAGCAAGTGGAAGAGGAGAGTTTTCTCTCTCTCTCTCTTTAAGGGGTTCTGACCCTGCTTGATCCAAATATTGCTTTTTCTGGGGCTTAGTCCCCAAGTGCTATAACCCAGCACCTTGGCTTCCTGCCAGGACGTCCCAAGGCAGAGTGGAAGGGGGTTGCCTCTCTGACCTGCTATGTAGGTTTTTGTAACTTTTAGCGCAGTGGCACTGGGTTTGTTTATCATTCTTTCTCCCAGAATTCCCTGCCTCCTGGTTCCTAACTCTGAGTTTGGCCAAAGAGGGGGCACGGATAGCCCAGGACAAGGGGATAAAGAGCATGTCCTCATTTGCGTTCCCGCCCCTTCCTTGCAAGGATGATGTTTTCCTGAGACCCTGGTGCTTGACATTGGGGTGCACCGAGAGCCACTCACTGGTGGGGACTTTAAAACTCCTGATGCCCAGGCTGCCCTCAAGACCAATTACATCTGAATCTCTAGTGTGGGGCCTAAGTGTCAATATTTTGTAAAGCTTCTCAGGTCAGCCAAAGTTGAGAACCACTGTCTTAAGTGTATCTGCGTGATTTTGACACTTTCTTGGTGTACCCCAGGGAGAGGCTATTGACTGGTTCTGTCTTTATTTGCCTTAAAATAAATCAAACCTGGAAAAGACTGGGTCTGAAGTTACCTCCTGAGGTGTCTCTGAAACTTGGACATTCGGAATCCCTGCTTTTGAAACTTCTGCCATAGAAGGGTTGCGGACTTTTAAAATGAGAAAGCCAACTGTTTTCCATCACTCAATTAAGGATGTAAAGCCATAGTTGTAAGTTAGGGGGCATAATGGGGGTATTGCTTAGAAATTGCTTCAGAAAGTACCATTTATTAATTAATTAGCATATATGCAATTATATTGTTTACTATAATTTGTTGTTATGGGCATACTTTCTTCATATTTAATACCATGGGGACACCGAAAGACAAAGTATCATGCTGAAACAGAAGGTAAAACCTTTTCTTTATTCATGTGCTTAGCTGCAAAATCATTTACAGTCCATACCCCTCCCCCTCAGAAACAAAATAAACAAAGCAAAAAACCCTAAGAAATGATATTTCAAGCTTAGAAAGTTCTATTACGTTAGGTAACTTCCAATATACTTAGCTGCAACTATGTTAATTATTTTTTTCTATTGTCATTAGATAAGATTTTCTGCCACTCAAATAGCCAATTTCTGTATTATCACCTCTTAGAGGCTCATAATGGAGTTGGTTTATTAAGACAATCACAATGAATATTTCAGCCCTCAGTCACAGAAGACAGAACACAATTTATTGTCCAAGTGTCTGGATAAGCACAGGCTGGGTATCCAAATGTGAGTTAATTCATCAATATTATCAGTACATCCAGTGTGGACATCCGGCAGGAAGCAAGAAGAACTAACTCTGGGTCACATCAAACAGTCCATGAGTTAACTTGTGAACTCCATGCTCATTTTTCACATCTCAGTACCAGAGGGAGTCTTGGAATCATAGAATTTTAGCAGTGGGACCTAAGACGTATCTGATACTGAATGGCAGAAAGATGGCATCCGTTGTGCCAACTTTGGACTACTGGGGATGGTTGTGCGGGATGTTGTGCCAAGAGATTGAGACAACGTCTGGGCTCAGCAGAAGGAGAACCCCTGTCAACAGCGATGTCTGCAGTGGGTGTATGAGGGGAGGGTGGTGGCAGAAGGTGGTCAGTATTTGTTGGGTTTCCTCTTGCAATGGAGGTTCTCAACATCACTGCATCTTGCAATCATTTAAGGGGCATAAAAAACATCCCAATATCTATGACATACCCAGACCAATGAAATCAGAACACCTGGCTGTAGGACCATGGTGAGTCCCATGTGCCTCTCATATTGAGAATCACTTTCTTGTAGACAAAGGACACAAGGGCCTTGAGAGATAATGTGATTCACCCAATGCCATATCGATCTAGGTAGAGGATGTTTACCAGGCGTCATAGTTCCCACCCACTCTTCTCTTCACCATCCCATATTGTCTTCATCACAAATCTTTAGAGAAACACACGAATAAAGGCCCATTGATAATTTTGTCTGCTCACTTTTAGAACAGTCCTTCTCAACCTATGAGCAGCAAGCATTGACTTTTAGACTCAATGGCTGGTAAATAGTCACATTCTTAAAATTACTGTTTTGAAAATATATGAATAATTCATTTTATTGAGTAAAATACAAATTTATTGAGAAGCAGTGCTGAACTCAGGGTAGCTTTCGGACCTTTTGTGTTTTCTCACTGGGTAATACCCTCTCGGGTCCTGCCACGCTGGGGTCGGGCACCACTGGCTCGGACCTGAGAGGGGCCTGAAGCGGTGCAGCTGTGAAGAGCCCAGACTTCCCCCAGGACGAATTAAAGTCCCCACGGGTCCCTGCACACAAACTCTGACCTCAGCGTTGCCGGCCTGTCCGTTGTTGCTGTTGTACATAAGAATGAGAAGACTCTTTCAGCTCACACATGGCTCAACGTAATCCGACTCTTGGGTACGAGAAAATGACATCCTTGGGTGTGAGTCAGTGAGGATGCCGGCGATGCTCAGGCTGGAGGTATTCTGAGAGTCTTTCAGGTCGGCAGCTGCCACGCCGTAGCAGAATGTGGTGGAGTTCATGATCACGTGGTTTGTCATCCTGTCTCTTGTGTTCGTATGAATGTTCAGTTGGACAACTCCGTGTCATTCTAGCTGGAAAGCCCGGTGTGAACCACTCTTCCTCCTTATGAGCCAATTTTCTCATCTCTCAAAAGGAGGGATTAGTGTCCCTTCCAATTTTAAGAAACTGTCTCCTAAGGACCCGTGGCTGGATGATTATTATTCTACAGATGATGATCTTGTGGCCTAGAGGTGTACCAAGCAACTTTCCTAAGACCCGACTTAGTTATCAGAAAGTACCGGACTAAAATGAGGTCTCTTAACTCAAAGTCTATTTTCTTTCTACTAACAAGGCTAAATAAAGACTGGGGTTGTACTGAAATTTTTAAGGCTCTCCTGTAATTTATCCCAGCCCTCCTTATTCTCTGCTCCAGCACTTCTGTAGGGTTCTCTGAAGACTGCTGAGCCCAGAAGCCTACACACGTTTGGCAATTCCTGTCAGCAGTGGGACTGCTGGGTAAGGGACACATCTAAAAGACAGATGTTTTCTTCCCTAGGGGTCAGCCCTGGTGCAGGAGCTGGGGAATGAGAATTTAATTCTGTAAAACATATATTTATTGAACTCCTACTTACTGTGTACTGGGAACATCGGAGACACAAGCATGAGTAAGAAGGCATTTCTGCCTTTGCCTTGCTTGTGAGGGAGACTGACACAAGAACAGTGACTAATAAGATAGACTGATAATGGAGGTGGTTGTGGCAGGTGTGACTGATGGGTCAGTTTTACACCCGTTTCCAGACCCCTTGCCTGTACTCCCATAGAAAAAGCCAAAGAGTTGCTTTTCTAGTCCCCTGTGAAGGAAGGTAGTTACATGAATAGTCTTGCCGATGAGCTCAATGACACACACCATATAAGATGACAACTAGGATAGGTCCTATGAAGGAGAGAAGCAAGGTCTTGGGGAAGGGGTGGGGAGGCAGGAAAGACTTTCCTGGGGCCATGATGCTCCAGCTAAGAGTTGAGGGATGGCAGGCATTAACTGGGGGAGAGAGAACAGAATGGGAAATTCTTAATCCTAGATGGACCGCTTCCTCTGGGTTCTGATGGGGGAGAGCATCAGAAATAGCTCCTTCTCCCCAGCCTCAGCTCTGGCTGAAGGGGGCAGCCATGGCTCTCTCTGACCCATCCTCCCAACCACCACGGTAGGCTGGGAATATACTCAAAACACAGGGCTTACTTTGAACAGTGAGTGATGGATGACCTAATTTTTTTTTTTTTCAGTTGTTCATGCTGAAAAAAGAAAAGTTAAAATGCAATTTCAGATTAAAACAAATGCAGTTCGGGTGACGGAAGATAGATTGACAGTGGTTCTTTTCATATCTAGATGATGTCTAATTCTGGGCTCATGGTGAGATAGGAGAAGTGTTTGCAGGAGCTGGGGCATGCAGGGGACAAGCTGCAGCTCAGCTGTGTGCTCATCAGGGGCGGGGGGCAGCATGCGGTGATGGCCAGTTGTGATCAGAGCTTGGAGGAAACACAGCCAACTAAGAAGGAATAACAGGGAGGATGTACTTTAAATATGGGGCCAGGGAAGCCTCTCTGAAGGAGTGATTTATAAGCAGAAACCTGAAGGATAAGGAGACGTGAGCCCTAGGGAAAGGTGGGGAGGAGTGGGAGGCACTGAAGGATTAGGTCAGGATGAGCCAGGGGAAGGAGTTGGACAAATGCAGGATGAGTTGGAGACACAGAGGGCCAATTATATCAAACCACAAAGTCACATGGGGAAGTATGAAGGAGGAAGTGACTGGGGCAAGGAGTGAGAGGCTGACCCTAGGAGGGCTTTTAGGAGGAGGTGGCATTTGGACTGGGTTTTGAAGCCTGAATAGGAATTTTCAGGCTGAAAAGGCAAAGAAGTACATTTCAGGGAGCAAACTAGCTTGGTGAAGGCAGAGAGATATGAAAAGACATGATCTGGGAGGTCCAATTTTTTCTGTGATTCTTCAGGAAAAAAAAAAAAGATGATTAATACGATGGCCTCTAGCTCTGGTTATATTTTCGTATTTCATGTTTTCCTTCCCATGTGTTTGTCTACTGCAGAGGGGCGTCTGAGTGTTCTCACTGAAAATAAATCTCAGGTATTTTATTTACCACTCAGGCTGTGAAAAGCCCTTAGTGTTGGGCAAGGTGAGGCAGAATGCTACCAGAACTGTCCCCAATATGTTTATTTCCACAGCCTGTTTATTCTAGGGGGATTGGAGAAGGTACCTTTCACTACAGAGATGAGCTTAAGTTTGAATGTTGGTCCAAGAAGCAGAATGCTCAGAGGCTCACATGGTCTTAACTAGGCCAGGGAGTCAGGACCCGTCAACAAAGACAAATTGAGAATAAGGAAATCTCCTGAATAATTCAGGTCAGAAATGAGAAACACTTTGGCTTCAACCTATGCTTCTGGAGAGATCCTTACTTCTTTTCCCTCAACGCTTCCCCGGCTCAGCACTCAGAGGCCAGTTCCTAAAGAGGCAGCAATTACAGATAATCATCTGTTAGGACTCCCTTCCCATCATGCCCTCCCCACAGCTTGGCCTGTTTGCCTTGGAAGCCACGGGAAGCTCAGCGTTCTCAGCCATTCTGCCTGTCTCCTTCTGCTCTCCCCTACAGCCCCTTGTCTGACTCCAGCTTGGACCCTCCCCAACCCCCCAACCCTTCCACTATGCCTCCCAGACTCAGAGTCTGTCATCAGCAAAATCCCCAGAGCCTGAAATGACTTTTTGGACATTTTCTTCCTCTTCCTGGAGCCCCAGCTGGAATCTCCTGTAGCTCTGTCAGGAGACGTTTCTGTCTTTTTCCTCTTCTACCTTCCCATACCCTGGGCGTGGAGACAGGTAAGGTCTCCCCTTGCTTCTCGCTGTGGCTTCCAGACTGCTGTTCTTCCCACTCTCTCAAGTATCCAGAGCATTGGAGACACTCACTGGGTCCTACATTTTCCTGCTCTCCTTTTGTGCCAGTACCTCCCTCCTCCCATCCCCTCATTTATTGGCAATTTTAGCTCCTGGATTCCCATCTTTCCAGCACCGCTTTGCCATTACTTTGAGTAGGTGATTCCCCCAACACCTAGCCTCTTGGTTGCCAGGGTCTGGCCCTGTGTCCCCCATCAGTCTCCTAGCCCCATGGCCGCACCCTCGACTTTGCCTTAGCCATTCCCTTACCACAGGCCTCAACGTCGCTTCAGTGCTCCATAACCACCATCGCCTTCTACTCTAGCCTGTTCCCCCCAGTCGCCCAACTCCAGGAATCCTTCGGCCTCTCTTAGACCTCTGACCCATCTTCTGCCTTTGCTGTGCCGTCTCTTTCTTCCTCACCCAGCTGAGATCTCATGGACCATCTTGCACACCATTTCTTGCAGGCCACTCAACTCCTTCCTTTGTCTCTCCCTTCTTTGTACTTGCTGGCAACACGCCAAGCCTGCTTAAATCCCACTCTCTGACTATTCTGAGCCTGTACCCAGCACCGAATGGCGCTTGCAAAGAGTACAGGACCTGGTGACGAGCTGTGTTTTAAACTCATGACCACAGACCCGAGCAGGCTCTCTGCCCTACCTGGCAGCTTTGTTTGCCTTGTCAGTTCCTTCTCCATCCCTCCAGAGACAGACCTCACTCTCCTCCTCTCTGTCCCTCAGACCACCAAGGCTCTCCTCCCCCCACTCAGGGCCTCACAGACTTCAACGAAAAAATGAAAGCCACGGAAAGAGAACTGTGGTGGGCTCTTCCCCCAGAACTCTGATTCCAGCTGCCTCTGAGCCAAGGGCTCTCCGTCCCTCTGTAACCCGAGCAAGAGTCCTCACTCCTGCCTAAGACTGGCTCTTCCCTGCACCCTGCCCCTACCCCCTCATCCCTGCTCCAGGACACTGGTCCTGCCGTTGTCTGGTCCCTTTGTGTCACCAAGGCTTCTGTTGAGCGCTGAAACATACTGCAGCACCTCATATCCTAACCCCGCATCCTACTCAGGCTGCAGCTTCCTTTTGTTCTCATCTCTAGAGCAAAACTCCTCCAAAGGGCTGTCTGTTTGCTATCTCCACTTCTTCACTTGTTCTCTCTTTAATTGGCTCCCACCAGGTTTCATTCCTCATCATGGCACCACACTCTGTGGGTCTACACTGACCACTCCAGTGGAAACTTCACACTCTTTATCTCAACTCATGGGTCTCATTGGTCATGCGGCTTCTTCCTTCTTGAGGGACCCTTCACTTGACTTAGCAATACTGCCCCCTCCTGGGTTCCCTCCTGAATCACCGTCCATCCCTTCCCAACTGCACTTGCTGGATCCTTCTCTTCCAGACCTCCGGGTGTTGGACCACGTCTGGGCTCTGTCTTGAACCTCTTCTCTTCTTCAGCCACACACTCACCTTCCTGGTCATCTCATCCAGGCCCTTGGCTTTCAAGACCATAAGTAGGCTGATGACTCTCTAATTGATAGCTCTTGCTTGGAGCTCTCCCCGATCTTATTTCCTGCCCAGGACCACACTTGCAGTTGTCCAAGGTAGGCTTCACACAACTCCAGGAAGTAGCGTTGGTGTTGGTGATCATCACAGAATTGTGGATTTATTCATTTAATTTTCTGGCGGTTGATAATAAAGTGACAATGAAGGGTTTTCTGGTTTGGACCAAGTCATCCTGTGGGCTAGTGGGTGGAGCTGTTACAACGTTCCCCTCCACGAGGCTGTGCAACAGCCATCCTTCCTTGTGACTCTTGTTTAGGCAAGCCGAGTATGCACCTGCCTGTGCCAACACACTGCTCTCCCCCTGCCTTGACCCCGTCTTCCGGGTATGCCCTTGGCTTCCCTGCCTGCCCACGTTGTTCCACCCTAGATAAAGCAAGAGCCCTCACTTCTCTCCTACTTTACTATTTTTTATATTTTTTATTATTTATTTTTTAAACTAAGTTTTTAAAATTTTAATTCCAGTATCGTTAACATACAGCATTATATTAGTTTCAGGTGTACAATATAGTGATTCAACAATTCCCTACAGCACCCTGTGCTCATCATAAGTGTACTCATTAATCCCCATCCCTATTTCATCCCCACTTCACTATTTTTAATGGTACTTCTCTTTCTTTTGTATTGTATTATAAATATATTTTCTTACCTGTTTTTCTGGCTTCTCTGGTACTCTTTGAAATCCACAAGGGCAGGGGCTTTGTCTTGTTCACTGTTGAGTTCCTGGAATCTAGAACAGTGTCTGGCACAGAACAGGTGCTCAGTAAATAAATACTTGCTGAATAGGTGAATGAATGAATGGGTAGCATGGCTATACTTCTTCACGTCACAGTTTATAGCCTCGTATTTCATAGTGGGTATCATGGACTGAATGCTTATGTTCCCCCAAATCCACATGTTGAAGCCTTAACCTCCAATGTGGTGGTATTTGTTGGTATTTGGGGAAGGAATCAGGTTTAGATGAGGTCAGATGGATAGGGCCTCCATGACGGGATTTGTGCCCTTATGAGGAGAGCCACCAGAGAGCTTCTTCCTCTCTCTCCATCATGTGAAGACACAGCAGGAAGGAGACAGTCTCCAAGCCAGGAAGAGCGTCCTCACCAAGAACTGAATCTGCTGACCTTGACCTTGGATTTCCCAGACACCAGATTGTGATAAATAAATGTCTGTTGTTGAAGCCATCCAGTCTCTGGTATTCTGTTATGATAGCCTGAGCTGACTAAGACTGGGTGCTCGTTAAATGGGAATGATAACAATGCTAAACTCCTGAGGATGTTGCAAGTCTTGAATCAGGTGATAGATGTACATGTGAGCTGTATACAAAGACTCTTACTGTTGCTTTTATTGCTAAGAAATTAACTGGTAGAGATAGGAATTTGAATTTCATTTATCCATTTATTGCACAATTATTTCTGTGTCCTTCATATGTGCTACATTCAGGATTCCAGGTTCTGGGGATACAATGGCGAAAAAACAAAATCCTTGTCTTCCTGGGACTCAAGAGTTATCAGAAGATTAGATTTCTTTCTGTTTTCTGCTTTGCTCCAATTTAACTTGGGTGTGGTCTTAGTGGAAGGTGCAATCTTTAACACAGCAGAAGGGTGGTGTAGAGAGGGAGCATGGATGTCAGTGAGGGCAATGATATTTTCAAATCCAGCTGTGGCAAGGAAAACCTCATGAATGGGAGAGTTACTTTGTCTCTATAAACCTCATTTGTCTCTCCAGTAAAACCCCGGAACTAATCAAATCTACTTTGCTGGGCTGTTGTGAGGATAATTTATGTAAAGCACTTGGTATCCAGTGAGAGTTAAGTGCTCCACAAGTGTGAATTGTAGAGGCATTTTTAGGGGAGGTCAAGGAGGGAATAGCTCCCAAGGGAGAGTTTCAGGTCTCAGTGGAAGAAGGAAGATTTCTCACAATGGTCCTGGCTATAGGCAGATTCATTTATAAGAGATTGATGATTATGAAAAGACATTGTAGCAGGACCTGGTGGGAAAGGAGAGAGAGAAGCAAGGCTGCAAGGAGAAAGATGAGCCAAATAGACCTGAGGATAAGGAAAAGTGGCCTCAAGGAGATTTGTTTGCGGATCATTTCTGAATCTCAGGGATGAAGGAAGGTGGGATGGACTGACGGGTTTGGAGCCTGAGAATGTAAAAGAGTAGAGATCTGCTAGAGGGAAGTGGGCCTGTGTTCACTTATCTGAGAACTTCAGTGGTTTTGGATTTGGTAGGGGGGCAGGGGAGCTGAGGAGAGCTGGAGATGGAGTTTACTGAAGTGAAATGCATGTGGAGTTTCTGGGTGCACTTGCGAGGTAGGGTTGAGGAAATGGTGAGGAGAAGGGATAGCAAAGGGAAGAGAGGAGCCAGCACATGGTAGGGGACCAGAGTTGCTAGAATGACTTAAGAACAAGGATGATTAAATTGCAATTTCAAGCTGATGGCTACACACTGTGGCCATGTAACCCTTCCCCTTGCTGAGCAGACCCTCCCTTCCCCTGCCTGTTTTGATGTTGGCAACATTCTTATTTTCATGGATGGTTTAGGGGAGGGTTGAGAGGATTGACTAAAGTAATCTTTCTGGTCGACATTTTCATTCAACCCAGTTCTACAAACACACACACTGACATATGTTATTCCATGAAGCAAGACTGATCCTTACTTTGTGTGATAAAGTAAAAACACATAGTTAAATATAAAATATGGCATTATTAATTCTTAAATGTAACATAGAAACAATTTTTAATAATAAAAAATTATAATTTCAAATAAAGATGATATGATGAGATAGCTGTCTGTGCTTGCCTAGAATCATAAATTCATTCCAGGACACACGTGGACAAGACTCCAAACATATCTGGTGGACTGTTGATCCCAAGAGTTCTGTTTTTAATGTGGTCAAGGTTGAAAATTTAGTTTTACCCAAATGGGTTACTGTGAGTGATAATATTAGCAATATGCTTTTTATATTTAACTTAAGAAATTTTTACTCAATCTGAATCCAAAATAATGAACATAAACACTGAGTCTTTTAATCATTCTTCAGTGTGAATGAGTAAGCTGTAATAATTTATTCTCTGAACAACACCAAGTTATGCTCAATTATTGAATCAGGGTTTGGAAAAGAAAATGGATTTGTAATCCAAGTATTTTTCTTTAATGTTCCAATTTCCCTTTTAGGAAGTTAAAAATGAAAAGTTTGAGACAGAAGGGAGTTGTAACAATATTTCTAATTCTATTTCATTTGGGCTGTTTTCATGAGCAATGTTCTCTTTGATATGTTGTAACAATAGTGGGAATATTTACTAGATAGGGCGATTACTTGTGTCTTGGTTCCAGGGCAAATAAGATGTTTTGAAACCCCTGGATATATGGGGTGTCTTGTTGATTTTCCTCTATGGTTTCAAACATAGTTTGTTAAGAATACTGAAAATATCAGTGAAATATGCCAATTTTTTTAAAGCATCTTTTTTTTTAAAAGAATTTTATTTATTTATTTGACAGAGAGAGACACAGTGAGAGAGGGAACACAAGCAGGAGGAGTGGGAGAGGGAGAAGCAGGCTTCCCGAAGAGCAGGGAGCCCAATGTGGGGCTCGATCCCAGGACCCGGGGATCATGACCTGAGCCGAAGGCAGACGCTTAACAACTGAGCCACCCAGGCGCCCCTAAAAACATCATCTTTGAAAAAATTGCCAAATGATACTCCTCAATTAGAACACTGTGAATCTCATTCTGGAGTTTGTATACCATGCTTAACACTTTCCTTTGTAACAACCAATACCCTTTGGATGACTCAGTAAGTGGATATGATTAACTCTAATCTCTGAATAAAACATTCCAAAAAGTCAGCTATTCAGTGAGGTTCCTTTCTTAGCCTACACTTTTCAACTCATCCATGAGATTTGGTACAATATCTTTGAGATGCCCAAGCCCCAAGACATATAAACCAGATTTCAAACAGCACTGTTATTAGTAGCATCCAAACATTTTCTAGTAACTGCATTGTGTTTCCTAGCTGTATTTACTGTCCTGTGCCTTTGAAGCTTTTGATAATGCTTTAGAGTAATTCACATTGATCAGTAATGTCTATTTCTAATTTTGTGGCTATATTTTATTGTTACATGAGATTCAATTGAAACTATATAACAAATTCTCCATGAATTATCTCACCACACATATCTGACATACATGAAACAGATTGCTTCTCTTCCAATATCAGTGCCTCTTGTTGGGGCTCGGAATCTATACTAGTTGCTGTGTTCTGCACAATGATACTGTATTTTCATTAAGAGGAAGGGCTTTCATTCTATTTGCTGATTGATTATTAAAAGTTACATACGCCATATCCACATGTGCTGAAAGAATAATATTTTTAGGAGCTGCAAATTCCATTTTCTCTTTTGCCACTCAATTTGCCATTATATATATGAGATGAAGGTTTTCTTGTTAACTGCTGCAGAATGACTAAGAATACCAAAAGCGATCATTGTTACATAGCACTCCTTATGCACAGGCTCTTTTCTGTGGGCCTTATGTGTATCATCTCTACAACACCACCACGGACTAATCACTGTTATTATTTTTATTTTACAGATAAGCAAATGAGGCCACAGAGAGACAAAGTAACTTGCCCCAAGTAACACCACCGGTAAGAGGAGGATCTGGAATTCAAAACCAGGCAACTAACTCCAGAATTTAGTTCATAACCAATACATTGAACTACCTCTCAAATTGGAAATTGTGTCAATATTTTATGTCCTTTTCCGCCTCTCACTTGAAAAGACTTGACAGACCTATTGAAAACATGGAATTACAAAACAAGACACTGGGTTCTGTCATTTTCAAAGAATTCTGTGGATTAGATAAAGCCCACATTTTAAATAATTTTCATTATAAAATCTCACAGTTGCTTTTTACTTTTTCAAATAAGGTTCAAATTAAATCCCAGTTTATTGATTAGAGTCAGCATTTTGCTCAATATTGTTAGTTTTTAACTTCCAAATTCAGAAGTTGAACTTGGCGCACACATCTCCGGATTTTTTTCTCTCCTCATTCCTTTATCTTTATCCATTTTAAGGACAATTAATTCTATTTCAGCAAAAAGGTAATAATTGTTGAGAAACTAAAAAAAAAAAATATCTGATAGCATCCTTTCTGAAGAAGACCTTCCAAATTTGTAACCAGCTGTGACTTTGTTAAATTAAGTCTTACGAAGCAGAGCCCCAGGGTGTCCAATGGTGAGCCAGCGTTTAGTTTAACGAAAGACCGCAAAGAAATTGAAATAGAAAAGTTTATTACTCACAAGTCCTGGAGGAGGTACTTGGTAGACATGGAGGGACCACACTGGGAGGTCAAGGCAGGGTGCAGGCAGAGAGAAGGGCCGCACCTGGGACACGTGCCTCTCTTAGTGTTCGTGGGTAGAACGCTTTAGGGTTTCTGGGCTAAGCCTGGATTGGTCAAGTCAAATGAAAAAGAGCAAGGTTTTGGTAGGCTCTGCAAGGGTTTTATCTAAGGTGCACACAAGGGGAAGGCCCTGGGAGGCAGGGGAGACTGTTGCTCCAAAGGGTTGCTGGGAGGGTCATGAGGAACTTACACTTCCTTGTGACTCTGTGGACTGTTATCTAAGGCCTGCACTCGTTGCAGGGGCTGGTGTCAGCTCAAGGCCCCTGCATGAGCTTGGCCACACAAAATGGCTGCTGAGGCAGCAATATTATGGGATAATTTAGCTAATCTCTCAACAAACCAATACTCGGTTGAATGGCTACAATTTTGCTGACAGGGGAAATACAAATTATCATAAAATAGAAGGGCACCAAATTAACCCTCCCATTATAGTAATGGTCAAATTGACCATCACAAGCTGAGAAATAGAATGAGACATCAACGAGCAAAAGAGCAAATGATCCATTCCTCGCCACTCTGTGTATTCATCATATGCCCACCACGAAATCTTGCAAATGGTGGGAGCAATTGAGCACGGTATTTGTTGCGGCATTTGCATGGCTAGGATTCCTCCTATGAACTCTGATATTTTCTAGTTAATTAAAAAAATGCAGGTTGTGACCTACAACATTGATTTAATGATCCTCCAATGGATGGGACCTGCAATTTGAAAACACTCAGTTAATGGAAGACTGAGTTTCCCCTTTGGTTCTATGTCAGGGTGAAGAGAAATGAGTCTCGTGAGATGGGGAGTCGAGAATGGGAATTATGGCAAGTTTAGTAGAGGAATACAATTAGTGCCAGAGGTGACCATGAGACCTTGTGAAGTCTCAGGAACTTGGGGAAGGCATTGGAATTTCCCTAGGGTAGGGATGCAAATTTGAGCTGATCTTAGCTGAAGGTGGCCCCAGATGCCATTTGCTTGACCATAGCAGCAGTGGAATGAAGTGGTCAAGTATACGAGCTTTGGGGCTTGGCTGCTGAGTCTGAATCTTGGTTCTGACACTTACCAGCTGTATGCAGATTACTTAACCTTTTTGTGGCTCAGTTTTCTTATTTGTAAGATGGGGATAATAATAGTATTAAGTTCAAAGGATTATGATGAGGGTTAAATTAGTTGCTATATACCATACGTGTAAAATATTACAACAGTGGTCGGAGTGTGAGATGCATTCATGGAAAGTTAGATTTTTTTCCTTTTCTTTTCTTTCCTTTTATTTATTTATTTGTTTGTTTGTTTATTTTAATTATCAAGGGGAGTCATGTTTAGGCAAACTGTAGGAATTGAAGGAGCTTCTCAAGGGTGCTGCAAACCTCTATCTGAAGGTGTCCTCTCTGGGTAAATCATTCTTCCTGACGTTAGGTGAGTTTGAAACACTGTAATCCCCCATCAGACACACGCTGGGAGTCTGTCCCCTGTTGTATGACTGTGTGTTCAGAGACTGCACATCCATGTCCAGTAGCTGGGGTCGTTCCATTTCATCAAGGGGCCTGGGTCAAACCAGACAATGTCAGCCGACCCTCCCTCGTCCATGAGCAGCATGAGAGAGGTGAAGATGTGAGTGGAGGGGCAGCTCTGGGTGGGTTAGTGTGTGCTCATGGAGTGGATATGTGGAAATGGAGCTGTCGATGTTGAGGTAATTTAGAAATGTGAAGTGCGGGACTCAGATGGATTGCCGCAGGCAGCTGAGACCCCTGGGAAAGGTGGACAGGCTGTGGATGGAGAGTAGATTGTAATCAGAGGTCAGAGTAAGGGACTGGGGGGGATCATGGGAAGTGACGGGCTGTAGTGACAGGGAAGGACAGGGAATGCTGTGAGCTTCAAGGGGACAGTTTTCTGCCGTGTGGGAAATGGAATCAAAGACATCCAAAGGCAATGTGGGGCTCCAGACGCTGCCTCCTGGCCTCAGGTGTCCTGGGGCAAGGGGAGACGAGTGGCCCAGTTTGAGAAGACAAATAGAGAAATGATGTCCTTTGGAGTGGGGGCATGGCTGAGGGCATTCTGAAAGGATCCGTCTGTTAATGGCAGCAAGCAGTTTCTGGAGCAGGGGAAGAGCAGGTGGAGGGAAGTGGCGGAGAGCCGCCTGGGACGGTGAGATGTCGCGGGCTGTAGTCTAGGAGGTGTCGAGAGTACAGAAACTGGGGACATGAGCTGACGTGACCTGAGGAAACCAACTCTGCAGGGTCAGGCTTGGTGGGGGCAGGCCCAGCACAGCCTCTACTGCTGTGTAGGCTTTAAATAAGCCCCATTCCCTTCCTCCTTCCCTCCTTTTCTTTCACTCAGCCTCATTCCTACATCGCAAACTGAGAAAGGTGACTGATTTTTGTACACTACTCATAAACACAGAAGTAGGCAGGTGACTTCATGTCGTTCTTTTCCTCAGTGCCCACACCTTTCAAGGTCCCTCATTTGTGATCTCCTGGAGATTGACACCAAATGGTCTTTAATTCCAGGCATTGGAACCTGTTGAATTCGGTGGGTAGGGGTGGGGCTCCCCCTGGCTTGACCTCCCAGCCCAAGTGCTGGGGCTTTGGTTTACATACCACTGTGGCTCCTCCAGGGCTAAGCCCACCTCCTGTTTTAGGGATATTAGAGCATTTAGGGCACTGGGTAAGGGAAGGACTCTGTGGGGCAGTTCTGATGGGGAACTCAGCGATTCCTGTAATACAGGCTGTCAGATGAGCCAGGGGCTGCGTGGGCTGCTGTCAAAGGAAGCCCCGGACCGCACAGTGGTGGGTGGACAGGCCTCTGCATAGGAGCTGCTCCCTGGAAGGGTTGGGATGATCTACAGACACTCTATTGGCTCATTATGGGCTCCGACGCCTCTGAACACAGACTTCCCTCTCTGAGAGCAATTCCTGTATCCCATGCCAGGTCTAGTCCTCTTGTCTCTGCCACAGAGCCCCTCAAGGTCACGGCCCCACCATGCCAGTCCCCTCTCCCAGCCCTGGTGACCTTCACCTGGTCTCCCGGGGAGGAAAGGTTGCCCCCTCCCCATCCATTACTTTCTAGTCTTTATTATAACATCAGTTTATGTCAATGTTCTCTTCCACTCAGGGACTTCTCTTTTGATTCTAATTTGGAAATAAAATAGTCAGAATATTAACGGTTTTCTTTTCTGTGTCCCTGTAGCTCAAGGACCTTTAGATGCCTGTGCTGCATTAGGGGATGGGGCTCTCTAATCTTTGTTATGGTACAGACTTGAAGTTCTGCTCTACTGAGGGCCTTCTGTTCCCTTCCAGGTCTGCAAGTGAGGGAAGAAAGAAAAAGCCCCAAGATGAATATTCAGGATCCTATCTCAGTATATACGCTATTGTTCGGGAACCAACCTCGGAGGCCTGTGCCGGGACAGGCTCTCTGTCATGGGCCCTCTGTGTGAAGGGACCTGCCTGGCCAGCTGCTAGCTTCATGAGGATTCTTCTGGTAGGGACTGTTGAAAATATTTTGTAATTGGATCCCCAGGTGTCTGTCTGTACTCAGGGGCAGGGGAGCGGCTGCCTCGGACAGCACTTGGCCCACACACCTGGAAGATTCTTCTTGTTGCGTGTCTTCCTTTGTTCATAGAGCCTGATTTCTTTGCTCCTCTGGCCACTAAGTAGAACATGGCCACCTGAAGGCTCTCAAGCTTATGCGATACGAGGTTGGCCACTTGGATGCTGCTCTCTACTGTCCTTTTCCAAGCTCAGAGTCCCAGGATGGGACACCTGACATTTTTTCTTGCATCAGTCATTTGCCCCTGTTCTGACCATCTGGGGCAGGGGTAGGGGCAGGAAGGGCTGAGAGAGGGCTCCGACAATAGAGAAAGGGTTTATTTCTGGGGACTTCCTTCGACAGCAGCCCCTGGCTCATCTGGCAGCCTGTATTACAGGAATCGCTGGGTTCCCCATCAGAACTGCCCCACAGAGTCCTTCCCTTACCCAGTGCCCTAAATGCTCTAATATCCCTAAAACAGAAGGTGGGCTTAGCCCTGGAGAAGCCACAGTGGTTTGTAAGCCAAAGCCCCAGCACCCGGGCTGGGAGGTCAAGCCGGGGGGAGCCCCACTCCCACCCACCGAATTCAACAGGTTCCAATGCCTGGAATTAAAGACCGTTTGGCCGGTGATAGAGAGCCCGTCCCGCACAGCCCTCTGAGGTGGGTCCCTGAACAGTAGTGTGAGTGCCGTCTTTGAGAGTAGAGAGGTGGGGCAGACCGTCCTCAAAGATGAGGGAAGCAGCGTGTGTAGGGCACACTACCGGACCTTGTTCAGCTGCCCTCTGGTGCTTGGGGCCTCCATGACCACACTTTGCCACGCACTGGTCTCGCGTACGAGGCCCTCCAATGCAGGGCAATCCCCATCCCTCCTGCATTCACCAGAGCTGACAGACTGTTGAGCTGGAGGCTGCCTCCCTATAACTTCCACCTTCTGGTGTTAAATCTAACCCCTGAGGCCATCGAAAATAAATCCAGTTCCCTACCCGCTAACAAGCACTTCTGGTATTTGAGGAACTTGAAGAAGTATCTTCTTCAGGGAACTAGGGCCAACTCCTTTAACTCCCTCATGGGATGTGGTTCAGGCTCCTTTGCCATCCTGACTACTTCCCTCTGAATGAGCTCCTGGCTTGATCATCTTTGCTCTAAACCACGGCCTCCTGGAATGGATGCAGCAATGCTCCGTGGGTGGCCTGGTGTGGGATGCACTTCCCTCATTCTAGAAACTATAGGGCATGCAGCCTACAGCTGCACCATGTTATTGAATGAACTTCTGTAAAGCTCACAGGGTGCTAGAGCAGGATTTAAAATCAGGTAGCACAGGTTTTGATCCTAGCCCTGCCACTTACTGGTGAGGGGATTGTGGGAAACTGCCATGAGAACTTTTGGAGCCTCAGTTTCTCCTCTGTAAACTGGGAATACTAATGGCCCTACCCTGATAAGGTTTACATGTTTGTTTTAGGTGGGGGTTAAATTAGTTAAGACCAGGAAAGCACTTAGCACAGTGCTGGTATCTAGTACATATTCAAAAAAAGTTAGCTAATAGTACCATAATTATTTGTATGGTTTCAAGTACCGGTGTTGTGATGTTCTTCTTTTTCTGGTCACCTGGATTCTCCCAGGTAGTGTTTTGTACTCCTCTGTAGGGCTCTGTCCTTGTGAATTCCCATCTTGTTAGATTCTGCCCCAATTCTAACCCTATCCTGCTAATTTTGGTCTCTGGCTCAGTGAGTCAGTCTACTCTATGTCTCTCCCAAGTTGGTGCCCTGGCCAGAAGGTAAGGGCTCTCAGTACCAGTAGGAGGGCTTGACCTCCCAGCCCAAGTGCTGGGGCTTTGGCTTACAAACCACTGTGGCTCCTCCAGGGCTAAGCCCATCTTCTGTTGTAGGGATATTAGAGCATTTAGGGCACTGGGTAAGGGAAGGACTGTATGGGGCAGTGCTGAAAACTTTTGTTTTCCCTTTACCTCTCTTGATACACATGAAGCTCAAGGAACCCGGAAGTATAGAGCCCTGCAGCTACACACTGCAGGACTGGAGTCAGCAGCCCTGGGCTCCAGCCCCCGCTCACTGCTGATGCAATGTTGCACAAGCTCAGGGAACACTCTAAGACTGGGTTTCCTCCTCTATAACAGGTATATACTAGGGGACCTACCTCCTAGGGTTGTGGTGAGGAGTCCACGAGCAAACTGTGCCAGCACACACATAGTAGGTGCTCAGTAAACACAAGCTGCTCTCTTGGCCCGGCTGTGGCAGTCCTCAGCGCTCTGGGCAGGAAGAGCAGGAGTCTGGAAGAGGCACTGGCGTCTGGGGTACCACCAAAGTCATCCTCCAGAGGAGAGAGAAGTTTATCCCCTTCTTTCCTCCCAAGTGGGGGCTGGAGGATCTGATGGCCAGAGGAGCGAGCGGACAGTAATAGCCGCAACATGCGGCCCTGCTCACATAAGCGACCTTTGTTCAGGCCTCTGCTGGCATCTTCTGCCTCAACACTGAGGCTATTATAACACAGGCCTCCTGAATAGCACCCAGCATCCCTAGTTGCCAAGGTCAGGCATCTGGAGCCAACCTCCCCCAGCTGTGGTCTGGCCACCTCCCAGCTCATGTGGGTTGGGTGCTCCACAGAGGGAGGGCTAGAGGGCCAGGCTGTGTGGAATTAGGGAGGTTGGATCTGGGTATGGCGGCCAAAGAAATGTGAAAAAGGCATTATTTTTAAAAGCTCCTACCTTAAAGCTTGGAGTCGGGATCCCCAAAGATAGTGGTAATAAAATGATGGGTGGTAAAGTACAAAGAGAGGGGCCGTTCGGGCTCCTGAAAAGTATTTTTGCTTGATGGAAGTTAATAGCTTTTATGCATATTGAAAATTAATCAAATGATTCAGATCTCTGTGTAATTAAAGTCCTTTATAGGGATCAAAGAAGCTTCTTCTGGGGAGGCTTTGAAGACACAGAGTGGAGGCTCCTGGCACACACATTCTGGAGATGGTGGAGATACCGAAATGAGGCTCATTTTGTCCCAACTTAATAACAAGGAAACTAAAGAAAAATCAGAGAGAATCAGACCAGGTTGTTCCTGTCTGTCTGGTCCCAGAATATCCCAGTGTGGTCGGATGGTGTGTGGCTGGATACCACCAAGGGAGAATTTCCCTTGGCCCTCCCTCTGGCTCTGATGTGGCTCTGGGGGGATGGGTGCTGAACCCCCAAACCCAACTGTGCCTCAGATTCATCCTGCTGCTTCGGGACCTGCCCAGGTGTTCTGCCCAGAGAGCAAGAGCCTGCCAGATTGACCGAGGCCTCAGGGATAGATGGGAAGCCCTCTACTAAATGGACACAGCACCCTTTATTTCTGGTTACTAAAAAAAAAATGAAAAAAGTAGGTCACTTGGGCTCTGCTCCTGGGCCTGGGTCCGCTTTGCAACCTCCCTGAGCTTTCACTGTGCTCTTTGGTGACATCCCTTTTGCAGGCTGTTCCAGAAACCCGATGTCTTCCTGACTGCTGGTTGCTGGCCCTGCCTCTGGTTTCTGGGTGGCCAGGCTGCCCCTGGATGGGTTTCTAGTAGTCTGGTCTTTGACAAAATCCTGCAATGTGCATCTTTCTTTTCTTTTCTTTTTTTTTTTCAGAGTTTTCTCCATATTTTTTTCTGAGTATTTCCTGTTACTTTTCCCCTAAATGTTTTATATGCTGCTATAGTGAATGGGATCTCCTTTTCATGAAATTTTCTAATTGATTAATTCTGGAAAAGGATTGATTTGTGTGCTTGATAGAACTTTCCATTGAACTCATCTGAACCTAGTATTATTTTCAGGATAAAACTTTGACATTTAAAAAATGTTATTAACTGGTTATGGGTCCACTAAGTTTTTCCTATCTCTTCTTGAGTCATAGGTATTCATAGAGAAACATGTAATTTGTGTAAACTGTCAAATTTTTTGTATAAAGTTGTATGGAATATTTCTCATGTTTTAAAATAATCTTTTCTGTATCCTTCTAGTCTCTTTTGAATTTCTAACCTTGTTTATTTGTCTTTTCTCTTTTTTTCTTAACAACACTTGCCAAAGTTTATTTTATTGATCTTTCTAAAGAGGCAACTTTTAGCTTTAGAGTTTAAGTCTGCTGTTTTGTAGTCTAAAGCATTAATGTTTGCCTTTTAGTTATTAATTATTTCTCTTTCTTTGGGTTTATTCTCCTGTTTTTTATTTAGATTCTAGAATTGAACACTAAATTTACTTTTAATTTTTTTTTTCTAATGAATACCCATAAGGTTATTCATCTTTCCTTTTACTACTTCTGTGGACAAATCTCTTAGCCTCCAATATGTAGTACACTCAATCCTTTCTAGCTTGTAATTATTCTTTTAATTAAAGTTATTTTGAATGCATTTAAATTTCCAAGTAAATCTGTGTGTGTGTGTGTGTGTGTGTGAGAGAGAGAGAGAGAGAGAGAGGTGGCTTCCTATTGATGCTATAATGGATTACCACAAATTTAGTGACTTAAAACAACACATTTTTTTCTCCCTACAATTCTGGAGGTCAGGAAATCAGTTTCACTGGGCTAAAGTCAAGGTGTTTACATGGCTGGTTCCTTCCGGAGGCTCTGAGGGGAGGAGAATCTGGTTTTGTTTTGTTTTGTTTTTTTGCCCTTTTCACCTTCTGGTGGCTGCCTGTATTCCTTGGTTTATGGCTCATCCTTCATCTTCAAAGAACGTGATTCCAGTCTGCTTTTGTCATCAGATTGCCTTCTCTTTCTAGTAGTATTTGCCTGTTTTCCTCTTAAAAGGATGCTTGTGATCACATCACTGGGCCTCCCTGGATAATCCAGGGTAATCTCCCCATCTCAGGATTATTCACTTAATCACATTTGCAAAGTCCTTTTAGCCACAAAGTAACATATTTACAGATCCTGGGGATTAAGAAGTGGCTAATTTAGGGAACTATTAGTCTCCCTATCTCAGAGATGCTTTTCTCTAATTGTGAATTTCTAATAGGTTTTATTTCTGTGTTAGTGAATTTGTTGCTTTGTGGAAAATTAAGATTTTTGTTTAAGTTTTGAAGAATATGATCATTTAAACCCCTGGTGACACTATATAGTAAGAAGGTGTTAAAACTGGTAAGAATATTTTATATGGAAGATATGAGAAACGCTGGCATCTGGAAAAAAAGAATCAGGAAATGCTTATATAAAATAAGAAGACTTTGAAATTGTCACAAGAAAAGACAGGACAGCCAGCGAGAGTTAAATGGGAACATCTGCATGAGTTTATACGTTTAGGAAAGCTCTTACGGTGTCACCAAGGTAGCTTAGGTGGGTTTTGGTGTAACTGCGCCCACAGCCAATAATAAAACAAATCCTGGACTAGACAGGCGATGCTAATTGTGACCCTTGGTTTTCAGCAGTCTGAGCTGGCAGGCTTTCTACCCTATCTTGCAGTATCTCTGAAAAGGGAGAAAAAATATTTGCAAGGCCCAGCTTGAAGCCTTTGGTTTGGGACTCCTGATGGCTTGTTCTTTTGTTCTGCAGATCTTTTGTTATATCAGAAGAAAGTTGTAAGGGATTTGGCCATGGCCAGAGTGCATCATGGATTTCCCCATGGGTGGTGGTTCTGAGTAAATTTCACCATAGCTTTATAATCGGCTTGCTGGAATTATAACCTGGAAGCTCCCTCCAGAGCTTGGCATGAGGCTCTTCTTAGCATACCCCACCCTTGTGCACTGTGCAAGCAATCAGATCTGGGTTCTGGCACTGTTTGCAAAACTAGTGTTTCCATTGTTTGAGCAGAGGGCTGAAATCAATGTGGATAGGATTTAAATATCTTCTAAGCATTACATATGATAGTAAATAAAGGGCCGTGAAAGCCTTTGACCAGCCTGTCTCTTGGTGTTCTAAAATGATTCAAATGATTCAAAGAATCAAAGTGTAATTTATCCCCTAGATAGAAACATTTTGAAATTTGGTCGACTGTACAATGTGTACCAACTTATTTATATTTAACTACAAGTTCTCTTGGTTTCTTTGCTTCCTGGTTGTCGTAGAATGAACTATTTTGCTCTGCTTGAATCATATCTGTCAGAAGCAACTTGACTTTCTAGGAGTCGTGGGAGGCCAATCGAAATAATGGCTCAGTTTAAATCACAGAGAATTCATTGAGAGAAGTGGAAATCTTTATGTATGTATACCTGAAAAATATCTTCATTTTGCCTTCTCACATTAAGTTAGTGTGGCTGAGTATACAATTGTAAATTTAAAATGATTTTCCATTAAAAAGTTCAATATATTTCTCCTTTGTCTTTAGGCATCCAATGTTACCAATGAGAAATTTTATTAGGATGTGCTTGGGCATGGGTCTTTTTCTTTCTTTCTTTTTTTTTTTTTTTAAAGATTTTATTTATTTATTTGAGAGAGAGAGAGAAAACACAAGCAGGGGGAGGGGCAGAGGCAGAGGGAGAAGCAGACTCCTCCTGAGCGGGGAGCCCAATGCAGGGCTCCATCCCGGAACCCTGAGATCATGACCTGAGCCTTAGTCAGAGGCTTAACAGACTGAAGCCACCCAGGCGCCCCCAGTCTTTTTCTTTTTTTAAGTAAGCTCAATGCCCAGCGCGGGGCTTGAACTCATGACCCCAAGATCAAGAGTCTCATGGGGCATGGGTCCTTTTCATCAATACTCTTGAGCACTTGGAAATTCCTTTATGGAACTTTGGGATATTTTCTCCTATTTAAAAAATATTACTTCCCACTCTCACCTTAAGGAATAGCATGGAGGACATTAGGAGAAGGAAGGGAAAACTGAAGGGGGGAATCGGAGGGAGAGATGAACCATGAGAGACTATGGACTTTGAGAAACAAACAGGGTTCTAGAGGGGAGGGGGTGGGGAGATGGGTTAGCCCGGTGATGGGTATTAAGGAGGGCACGTACTGCATGGAGCACTGGGTGTTATACGAAAACAATGGATCGTGGATCACCACATCAAAAACTAAAGATGTATTATATGGTGACTAACATAACATAATAAAAAAAATTTATTGAGGTGTAACTGATATTCAAATAATTTCATATATTTAATGCATATCCATTGATGAGTTTGAATATCTGCATATAGTCACTGTACCTTCACCACAACCAAAGTACTAAACATAGCCATCCCTCCAAAATTTCCTTGTGATCTTTTGCTGTATATTGCTTTTTGTTTTAGTTTTTCGGTGGTAAGAATACTTAATATGGGATCTGTCCTCTTAATGTATTTTAAAGTGTAATGTTAACTATAGACACTATATTGTACAGCAGGTCTCTGGAACTTATTCATCTTGTGTAACTGAAATTTATACCCATTAAGCAACAACTCTCCATGTTCCCCTTCCCCCAGCCCCTGGTAGTCACTTTTCTACTCTGCTTCTAGCGGTTTGACTGTTTGAGATTCCTCATATAGGTGGAAACCTGTAGTACTTGCTTTTAGCGTAATGTCCTCTAGGTTCATCGGAAGTTGTAGCAAGTGGTAGGATTTCTTTCTTTTCAAGGCTGAATAGCATTCCATTGTATGTATATACCACATTTTCTTTATCCATACATATGTTGATGGGCATTCCCTCCTGCTCAAAAGTCATAGGTGATATTGGACCTCATGAAGTGGTTCTTCATGTCTCTGATTTTTTTCCCTTGCCTTTTTCTACTTCTTTATCTTTTACCCCAGTTGTGGATGATCTCCTTGACCCCATCCTTCAGAATGATAACCCAGTCACCAGTCCTATCCATTTTATTATATTCTGTCCACAGATAAGAGTTTTTATCTCAGGAGTGATCTTTTGAGTGCAGCTAGGAGAAGGGGCTGGGGAGTACCACCACAGACGAGGAGACAACTAAGGGGCTCTTGTAGCAGTGTGAATGAGAGACAATGGGGACTTGTACTGAGAAAGGGAGACAAGAAGATGAATTAGGGAAATTGAGCAGTTGGAATAGATAGGACTTGGGGCTTGGATTTAGCATTGAAAAAGAGGGAGGAGACGACGAGGAGGATAAGGTTTAGACTTTGGTAGCTGGATGATCGTGACACCATTCCTTGTAGGGCTCTCAGAAGGAGAAGCAGATGTAGGGGCATAAAATGAGCTTGTATGTGGACATGTTGGTTTCAGATGCCTCTGAGACGTAAGAATGGAAATACCTAGAAGGTAGCTGAATCTATGGGTTTGGAACCCCGCAAAGATATCTGACATTGAGCTATGGCTTAGGGATTAAGTAGAATATGGATAGACATTGAAGCCTTGGAACAATATTACTCAGGGAGAATGGAAATGGGAATCAATGTTTAAGAGACACGTCAAGGAAGAGAGGTCCACAAAGGGGCAGAGAAGGAAGAGTTCGAGAGTGTATTAGTTTTCTATCACTGCTGTACAAATTGTCACAAATTTATCATCTTAAAAAACACCCATTTATTATCTCACGGTTTCTGTGGGTCAGGAGTCTGGGCTCAGCATGGCTTTGCTTTGAGTCTCACAAGTCCGAGCTCCAGTTTCCTTGCTGGAAGCTCTAGGGGAGAATCTATTTCTAGGCCATTTAGGTTGTTGGCAGATTCCTTGCTGGCTGGGAGTCCTTCTCAGATTCTAGAGGCTACTCACATTCCTTGGTTCGTGGACCCCTTCAAGGCCAGCAAGGGTGGCCTACATCCTCTCGAATCTCTCTGACCTTCCCTTCTGCCCCATCTCTCTGACTCTTCTGCTTTAGGGGCAGAAGCAATTGCACTGGTTCCAGCTGGATGATCCAGGCTACTCTCCCTATCTTAAAGTCAGCTGATGTCTTACCTGAATTCTATCTGCAGTCTTTTCAAAGCAGTACCTACATTAGTGCTTGATTAAATGATGGGGACATGGGGATTTTGGAGGGGACATCTTTAGAATTCCGCAGACTGCAGGGAGACAAAAGGAAGACCAAAAGAGAGGAGATTGGGCCTGGGGAGCTAAACCCTAAGGAGGCGTGGGGGTGAGAATGAACATGAGGATGGCATCCATAAGAACTTATATTTAATGATAATAACAAACAAGAGGTCATGACGGGGTCAGCTAGCTGAGAAGCCTCACAAAGAATTATTTTTTGTTGCACCTCGGTGAGTGGTGAGTGGTGGCGATGTGGTCATCTTAGAAATACTCATCTTCTGGGGCACCTGGGTGGCTCAGTCAGTTAAGCATCAGATTCTTGATTTTGGCTCAGGTCATGATCTTAGGGTGGGGAGATCAAGCCCCACGTTGGGCTCTGCATTGGGGCGTGAAGCCTGCTTGACATTCTCTTTCCCTCTGCCCCTCCCCCTCCTCTCTCTAAAAAAATACTCATTTTCCATCTGGGAGAATGGAGCTTTCCAAGAAGTGTGAGTTTCTGGTGGGTTTCTAGCAGGGGGGAGACGCTGATTTCCCTGGAAAGTGGCAGCCAAGGTCTTGGGCACACTTAAGACTGTAGAGGACCTGGGTGTTGAGCCCACGCTCTCCAACTATTTCTATTGTTAGCTCCTGTCTCTTTCCCCCAAAACTCTAGGACCAAAATGGGTGTCTTAGTTTCCTGGGGTTGCTATAATAAATCACCACAAATTGGGTGTCTTAAAACAACAGAAATGTATTTTCTCATAGTCCTGGAGGCCAGGAGTCTGAAATCAGGATCCCTGGGCTGAAATCAAGGCATGTGCATGGCCATGTTTCCTCCAGAGGCTCTCAGGGAGAATCTGTTCCTTGCCTCTTCCAGTTGGTGGCTGCTGGTAGGGTGTGTGCCAGTGTGGAGGAGAATTGGGTATGGGTGGAGAGCCTTAACAGGGATGAGGCTGGGGAGATGGGCTGCAGCTGGACCAGGGGACCCTTACCTGAAGTGCCAAGAAGTGGTCCAGAGAAGGCCTACCTAGCTCCTTACTATATGATGGTAGCCTCCAAAGAGGAGGATGGAGGCCTCCAAAGATGATATAATGGGGCATGGGAAGAAAACAGTAGAACTTCCAGAGAACTATCTATATTCATTTGATATCTTCTCCCTCCCAATGTCTATTTTAATGAATGTTTTGCATTGCTTTTGTAAAACATTAGTATAGTAATTGATACATATAATCTACAGGAATTGATACAGATAATCTAGTATGTTAAATGATACAGATAATATGATATATATAATATGATATAATTATATATATGTAAAACATTTTACTGAGTGGATGTAAGACCACACAATACTACAAAGCATAGCAGTACAATCTGACCCACACTCCCATTGAGAGCATAGCTAGACCCTTGGTTGGGTCCAGGAATGATGTCCTGTCAGGTAGCCAAACTGGCTCTAAGACCCTAGCATACCAGGCCTGGATTCTGGAACCTTCCTTCAAAACAGGTGGGAAAAAAAAAGTTCAAGATGTTACAGTTGAGACCCATTGACCCTATCTTAAATATCTTCGAACATCTAACTAGTCCTAACAACCTTCTACCGCAAGTCAATGTATTTAGTTACAGTTTATGTTAGAGGGTTTGCTGGGAAGTGACATTGCTTAAAGTTAGATGCTTTGGATCTACTATAATTGGCGTATTTATAGATTTTTTTTTAAATGACTGTGCCTGGAGTTTGGTAACAGCTGATTAACTTTTTTCCAGGCTGAAATGATCACAGTCATGTTCTATGGAGTAAAGTTTTAGGGACTCCATCACCCACACCACCCTGATGCACCCAGAGTCATTTTCCAAGGGAATCTGAGCCCTGCTCTGAGGGTTCTCCCATGTCTGACTCTGCATCGAGGTGTGGGGGGCACACGTACCCATCCCTGAAACGCTTCTCGTTCTTCAGAGAAGTATGTCTGTATACAGACACCCAATGGAAGGACATAGGCCTGCTCCGGCTGGTGCCATGGAATGCTTGTACCCTTCGTGTTAGAAAATGTGTTTATGGAGCTCTGCCTCCTGGGAGTCAGCCAGGTCATTGGAAAGCTGTAAAATCTGGATTTGGCCCTTTTCACTGGAGCTTTGCTGTGGAGCCATTTCACCAGGCTGAGATGTGTCATAAATGCATCTAGGACATGGCCTCACACAACTGTGGCCAGATTTGCTGCAGGGACGCTGTTGAAGGTGACAGTCTGTCTATCATTACATCACACGGCCCTTTTTAAGAGCCTCAAGTGAGACATTTTCTGTCTCAGTACCACGATAGAGGGTTTTTTTTTCCCCCTGAGCACCTAGTTTGCTTTTCATTTTATGAAAACAGTAAAGCATGTAAATGAACACGTTTCCCTCTCGGACGGAGAAACATAGAGCTACATTTGCTGCTTTCTTCTCTGAAGTACACAGGACTCTGTGGGTGTCAATTTTGTGTGCTAATTCCAACTTCATCTTATTTGTTTCTACCTTAAATTTCCTCTTTATCTCTTTACTTCACTGATGTGTTATCGTGCGTACTGAATGTGTTTTCCTAAGTCACCTCAGATATTTCAGAACTGAAGGGAATTGAGGAGCGTGCAGTGGTTAAAAATGTGAGTTCTGGGGATAGAAAGACCTGAGGTTGAATTCCTGCCTGGCCACTTAGGACATGTGCGACCTTGGATAACTTCCCTGACTCTGTTCAATCTCAGCATCCTCGTCTGTGAAATGGGATAACAAGAGTACCAATTTTTTTTAAGGCTGTTGTAGGCAGGAAATAGAAAGCATTTAATATAATGCCTGACATATATTAAGTACCAAATCAGTATTATATAATTATTGTTACTGTTAGTATTAAAACTAGTGAGAGAATAAATAAATACATGAATAAATTAATTTATGTACTGGAGGAGAAAAAAGTCAGTCTTATCCTGCTGGGCCATTTCCTCTGTTCCTATGGGTTGAGGCCACCTGGAGAATTAACTGAAGAAACTCCTTAAAATCTTGTAGAAGCTCACAAACCCTGAAGCCTTTGAGAAAGATTTTTATTTTTTATGTTTTAACTAGAAGGGAATGGAGAAAGGGTCATAAAATGTTAAAGTATATTACTGACTATATTATTGACCTATATTACTTTTTAACAGTAACTCCAAAAATTATTACCATCTCCAAAACAATTCCAAACAATAATGTTGTGGCTTTTGTGGATGCTGTCATTAATTCACGGGGGGGATTGCTGCCTGCTGGCCACGTACCCTACAACTTAGACAATAAAATGAAATGGAACAGTAGATGATTATAATATTCCAGAATAGGCTAGTAATGTTAAAGTGACTAAAGACCAGATGTGTTTGAGGAAGAAGAGTAATGCCAAGGTGGTGTCTTTATTAAGGTGCTTTATAAACGTGAGTCTATTATCCCCCCAAGGAACTCTGAAATAGCATAAGCTCCAGACACCAGACTAAGAACTTTTAGTCTGGACTTTTATGTGCTTAACTCATTGATTCTGTTCCAGCATCCAGCACATGCCTGGCACAAATATTTCTTGATAGAACAAGTGAATGAATAGGTTGCCCCAAGTCATGAGAAGCCCACCAAGCACTGGACGATCTCCCTGGAGGCAATAGGACCAAAGGAAGCTCAGTGACCTGTGGGTTGATGAATAGGCCACTGGAAGACTTTAATGCTGGGAACATGGGAGCAGGGGTTGCTTTCATTCGCTCACTCAGTCAACAAGGTTTTGTTTTAAATCACTGTTAGGGTCCCGATGCTATGCTGGCCTCAGTGGGTACAGAAGACAAAGAAAATCGAGGCTCTGTCCTCTGGCACTAATCACACAACACATGTGACAGGCACAAGGCATTCTTTTTTTTTTTTTTTTAATAAATTTTTTTTATTGTTATGTTAATCCCCATACATTACATCATTAGTTTTAGATATAGTGTTCCATGATTCATTGTTTGTGCATAACACCCAGTGCTCCATGCAGAACGTGCCCTCCTCAATACCCATCACCAGGCTAACCCATCCTCCCACCCCCCTCCCCTCTAGAACCCTCAGTTTGTTTTTCAGAGTCCATCGTCTCTCATGGTTCTTCTCCCCCTCCGATTTCCCCCCCTTCATTCTTCCCCTCCTGCTACATTCTTCTTCTTTTTTTCTTTCTTAACATATGTTGCATTATTTGTTTCAGAGGTACAGATCTGAGATTCAACAGTCTTGCACAATTCACAGCGCTTACCAGAACACATACCCTCCCCAGTGTCCATCACCCAGTCACCCCATCCCTCCCACCCCACCCCCCACTCCAGCAACCCTCAGTTTGTTTCCTGAGATTAAGAATTCCTCATATCAGTGAGGTCATATGATACATGTCTTTCTCTGTTTGACTTATTTCGCTCAGCATAATACCCTCCAGTTCCATCCACGTCGTTGCAAATGGCAAGATCTTATTCCTTTTGATGGCTGCATAATATTCCATTGTATATATATACCACTTCTTCTTTATCCATTCATCTGTTGATGGACATCTTGGCTCTTTCCACAGTTTGGCTATTGTGGACATTGCTGCTATAAACATCGGGGTGCACGTAGCCTTTTGGGTCCCTACTTTTGTATCTTTGGGGTAAATACCCAGTAGTGCAATTGCTGGATCGTATGGTAGCTCTATTTTCAACTTTTTGAGGAACCTCCATACTGTTTTCCAGAGTGGCTGCACCAGCTTGCATTCCCACCAACAGTGTAGGAGGGTTCCCCTTTCTCCGCATCCCCGCCAACATCTGTCATTTCCTGACTTGTTAATTTTAGCCATTCTGACTGGTGTGAGGTGGTATCTCATTGAGGTTTTGATTTGGATTTCCCTGAGACAGGCACAAGGCATTCTATGGGATGACAAAGAAGGATACCCAATCCAGACTTGGAAACACTCAGGGAAAGCTTTCACGAAGAATGGGCATATGAGGGTTGAGTTGGAAGTCTTGGCCAGGTAAAAGGCGGGGCAGGCAGGAATAGCCAGAAAATGAGAGAGTGTATGACACACAAGAGCCCCCTGCCATGCCGAGTCAGTGTGGCTGGAGCAGAAAGAGTGCAGAAAAACCACTGAAGCTCAGGCTGGCAAAGAAAAGAGAGGGGTCTGCTCAGCAGGGCCTTGCCTTCTAGGGTAAGGATTATCCCTTTATGTGGAGAGCAATGGCTATGCATTGAAAGTTTGAAGCAGGAGAGTTTCAAGATCAGATCTGAATTTAGAAAACTCACCCTGGATACCATGGAGAATGGATTTTGGGGTGGAGACTAGAGACAGGGAAACCACTGAGTGAGGAGGCTGGTATGTTGACCAGGCAACAGAGAGTGGATCTGAAAGATAGCTGGGCATTCTTAGTGATCGGATATGACTGGGGACCGAAGAGGAAGACGAGCCAAAGCTATCTGCAAAGGAATGAAAGTAAGATCGATGTTCCCTTTTAGTATTGGGTGGACATTTTTCCACTTCTAACTCTTTTCAAAGCCACTTCGTGACATGTGGGCAGGACAGTGAGATGTGCATCCAGCATGTGGGGGAGGGGGCATCCCAAAGTTGTCAGAGCTCCTCTTCTTGCCTCCCTTCCAATCTCACCATCATGGTGTCATTTCATGGTGGCTTTGCAGCTATAATCAGGGAGCCCAACAACCCCTCTGATGGGATTTCAGAGGCTGGAAGATCTTTGGACACTGCCTCACACGGATGAATGGGGGTCAGGACCTGCCTATGAGGGCTTCATAGAAATAGAAAACAGGTGGAAATCAGTGAATCAGACAATTGTGGCATTGGGCTTCTTCGGATTTGGAGGCAGAAAACCTACATCCAGGCTCCATTTAGAAGTCCAATGCGCTATCCATTGCACACAGAGCCACCTCCAGACTCCATTTGGGATGAGCTGGGGAAAATCATTAAGCTCCAACACTAAAATGTCATTAAACATCAACAAGAAAAGTTATAATGACTTACATAAATCCATGTGTCACTTACACTCTATGAATTTCAATTTTCTTCTTTATTTTTTTTTTAAAGATTTTATTTATTTATTCATTAGAGACAGAGAGAGAGAGAGAGGCAGAGGGAGAAGCAGGCTCCCAAGGAGCAGGGAGCCCGATGCGGGACTCGATCCCAGGACCCTGAGATCATGACCTGAGCCGAAGGCAGATGCTTAACCATCTGAGCCACCCAGGCGCCCTCAATTTTCTTCTTTATAAAATGAGAATTAGAATATCTTCCTATCCATATCTTGAGTGCAATAAACCACATGTGTACTAATGCTTTGAACCTGGTAATATGATTAACTATGGACATGTTGGAAACCTGTGAGGTGTGCCAGGTGCTGTGTTGAGCATGGATTTTATAAGTCCGACCGATATGGATTCGTGTCCTGGATACAGTACAAATCAGCTGTAGGCAAGAGGGGAGGTTGCTCCCCAAATGGCTTCCAGTGATCTCCACCTCCTGATATTTACTCCCTTGTGCAACCCCCACTTCTTTGTGTGTGTGGACTGGACCTGGTGACTCAACTGAGTAGAATCTGGCAAAGTTCATGGCATGTCCCTGTGGAGATTAGGTTGTAAAAGGCTGTGATTTCTGTTTTGCTCTCTCTCTCTCTGACTCTGACAAAGCAAGCTGCCATGAAGAGGCTCATGTGACTGAAGGCACCCTCCAGCCAACTGGTGTGGAACTGGGGCCTTCAGCCCAACAGCCCATGAGGAAGTGAGTCCTCCAGCAACCACTTGAGTGAGCTTGAAAGCAGATTCTTCCCCACTGGAGCCTCGACATGACTGTGGTTCCTGCTAATACCTCAACTGCAGTCTCGAGAGAGACACTAAGCCAGAGGACCTAGCTAAGCCATGCCATGATTCCTGACTCAGAGAAACTGTGAGATGATAAATGTTGCCAGAAGCCACTAAGTGTTGGGAGAATTTTTTACGTGGCAATACATAATGAATATCAAGCTACTCAATCGCTCTGAGCTCCTTTGTCCTCCTCCATGAAATGGGATCCTAACCCTGCATGCAGAAGTTATAGCAAGAATTCACTGAGAGAATGGATCTAAGCCAAATACAGTGCCTGGCACATAGTACGCATTTAGTAAATGGTTGTTAATATTATCTAAAAGGCAGCAAAGCCCAGGAACAGTTGGATGGGACACATACCAGGGCACTGAGTCAGAGTCATGTCTCCCTGGCTGTCCCATTATAGCAAACCATACTCTGTCGTTAATGTTGGTCCAGTTGTGTGTCTTCTCCAGTTGACTTTGCACTGGACGAGGATGGTGGTATGTATGTTGTGTCCCCACTCTATTCCCCTAGCATCACCTAGCAACCCTAGCATCACTCAGTGAAGGTTTGTTAAATGAGTGAAGAAATAATTGAATTAATGAGCGGGCTGAGAGATGGCTTGCCCCTTTGGGATGTCCGGGACTTCAAGTGGCAGGAACTTGTCCAAGGAGAGAGTATGGGGCAATGGGAAGGACGTTGGAGCTGGGTGTCAGGGCCAATTCTGATGCTCATTAGCAGATTCTCCTCCCCGCTCCCCGCACACCCCCTCCCCTCAACCCAGCCCCGCTGTGTTTGCTGAACACAGGCAGCACATCACTTCATCCTCCTTCCACGAGCCTCAGCTTCCTCATGCATCAAATGGGAGTCATAGTTGTCCTCACCTCCTAATAGGATCCCTGTGAGGATTAAGCGAGGCCACCCATGTAAAAGCATTTTGCAAACGGCAAACATGATACAAATAGAGATCAGAAATGCTTTTCAAGTGGCCTGTTACTCAATCAGGCACATTTTGACACAGCTCAGATTTAGAAAATAGGTTTGGTTTGTGGCCAAAATTCATGGACTAATTTAATATAAAGAGCAATATTCTGACAAAGTTTTACTTTTTTATTATCTGGAACATGTATTCTTTTTCTTTTTTTTTTTTTCCAAAAGAGTAGAATGCCTTGTTTTTCCTTTCAACTATTTTCATTCACCTTCGTGAGTGGCATGTTTGGATTTGCAAACGGGAAGTGTGTCTTTTCCAGATGAAACCTTTAGCAGTAGGGACATGTTAGTTTTGCCTTTCCAATGTGTTGTTGATAAATTTTGGCTCCAGACTTTTGTTTTGTGTCCATTGGCATGGGGGTAAGCGCTCTTACCAGCTAAGGAAAACAAAGGCTCTTGAGAGGTGTCCCTCATCTGTATTCAGGCCCTAACCAGACAACTGTTTCTGCTTCAGGGAAACCCCAAAGTAGCCAAGAAGACTAAGTCAGTTTCCTTGAGCAAGTAACATCCAGGCCCCTTCCCATCACACCTTACCTCCCATTCCAACACAACTTCCTCTGCCTAAGAAATGTCTTTCCACAGCATTCTACAAATGGCATTCAGGGAGAGGTTCACCAGTTTGCCATAAATGAAGGCACCATGGGACACAGGCATGAGTTAGGGAAACATAGTACACTGTAACTCCCTCTTGGAAAATCACAACACCCCTTGTAGGCGACTAACTCTCTTGGAAAATCACAACACCCTTGGTAGGTGACTAACTTTAACATGACTTAGGTCAAAATAAACACCATCGAGTCAGAATCAATTACTTTCTCTATTCTTTCTTCTGTCTCTTTAATAACAGTGATAACCTTCTTTCTTGCCTTTTAGTTATTTTTCTACTTGCATATCTCCCTGGTTGCTCTATTTTCTCTGAGAGGACAGACTAGCTTCTTCACTCTGCATTTCTGCTGTGCCCGGTGCCGTGCTGGAAATGGCCCAGGTACTCAATGAATGTCTTTGGAACAAGCGGATAGAATAATAAATGTTGACTCACCTAGAGTGGGCCAAATAAGCAGACCTTAAAGAAGAGGGCATAAGCAGGCGAAACAGGTCATGTTTTTCATGGGCTGGAATCAAACAGTTAGGGGTTGAAAATCCCACTTCCTTCAGCTGCTTCAGGCAGAGCCTGGCATCAGTGGATTCTATTAAGTCATTGTTCCCAACAGGTTTGGTCCTTTTGAATCATTTATTCGGGGTCGTATAAGCATGGTCTTCCTGTACTTTCCTGCCCAGGGACAGTTACACATTCTGTCACACAAATCCTCTTTAATTTTTTTCCCCTAGGACACGAGGTTGTTTACCAGGGGAAAGTAATTTAGAAACTGCTCATCTTGATTTGGAGTTAATGAAAACAAACACACTGCCAACCTTACATTACCAATAGATGACCATCTCACAATAATATTGATAGTCTTTGCCCGGATGCAAATTTTGGACACGCTTTTAACATCTATGTCACCAACCCCCTTTTCTCGTGCTATGGATAGAAAGTAATCCTTGGAGGCTTTGACTATATGCTCATGTTCTCCATTACTTGTTGGGTTTCCTTTCACTTGCTGGACAAACATAAACAGGTGGAAAAAGGGACTTTGACTCAGGCTGGCCCAGGAGTTGGAATAAAGTGTATGGGTTCCAAGAGCTAACTCTCTTCTGTAACTTTTATTAATGGAGATTCTCTACCTTTCGGTTAGCTCAGCTACGTGCATCTAGGGGCCTGAGCATGGGAGAAAGAAAGGGTTTTTCGGACCATAATGCTGGCTCGCAAAACATGGCAACTGCCAAAGGAGGAGGAAGCAGGACTGTGTTGGGTTGTTTCATGGTCAACAAGACAAATGTCAGTGAACTCAAGCAAAGGTCCATATTGTGTAGTGCTGACCCCAGCGATCAGTGGAAATGGTGGGGGAGAGCTTTGCGGTTTGGCCATAACACCAGAAGCTTTGGGACACACCTGGGTCTGTTTTATTGAGACCCAGGTGTCATTCATTGCTGAGTAAGGTAAATAAGCCAAGCATCTATGACAAGAAGCATGGCGCCATCTTGCATGTACTTAGCAGGAACCATTCGGGGTACCCAGCTGGGGGAAGCAGAATTGGTGAAGGTGATCTTTAGTAAAAGCAACACCTGTTAAATTGCTAGTTATTGACGGGGATTCACGAAGCATGGCAAGGACGGAATTAGACTTTCTTTTTATTATTACCAGTCTTTTTTGGCTCCAGGAGGTGGAGGTGGTGCGTGGTGCAGGGACATGGACAGCGCTGGAGGCCAGAAAAGAAGGCTCAGCAATATGAAGGGTCAGAGAAGAAGAGAGGAAAACAAGGTAAGGACAAAGAGAGGTCTCAGAGAGCCACAGAGATAAACGGGCAGGGAATTCCTTAGGCAAACAAATGACGCATGAATCATTTAATGCTGAAATTGTGGTTGGGGGTCCTGAAAGGAGTCTAGGAGGTGACGTGGAAAATCATTAGCAGAAATTAATCATCCGCCGCTTTCAACACCAAAAATGATACTGACCTCCATCAACCAAAAGACCATAGAAGAAGCCAGAGGGACTGCTCTGGGGCCTGAGGGTTCCCCAGGTCGGCTGTTGTCCTGGCGGGCAGAGGAGAGTGGCAACCAGGGCAGGGCTCGGTCTGTGATGCTCTGGAGGAAATAATACTATCACAGATCTTCGTGTAGTTAAGAGAGGAGATTCCTGCAGATAACCAGGAAGGGAAGGTCAGCACCGACTGGGGCCCAGCACCCCTTCGTGAAGACCGTAACTGTGATGAGCTCAGCTCCTGGCAGAGAGATCTGTTTGGTTTGGACCCGGGAGTCCCCCTGCAGAACCCCACGAGTAGAGAAAAGGCATGCGCTGTGCTTTGTCTGGGGGACAGGCTGACAATGCCAGAGGGTGCCATAACCCCAGGAGTGGGACAAGAGGTAGCAACACTGTCTCCATTGTTTGGAGCCTGAGGCTGACTTACTCCCTCCGGTGCCTACAGCCCCAGGTTTCTGGACCATAGCTTTCCCGATGGGTGTCTAGGCAGCACCCTGCCATATCACAAGGAACTGATAGACTCTTTGTCTCTTCCAGGCATTGGGGAGGGTGGGTGGGAGCTGCTTGGGCTCCTGGCTTCCTGGGCATGGCGATATTGGATCATGACCAGCACTAGGATGGTGTGAGTGAGGTTCCCAGTGTGCAAACATAAGGAGGCCCTCACGCTCAGGGCTGTCGGGAAAGTACATGGTCAACGCCCCTTTGTATTTTGCACCTCGCTTCTCCCACCCCAGTGCTGGCTCTGGTTGGACTCGAGTATTTTTACTCTACATTTGGTAGTCACCCAGGCGGTCTGGAGCCCATATTTCTGTCTGGTGTCTGGAGAGGCTGTGGCCAAATCTGGAATGTATCAGGATGGGCGGGGCATGTTTTATTCTCTGCCGCTGCCAGGCCGCCAGGGGCTGTCAAGGACCCGCTGCTATGGGTGCTTGCAACCTGTACAGCTGTCCCGTCTCTGGGCGGGGAGAGGCGGGAAATAGGAGAGCTTCCACCAGTGTGACCTAAAGGGAACCCCAAAAGGATATTAATAAGCTTCGAGAAATAACTTCTCTATTCTTGTCTGATTAGAAAAATAAATACATGTTCATTTTAGATGGAGTTAAAAAAGAAAAAGCAACTGTAATTCCAACCCCCAAAGTGATCCACTCTTCCCATGGTCAGTCCTTTTGAGAGTTTCATCTTTCATCACGAGGCCCTAGTGATGACAATGACAAAGACGAGAACAATGACCATCACAACAAACATGTATTATTTCTCCATGTTGAACCCTAGGCTATTTGCTTTACATGCATTTTCCAACATGATCTCATCTATTACTCAGAACAACCCCACTGGGCCAGTAATAGTATCCCTATTTTGCAGGTAAAGTGAGAGAGCTTAGAGATGCAAAGTGACCTGCCAAAGTGACACTTTTAGGGAGGGGCTGAGCTGGATTCAAACCCAAGTGTACCCGACCCTATAGTCTGAGGGCGAGAAGGTGGATTAGGAAGGGTCTCCTTCTTCCCCCTCTGATTCCTTGCCTCTCGATTTACAAAGACGGCACAGAGTGAGGATCAAATGACAGATCCTGTTTTGGAAGGTTTTTCACCTCTTGGGTGGGGTGACACGAGGCTCCTCCAAACAAGACGTGAATGTCAGTCCCTCCCTCCCATCCATCCCACTTCAGGTTTTGTGCAGTGTTTCTTGAGCTGGCTCATACCATATAGTTTACAAGTTTGCAAGAAAAACTCCTTGTTTCCTTTTTGTGTTTGCATTTTGATTTTCTAGATTGTTTTGATTCTTTCTGGCGCTGCATGAAGTTCTGAGCAGCGGAAGACAGGGGTCCACTGGAAAGAATTTTGCCCCCCTCAGATCCAACACCTGCTCACATCAGACTTTCCCTAGGAGTTTTTGAAATCAGACACAGTGGGTTACACTCCACTGTCATAAGAAGAAATTGCATTTGTGTCCATATGTGCTTTAGAATGACGTAAAACAGAATGTATGCAGATTCAAGATGGTTACAAATTCTTTGACAGTTCTTCTCTTTGAGGGGAGGTCTATTTCTCCTCCTCTTGAATTTGAGGGTGGCCTGTGACTGCGGGACCAGTAGAAAATGATGCTGTGTCAGTTCTGGGTTTAGCTTTTATGGGAACTGGCTGTTTCTACCTTGGTCTCTCAGAATACCCTCTCTTGGAGTCCTGAGCTGTGTAAGGGGGTTTCAGTGAGCCCAAAGCCACCATGCTGTGAGGAATTCCAGGCTGGCAACGTGGAGAGAGAGTCCGTGAGGGGGGAGGCGAGGAGGACAAGGTTCTCTCTCACGCATGCCAGCCCCAGCCATTCAAGTCATTCCAGATGAGACTGAGACAGTGTGAGGCAGAAAGGAGCTGTCCTTCTCTGTCCTTTCTGAATTCTGATCAGTAGAATCTTGACATAAAATCCTAAGTTGTTGTTTTAAGCTCTAAGTTTTTGTTTGTTATGCAGCAACGGATAACTGTGACAGAACCATTTGTAAAATTTTACAAAACCACTGAAGATGTTTTGATCCAGACAAGCCCAGGAAAGGAAAGGGGTCCTGTCCTCATTTCCTAGGGTTGTCATAATAAAGGACCACATACTGGGTGGCTTAAAAAAGAATTTATTGTCGAGTAGTTCTGGAGGCTAGAAGTCTACATCCAGGTGTCAAGAGGGCATATTCTTGGATATAAACCAGTTTTGTATCTGAATTTGCCGTCTTACCTCAGCTTTCCTTGCTTCCTCCACTGACTACAGAAGTCCTGTTTTCAGGGCGCCTGGGTGGCTCAGTCATTAAGCGTCTGCTTTCGGCTCAGGTCATGATCCCGGGGTCCTGGGATCCAGTCCCATGTCAGGCTCCCTGCTCGGTGGGGAGCCTGATTCTCCCTCTGCCCGCTGCCCCCCCCGCTTGTGCTTGTTCTCTCTCAAATAAATAAACAAGATCTTAAAAAAAAAATAGAAGAAAGCATTAAAAAAAAAGTACTGTTTTCTCATATTCTCTTCTAATCCAGCATTGTCATCCTCCTGGTTCCCTCATTAATGAACTAAATAACACTTTGACATGTGCTTACTTATCTATATGAAAATCAGGTTTTTAGTATTTGGGGAATTATACTTTGACAGAAGGGTAACTGAGAGAAGACAGGACTCATGTCTTCTTCAGACTCCTGGCTGAATACTGTCATAACACTCTGTCTCCATCAGGGGCTATTTATTACAAACAACAGAAGCCAATCCAAATTAGCATAAGTAAGAAGGAATTCATTAGGAGACTGGATGGGTCTCATGGGACTCAGTTATAGGAAAGATAGCCAGGACTCCAAAGGAGGGGAGCACTGTCAATCCCTCACATTCTCTCACTCCAAATGCTCTCTGGTTTCTGATTTTCTCCAGATAATGAGCACTACTCTCTGGCTTCATTATAGATTGGTTTCCCTGTTTACTTATCAGCATGAGTATAGTTAAAAATGGATCTAGTTGACCTTCCAACCCCAGAATTTTATTTACCCCTGACAAACCAATAAATCAACTAGATTTGGTTACCATGCCCACCCAGCTAGGGGAGGGGAAGGAGAACACCTTCAGCTGCCCATTCACCAGAAGCTGAGGTTAGAGTAGATATTCTAAGAAGCACCAATGGGCAAGGGTGGCAGATATTTCTCTGATACTCTGCCCCTTAATAAGACCATTTTAGAGATTCAGAACAGAGAGAGTGATGAAAGAGGTGTTCTTTCCAAGATTTCCTGCTTTAGACCTGAGAGTGGTCTTAGGACCACTTTGGTTCAACCCATCCCTGAGGCCTAGCAAATAGGAAAGCCCCTCAGCTTCTGAAAAGGACAGAGTGAAGGCTGAAGAAAGAGAGGATGATTTTTAATTAAAACTCTTTGAAATGGAACCTAATAAAAACATCATTTTTAGGGACTATACACTTAATTGATCATTGAGAAAATTATGTCATATTGGAATTCCTTTTCAGCCAAAATACTTAGAGTAACACTAGCTACTGTAACAAATAAATCTCTTAATTTCATTGCCTTAGTACAATGCAAGTTTATTTTCCACCTACAGCAGTATAAACATAAAGCAGTAATCCCAGATCAGTGGGTAAGAATCCTTTCCTTTGCTTAGGTCTTTAAAAATGTTTGTCAGTAATGCTTTGTGCATATTTTGTTAAATTTATAGATGTCAGATGATTTTGATACTAGTTCAAGAGTTATCTTTTTAAAATAAGAATACATTTTCTAATCATTTATTGCCAATATTTGGAAATACAATTTACTTTCTTATACTGATCTTGGCATAATCCACTAGCAATCTGGCTAAATCCACTTATCACTTTAATAATTTATAGGTACATTCTTTTATATTTTCTATGTATACGATCATATTGTCAGAATACCTTTATTTCTAGTTCTTATGCCTTAATCGTCTGGAGGACAGTTAGATAAGAATTATGGTAGAACATTAATGAACTAAGTATTCTTTTTTTTTTTTAAAGCAGATCATAAATCTTTAACAGAGCAAATGTTCAGCAAACCATTGTAGCTGCATTTGTGGACATGAGGCAATTCTCAAATTTTAGTTAGCACCAGTCGAAACAAAACTGCCAGGTTCAACTTGATTAAAGCATGATATATATTTAAAAGGATCTTCTCATGGCAAGGAAATGCAAGGTGAAACAGCGGTCTAATTTTTTTTTTAATTTATTTTTTATTATTATGTTATGTTAATCACCATACATTACATCATTAGTTTTTGATGTAGTGATCCATGATTCATTGCGTATGAAGAGGGGGAAATCGGAGGGGGAGATGAACCATGAGAGATGATGGACTCTGAAAAACAAACTGAGGGTTCTAGAGGGGAGGGGGGTGGGAGGATGGGTTAGCCTGGTGATGGGTATTAAAGAGGGCACGTACTGCATGGAGCACTGGGTGTTATACGCAAACAATGAACTAAGTATTCTTAAGAAGTTAGAAAAGAGCAGTGAAATAAGCTCAAAGAAAGTAGAAGGAAGGCAACCACAAAGCTTAAAGCAGAAAACAAACACATAATAAAGAAGATCCACAGGGTGAAAAAATTTTTTTTAAAAGGCTAACAAAATTGACACACTCTGCAAAATTAATGAAAGAGACAGAGGAGGCACAAGTTAATGATAGTAATTGACTTTCTAATGTAAATGTAAAAATCGTGTAATGTAAAAATGTAAAAAACATGACTGCATATAGTAAAAAGAAAATATGGTCTTTTGAACAACTTAATGCCAACAAATTGAAAAAATTTAGATAAAATTGACAAATTATAGAAAAATGTAGAACACCAAAACTGATTCAAGAGGAAACAGAAAATATGAATAGTTCTATAATCAATAAAAATATCTAATCAATAACAAGAAATATCTCAACAAAAAATAATCCAGCTCCAGGATTCACTTAGTTTTGCTAAGTGATCTCAAACATTCAAGGAACAAACAGTATCAGTTTTATAAAAATTATTCCAGAACGTATGAGTGTAGCCTAATCTTAATACCAAATTTGGCAAGCATGGTATAAGAAATGCAAATTAACCCAATATCATTTATGAACATAGGTACATTCTACACAAAAATATAAGCAAACAGAATTCAGCAACATATGAAATTTAATAACACATCATGTGTAAGTTGGAATTATTCCCAAAATGTAAGGTTAGTTTTAACATTAGAAAGTTAATTACTATGATTCACTACATTAATAAATTAAAGGGGAAAAGTATACAATTATCTCAATAGTTACAGAAAAATGTACTGCTAAAACTCAATGTGTGTTCAGGATAGAAACTCCTAGCAACTAGGAAGAATTCTCAAAAGAAAGTAACTTCATTAGCTTCAGAAAATCTACAAAAGCACTCCAAATAGCCAACATCATAAATAATAGAGAAGTATTAAAAATATTCCCTTTAATATCAGAAATAAGACTAGAGGGCTTACCATCTTACTTCTATTTCATGTTGTAGTAGTGTCCTGACCAGTTCAGTAAGGGGAAGAAATAAGATCAGAATGGAAGGTTCCTAAAAGTCATAACAGAATTTAAAATTGTCTCCATTGAAAATCCAAAGGAATCTACAGATAATTATTAGACTCAATAAAAAAGTTTAGTCAGGTGGCTGGATAAACAGCCAACAAAATCAAGAAGAAGAGCAACAAAACAATTGAATTTATATCTACCAGAAATACATTAAAAAAGTGAAATTTAAAAAATCTATCTAAGATCATCCAAAAATTAGAGGTACCTAGTAATAACCTCCCCCCCATCAGTATAAAAAACTTTCATGGGAAATAGAATAAAAATGTATGGAACATAGTTAGAAGCCCTAAAAATGGATGTGGATGTGGATATGAATTCGCAGACACACATGCACCAGCTTGGGCCTGGTGTCATCCTGGCAATGGCAGGGGGGACAGAATATCCAAGCATGGCCACTGCATGGGTTACGAGTTTGCAAATAATGCGGAAGACTGGCTGGAAGGACCGGCAGGCTCTTGATGTTCTTCCAGGGAGAGACTTGGACAGCAGAGAGACTCGGTGACCTTTGGGGGGAAGCCTCAGGAAGTTTAATACCCCATTTATACTGTATTGTTTCAGGCTCTGAACTGTGCAAATCCCAAGATCTTACAGAATATTAGGCAGCGTCCAGGCTTTACATCTGGCTGGAGGAAAGTGGCTCTCTTCTTTCTAATAGAGAAAGAATTACTGACTCCCGGACAAATACAAAATGATTTTGCAAGGGACACTTCATGGTAATAACAGACCCTTAGCTTTACAGCTTGCCATACCAAGGCTGAATTGCTCATAGCAAGATTCAAAAGTTGAAGGCTCAGTCTTTATCTTTAATTACTTCAGATGAGGCTGCATCAGGCTTCAGTTGCTTTCTTTCAAGCCATCCATTGAAAGGAAATCCTACTGCAAATGAAAAGGGGGCTAGCGCAAGAACTAATTTAGTGAACCGTGGCCATTGTCAAGGGCAAACACCAGTTTGGTTAAGGTGGGCGTGAAAGTCCTCTTGTGTCCTTGCATCCCTTTCCTGTGTAGAATTTATCAGCGTGTTATTATTGCCCATTGAAAATCAATGGGAAAGAAGCCAGGAGCCCAAACCCCATTCAGACTAATCATCTCCCTCTGTACGTGAGGAATCTCTTCCCCCTAACGGCCCTTAAGATGGTTTCCTTGGTTCTTAGATTTGCGAGTTTTACTATTACATGCCGGGACGTTGGTCTGTTTTCCTTGATCTTGGGAGGGGTCCTCTCTGCCTCTAGGACACGAATGTTTATTTCATTCCCCAGATTAGCGAAGTTCTCAGCTATGATTTGCTCAAATACATCTTCTAGTCCTCTCTCTCTCCCCACCCCCTCAGGGGTCCCAATAATCTCAGTGTGTTTAATCACAGGACTGTCAGCCTTAGTGTTGGCACGGCCAACACAGGTGATGAATGGCGTTTCAAAATGTTGCTGTCAAGTCCTGCCTTTCCCCAGCCTCTGTGGCTTGCTTCCATCCACGGTTGAGATGATTTAACCCCCACCAGCAGGTGCAGCCCCACAATGGTTTCTAGGAAGAGGATTGCAAATATGCCTGCCACTACTTACTTCCTTTCCTAAGGCAGACATCATTAATGGATCACTACCTTCTTTTCTGCTAAGCTCAGATAGCCGCAGCCTTAAAATCCTTTTCAACTCAGGGTTCTTGACAGCTATCCCCAATGGCCTGGGACTGGCATGCAGGTAGGAATGTATTTGGCTTCTCTACTCTTGGGCCAATTGGATGTAGAAGACCCTAAAGAGAGCCAGCCTAGAACTGGCTCCATATAGAGTCACCCATGCTGCTTAGTCTGTCCTTGACTTTGTGTTCCCTTTCTTATAACTGGGCTTTCCTGCATCCATCCATCCATCCATCCATCCATCCATCCAATAAATATTGACTGAGTGCCTCCTATAGATCAGATGCTATTCTAAGCCCCAAAGATACAGTACTTATATTATAATGGAACTTTTATCCTAGTGGTGGAGACAGATTATAAACAAATAAATGAAACAGTAATAAATGCCAAGAAGAAGATTAAAGCAGGACAAGAGTATATACATATATCAAAATGATTAAATCCACAGTTTGAATATGTGCAGTTTACTCTATTTCAATTATAGCTCAATAAACTTGAGGTGGGAGTAAATTTAGAAGAAAAACAATGGTGGGTGACATGAAAAGGAGCAATATTTCAGACCGAATGGCCATGGCACTCCCCTCTCAAACAGCAATACGTGAGCAGAGTCTGTGTGAAGTAAAGGAATGGCACAGGAAGATATCTGGGAAGGAACATTCCAGGTTGTTCAGGACGATAGGAAATCATTTGGTTAATATTCCTCTCAATTTTAAGATCAGTTTTAGAGAGGTTATATAACTTGTCTAAGTCGTACTGGTTAAAGTAACAGATAACCCCCCAAATGTCAGGGTTTTAACATGATAGAAATGCATTTATTGCGCACTGGAAAGTTCCTGACTGGCCAGGCCTTTCCTCCAAGCAGGGATCCAGAGGCCAAGCCCTATCCTCTTAGACTTTTACCTCTCCATACTAAGGTCAATTCAAAGGCACAGCAGAATGGGGGACTGGGTGTGGGGAGTGTTAATGTATCAGCTGGGGTCCTCTTCCGCTCACAGTACATTGGCAAGAATACAGTCATGAGCCACAACTAACTGCAGAGGTGTGGAAAGAAGAGAATTCGTGTGCAATCAGCCAGCAGTTTCCTCCACGGTTACTTAGTGGCCAGATCAGGATTCGAACCCACGTCTCTTGGCCTCCATAGTCAATATTCTTTATCATTGCCCTTCTGTCTCCCCAAGTGAGCTGTTCTTTTGTCATCATCTGAAAGCTGTTCTTTTGCCATCGTACTGCCCCTGCAGCTTAGCCTGGCCTCCGTCTGCCACCCTGCTTGCCTGTTTCTGAGTGTTCCCTGCTCCCAGGCTTCTTTTCCCTGTGTTTGGGTCAGGCATCAGTGTGCTGCCTCCCCCATTGTCTGGGCTTAGTCCTCCACATGCGAGGGTCTGTCTGCTACACTGGGCCTGCACCCAGAGTCCCTCTGCCCAGCATCTGCTGCACACCACTGGGCAGGCTTCTCCTAATAGAGCTTGGCTTTGTGGCAATTAAGGGGCTATTTTCAGTGCTAAATGCAGACACTCTGGTTGGAAAATCAATGGTTTCAGCATACATACCAGTTGACCATTATAGTTAAAGGAAAGATACTTTAGGTACTTTTTGGAGAATAAAAAGAGACAACCCTAACATTGAAAAAAATTGAAAGTCACCGGAACCACTATGTGTGGAGACTCAACTCTGGAGTATCTATCTGAATGAATGGAGTCTCAGAATATAATCACTGCATGTATCTAGGACCACGAGGAGCCTGGGGTGTGGGATGGATGGTTTAGATTGCCCATGCCTGTCCAGAAAGCAGCTCCAAGTACATCTATCACTGATGGAAGGCTAAGGATCTCATCTTTGCATGTAAAAGAGAAGACACATTAATACATAATAACAAATTTATAGAGGATTTAGAAGTTCAATGCATTTTCTGCTAAATTCACATTTTATATCTAGTTATTTTATTTTCATAATCTTAGCAGAGCACATAGCAGTTTCTTAATACACATTTGTTAAATGAAGAATGACTTATGTATGCGTGAATGGATAAAAGGATAAGATAGAACACAAGGTTTCCCCATTCTTAGCATGTGTGAGTAGATGAATCTATGAGCAACAAATAAGAAGATAATATATTGTTACAATTTAATAAACCTTATAATAGGGTTAATTTTCTTTTGTTATGTACAAGTGGGACTAGGTGATTAATAAGGTATAAATAGTAAGCAATTCCAGAGGGGGTCTGGGAACCCAGCCCACCCCTGGGTTCCTCCCTGCCTTAAGGGGTTTGGGGACCCTGACCCTTCACACTCAGACTAGTGTCTGGGAAGATACTCCCTTCACACAAGATCTTTTAGGGAATGCCCAGAAAAGAATAGACCTGAGAAAAGAAAGAAAAAGAGAAGAAAAGAAAAGAAAGACAAGGAAAGAAAAAGAAAAGAGAAACAAAAACACAAGAAAAACCAAGGGGAAAAAAGAAGTCTTGATTCTTTTTTTTTCATAAATTTTTTTTATTATGTTATGTTAGTCACCATACAGTACATCATTAGTTTTTGATGTAGTGTTCCATGATTCATTATTTGCATATAACACCCAGTGCTCCATGCAATACATGCCCTCCTTAATACCCATCGCTGGCCTAACCCATCCCCCCCCAAACAAAAACCCTCAGTTTGTTTCCCGGAGTCCAGAGTCTCTCATGGTTCATCTCCCCCTCTGATATCCCCCCTTCATTCTTCCCTTCCTTCTCCTAATGTCTTCCATGCTATTCCTTATGTTCCACAAATAAGTGAAACCATATGATAATTGTCTTTCTCTGCTTGACTTATTTCACTTAGCATAATCCCCTCCAGTCCCATCCATGTTGATGCAAATGTTGGTTATTCAACCTTTCTGATGGCTGAGTAATATTCCATTGTATATATGGACCACATACTTTTTATCCATTCATCTGTTGAAAGGCATCTCGGCTCCTTCTACAGTTTGGTTGTTGTGGACATTGCTGCTATGAACATTGGGGTGCATATGGCCCTTCTTTTCACTACATCTGTGTCTTTGGGGTAAACACCCAGTAGTGCAATTGCTGGGTCATAGGGTAGCTCTATTTTTAACTTTCTGAGGAACAGCCACACTATAGAAAGAGAAATTAGGTAATCCATTCCACTTACAATAGCACCAAAAACCTTAAGATACCTTGGAATAAACCTAACCAAAGAGGTAAAGGATCTATACTCTAGGAACTACAGAACACTTATGAAAGAAATTGAAGAAGACACAGAAAGATAGGAAAACATTCCATGCTCATGGATCAGAAGAATAAACATTGTTAAAATGTCTATGCTACCCAGAGCAATCTATACCTTCAATGCCATCCCAATCAAAATACCAATGACATTTTTCAAAGTGCTGGAACAAACAATCCTAAAATTTGTATGGAACCAGAAAAGACCCCGAATCGCCAAGGAAATGTTGAAAAAGAAAAACAAAGCTGGGGGCATCGTGTTGCCTGATTTCAAAGTATATTACAAAGCTGTGACCACCAAAACAGCATGGTACTGGCACAAAAACAGACACATAGATCAATGAAACAGAATAGAGAGCCCAGATATGGACTGTCAACTCTATGGTCAACTAATCTTCGACAAAGCAGGAAAAAATATCCAATGGAAAAAAGACAGTGTCTTCAATAATTGGTGCTGGGAAAATTGGACAGCTATATACAGAAGAATGAAACTCGACCATTCTCTTACACCATACACAAAGATAAACTCTAAATGGATGAAAGACCTCAATGTGAGACAAGAATCCATCAAAATCCTAGAGGAAAACATAGGCAGGAACTTTTCGACATTGGCCACAGCAACTTCTTTCAGGACACGTCTCCAAAGGCAAGGGAAACAAAAGCAAAAATGTACTTTTGGGACTTCATCAAGATAAAAAGCTTCCGCACAGCAAAGGAAACAGTCAATAAAACAAAGAGACAACCCAAGAGAATGGGACAAGATATTTGCAAATGACACTACAGATAAAGGGCTTGTATCCAAGATCTATAAATAACTTCTCAAACCCAACACCCCAAAAAACAAATAATCAAGTCAAAAAATGGGCAGAAGACATGAACAGACACATCTCCAAAGAAGACATACAAACGGCCAACAGACACATGAAAAAATGTTCAACATCATTAGCCATCAGGGAAATTCAAATCAAAACCACATTGAGATACCACCTTACACCAGTTAGAATGGCAAAAATTGACAAGACAAGAAACAACAAATGTTGGAGAGGTTGTGGAGAAAGGGGAACCCTCTTACCCTGTTGGTGGGAATGCAAGCTGGTACAGCCACTTTGGAAAACAGTGTGGAGGTTCCTCAAAAAGTTAAAAATAGAGTCTTGATTCTTTTAACGCTGGTTCACATGTGCATGCACACACTCGTGCTCACGGGCAACACACGCACCTGTTTCCAAGACACTAGACTGCTTCCTGCCCTCATCCTCCCTCCTTGGAACTTTCTCTTCCCCTGGCAGATCCCTGGAATCATCTGGTTTCGTTTTATTGTGGTGTGAAGACTCCAGAAAAAGAGGCCAAATGGAGACAAGAACAAACCTCTCCTTCTCCAAGATGATGCTCAGGTGGTCCTGAGCGTTTGCATCTCCGCCAGGTGTTCCGGTCGTAGGTGACCGCTCGACCTGAGGCTGCAGGGACGATTACCCGATCGTGACAAATGTGCAGATAAGACCCAGAGAAGCAGTGGACTCCTCCCGTCTCTCACACTCCCCACCTCCACCGGCATCTAGTTTTAAGCCCGTCTGGGTTCTGTCCTCTCCGCCTCCCCGTGCTTCCTCCTGCCTGAAATGAGGCTCGCATGGCCTCTCCCTGGGACGGGGGTCACGGCTGGAGTCCACTGAGCCTGCGTGCACTGGCCTCCTGCCGGTCAGCTGTGGCAGTTCCTCCCTTCCTGTGCTCCAGGTCCCGCAGCTTGCACGTGCCTCTGGAGGGGCTGTTGAGGAGAGTGAAGAAGATGTGAACCCGTGTATCTCCAGAAGGGTCTCAGTGAGAGCATCCCGCTTTCCTTCTCTGTCCAGCCCACTCTTGGCACGGTCGCCAAAGCAATCTTCCCGAAATGCAAACCCAGTCGAGCTATTCTCCTCTTAGTGCCCTGCCTGTCCTCCTCTATACAGTAAAGACCAGACTCCTGATCATGGTTTATAAGGCCTTCAGGACCTGGATCCCCCTGCTTTCCTCGTCTAATCTGCCATTCTGTCAAATAGGGCTTTGCTTCTAACCATTCAAAATTACACAAAACTCTCCCTGAATGCCTTGTTATGGTTTTAATCCAGGTTAATATGCACTTGTTATGAACTATTACCCCTGCCTTCCGAAAGGAATCTTCCTTTCTCTTGTCCATTTGGTGAACATCTAGCTGTTCTTGAAGACTCAGTTCAAACAGGCTGCATTGTGCAGAACCTCTCAAATCCTGGTGTTTGCTTGCAGGCTGTGTCCTTAGCAGGCCCATCTCAGCGTGTGCATGGGCCGCGCCGTGTTTTGTTAGCTCACTTGTCTCTCTCCCGGGCTGGGAGCTCTCTAGGAGCGGCTGCCTCATCATACTCCTCCAGATACCCCAGCACATGCGCGGTACAACTGTTGGCTGACGAATAAATTTGGGTTGCTTAGAATCACACGGTGCATAGTTAATGTGTAGTGAGGAGAGTATTGTTTCTTTTCTGTTATGGTCTGATTGTGTTACCCAAAGAAGAGATATTGAAGTCCTGATTCCCAGGACTTCAGAATGTAATTTTATTTGGAAATAAGATTGTTGCAGAGGTACTGAGTTATGATGGGCCCCTAATCCCACATGACTGGTGTCCTTTAAGAAAAGGAGAAAAGATGTGGAGACAGATGCACACAGGACCATTCAGCACTGGGGGCAGAGACTGGAGTGATGCATTGGCAGGCCAAGCACACCGAGGATTCCTGGGAGCCAGCAAAAGCTGGAAGAGGCAAGGAAGGATTCCTCCCTAGAGCTATTGGGGAGAACATGGTCCTGCTGACACCTTGGTTTCAGATTTGTAACCTCAGAACTGTGAGACAATGAATTTCTGTTGTTTTAAGATACTTAAGTTTATGATACTCTTAGGGCAGCTCTGCAAAATAAATACATTTTCCATCAGACCAGAAGATCAGTCCTTGTCCTTCGAAGATGACCGCTGACTGTCTCCCTATCTCTGCACAGGATGATATAAAGGTCAGTATGCAGAGGCACAAGGACCACGAAACTCATAAAGCTTCAAGGGCCCCTCACTTATGAGGTCCATTCCAAGGGCATGGGAGGGTTGCCGGCTTTGTGTTCACATGATTGTAAGTTTTTGTAAAATTTTTAAATGGTATTGTAGCCACAATAAATTAAGAGCACTGTCTTTTTCCTTTCCTCTTGGGTCAGGTGACTTTATCATGGCTGGGAACTTTTTGGAATCCTGCTAAGAGGATGTAAGTTACCTAGGAGATACCTGAGCTTGGCTTAGTGGGATAGATTTATGTGGTTTTCAGTCCCCTGAATGTAGAGTTAAGTTAGTGTTAGCTCTCCCACTGTAAAGGACTTTCTGCAATTCTCCTCCCACTCACTGTGCCCACTCAGCAAAGCAAAGTGACACAGGGTGCGAGGCCAGAGGCTGTGCCCTGTTAGGCATGTGTCCTTCAGCACCCACTCTGAAACTAGGGGGAAGTGAAAAGACACAAGTTTCCAAGTGTATCCAGATGCGAGTCTGTGAAGCATTCTTTGAATCACCAGATGCATAAAACCGTATTTGGAGAATTCTGTGCTCATGATCTTTGTCAGAATGGAAGTTCTCTTCTGTCAGAAATATACTTCAGTAATGTAGCCTGTACACGGATAAACATGCCTTACATTCTTTTATATTATGATGGAAAATCTCATAAAATAGAATTTAGTCTGAATTCTTGTGTTAATAGGACACAGACCTGTAGCAGTACTACATATGCTGAGCCCATTCTGAATGTAAAGTTGTATGTTTTCTGCATGCATAACAGATCATGTTTTTGTGAACCTAGCATATCTTGTTCTAATGAAGTCTGATGCTTGCAGATGAAACAGCATCCAAGACACAACCTAATGAGACAAGTGTTTCCCTGAACAAAAGTCCTACTCATATTCATCTTTGAATCATTGTGTAGCATAAGAGTAATTTTTTTGTACAAATTATGTAGCTCAATACAATACAATAACTTATGAAGCTGAAAGTAACTTTTTAAACCATTAATAATGCAAAATAAAAAATTCTTTTTTTGCTAATAGAAAGACTGAATTTTGTTTTCTCTTTAGAAAAGATTATACAATTGCTATTGTATGAAGAGTTAATCAGAGCATATGGATCCCAAAACTGTGTGGGAAGAATGTATTATAGAGATGTGCCAGGCAATTATTTAATAAGAATATGTTATTTATGGACTTTGTGATACTGGTTGTATTAGTCATCTTTGTTATATTTGAAATGTATTTACTTTCTTCTCTCAGTCTAAAGAAATATTCATTTTTTGTGCCAAATTTTATAGTCCTCATTTTGTATTCTTTTTCTTAAAGAAGGCCCTCCCCCAAATTATATGTGTTAAGCCCCATATAATCTGAAACTGGCCTTGTTAATACATAATCATGATTGACACAATTTGTTCATCAAGTTTTACTGAAAGCCAACTGCAGGCAAGGTGCTGGGTAGGGGCTTTATGGTATAAAGTGGGAAGAGCCCTCAGTTGGAGTTAGGGGTCCAGGGGTCCCAGAGAAAGAGAGCCGTATGAAATTAGGCAAGACCTTTCTCCTCTTTAAAACTTGATTTCTTCTTTAGTGAAATGAGGAGTTTGGGTTAAATAAATTCTAAAGTTCACCTTCACTTGATGATTTTATGAACATGCATTTCAGAGTCAGCCCAAACCTGAATATTACTTATAAATAATATTGTCACTACTTAGCTGTTTCTACTCTCCAGGAATTGATGACCCAGTAAGCCAGGATTGGCCTTTGGTTTGTTGTGACAGGGCAATGTTTGCTGGGAGTTCTGTTCCTTTGTTTCACAGGTTGATTTACATCTTGGGCCAAATGAGCCCCATTTCTGACTGCTGAAGTTTTGAAGTTGTGCCTGAGCATGTTCTCATGAGGATGCTGTTCCTATTCCAGCAGGAATTACTATATCTAATAGCTAAGTTAACCATCTTGGTCTCATTGATCCTTTGACAAATCCTGCTTGGGGGACCTGTGACAGGATGTACTCCTGCCTGGCAGTCTGGGGCATGATGCCATGACTTTGTTTTCATGGACCCTAATATCTAATAGAACATTCTGTTTGATGTTTTGATTGTTCTGAGGGGATCCTCTAGGATGCTGGCCATGGTTTCTGCCACAGGGATAATGCTTATTGTCACATGGGATATTGACATGACAGCGCTCTACAGTTCTTTTTGCTAAGGAACCACTGTCCATATACTTGTCAAAAACAAAATTTCCATCAACCAGCTAATATTCATTCTATATTAGAAAAATAGCAGTGCATGCTTCAGCTGACACTTCTTTTTTATTTCCATGCTTAAGTTAACCGATGGCTGTTTTTATTCATTATTCATTTATTGATTTGATTTACATCCCTTCTTTTTCCAACTTAAGGGTTTGAATTAGATTTTTAAATTCAAAAGGGAATTCTGGCCACGTCAAAATGATGGTTTTTGAACGTGGCAAGATCATAATTGTATTTGGGTTTGATTTCGATTTCCAAAGATAACTTAAGGAGGTGTCAACAGCCCTTAATAAGGTCAGTCATATAAGCAGGGTAATTAGTTTGAGAACAGAATGTCAACATTGATAAAAGCTGCTAATTTGGTTATTTTTAAAGATGTTTAAGCTGAGGCAGATACCTTTTAAATAAGATCTCTTGTCTGCTATGACTGTTTTTGAAGATTACATGCAAGTCAGTTAAATGATTCATTCAATAATTCCCTCAGTAAATATTTGCTAAGGATGAGAAGCTGTTGACCACTTCGCAGAGATGATGCAGTTTTATGGACTGAGGGTTAGTATGAAGAAGACGGAAGTTACAGGTCAACTTGACCCAGAAAAGGAAACCCTGCCTTTGAAGTTCCACTCCAAAGATGGGACACTGATAGATGGTGCTGATTTATGCTGGCTTGGCAGACATTAATGGAGCAACAGGAAAAAAAAAAATGGCTCAACATGAGCATGGTCCTTTGAGAGACCAGAGACATTGACTCTGTTTAATGAAGAAAGTGGTCATTTGGTTGCTGCTACAGAGGATAATCAACCATAGGACTAAGTCACAAAAGCAATAAAAAGATAGAAATTTCATGGAGCAAATACCACAAACTGTGTAGTCATATGTCAATCTCTTTAGATGGGTAACTATCACTATATAGATGGGTCAAATTATTAGCATTAATGCAACCACAGTTTTAGACTATGTGGAAAGTGTCCTGAACATTTCACTAATTAATTCAATCACTCAGTCGTTCGAACAATAGTTTTTATTGAGACTATGCACTAGGCCTTTGCTAGGTATTGAAGAATCAAAGATGAATAAACTGTATGGAGGCCAGAGTAAGGAGACAGAGAAATAAACCAACAGTACAAGATAGTTTGAAAAGCACAATGACAGAGTACTTGAAAGGCACCTCATTCACTGGTGAGGGAGTGGTGAGCAAGGGATGCTGGGAGAGAAACCATGGCTAAAACCGTTGATAGCCTATCCAGCCACCATCTTCCCCATTCATCCTTGCCAATAGAACCTTTTGCTCTACATGAGGCAGAACATATTCACAGAAGAGGGGATTTCCCCCTAGTCATACGTAAACCATAGTGGTCCTTCTTCCTTTGCCAAGGATTGCTCTAGAGTAAGCTGGTAACTAGACCTGCCTAATGGGACCAGTGGGAAAGTCTGCTGGGAAAGATTTTCGTCTCTGATAAAAAAAAGATGTTGCGGGGGGAGGCTGTCATTTCTTTCTGCCTTTGGATGTGGTTTTCTGTTGGTCTGATGTTTGGAGTCAAGGCACGCAGTTTCAGACCATATGGGGAAAGCCGAGACAAAGAGAAGGCAGCCTAGAGCTCAGACATCACCAGGCTGCTAAATTAACTAGCTCTGGAACTGCCTGCTGTGCACTTCTTGCTAGGGGGATAATAAACCTCTGTATCATACTGTATGAAATCTCTAGTTTGATATTTTGTTAGGTGAAGCTGAAAACATCTAAATTGATACAAGAGTCTTCCTGAAGGAAGTTCTGAGCTGAGTCTTGAAGAGTGTATAAGACTTAACCAGACAAAGAAGTGGGTGAGGGAGGTACAGAAGGCACTGAGCCAGACAGACAGTAGCACATCTGGGGAACCACAAGTATTTCAGTATGGCTCTGGCAAGAGGTGGCGCTGGAGAGAAAGGTAGGACTTTGTGTGCCATGAGAAAAACCTTGACTGTATCCTGAAATAACCCTGGGGCACTGAAGAGATCTCTTAGATTTGCATTTTGTAGAGATGACTCTGATGGCCATAGGGGGCACAGATGAGGGGGTTTGGGATGAAACAGAGAGCACGTAGGATAATCTTGATGAGAAATGGAAAGGGTGGTGGTGAAGGGGACGCAGAGTGGGGGAAGGTTTGGGAGATGATAGGAAGGCAGGCTTCACAGGATTTGAAGGCTGATTGAATGTGGGGAGAAGACATAGGGAGGTGGAAAGGCCAATTCTTGAGTTTCTGGTTGGTGTCTAGGCAGGTGGAAGTTTTTGCCACTGAGACAGGAAATTAATAAGGTGGTTCTGAGGCTGGGGGAAATAGCTGGTATGTGTGTGATGGGTTGGGGGTGATAATATATTCAACTTGAACATATACATTTGAGAATTCTGAAGGACAAAGAGGTGGGGATTTCTAGTTGGCAGTTGTATATGTAGGACTAAAGCCGAGTGCTCAGAGGAGAGGTCTCGCCTGGACAGATCTGAGGGTCCTTAGCAGAAAGATGCCGTTGAAACCTTGTGAGTGGGTGTACAATGTGCAGACTGAGAGGAGATGTTTCTCTGGAAACACCCACACTTCAGAAGCAAAAAAGAGGAAAAGGTAAGAAAAAGTGGACAAAGGAGGCAAAGGGCCATCAACCAGAGAAATAGGAGAAGATGGGACAATGGAAGCAAAGGGAAGATTGTTTCAAGAAAAGAGAAGGGGCAAGAGTGTCAAATTAAATGTCAAGTAAGACAGACACTGAGAAAAATCCAGGGGGTTTTACAGAAAGGAACTCATACCCAGGGGAACAGTGGGGGTAGAGATGGGCTTGTGCTGTGGTAGGGGAAGGAATGGAAGGTAAGGAAACAGAGACAGATGTATTAATCATGGGTTCTCAAACTTGGCTGCACACTGGAATTTGCTGTGTCTCAGCCCCAGGGAGTGTGATTTAATTGGTCTGTGGAGTGTCCTAGCCATGAGGGCCATCAAAACTGCCCCAGGTAATTCTATTATGCATCAAAATCAGAGAAGCACAGCTACCAAGGACACTGTGGGAAACTCAGCTGAGTGGGAGGAAGGCTTATGGATTGGAGACTCAGGCTAGAGGAAGGTACCGCTCCTCAGAGAGAAAGAAGAGGCCGAGACTGAGACACAAAGGACTGAACTTTTGGTGGGGCGGGGGAATGCAGCGGGTCTTCTGTGAAGGGAGAAGAGGCTATAAAGACATGAAGAGGGGTGTGTACTTTCGAGGAGAGGAGGAGATTGAGGGAGACCCCTCTTATTCTAGTTTTTCTTGTTGGAGCTCCCCAAGGGCCAAGGAGATCATTTGTGCGATGAATTTACCGTTGAGGGTTTTCTTGTGTAATCTGTCCCTCCTCCTACACTACAAGCTCATCTGTTTTGCTCACCATTGGATCTCCAGTGGCAAACTTATTGCCTGCACTCTAGTAGGTGCTCATTAAATATTTGTTGAATGAGTGAATGGTTTATTTATTTATCTCCCGTGGTGCGCTCAGCAGTGATCACTAGGATGCTCAAAAATATGTCGAAAGAAGTAAGAAGCCGGAGGCCTCACAGGTGTCACACGACACCCAACTTCTCACCTGACTCATTAACACCACAGAGCCTGGACACTGAAAATGAAGACCAGTGACCACTGTGCAGCCCAAACCCCATGACTGCCTGTGGACTGACCTTGGGCAGGCTGGTCACCTGGGCAACTCACTGGAGAAGCAAAGGAGAGGGGGAGCGGGAGATAGCTGTTTGAGAATGTGAATGATGCAAGGATAATTGCAAATGTCTGCCTCACAGAGGCATTTGCAAACAGGTCTTCCTTTTTTTTTGGTTTTTGTTTTTTGTTTGTTTGCTGAATGTACCAGCTGGCTCATACTATCGTACAAGAAGCATAAAGAAGTGAATTAACAAAATTCAGTATCTCTATTCCCTTTATGGGGCTAACATGTGCCTTCTTGGGGGTTGTTTGAAGTTGTTGGCCTGTCTCCTTCCAATAAAAGTAAGTTTCATGAGGGCAAAGAATTTTGTCAGGTTTTTTTTTAAGTAGGCTCCACGCCCAGTGTGGAGCCCAACACAGGCCTTGAACTCACAACCCTGAGATCAAGACCTGAGCTGAGATCAAGAGTCAGATGCTTAACCAACTGAGTCACCTGGGTGCACCAAGTTTTGTCTGTTTTATTCTCTGATGTGTCTGCAGCCCCTAAGTCAGCATCAGCCCACAATAACTATGTACTGAATGAATGAATGGACATTCACACTGTGCTCTGGCTGTTATTCCAGTGGGGTTCCCTGCTCTGAAATCCTGCCGTGTTCCCCCTCCCAGTATAGACCTTAACCATCACCCACTCCATCATGAAGCTAGGTGTGCATACCTTCTCGATATGCTGGACTCCATAAGGAAGGGATTTTTGTCTAATCATCCTTGGGACCCATCATTGTCCTGAGCCCATAAGAGAATTTGTTCACTCAAAAAATATTGGCTGAGTATTGCTAGTTCCAGGTGCTGTGCTAGGCCCTACTGATACCATGTTAAACAAGATCCAATTTCTTACCTCAAGGGTTTCCCACCCAGGGAGGAGGGAGACCTACAGGCAAATAATAATCAAGCCAGCGAGCAGTGCTACAGTGGGGTCTGTACAAAGGACAATAGGAGGGAGCACAATGGAGCACTTCCGTCTGCCTGGGGCCAGGGTGTGGGTGGTTGGAAGGTTGGTGAAGGAAGTCTCCTCAGAGGGGCTGCTGCTTGAGTAGGGAGATGAGGGTTTGTGGGTTGGCAGGCATGGATGTGGAGAGAAAGGGGGAAGGGTGGTGGTGGTGTGAGGAGAAGCGTGTCAGGCAGAGAGAAGAGTGTGACCATGAAAACAAGGAGACGTGAGAAAGTGGAGGGGGTGGTGTGGCTCAGGGCTGAGGTTGTCTGTCATGACATGAAAAATAAATCAACGATTTATTCTAATCAGAACCTGGGACTCAAACTTAACTAGAGCGGCTAAAGGTAGACGGAGTAGAGTCCTTTCTACTTGTGGATGAAGCCCAGTCCCAGGGCGCAGACCCCAATAGGTAAGATTTCCACACTGAAGCCTGGACTCTGCTTTCTTTGTTCTTTGCAATTGTAATGGTGGTTGTGAAGATCTAATTTTTCTCCACTCTAAATCCTGCATCTCTTGTCTGAGACTGATTATATGATTATACCCTTCTTTTAATATTGATCTGGTTTTATGGCACAAGATACTTTCAAATGATAAAACTTGTTTTCTTTGAGATAAAAAGGGTAGGAAAAGAAATTGACTACAGTGTCTGTAGAAGGATAAAGGAAATAAACATTTTGGGATAAACATGGACATTTTAAGTCCCGAACTGTGATCTATTAGGGACATTTATATCCAAAAGGCAACCCCGTACACAGCAGTGAGCAGAAAATGTCTGGGCCACAAATACAAAATGCTTCAGGGAAAACATTCTTCTTTTAAAATAATCAAATTCAAAAAAAAGAGAATTGAAGCTAAATCCCATCCTTAATTTGTGCTAGAAACCATGTGGCCAAAGTGTACAATTTATAAACGAAATTATCCTTGGCTTCTTCGACCATCATGACTGGCTTCCTCAATGAAAGGAGGAAGTAGAAGGAAGAGCCATTTCCTCAGGATGTATCTTCTCTCTGAGTGAGGCTCCTGTTTGATTGGTCTTGCTCTGTTTTTCCTGTGGGCAGAAATGGAGAAGAGGTTACAGGATGGACCAGTCAGGGCAGAGCCCCCAGACTCCTTCCTCTTTAAACAGAAAAGAAAATAAGTAGAATGTATTTTGACATTTTGTTTTAAATTTTCTAACTTGGCTCGAGTCATTTACCTTTCTTCGCAACGCTACCTACACCAGAGAAACACATATGCTGTATTTCTTGTCAGAGAGGAAAAAAATAATCTTCAAATGCTTGACAATGTGGTGGGCCAGAAGTACATGGACATATGTGGTAGGAACTGAAAGGCTCCATGAAACTTCCTCTATAATCATGATACAAATAGTTTCCATTATTCTGCCATTGTGCCTAGAATTCCTGTGTGACTCATGTCTTTAGGGAAAGATATGTCAACATTTCAGATTATTCTGATCCAAAGGTGATACCCAACTCAGTTGTTAGCTGCTGGATAGCAGAGCTCTCTTATGCTTCCAAGTATGCCCACTTGGCTTAAGTACAATCTATACACATGGTAGGTGTTTAATAAGTATATGTGGAGAGCCAAAACTAAGTATTGTCAACCATTAGCATCATAATAGGATGGTTCACTTATAAAATTATTCTCCAACTAAGAACACTGAAATCTATGCTTATTCAGAAGAAGGAAAGTTAGGTTGGTTTGGGTGCTTTAGCAGACCTGGAGCAGGAGAGGGTGCAGTGAGATGCTTGGGACCCAGGGCACTAGATTTGTATTTGAAACATAATGTCAACTACATAAGTAATTAAAAAATTTCTAGTAGCCACATTGAAAAAGGTAAAAGAAACAGGTAAAATTAATTTTAATATATTTAACCCAATATATTAAAAAGTATCATTTAAATAAGTAATCAAAATAAGAATTCTTAGTGAGATATTCTACATTTTTTTCATGCTAAGTCTCCAAAATCCAGTGTGTATTCTAATCTGAGAGCAAATCTCAATTCAGAGGAGCTACATTTCAAGTGTCCAATAGCCACATGTGGCTACCATATTGGACAGCACAGATCTAGAAGGCCAGTTGGCATGGAGGGAGGGAAAGACAGAGGGAAGGAACAAGGGAGGGGCACTGCAGTGGGGGAGCCATAGGGAGCCAGGGGCCAGAAGAAAGTGGCTGGGAACAGGGACTGGGGAGGGGAGCTGGAAAGCAGGAAGGCACTGAGACAAAATGTGCTTCCTAAGTTTGCTGGGGCCTTTTCAGTATGATGGCTGGAGCTGCGCTGCTCAGGCACACTTGGCTCAGCCTGGGTTGGAAGGATTTTCAGGGCTGTATGTAGGTACGGTTCCTTCAAGTATTGTTCCTTTGGTGTCTCTGAAGTGAATTCATCCATCCCAAAGTCTCTTAGTTTAATAAGTCTAAAGAGTTTTTAGAACACCAACATTTATCACTTTCTTCTAGAGAAATGGCCATTTTCTAGAGGAACATATTGAAATTACCATCGTCCAGCACAGGTATCCCTGGCTAGATGATATCTCCACAACTCTATATTTGATGTCATGGAGAGCATAGAAGAGACTGCGAGAAACAGGGCAGAGAAATTTTCAGTCACTTTTACCAGCATGCCATCCAGTCCATCCAGGGCACTTTTCCGTGATCCACAACCCGTGAACTGAAACTCAGTTTGGAGGCATCTTCCATAAAGAGGTTACATATGGTACTAATTCACCATACTTGGGATGGCTGGGTGGGAGTGAAATCCACACAGAAATGCCATTTGCTTCCTTAGAGACTGGATATTGAAATGTTCCTCTTTCTTGTCAAACTTAGAAATTTATAGCAGTGGCAGCCCCAGGCACCTAATTCAAGGTGTATCTGTCTCCCAGGAAATCAATTAAAACTTAAAATTTTAGGATTGTTTTTTCTACTATAGCCCATTTACATTTGGTCTTGGGAGTTCCTCATGCTGAGAGCTGAGAGGTCAAAGATTTCTGCATCTTTCCAGCATGCACTGTTCTAAATGAAGTTTTCCATCTTCGCTCCCATGAGTGGAATAATCCAACCTAGGAGGTATAGTTCCATTAGACCAATAACCTGAGGCTGCGCTTCATCTATTTTTTGTCCTGCTTTGCTTCTTTTTAAAAGGTCCTCTTCACTGGGTCTTTCCATGGATTTTTTGGGCACGTTCTTTCCCATCACAGGTATTATCTGCATCTTCACTTGCAATAATGGTTCCACCTAGAAACCCACCCAGTAATTCTTTTAAGTATTTTAGATGGATCTCCCCCTCTCAAATCTGTCCAAAGTTTCTGTAACTATCTGGCAGATTGGCCACAGTCTCCTGCCTGTGGTTTCTTCAGTTGCTCTTATTAGGGACTCTCTTCCTTGAGCTGGAAGAGGATGGCTTTCAATGCTTTCCTAAACTTGAGACCCCTTAGCAGGTGTGGGGAGGGGAGGGGTCATTCCAGCTGGCTCTTCTTCCTAATCTTTTCTTTGGGAGCAGCTAGATCTGGCTGTGTCTTTCTATTCCCTTTATATCCCTCTACCTTGTCTCTAAAACCCCAAATGTTTTCCTAAGGAAAGATTTCTTTTCCTCCTGCTTAAGCAGCCCATCTGCTTTCATCTGTCTTTCATTCTCTCTTTGTTTCTATTTAGATAATAGGACCGAAGCATATTTTGACAACCAATCCAGTTCCTCCTTGAGTTTCTGAGCAAACTTGCTTCCAGATATACTGTTTCAAGATTAGGCCTCTTAAATTGTCTTCTTAACTTTTGGGTTGGTAATAATTTCACTGAGCATTTTGGTGGTGTGGGGGGGATTGTTTTATTTTGTTTTAATCTAAACCCAGGAAGATGGAATATTCTTATGAAACAATGGCTTCTATTCCTCTTGATATATTCATTACTGAAATCTACCACCCTTTGGGAGTGTCACCAATGTTAGCAACCTTGAAATATAAAGTGAGGGCCAGAATTTATGTTATTAACAAACTCAGGACAAACCGGAGCCTAAGAGCTCTACTACCATTATTTCATTTAATTTCCACCATAGCCACTGAGGTAGGTATTAATAACATCTACAGTTTACAGAGAAGCAAAGTAAGAATTGGAAAGGTTAAGCAATTAATCCATGTTATACAAGTAGTAGGAGGGGGAATGAGGATTAAAATCCAGATCTGATTCTGAAGGCAGTACTCTCATCATTTGCCCACTAAAAGGTGGGTTACTGTCCATCCCTGCCTTTTCATTTAAATCCATATTCTCTGGACATGAATCTCAGGAAATTGTTGGCTTCCCTTTCCCGCGATGCTTCCAGAATGCGTTTCCTTGCAAATGATGAAATGGAAATGGGTAAGAGTGAATGGATGAATAGGGAGTTCCAGATGGAGGTGAGAAATGCTGAAATGATGAGTCGTATCCGTAAATCAGCAGGTGTGCATGGCTCTTGGTGACAGACACCCATTTGCCTCACAGCCAAACTGTCTGCTTTGCCTTTGCTGAGCTGCAGTGGCAGCCAAACTGTCTACTGCTGAATCAGTGACCCAATGAGAGGGGCTGAAATTATTAAATCAAGCCAAACAAAAATCAAACCCTGGGCATTGATGCAGTGGAAGAAGAAGAGATGTCACATGCCTCTTTTTGAATATTTCAGAGATTATCATTGCCTGGGAATGGAATTCCAGTGACTAGAAAGGCGGAGGGATGATTGCCTTAATGCATTGCCCGTTAATCCTGTTCATCCTTTTGCCAAAGAGTTAATGAAGCTAAGGCAGAAGGAATTGTTATTGAACAACCCAACATCTACTATTTAAGCTAAAAGTAAAGCAGAAAAGGAAGGTCCCCAAAGTCATAAAGGATAATAGTTTAAGCTAGAGAGGGAAATCTAAGGCAGGTTGCTGTAAACCTTGATTTTCAACCCTGTTCCTGATGCCGATGGGCCTGTGGATCTTTGGAAATTTATTACTTTTTCATGCAAATTTGAGCTAAGCAAATTTGAAATCGTGTAATATGAAAATAATAATAAAGCCTCCCTTTAGACTCAACATTTGGAATAATATAAATTCCCCTTATTTGTCATGTTCCCAGCAGGAAATAGATGGTACACTTAAATTAGATGAAAGGAGGTGTGGGCAGGGTGTAGGAAAACTGCCAGGAGTAGTACAATCCCTGATCCAGACCTACAGGGACAAAGGGGGTGAGCGGTTCCTGAACCCTCGGGAGGACAGCTGTATGGGGAGAGCCACCGGACAGCAACTTGCGCCTTCAGGAGAGGGACACAGCTGACCAGTGGTGGCCCAGCAGAGTGGGATCCCTAGGAATCGATATCCTAACCTCTCTCCTCCATTTCCCTGATTTCTTGCAGGTGCTGCCTATTGAGAGAACCTAGCTGGAAGCCAGAAGGCAAGGAGACATGTTGATGTCGTATATATAGATTGACTTCCTGTGGGGAGCAGGGTGAAGGACCTGGAGGACCCCCACACTAAACCGAAAACTGAGCCAAGAATCCTATCATTTCAAACCAGCAGTAGGGCCCATTGTAAATGGGGTTTCTATTATTGTCCATGGCAGTGCCACTCCAGCTGGTAAACAGCACTCACACCCCTCCTCCCCCAAACTCTCTATCCACGGGCAGGATGGAAATGTACCAACTTTGAATTATGAGATGCTTTGAGGGAACATGCCTTCCATTGAATTCAACCTCCCCAATGCACCTTCTTCTCCAAAACACCATGTTGGTTTGGAGTCTTCCTATAAGAGATTTTAAGCTGCACTAAAGAATTCTGGCTCACCTCTCTTTATGCTGCTTCTGTGTTCTTGAGATGCCACAAAGTTAAGATTTTTTTTTTTTTTAAAGATTTTATTTATTTATTTGACTGAGAGAGACACAGTGAGAGAGGGAACACAAGCAAGGGGGAGTGGGAGAGGGAGAAGCAGGCCTCCCGCGGAGCAGAGAGCCCGATATGGGACTCGATCCCAGGACCCTGGGACCATGACCTGAGCCGAAGGCAGTTGCTCAACAACTGAGCCACCCAGGCGCCCCACAAAGTTAAGATTTTTTTAAATACAATTCTCATTTTATTTGGAGGCATGGGACATTATCAGTGCTGTGCAGCCTTCCTTTCTCTTACACTAGAATTGATTGGTACTCCAAGAAATTAATTTTGAACAGAATTAATAGCTGTGTTTCCCTTGTCACAATGGTTGCAGAAATTCTGGCTGCTAGACTATAAGCTCCCTGAGGGCAGGGGTTATGTCTCATTCAAACACTTATCCCCAGCTTCTGGTATAATGCATGGTTCTTAGAAAGTACTCAATAAATATTTCTTGAATAAGTGAACAAAGCTTTTAAAATTATGCATAATCCATAACCAAATCATACCTACTTCTAACCATATTCCCTAAGTCTGTATTATTAAAAGATTTCAGAATCACTATAAATGATATTGGGAAGGTTGAATGGCTCCCACCTCCACTGGAATGCTGGGAACACCACAAACTAAGAATTAGTATCCAAGATCAGTCCTTGTGTATGATTCCATCATTTTAAGAGTTCTTCAAAATGCAATTATTGCCAATTAAAAATTTTCCCTAAGACCCAAAGAAAGTCATTTATCCTTTCAGATCCCCGTGAATGCAGAAAACTTGGTATCTCGACCAAACCAAGTGTAAGAGTTGCCATGGGGCCCATTTCGTTTAGTCATCTGCTTTACTTTAAAAATGACAAGGCTGCACCTTATAGCCATCAAGGTTCAGCCCCAAGTGGGTTGGAAGGAGCCTGTGATTCTCTCTAGGGTAGCGGGATTCACCTTCTATCACCTGCCACAAGACAAGGACGAGGTGGGAGGGGCTAAAGGATTGAGAAAAGCTTTACCCTGTGGTACTGTTCTTTGCTTAGAAAGCCTGCATTCTGGCATCTCTTAATGATGGCTTAATTTGGGGGTATTTTTAATCCAGGAGATTAAACCAAGCCATCCATTAAGAAGTTAATCCATGCATTTGATTTCCATTAAGAGAAAGAAGAACAGATTTTTTTCTCTCTCTTCTTCTTGTCCTAATTTCCCCTTTACTTAAACTTCCTCTCCTCTGTTCAGTGATGTCATTGTAGCTTTTAGTCTCTGGCCCGGGGGTGTGGGTGTTAGCTGCTCTCTCGGCAGCCACTGCTGACTCATCGTGGTGAATCATCTGCCTGGGCCTGGGGCCTGGGAGAGAGTGATGTCTCTGTACACCCTCCCCTCCCCCTGCCTGGCCTCCCCTTTAATACGCTGCGTGTTTGAAACGGGCGTGTTCAGCTTAGGCTGCCCAGGAGCCTGGGAACTCACTAAGCTCCCCAAATGCCAGGTGGATCCTGGGCAGGGAGCCCTGGGGTTCTCACCAGTGCAGGGCTGAACTCCTTCACCCTGCTCATCACGAGGCCATTTATAGACTCAGACAGCTAGGAGGTGACCGAAATGACACATCCGATGCAGCCAGACATCCAACAGTCAAGCTTCCCAGCCCTGCTCAGCCTCTGCTTTGAGGTCAATTACAAACTATCATTTTTGTAAGGATGCTCTTAGTTCAACGGTTGCATAATCCATAGCTCTGTTTCTCAGCAATGATAATTCAGAGCCTCCCGGACAGCAGAAATCCCTGGTTTAATCTTTTTTCCTCCCTTTCCATTTCTTCTTCAACTGCTTCTCCACCTCACTCCTAACTCAACAGTTTCCAGCTGTGTATTGCTTGGCTCTGTTTCCACCCCAGATTTTTCTATAACGTGCAGCTGGACTCCTTCCAGGTCCCAGATGTGCTATTTATTTATGCTGAAGCATCTGGGCCTCAACACAGTCCTGTCACTGCAACGTGGCAAACTTGCAAAAAAAATTCGACTGGCAGCTAGCTGGCAGGCTGCACCATCCTGACAAACCAGGGAGGCATTTCAAAGGAGTGCGAGGTGAGGCCAAAGCAAGCGGCGTGAGTGAGGAAGGCAATCCAGGCGAAGCCAGAGGCTCACACTCTCCGACGCTGTGGCTTTTAGATGAGTCTAGTAACACTGGAAGATGAGGGTTTGATTCATTTCAAAGCACCATGGTGCTGCAGCACAATCCAAATTACTCATTCTCCTCCATAAGTGAACTGGAAGCGAGGTTACCCAGTGAAAGCAAACGGCTATCACCCCTAAGTGATGGGGCTGTGAGCACCAAAGATGACAGTCCAGAATTGGGGGTTATGGAGCTGTCGGGGAGGGACACTGGACTGGGAGCCAGAGTCCTGGTTCTGGTTCCAACTTTCTCCTGCTTCTTTTCATGACCCTAGGCAAGCCTTTTCATCTGGGATCCTATGCCCTCTTCATGACATTAAAAGATGGGGTAAATTGTGAGGTTTCAAGTTTTTTTTTTTTTTTTTAGTTCAAACTAAATCTTAAGTGGAAGTCTTTTATGTATGTGTGTTCAAGATCATGGTGCAAGGAAGCGGTAATAACAGTGTTCTGGGAAACAGCGTAACTGGCAGCTCATCCAGGGCACACTGGGTCCCACAGAGCTCAGAGGCAGGGGGGATGGCGGAGGTGTGCCTCTCCACCACTCAAGCATCCTCACCTTGAGAGTCCTGTAGCTTAGCCACATGGCTTCCCCTCTCAGTGGCACAGAGAACAAGCCCCTCTATTGATGCTCTCTCTTCCTTATTCCTTCCCTGGCCCAGTCTAACTCCCTCCACCCTCTCCTCCTTTCTAGTACCCTCTTCTCCTTAGCTTCCTGCTGGGATGCCAGGCATTCAGCTCCATCCTCTCTGAAGGGGCCAGGTAGAGTAGGCATGGGACAGAACTATTTATGACCTCACGTGAAACAAACCCTTGGCATACGGATCTTCCGGACTACTGAATGGAGCCTCTCTTAGCAGATTTTCTGTGTATTGTATCAAAAGAACTCTCCTCTCTCTTCTTCCACCTTGAGTCTCATTACTGAAAGCCCCATTTCTGCTCCTAGCCCTAGCTTGTGTGGCAAGCCCAGAGTGTGGTGTGTGTCCCTCTGTCTAGTCATTTCTGAGACAACTTTATTGGACCTTGAGGGCTCCTTAAAGCACAGTTTGAGGACCACTGTATAAAATGTAATTATCACTCCCAATCCTTGAGTCCTAAAGACTCAGAGAAGAGTATTCTTCATCTGGATTAGAATCCTAGAAGTTTCTGGACTAGAGAGGACTTTTGGAGATCCCCCCACTCTTTCTCATCTGCTGCTTTGAGGGAGGTCTACATCCATCTAGAGTCTTACTAGTTGGGAGAAATTCCCTGAGGAATCATTCATAGCTCCTAGCACCATACAGCTCTCCCCACACAATTTTCTCTCCAGCGGTGCAGTGTGAGATACTCTAAGCATGTGGGTGAAGGAACATTTCAGTATCAGAGAACATCCCTCCATACAGGTGACTTCTTATACGGAGACCCAGGAGTCCAGCTGGCCTAGAGACAAGAGCTGTGCCACTAAGGGAAGTTCCGAGTCATCTTGGTTCTGGGGACAAATGATTTACTTTTCCTCTCATCCTCAATGAATGGTATAGCACCATACTTGAAGCTGTTATACATCATATTATTCTTTCCAAATATTTGCTGCTCTACTTAGTGATAGGTTAAGACCTCCTGGCTACATGCATGTTCAGCTCAGTCACTGATTTGCTTTGGCCAATGAAATGTGAGGAGAAGTGATGCATGTCACCACCAAGATAACACTCAAAGTCCATATGAAGTTCTACCATCTCACTTTTCTCTCTTCTAACAAAGGGCAATATCTCAAATAGGGGCTGCTTTTTCAGCCTGGGTCTCAGAATGACAAGGATGTGGAGAGGCAGCAGACCCAAGACAGACATGTGGTAGATGTGGAGTTTGAACAAGAAACAGACCTTTGCTGTTGTAAGCCTCATTCTAGTTGAATTGTTTCTTGTGGGTTAGGGGCCAGAGAGACCTAGCTCTGAATTTCAGCTGTATAACCTAAGACAAATCACTTAACCTCTCAAAACCTCCATTTTCTCATTCATGAAATGGGGACGATAATTTCACTTACCTCACTGGGTTGTTGAAAGGATTAAATACAAAAATACAAGTAAATTGCTTAGCACAGTACCCAGTACTTAGAAAACACTTGATACATGTTACTTATTATTATTATTATAAAACGTATTTAGGGCACAGGAATAAAAATATGGGTGTATATGAAAGAGATGAACAATTACGAAGCAGGATAATTAGTCATAAATCTTCTTTTAACACTTAATTTTTAAAAATAATACTCAGTATTTATGGCTCGATGTAGGAAGAATAATGGCCCCCAACCAGTGTCCAAATCTCAATCCCCAACCTGTCAATATGTTACCCTATATAGCAAAAGGGACTTTGCAAATGTGATTAAGGGAAGGATTTTAGAGATGGGAATTTATCCCAAATAATCCAGGTAGGACTGATGCAATCACAAGGGGCTTTATAAGTAAAAGAGGGAGGCTGATGAGTCAGTGAGAGAAGGAAATGTGAGAATGGAAGCAGAGTTAGGAGTGTTTTAGTTACTGGCTGGAAGAGCCAAGGAATGCAGACAGCCTCCAGAAGATGGGGAAGCCATTAGGATGGATTCTTTTCTATGGCCTCCATTAGGAACGCAGACCTGGATTTTAGTCCACTGTGACCATTTGGACTTTTGACCTACAGAACTGTAAAATAATAGATTTATGTTTTGTTAAGCCACTAAATGTATGGTAATTTGTTACAGCATCAATAGGAAACGAAGTCAGGCCCAATTCCTTTTTCTGTTGTTTCAGCATTGCTGCTTCTTGTCAACAGGTAGTCTCATTTTCCTGAGTCCAATATCGTAAAGGTTTGGGTGGAATTTCTTTAGATGCCAATGCATGCTGACTCATAAATTAGGTCCCATGCCTATGGCCATCCTTTCTTGCCAATTCCCTCCCCCATCTCACATGATCCCACCCTACGAATCCCAGATACATAGTTTCAAATCATAAAAGGAATTTTCTATTATAATTTTAAAATGACATGTTATACTTTGTTCACTGTGTGTAGTTTGGGGGGGGGGGTTGCTTGTAATATTTTCCAGTCACTACTAAATGCTAAAATTAAGGCCAGAAGGTCCTTAGATAAACCTGAATTATGCCAGCATGATTCTTAACATGACTTTTTCCATGACTTTTTCCAGAATTCTCTTCTAGCAGATGAATTCTTTCATCATCAAGAGAATGTCATATAAACTCTCTTGATGAAAGAATTCATTTACTAAAGTAATACATGAGGCATATGGTAGTAATTTTTTTTAACATCATTTGTTGCTGAAATCTTGTTTGATCATAAACAGGGAGAAGTGATTGTTGTTGTTTGTTTCTTTTAGATACTTTTTTTTACTTCCTAATTTTTTCTTTTTCTTTTTTTAATTCAAGTATAGTTAACATACAGTGTTATATTAGTTTCAGGTGTACAATGTAGTGATTCAACAATTCTATATATTACTCAGTGATCATCATGATAAGTGCACTCCTTAATCCCCATCATCTATTTCACCCATCCCCCCATCCACCTCCCCTCTGGGAGCCATTATTTTGTTCTCTATAGTTAAGAGTCTGTTTCTTGGTTTCTCTTTTTTTTCCTTTGTTCATTTATTTCTTAAATTCCACATATAAGTGAAATCATATGGTATTTGTCTTTCTTGGACTTATTTTGCTTAGCATAATACTCTCTAGCTCCATCCATGTTGTTGCAAATGGCAAGAATTCATTCTTTTTTATGGCTGAATAATATTCCATTGTATATATATGCCACATCATCTTCATCCATTCATCCATCAGTGGGCACTTGGGTCGCTTCCATAGTTTGCCTATTGTAAATAGTGCTGCAATAAACACAGGGGTGCATGTATCCCTTTGAATTAGTGTTTTTGTATTTTGGGGGTAAATATCCAATAGTGTGATTACTGGATTGTAGGGTAGTGCTATTTTTAATTTTTTAGGAACCTCCATTCTGTTTTCCTTTTTATTGGTTTTAGTGATGGCAGACAAGAGAGAAGAGGAATATTTGTCATCTCTTTCCCACAGGCACTTTTCAAAAATTTCAGCTCAACCCTCTAGAGTGGGTAGGCTGTGCAGGTGCATCAGGGGGTCTCCCTTATGCTTGCAAACCTTTTGCAAGAAGCGTGCTCAGTGTACTATCATTTCCAGGACTCTCTCTGCTTCAGGGGTTCTTGGTTCCTTCACTGCTCCTGCCTGGGGTGGGAGAATGAGTCACGTGGGAAGTGTAAATTTCCTGATCCCTCCAACTACAGTTCATAGCTCTAGCCACACCATGGTAAATATTCTTTCTGTTCTAAATAAAACAATAATTCTGTGCTCAGACTGCTACTTTTTTTTGCTTCTCATTGGCTCCCAATTCACAGAGTCCAGGTTGGGAGTAGACAACTTTCCAGAATCTCCTCAACCACAACATGCTGATTTGTTTTAGTTATTTTCTACTATTAAAATAGGGTTGCAGTATGGAAGGGGTATTCTCTATAAGTTCCAGTGCCAGAAAATAAGCCTTTGAGCTTTCTTGATACCCGGCCTTGTACTTCTAAGTGTCCCCCCATCACTTTAGAGGTCCTAGCTGTGAGTTACTCCCCTCCCCCATCTCCAAACTGCCCTTCTTTCTGATATCTGGTCCTACAGAAGGGTGGTCTGGTTGCTCTCCAATGAGCAGCATCTCCCTCTCGGAATGTGTGTAAAATCTTAGTACATACAGTATACTCACTCTCCTCATGTTAGATTTTTTACTATTACATTTCAGCCTGGATTCTGCAGTGGAAACTTACTGCCACATAATTGACTTTCATTCACTATTTTTGTCTAAATAGGGTTATACCCATTTTTAGCTAGATATTATATGAATTAGTATCTGAATCATACCCAAGACCAGATGGAGTTGGCTTTTCCTGGGGAAGATAAAGTGTTAGGCTTTTCTTGTTTTAGTTATGAAAATGCCAGCTTGAGCAATTCACTGGCTGGTGTCCTAATTGTCTTAATGTGTGAATCAGAGAGGCCATATGGCCCACCTGATCAATTGTGTGGGTATTAAGAAGGGGATGGGAAAAAAAGGATCCAGAGGGGCATAGTTAGTCACTTAAGTCTACCATTTATGTCAGAAGTGTGTTAGTTGCCCAGGGAAGATTTGTAGATGCAGCTGCCGGGGGAAGCGAGCAACATGGATGTGTCTCTGAGCCGGTCTTGCAAAGCCTTCATGTTGTAGGAAGATGAAAATATTTTGGGAGTCTAAGTTACATGCGTTAAGAAATCAGAGGAGCATGGGGTTCTATGCATGAAAAAATAAAGCCAATTAAAAATAATGATCATCCTCTTGGAAGTTCAAAATGGAAAAAAAAAATCTTGCTTGATAAGAATCTAACCCCTCACTTGTGTCCATCTTGAGTAGCAGCTGTCCTCTAGTTGCCATCGACTCCTGGCTTGCCTTAACAACACGGGGTAGAGTCCAACCTGGGATCATATGACCGCTCTTTATTTTCAAAAGTTTCTCTTGGGTGACAGCCATGAAAATCTCTCTTCTTTGGAGGAATTCAAATTTCCAGACATTCATTCATGATTTCATTTAAAAACTTAGTTTAAAAAAAATAAGGGTGTAGAGTAGGGGTTCAAAAGTGGAGTCTACAAGCAGAATTATTTTGTTTGGTTCTCATAGGATCTTTAAGAAATTTCACACACACAAAAAATGCAGATTTCTCCATGGCTACAATCAGCCGGAGTTAAGTGGCCAACTGCCAGCCTGAGAAAGGGCATAACCCATTCTTTAGTTCCCTGTGGACATGCCCTGGGCCTGCTTCATTCTCTTACACCACCTGCCTGGTCCTACACCTGAACCCTGACCGGAATAACCACTTCTCACACTATGAGGAAACTGAGGTACAGAGTCACTCTGAGAGGCAAACACAGCTTACATCCCCAAGGACTCAACTTTGTGTGTGAATGGGAGTGGACGTGAAGCGGGGAAAATCGTTTTTAAAAGTAACTGGAATGGTTTCTCTAAACACACCAATGTGTTGGGGGAGCAAAGGAAGGAAAGTGATGGAGACAGAGAAATCGATGATGAAATGGAAGGGGAGGGCATGGCTCTTTGTGCCCACTTGGTAGCAGGAGACAGAATGAAATTCACTAGTCCATTCCTCACGTGATGCCACCTCCCACAGACAATACCCAGGCTCTAAGCACAAAGTCAGCTGGAAAAGGCTCAATGCACAGAGGCTGACTTCAGGATGTATGTCCACTTTCTCCTCTAAATTCTACAAACTCTATTTCCTTGGATGAAGCCACTATCGCTTTGGACCTGAACCACCACGGAACTTTTACCAAGTGCCTCTCTGTCCTGCTCGCCAGCCCGTTTGGTGCTATAGGATATGTCCGTGGTGCTGGATTCAGCATCAGCATGGTACTGGGGCTTTCACTCCTGACATTCCTTTCTGGATTCACTATTGGGAATACATGTGTTTTCTCTGAGAACCTGTTTTATCGTTTTGTTGCTGTTGCGTGTGTGTGTGTGTTTTAAAACACTGTCAACATTATAAAGGTTATACCACATCTGATTTCTCTCTTTGCACTGGTGGGTTAAAGACCAGAATCAAATCCACGGTCAGCCTCCAGCAAGTACAGGAGACATAGTGGAAAGGGACACATTTGGATACTTCATTCTGTTTGTTTTTTTCTTAATTTCCTAGACCTTAATTTTCCTTTGTTCTTTTTTTTAACTATTAATTTTTAAGTGCTTTTTAAAATGTCTTATTGCTATCAGATATTACACAAATACAGAATGAATAACCAAAATGGGCATTCCAGAAGACAAGGAGTATCTTCAGTTAAATTAGCTTGGGTAAAATGAAATGGAACAATGAAACCCCATGCTTATGGGTGCTAGTTGATTGCAACATATAATTGAACATTTTACCCACACAATGCTTGCCCATTAATTTAAAATTCAATTTAATCTTTGTTCATTTCCCCCAGGTCTTTGATGTAAATTCCTAGCTTCATGAAGATTTATGGCTTGTTTGTTGAAATGGGAAGGGGTCTTCTAATTGGTTTCTCTCACTACCATAGTTACTGGTGTCTGAGATGTGCTGGGTGATATGAGAGGATCCTCTCCCCACCTCCATCCCAGGGACTCTACCTGCATGCAGGCTCTGGTCATCCTCCGTGAAATCCTGGCCTTCTTCAATCTCAGAACCTAGTGTAAACCACGCAGGATCTTAGATTGTATGAAGTGGAGGGAATTCCAGTTTCTGTTTTTCATGTTGCCCTTTGTCAACGACTTTTTTCTGGGATATGCCAAGATTCATATCCAAGTCCTGTTGGGATATTTTCTTCCCAGTTTATCTCCCAAGTGAAAATCTACCAACCTCACTTCCTTTTCTAGAACCTTTCTGTACTATATGTTGTTGGGAAAGAAGAAGGAGTAAGGATGTTAAAAGTGTGTCTGTGTGTATATACAGGAAAGGGGATAGTGAAGATTTAAAAAATTATGGGTGTGATATGAACAAAACATTCCTGAGTGCACAAAAAGAGAGAGACTTTGCATCGTACTCTTCTCTGCACTGGACAACATGGGGTGGTGTTGATTGAGGACAGCTTGTTTGGGTTTGGTAATTGAGGGTGGTTTGGTACAGGAATGGCTGTGGGGTAATTCCAGGAGAAGGCACTGTGCAGCTTACATATAAGGCAAGTTTGGCGTTTGCAACTCATGGAGCTTCTTTCCTGGTTGGAGACAAAAGCTTGCCTACGTAGCCCAACTAGGGAAAAGTTCAAGTGTGTGATAAATTACTACATCACATATTAAAAGTAATAATTGCAATAAATGGGGTGCACCCACAGTTCTAAATTCAACCCATAACCAATTAATGAGAGACTTTCTTGGACAGCACTTAGTTTTGCTTTAGGGGCCTTCCCTAACTTGTAGTGAAAGTGCTCATTTGGTGATTGGAGTTTCATGGATTTCCTAATTTTTATAATCACAACCACGTCTTATGAGGCCTTCTTTTAATACCTTCTGTTATTTTCTAAAACTATCAATGTCACTTATTTTCTAAGGAGCTTTAAAATGCTATCTCTTAAGTTTCTCCAGCTTTGGAGTTGCATGACTAAGCCCATTAGATCCTGGGTCTGGACTAGTTAATACTACTGTATTGAGTATGAATTTTCATGGTTGCAGCAACTTATAAACTTCAGATAACTTAAACATGGCAATTCAAGTGACTTGGTAACTTTACATTTAAAATTTCTGTTTCTTTTATGTAAATACTTAATCATGTAGGACATTCCCTGTTCCTTTTCTCATCTCTCCAGGGCTAAGGCTTCTTCATCCTGTCATTGATGGAGAAGGGTCTGGTGTGAATCTTATCTTCAGTCTTTGCTGGTGTCTGCTGAGGCTTAGCTGGACCTGCCTGGTCTTTGAAATCTGCCTCTACTCCCATTGTGTCCACTGAAGAAGCGTGCCCCTCGTGGTCTCTAGTCATCAAATCCTTTACTCTGCACCTTCTTTGCCAACAATAGAAAGTCCATTCAAATTCCCCAAATGCTCTTCACGAAGCTCCACACCTCTCTCTACTAAACACGGGGAAATGTAGGATTGCTCTTGCACTCTATTCTGGGGCTGTGAGAGATTGAGAGTAGGGTGGCTGGAGGGTGGGACAGGCCATTTCAGAAATGCCTTTGGCAATGCTTAACCTTGTGAAAATAAAAAGAAACCTTGTGGGGCATCTGGGTAGCTCAGTTGATTAAGCATCTGCCTTAGGCTCAGGTCATGATTCTGGGGTCCTGGGATCATGCCCCACATGGGGCTCACTGCTCAGGGGGGATCCTGCTTCTCCCTCTCCCTCTGCCCCTCCCTGCTGCTTGTTCTCTCTCTCTCTCATAAATAAATAAAATCTTTTTTTAAAAAAGGAAACCTTGTATAAGATAAAGTCAGGAGGCCAGAAGGGGAGCTCTTACGCCCTACCACTTGTTGACAATTGCAACCCCAACAGGAAGACTCACACCTTGCAAGTCCATACTGCTTTAGCTGCTTTATTACCCAAGCAGGAGGAAGGTTTTCTTCTTGCCCAGCAACAGCCAGCCAATGAGAGACAGTCACAACTCAGCCAGTGAAAAGCCACCATACTTCGAACTCTCAGTTTATTCTAATGGACTTTTGTTTGTAACAGCCTCTCCCAAATTCCCCCTTTCCTCTATGGAAGAGCCTTCCTCTCCTTTGTTCTCTGAACTTGCCTATAGATTTGCTATAGCTTGCACGTTCTGAATTACAATTCTCTGCTATTCCTGAATAAACCCTTTTTTTTTTTTTTGCTTGTAAAATAACTGACGGTTTTATTTTTAAAGTTAACACTCTGTACAAACTTTTCTACTCTCTTGGCTGCCCTGCGATGAAAGACGTCCTCAGAGGATTTCTTGTCTGGGTTTCAGTTTTCAATTTGGGAGCTAGTCCTCCCCACTCTGAGATGTCTGTCTTTTCCAGGAGGATGGTCTCTACCAACTCCCCAAGGGTTTTGATCCTTGGAGGGGTAACTGTGAGAATCCTTTTCTCAAGAGATACTGCACCAGCTATACACTCTCTAAATGTTCCCCAAGATCCTTAAGCCCAGCTCAGAAAAGGCTCTCACTGCCTCTTTGTGTGGTGGAGATATGCTTTATACATCATCACATGTTCTTCCTCCTTATGTTTTATGTTATAAACTCTATGCATTTAGTGCTCCAGGATTTGCTTTTGAAGTGCCAAAATTTTTTTTTTCTTTTTCAATACCATTGTATCTTCCCCTCTCAAGAGCCTATTTTGAAATTCAAAGTGAAGAATTTGACTTGCTGAATTCAGCTTTTGCTAGGTTCTTTGGTACCTTTCCCTCTCTGGGATAAAAGCCGCTATTCGCTTAAAGATCTAATTTTAATGGTGAAAATGTTCTAGGGTAAAAAGGAAATGCCAAGAAGTAAGAATACATCTGTCAATATTTTAAAATATTTTACAGCTACTTATATGATATGAACTGAATGACTTAGGTGGTCTAGTATAAAATTTTGCTCTTTGGGGAGGAATTGGAAAGAATCTAGGCACATGTCTAACAATATTAACTTTAAATAGTTTTTGAAATTTACCATAAGAGGCAGATTTTTCTCTCCCTCTTGGCTTTGATAATATTCCCTATGTCACTCCCTTCTCTTCCATGATCCTCCATAACCTGGGAGGGTTAGTTGGCAAAATTCCATACAGTAAGCAAGATTTACTGCCATTTAAGAGCCTCATACTATCTCCTTGGGGAAAGACAAAACCCTGTGGCTAAAAATGTCAAGTCTGGGATCTTAAAGTTCTACCAGAGAAACTGTGGGGAATGTTAGTCTCTTGGTGGGGGAATAGGTTGGATCACTGGAATGTCTTTTTCCCAGCTAGTTAATTTCTATGATTCAAGGAAAACAGACCTTAAAAGGAATGGAGAAAGTACAATTTTTATGGAACAAAAGGAACATTAGTTACTTTAACATTTTGAAAAGCATTTTTATGAATTTTTAATAAAATTTGCAAATGATGAAATATCATCACATTCAAAAGAATCAATTAAATGCTTATATTATCATGGATTTAATCCCCTAATTATTGGGAAAAGGTAAAAATTCCCAGATTTCTGAGTTCACGATAGTAAACTTATATTTCTTTCATAATATTCACAGAATGCTCAGGACAAATGCTGTGCAAATGGAGATGTTTTATTCCCAACATGGACTGTTGAAATGAAACTCACTTATGTTGAGTATCGCCACACCAGGTATATACCTCATTGAAAAATGATTCCTGACTGATATATATATTATGTTTGCATGTGTAAGAATGTGTATGTATATGCATGCATATGTATAATTTTATAAATACATATAATTTTTGAACATTGAAAGGTATTTTACCCACTAGAAAGAGTTTGATATTTCAATCTCTCAAATGATAATTTTGTATCATGGAATAGTGGTTAAGAGCATGGGTGCTGGAATCTGATTGCCTGGGCTAAAACCATTAATTAGCTGTGTGACCTTGGGCATGGTACTGAAATTTTCCGTATAGCAATAACCTCATCTCTAAGGTGGGAGCAATAACTGCACCTGCCCCATGAGGTGGTTGTGGGTATTAAGTAAATTAGAACATGGCATTGTATAAAATACAAGATAAATGTGAACTTTCAGTAACATTATTAGTATATGCAAGGCCCATACTAGCTGCTTTGGGGGAGAAAAGAGACACAGTCTTTACCCTTATATGGTTTACTATCTAGTTGGGAACTCAAGCTATAGTCTTATATAAAGTGAAATACTAATATCTGAGAAGAAAATCAAGAGTTCAGTTCAGCTGCACAGACCAGCCTCTTAAATATAGAAGCCATATGGGCTGGGTGACCTGGACCAGGTCACCCTTTTATATCTTTATATAAAATGTTAGTCTCACATTTGTTTCCCTTCACCTGATGCTTATCTCTCTGACATGATGAAAACAGGCTCAAGGCACATTGTATAATAAACAACGTTTGCAGTGGCCCAGCCTATATTAATCTTGCAGTGGTTTAACCATGTGTGAGCAGTAAAGGACACGGCTACTGATGCTGGATTAAGGCTCTTGACAACAGAAGTTGGTTGAGCTGTGAGTGCTCTGAAAAGCAGGCCAGCCCACCAATTTCTGCAGTTTGCAGAGGGACAGTGACTGCTTCAGCTGATTTTTAAGTTTTTTCTGATATTTGCAGACAATTCCAGACTGTAATTATCCAGTTTAAGAGGTAATTCTGTACAAGGACTGGCACAAAACTGCCTATCTGATTGCCAGATAAATATTACAGTTAACAACTTCTCTGTGAGATCAAGGACAGGACTACTTCCCATGGTCTGGGATGTTCATGGAAGGCCTTGGGAAGAAGTGGTTATGAAAGGGCCTTCAAAAAGAATTTAAGGTAATCTTTGGATTAATCCCTTTTAAATAAAATATTAATTCCCCTAATTTAATTTTTTATAAAGAGGAATGCCTTTATTTATTAATTAATTTTTAATTTTAAGTAGGTCCCAAGTCCAATGTGGGGCCTGAACTCACAACCCTAAGATCAAGAGTCATATGCTCTACCAGCAAGGCGCACCATCCCCTAACTTAATTTTTAAATTTATCACTCTAGATTTTCCCCTACTTTCTGTCCCTGACTGGTGCTCGTATCAAAAGATAATTCTGTGCCTAAGTTACGAGCTTAATAAGTTTTCATATGTTGATCTGAGTATATAACCTTCACCTATAAAACTGCTTCTGGGGGGAAAACAGGGGTATTCTGAATTCCAGACAATCAATTTATAAACCCATTTTTTAAAACTCTACTTGGGTTGGTTCTTTCACTCAACAATTAATGAGTGCTTTTCGTTAGGATAAGACACTGTTGTAGGCCCATATGAACAAAAGAAAGATACCTGCCCTCATGGAGTTGACATTCTGGAGAGGACAGACCGTTAAAAAATATACAGAATCAATAATTGGTAGTGTGTTGGAAGGCAATAAGTGCTAAGGGATAAAGAAGGAGTAGTGCAGGGTAAGAGGGAATGGGATGGGTGGCAATTTTAAACAGGATGGTCACTGTGAAGGTTACACTTAAGCAAAGTGTGAAGGGAGCCAGCCAAGATGACCAACCCCAAGTAGGGGAAGAGTATTTAAGGCAGAAGGAAGAGCCAGTGCAAAGGCCCTGAAGCAAGAGCTTACCTAATGAGTTTGAAGAATAGCAAAGAGACCAGTAGAGTAGGAAGGGGGTGGGAGAGACAAGAGGATGAGGTCAGAGAGGTAAGTTGGGTAGTGGCAAGAGGGAACTTGCTACATCATACAGAGCCTTGCAGGACTGTAGAGGCTTCGAGAAAGTCAGCAGTCACTTGCACTGGGCTGGCTTAAAGCAAAGCCTGCTTGTATCAAAATAATTTCTCTTTTCCCCAGTGTCCTATACTTCAACTTTAATGTGGATACAAATAAACTGAGATCTTCCTAAAATTCAAATTCTGATTTAGTAGGTCTGGGGCAGGGCCTGAAATTCTCCATTTTTAGCAAGCTTCCAGGTGATGCCAGGCTGCCAGTCTACAGTTACACATTGACAAGTAAGAATAAAGAGGTGTTGAGTTCCCAGGGGCTCTGGAACTTACCTCTCCATTAGCTGGGTGCAAGGGCCTTCTTGTTCCTTGTGAGCCTGAAAGGACAACCTCAAAAGGTATTTGTTCACTTTCCTATCGGTCATGGTCTCACCACTAGACTCACTATTTCAAGGTCCTATCACTTGGCTAGTAAGAGCATGGTCTAGAACTCCCTCCGAGAACAAGAGATAGGTTGTCTGGCTGTTTCCATGCAGAGTCTAAGAAGTTTCTAGGGCCTCCTCACTGCCTATGGAGGCTCTGACCACATTCCTATCTTACTCCAGTTACAGAAGTTCTGACTTGTGGCCTTCACTCCTGGTCCTATGCCTTGAGTGAAAGCCCAGCCCTGTAAACTAGGCCTGAGGCAGCCAGAGGATCTGGGTTATGCTCCCAGGTAGAAGAGAGAATGCCCTGCTAATGACTGTTTGACAGGCAAGGCTGGCCTTCTTAAGAGCTAGTGCAGTAATCTGCAGCGGTGCAGGCCTGGGAGGACTAGCCACTCATGAATATAAAGCACGGGTTGTGAGTCAAGATAGGCCTGGGTTTGAATTGTGCTTCTATCCCTTACTGTGTCATCTCAGGAATATTCCTTGGGGTCCTGGAGTCACAGTTTTCTCATCTGGAAAGTGGGAATGACAACAACACTTCCCTCATTTATTGAGAGGATGCATGTAAAGCATGTAGTCAGGCACCTGGTGCATAATGATGCTCACAAAATACTGGTTATTATTTTTATAATCACTAGTAACATCCCACCACCTATCAGATCGCGTTGTGGCCTGACCCCATGGTACCCACCTTTACATTCTCTGCAGTTCGGGCACCATGGCAAATCCCTCAGCAAAGGCTTTCAAAGAGAAAACAGAGGGGTCAATGGCAGTTTCATCGTGGTAAATGTCACTAGAAGTAATTAAGGAACTGAAGAGGTTTCGTTTAGAAAGGAGATGATGGGGGGATGGACGTGATGGCTGTCGTCATGTTGTCTCGTGTGAGAGAAACGAGACGCGTTCCACGAGACCCAGCGGGCACGCCGAGACCAACCGGAAGCAACGAAAGGAAAGCACACCCGCCTCCACCAGACAAAGCGAGGCAGGGGGCGATGTAGGAGGGGGGGTGGTCTGTGAGGGTCCGCTCCTGCGCAGCTGCGGCGGCGGAGCCAATCGCCGCGCGCAGCCCGTCCTCGCGCGACGGTACAGTCGTGCAGTCGTGACGTCGGCGGTTGCCATGGAGAGGCCCGCTAGCTGAGGACCGCGAGCTGGCGCCAGGGGCGGCGGGGTCAGAGCGTGGCTTTGAAGCCGCTTCCGCTACCACCATGAGCGGCCGAAGTAGGGGTAGAAAGTCCTCCCGCGCCAAAAGGGGCAAAGGCCGCGGCAAAGCCCGAGTCCGCGCTGCTCCTGACGACGCCCCCCGCGACCCGGACCCGCCACAGTGCCAGAGGCTCGGGGAGGAAACCCAGGCGGCACAGGTGCAGGCTGGCGCGGGTTGGGGTGGCCTGGAAACCGCTGCGCCCGCGCCGTCCCGTCGGCCCGGGGAGGACGCTGCCTGCCGGCTCCCCCTGGACTGTGGCCTCGCGCTCCGGGCCCGAGCTGTGGGGGATCGCGGGCAGGCCGCGACCAGGCCCAGCCCGGGGAAGGCCACATCCCTCTCGGAGCGTCTAGCAACAGACACTGTCTTCGTGGGGACCGTGGGAACCGTGGGAAGGCCGAAAAATGGCCCCCGCGTTGGAAATCGGCGTGGCCCCGCCGGGAAGAAGGCCCCAGAAACCTGTAGCACAGCGGGGAGGGGGCCTCAGGCCATAGCTGGCGGGAAGCTGAAGAAAGGGGCCACAGGGGAGAATGTCTCCGCCCCTGTGGTAGAGGAAAAGAAGGTGGAGAAGGATGCAGGGTCAGGGCCCCTGGCGACAGATGGCAGCATGGATACGCTGGAGACGGTCCAGCTGAAGCTGGAGAACATGAACGCCCAGGCAGACAGGGCCTACCTTCGCCTCTCGCGGAAGTTTGGGCAGTTGCGACTGCATCACTTAGAGCGCAGGAACCTCCTCATCCAGAATATCCCGGGTTTCTGGGGGCAAGCTTTTCAGAACCACCCCCAGCTATCCTCCTTTCTGAACAACCAAGATAAAGAGGTTCTCAGCTACTTGAACAGCTTGGAGGTGGAAGAGCTTGGCCTCGCCAGATTGGGCTACAAAATCAAGTTCTACTTTGGGCGCAACCCCTATTTCCAAAATAAGGTGCTCATCAAGGAATATGGGTGTGGTCCTTCGGGTCAGGTGGTGTCTCGTTCTACTCCAATCCAGTGGCTCCCAGGGCATGATCTCCAGTCGTTAAGTCAGGGGAACCCCGACAACAGCCGTAGCTTCTTTGGGTGGTTTTCAAACCACAGCTCCATTGAGTCTGACAAGATTGTGGAGATAATCAACGAAGAACTGTGGCCCAATCCCCTGCCGTACTACCTTATGAGTGAAGGGGCCCGTGCAGAGAAAGGAAAGGAGGGCAGGCAAGGTCCAGCAAGGCAGCCAGTGGAGACCCCTGAGCCTGGGGCAAACAAGTCCAACTGATCCTGCACTAGTCTCCCTACTACCTCCTGTTGGACCTGTGCCCAGCTAACCACACGTGTTTGGCTATCTGCCTTCTCTTCATGTTGGCCTCTGTGCACTGTATTCCCTTTGGACTTCAGTTACAAGAATATGGTATTTATGATCATGTTCTTTTGCCTCCTCGTGGCCTTCTTGCTTTTTCACATTAGTGTTACATGTTAAATGATCTCACCCCTACTGTTATATGTTAAGCACACATGCTTCAAGTGTGTGCTGCCTTTGTCTACATTGCCTGGACCGTGTTTTTGGCTCTGGCCTTTCCCAGCTGTCTTTAACATGGACACTCATGAGTCATCCTCCAAGAGGACCAGTGCATCCTCAAGCTCTGCTACTTCAGGGCCAGTGACTTGCTGAGTTTTGTGTTCATGCTGGCCATGCATGCCATCTATGGCCAGTTTTTCTGTTGCCACTGCAGAATGAAGCTAGCGCACATGGTATTGGCCATCAGCCAAAACTAAGTGTTCCAAAGCCCTGGGGTCACCGGCCTCGTTGCCACCACCTACTGGATCTTGACTTTGGCTAGGGGCCTCAGCTGCCCTGCTGGATGTGCAGAATAGCACTTGACTGCTGGGCATGGATGAGGTTGAGAGTGAGAAGCAGTATGCCATGTGTTCTGTACCATCATGTGTCTCTTCCTGCCTCTGGGCCCTTCTACTATTGAACATTCATCAAGGTCTATACCATGCTCCGTCACTGTCAGGCCACTGAGACTTGTCTAGGTTGCTATTGGCCCTAGTTGGCTTCCTGGTCAACGAGGACCTCAAGAACTGCCTGTGGACCCAGGCCCCCTGCCAGTGCATGAGACACACACCTACCCTCCCCAGCCTTCCAGGAACCCTGCCACCTGCCATACTGATGGGCGGGTGTGTGAACATGTGCTCACTGTCATCGTGCTGTGGCTGCAGGTGAGGGTGGGGACTGGACCCACATACAACCTAGGTACCTTTGTCAACTCCACTTATCCCTTCTTAGCACAGGACCAGGGTGCTATAGTGGGGTTGCTGGGGAAGAGGTATTTCTGACCTGTGGGCCTCTGTCTACTTCCTCTCACACCTCTGTACCTTACTTGCCCTTCCTTCACTCCCTCTCTTCCTTCTTTCCTCCCTTCCTTTCCTGTCCTTTCTTCTTCCTCCACTTCTCCCTTCCTTTTTTGTTTCAGTATTACCACAGCTCAGAAAGAGAAAGCAACTGAGAAACCAGAGTTTTCTGCATACAGCTAGCGAGACAGCGGGGACTTGCGCACACTCACACACCATGCTGACAGCGGGTAGAGGAGGCCAGAAGGCTAAGTGGGTCTGTGGTCAGCTGTGGTCAGACCTTGGTTCCAACTCCTGGGTTCACTCTTTAATTCTCAATTGAAAATTCTTTTCATGGCTACACATGTGTTAGAATTATAAGCCCTAAGGCAGCAGTGTTGTGGACTAGTGTTTACTCCTGTTCCAACTTTTGTGTGTGTGTGTGCCCCTTAAGACCCAGTTACCTCATATTGTTTCCTCCTCTGTGGTAGCCTCTGGCCATCTGGCCCTCATTCCCCAGCTTTCTACTCTTCAGCAGTCCTTTGCTCTCTTTACTTTGCTACCTTCAAATACCCTTAGGAATAGGCTTCCATCCTGGGGCATGGGGACAGGGTGGTCAGAATCTGTTCTGGATCTCCAGGGCTCATTTCCAGTGAGTATAAAAGCTGAGCCAGGCCCTCTTTCTCCTTTGCATCCCTGAAGGTTGAGGGGTAGGACTGTAACACTTGCCCTCCCCCTAATCTCCCTTTCCTTATGGGAGACCTTGTTCTGAGTTCCCCAAGGGCTGGGGAGGCCTTGACTCAAATTTGTAGAGAGGGTGTGCCAGGCGGGGAACTTGGAGCAAAAACACAGAGCAGGAATGGGCCTGGTGTGGAAGGGGCCTGGAGATGCAGGTAGAAATGGTTTGAGAAGCCTCAGGGAGACTATGCCTGTCTCTCAGTGAGGGCGGGGACGGGGAGGGACCTTCCCCAGAGTGAGGAGGGGAGAATTAAAGGGGTCATGGGCCAATACAGTACCTAGGTGAGGGTTTGCCCACGGTTTTATCCAATCATTAGCTCATCATTAGTGGATTTTATAAATCACAGAAACAAATCCAAAACAGAATAATGTTACTTTGGATGCTTTCTCTTTTGTTCTAGGTGTGGCCTTGCGTATGTGGAAGATTGATGCTATATGCTGCTTATTTTGCCATAAGTAAAATCTTACCACTTCCCCAATTTTTGCCTAATGGGAAAATGTAGCTGCACAGGTCTGCTTTTTTCTTTTTCTTTCTTTCTTTCTTTCTTTTTTTTTTTTTTTTTTAACTTTTTGCTCTTTATTATGGACATTTTCAGACAAGCACAGAAATGGAGAGGATGGTACCTGGCCCCTGTGTACCCGTCACCTAGCTACATCAATTATGATCAACCTGGTATCTTCCTCTCCCCACCTGTATTGTTGATGGAAAATCTGACACTGTGCCAATTCAACCTTGACTACTTTGGGAGATCAGGACTCTCTTTTGGTGGTGATAGTGGTGGGGGGCACTATCATGATCCCATCAGGTCTGCTTTTTGCTTTGAATGTTAACGAATGAAATTCCAGAAATGGGTCTTAGAAGTGAAAGTCTTCAGGATAAACAGGGAGTTTCAAAAAGAGATGAAAAGATGCTCCCTTTCCCCTGTATCCACAAAGGGAGAGAGAGAGAGAGAGAGAGAGACTGTTCTGTTGTAAATCTTACAGACTGATACAATAAGGTGTTTACTTGGGACCCTTCACCAGAATATCTGTTTTTTTTTGCTTGTGGAAGATGGAGCCTTGTGTGACTGTTAGAAATATCATCAGCTTGTCCTGGTCTCATAATATAACTGGTTTTGGAAGTATAATTTGGAAATTGTTTCTGTGTTCTGTGAAAATTGCTCCCCAAAGCAATCAGTTACTGGTTGTCTTACTTGGTAATTTGACACCCTGGTAATAATGCAATTATTCCTTTGTTCCTAAACAGTATAAATAGTTGTAAGCCCACATGCATGATGGAAAAATAAAAGCCTGTATCTCTGTTATATTTTTTATTTTAACAAAAGAATTGGAAGGTGAAGGTGAGGCTAGGTAGTTGAGGGGATGTATACATTGGCCTCGAAGAGTGCTTCCTAGGTCTCAGGCCCTGGTGTGACTAGCTCCATAACAATGATTCTCATGCCCTTAGCAGAGATTGAGATTCTGTGGTTGGTTCTGGGAGGAAGCCAGGTAGTTCTTGTTTTTAACGAGTTTTCCAGGTGATTTTAGTGGAAATCCGGTGTTTCTCAAATTTTAGAGTACATCTGAATTGTGTGAGGAATCCTGTTAAAACTATGAATTCTGATTCAGTAGTCCAGGGTGGAACCTGAGATTCTGCATTTCTAACAAAATTCCAGGTGATGCCAGTGCTGGTGGTTTGTGAACTGTACTTTGAGTAGGAAAGGGGTGATGTTTAAGAACCATTCAGACTAGAGTAACAGTGCTCAGCCTTGGTTGCACGTTAGAATTACCTGGGAAACTTAAATATACTGCCGGAGCTCTGCACAATTGCTGACTAAATCAGAATGTGGGAAGGGGTTGGTCCAGGTATAGGTGTGTTAGAAACATCCCAGGTGATTCTGTTGTCTAGCCAGGGTTGAGAACTAGGGTCTCTGATGCTGTTCATTACGCATCTATAAGAAGGTTAATTCTACACATCAAGAGAAGCAGCAGCAGACAACAAAAGGCCACGAAAAGCTGCCCAGCAGAAAATAGTTGGAAAAAATTAGAAGTGGGTTGTTAAATGACAAAAAAATAAAATTGGTTTATATGATAAAGGGCACGAATCAATAAATGTGCAGTGTTCGGAGCATAGTAGGTGTTCAAATATTAAATGAATGAATGAGTTTAAAACACAGTTTATAGTCAAATGCCTTAGGGCTAGCCTGGTAATTAAATTTGCAAAGTAGGCCAGATTTGTTTCACAAGGATATGTGTATTCATTTGTTAGGGCTGCTGTAATGAAGAACCCCCGACGGGGTGGCCTAAACAACAGAAATTGACTTGCTCCGTTTTGGAGGGTAGACGTGTCAGATCAAGGTGTGGGCAGGGTTGGTTTCCTCTGAAGGCCTCTCTCCAGGCTTGTAGGTGGTCCTCCTCTTCTCTCTGTCTTTACACGGCCTTCCCTCTGTGCGAGCTTGGGAGCTGTGAACAGAGGTGGAGATTGTGTGTAGCTGTTCTGCAGGGCTAGATTGTTTACCTGGGGGCACTGCAGGCCTAGTGTGGCTGCATCTTCAAAGGGCAGTGGGAGGAATCAGGAATTTTATGCAGAATCTCCCAATTTTGAATGCTTTCAACTAAAAAAACAAAAAAATTTAAACACCCAGAGCCTTGCTATTAATGATATGTGGAGTGCAAAAGGGTATGGAGAGCAGCCTCTATTTGATGCTCAAACATCTGCTTGGGATTCATGCAGAGTCCTCTGGGGTTATGCATTGAGAGGGGCTCTCTGCCCAATTTAGCTCACACACTTGCTTCTTCAGAGGTATGAAGCCTTCACTCCCCAGGCCCCCCTTTCATGCCCCTCTCTTTGGTTGTTTGGAGATCCTGTCTGATCTGGGATTCACTACCTCCCCATGGGCTCATTCATTGATTGCCTCCTGTATGTGCCAGTCTCAGTTGTACACATCAGAAATATAGCTATGAACAAATAGAACTTTGAATTCTGCCCCCTCTTCTAGGTTTCAACCTCTTAGATTTTGCCTGGGATTGTCAGTCAATCTCTTTCTTTTTTCCCTTTTCCTGCATAGGGCTGCCGAGTGCTGTAGATCCATATGGGAGGTAAAGGAAGCCTCTTTTTACCCTCTGACCTCTAGGTCAGAATTCACAGGGCAATTAGGTTTTTAATAACCTGCAAAGTGAGGGCTTCTTGGAGTAATTCTTATTAGGCTAAATCCTTTGCCCTTTTCTCAACTTTGAGCTTTATTACAAAAGGCCTTCTTTTGGCTTCTAAACTTGTTACTGGCAGGGCTTTTTTGGAAGTATGAGGGGTTTGATTATGCCATGGGTGAGGGAGGAGACAAAACTAGTCTTACTACTAATAGCTTATTGAAAATTTTTATCAACTTGGGACTGTCTCTCCTTAACACTTTGGGCTTCCTGCCTCTGGTCTACTCTACCAATTTGCGACAAGGCAGAGAGGCGCACCGCTCCGGGTTGGCCTCACCTAGGGAGGAAACTTTGCCCTCATTTGTCCCCTTTGAAAATTGTGGAAACTCCTTCTGCACTCCCACCCCTTGAGATCTGGACCTTGGTGAGCCACTGTTACTGATGGGTGGGCCATATCCCTCAGGGTTGGGGCAGCAAAAGAAAGCCGATTCAGTCTATGGTTTTTATCTCTCTTTGTCCTTAGCATCTTCACTTGTGCTTTTGGGATCTTCTCCAGCCGTATTTCACCATTCAGGGTCTCAACTCATTTCTGCTGATTCATTTTCACCTGAAACTCTGACTTGGTGCTTCTGGACCCCAGATCTGCCTTCTCTGGTCAGGTGTTCAGTTTCATGCTCTCCGAGGCTCCAACCTTGAATTCCTTCCTCCTCTCCCTGCCTCCTCTCAGCCTGGTTCTCAGCTGAGGTTTGACAAATATAAGACAAAATAGCCCCCATCTGTGTGACACTGGATGGACAAAGCACAGTCACATTATATCAGTTGTAACAACTATCTGAAAAGACGGCTCAAAGAGGTTAAATGACTTGACCAAAACCACAGAGGTAGTAGTAAGCAGTAGAGCCAGAACTCAAACTCAGGTCTGCCAATTACAAACTCCATCCATACCCGTGATGGTAAACATGAGGCCCAAGCAGATACCTGGTACTATGAACCTCGGCACTTCTTTCCACAGAACCTGTAATTAAGCCTTCATGTAGTGCATCAGAATCCTCAGCACAGCACTCTGGTTAGTCACAGCCAGGCAGAGTTGGCATGTGAGTGTGAACCCTCCTGGCCATCCCAAACTCTAGCCTGCCAGCAGAGCTCAGTGAGGAGCAGGGCTGGCTAGGGCTGAGGCTTCCTTTAACTGCTTTGTTCTAAGGTTAGGATCGGCTCAAAATTTCAGTACCTGAAGATGAATGATTTGAAAAAAGGAGGTAATCTTTCTTCTGTAACAAGAAGTCTGGTGATGGGAAGTTACAGGCTTGCTTCAATGGCTCCATGATGTTCGGGCTCTGGTCCACACCTGTGCTTCCTCTTCTCTTGGCTTTCCCCACATCATTCCCCAGCTGCACTTAAAGGCGGGCAGGAAGGAGGAGAGGGAGAGCTTCCCGCATGTCTCTGTCTTTATCAAGGAAGAAAATCTTTGCCAGTAGTCCCTGCTAGATCTCAGGAGACCTGAGTCAGGTTCCATGGGCCAGAAATGGGTCACACTCTCACACTCTATTTCAGGGAAACATGGCACTGCCATCAAGGAATAAGGAGAGCTCAAGTGGTTAGGGCGGATGGGAGATGTTAGTCACTTGTAGGCTCATCCTTTCTGGAGCGATGTGGCTATGCCGCTGACAAGCACATCACATAATAGTTGGAAGCACCATGCATGTGCACTGCCCCTGCCCCAGCTCCCCTGGGCACCTCTTCTGACAAGAAAGCTCTACCAGTGCTTGGCGTGCTGTGTCTCATCTCCTCCATTACGTGGTAAGTGCTCTTCCCGCTAGGCAATGCGTTTTTGGTTTTCCTGTTTCCCATAGCACCTCACCCAGGGTTCACTCAACATTTGATGCATGTGGTCAGTAAATGCTACTTGGGCAAATGCAGTAAGTCTATAATCTTTCTAAAATGTAAATTTGATCATGTCAGTTACCCGTTCAAAACCTTCAGGAGTAAGGTCCAAAATCCTAAGAAGCTCATAACAGGCCTTCCATTATCTGACCCTACATATTTTTTACTTCAAACTTTTTTATTATGAATAATTTCAACATACATAAAAGTTGACAAAGCACAATGGTTACCCGTTTATCTACTATTTAAGTTCGATGATTTTTAACTTCGTGCCATATTTGTCTCTCTCTGTATATATATGTTTTGCTGAACAATTTGAAAATAAGTTGCTTGACCCTTCACCCCTAAATACTCAGCATGCATCTAATAAAAAAGGATTTTCTCCTGTGTAAACGTCAGACCATTATCACACTGCAGAACAGAATTCCTAAATACCCTCTAGTATACAGTCCATATTTAGATTTCTCCATTGTTACCAGAATTATCTTACAGTATTAGTTTTAAAATCAAGATTGAAAAATGTTCAGCCATTCATCTGGTGATCTCTTCAATCTTCTTAAAACAAAAATAATCCCCTCACTTTTGTCGCCCCCCCCAAGACATTGACTTTCTGAAGGAGTTAGGCCACTTGTCTTTTAGGATGTCCCAAATTCCGGATTTGTCTGATTGCATCTTCCTGGTGTCAGTTAACTTTTTCCTCTGTCTCCTGTATGTCTTGTAAACTGAGGATGCAGATGGAATGCCTTTGGCAAGAGTACATAGACAAGGCAGATCCTTCACGGTGCGTCACTTCTGAAGGCAAAGTGACAGCTGGTCCCACTGTCGTGCTGTTCGTTTGCTCTCTTGGTTAAGATGGCGATCACCATATTTCCCTCTTCCAATTAGCAGGAAATCTCTGAAATTACTGTAAGGATACTGTTCCCTTAAACTTTCATCCCAAGATTTTAGCAGCCATCGATGACATTTGCCCAAACCTGTTACTTCACTGTGGGTTACAAAATAGTAACCTTCTAATCTTGGCATTTCCTTTACATATGTTATCTGGTATTTTCCTGTAAGGAAGACTTTACTCACAGCATCTAGCAATGAACTATACTTCCTTCTGAAAGGCAGTGTAAATGCTTCATTTATTCCTTTTATTATCTATTTTCGGAATCAGAAGTTGGTGTAATAATTGCCTCTAATGGTTTCAAATAAGGGCATGTTTTTCTTTTCTCTTTACGATCACCGTGGACTTGTGGGGTTTTATTTATTTAACGTTTTATGATCAATTATAGTAATTTTCTCTTTTGGCTACTCAACTGACTTGCATTTTGCTACTAACTTTTACCAGACTCCTCTTGTCCTTGTCCCTGGTTTTCTCCCATTGCCCCCTGTGCTGTGCTGCAGCCGGTATGAATCAGTGTGAATCACTTCCGGGTCTCTGGATGCCCACCGTGCTCTTTCATACCCTGAATGTTTGTACAAGCAGTTTGTGTAGGAAGAAAGCCCTTGCAGCCCTTCTCAGGTTCGGCTCAGATATTCTCGTACCAAGCCGTAGTTTTTAATCTGAATTATTCCCTCCCTCCTCTTTATTTCCACAGTATTCTATCCACACTTCAATTTACAGTACCTAACATAGTGACTTGTTCTTGTCTGTTTATCAGAGACTGTGAGATCCTTGAGGCCACAGAATAATAAATGACGAGTAGTATGTCTTAATCATTTTTGTATTCTCATAGTTGAGGGGCTTATGCATAGTAGGTGCTCATTAAGCAATTGAACAAGTGAGCAAATGAATGGTCCCTAAAGATTCCTTAAGGCAGCAGTGACAAACCATAGAGAGGCTGCAAGTGCCCAGAAGCAGAGGTTGGGAATAATTTCAAGTGAAGAGAAGCATGAACCTAATACAAATGGGTTAAAGGGTGGTGGGGGGTGGGGAACTATCACCGGTACAAAGCCTCAGGCAAAAAACTTGAGTTTGTTTCTTCCTCTCTACTATAAACTCTCAAGGATCTTTGTTCATTGTTGAATCTCTTGAATCCCAGGTGCATACACATTGACATATTTTGGTCTGGTGAAAGTGTTACCCCGTAGGGATCCGAAAGGGTACGTGCACCCCGATGTTTATAGCAGCAATGTCCACAATAGCCAAACTGTGGAAAGAGCCAAGATGTCCATTGACAGATGAATGGATAAAGAAGATGTGGTATATATATACAATGGAATATTATGCAGCCATCAAAAGGAACGAGATCTTGCCATTTGCAACGACGTGGATGAAACTGGAGGGTATTATGCTGAGCGAAATAAGTCAAACAGAGAAAGACATGTATCATATGACCTCACTGATATGAGGAATTCTTAATCTCAGGAAACTGAGGGTTGCTGGAGTGGGGGGTGGGGTGGGAGGGATGGGGTGACGCGGTGATAGACACTGGGGAGGGTATGTGCTCTGGTAAGCGCTGTGAATTGTGCAAGACTGTTGAATCTCAGATCTGTACCTCTGAAACAAATAATGCAATATATGTTAAGAAAAAAAAAAAGATAGCAGGAGGGGAAGAATGAAGGGGGGGAAATCAGAGGGGTAGACGAACCATGAGAGATGATGGACTCTGAAAAACAAACAGGGTTCTAGAGGGGAGGGGGGTGGGAGGATGGGTTAGCCTGGTGATGGGTATTGAGGAGGGCACATTCTGCATGGAGCACTGGGTGTTATGCACAAACAATGAATCATGGAACACTACATCTAAAACTAATGATGTAATGTATGGGGATTAACATAACAATAAAAAAATACCTTCAGGGGGAGGAAGGGGATAACTGGGATGAGTAATTATAAAGAAATGGGGTGATTTTTAACAACCACATCAGAATTTGTATACCTAAAAGATCACTGAACTTTAAATAGCCAAGGAGCAAAACATTTCAGCATTCCTCTCTGGAAACTGCTTCCAGAATTCACTTTGTTTTTGACCAAATGTGATATACTAACACACCTAAACTTACTCCCCAGCTATGGCACCAAATAAATGTCTAATTTCCAAAAACCAAAAAAAAAAAAAAAAAAAAGATGGCAGGTTGGATGGGCCATATCTTGGAGTTGTCCCATGGCAGAAGCTGTCTCTTCCTAAGGGAGCATTGAGACTTGGAGAATCCATTTTGTTGAGCACATACCACATGCTGGGCACAGTGCTAGGCACATTTAAACACATCATCACAATAATTCTATTATTATCCTCATTTTCCAGATGAGATGAAAGAGCTCAAGAGAGTTTCGGTAACTTGTTTAATGTTATGTCAGGTGTAATTCCTGGAGCTGGGAGTGGAGCGCCTTAGCCACTGTTCTGCCCTGGCTCTCAGGCTGGGGTTTGCAGTTTGAGTTGGTGAGTTGGACTAACATTGTCTCCTGCCTTCAGAAGAGAGGGAGGAGGGTGTGTGGCTGAAGATAGACTTCAAGCCTTTCAGGGGGTAGTTATCACTGTCCAGGGAGTGGGAGTGTGTGTGTGTGGGTGTGTGTGTGATGTGGCGTGGTGTGGTGTGTGTGTATGGGGAGCCACATCTGTGTGTGCCCAGGGAGGGCATAAGAGTGGCCAACAAGCCAGCTTTGGAATACAGCCTGTGGACCTGTGGACTGCATGCTGGTTGTCCACGGACCCACAGTGCCCAGAGGCTGCCAGGGCGTGTGTGCTCACTCGGATCACTGCCCACTGAGCAGTGGGGTCCACATTTTAAAGACTCCCAGCTGTGGGTAGCTTGTGGGAAACAGACTCTCTTGGCTTGAAGCAGCTCAGAAGGAGTAGGCGTCTATTAAGGCCCTGAGCAGATGGTGTGACAGGGAGGCTGAGTCACAGAAGGCACCAGGCTCAACAAAAGGCCATCGCAACTACTAAACGAGGGGATTAGTTTGTGTAGGGGCAACATAGGCCTGCAGGACGTAAGCTGTTCTTTGAGCTTCAGCCTCCCACACAGACAGCTGTTCCTCTCTCCGCTCTCGTCTCCAAATAAGAGAGATAGTGACAAGTCATTCTTAACATTCCATAGGGGTGTTTCCCTATTCCCCAAACACTCACATTTCTACTCCACACAGGGACCGTGGGGAGGAAAAGAAAGCGAGGCAGTTAACATTAACTGAGCACCTCCTACATGCTAGACTGTGACACGTGGAATGTTTTCACCATCTTCTGTTTGTGTTTTTTTTTTTCTTTTTACAGTAACAAGCTTATGAAGTCTCCATTGTTATCTACATTTTACCTTTAATAATACATTCTGCAAGTTAAGAAACTTGCTCAGGGTTTCTCAGCCAGAATTCTTTGGCTCCAAAACTTCTGTCCTTTCCATTTTACCATAGTTCTCCCTCCTAGAAGAAGAAGGGAGACATGGTTACTCCTAATTTTAAGGAAAGTGATACAAATCAAGTAGAATGCTTTCAGCTTCAAGTAACAGAAACCCTGACTAATGGGGACCAAGAGTAAGGACAGTTATTGTTGCCATAATAAAGAATTTGGAAGCAAGTGGTCCCATGGTTAGTTTAGCTGTTCAGTTATTTTATCAAGTCCCCAGACTCTTTCCATCTTTCCAGTCCTTCTTTTCTAACATCTTGGCATACACTTAGCAAGGACTTCTTGTCTTCAAACTTGTTTCATGATCCCAAGATGGCTGCTTCAGTTCTAGGCATCATATTCTCAGAGACAGTGTCCAAAATAGGGAAGTAGCAAAACAGGCAAAGAGGAGCTTCTCCGGTACAACACTCTTCTTTTACCAGGGAAGAAAATATTTCCTGAAGTCTCTAGTGCACTTTCCTTTACATCTCATTGGCCAGACAGGAGTCGTGTGTGTGTGTGTGTATGTAATCTCCATCCCCCACTTAGACAAATTCCTGGTGTGTGTGTGTGTGTATCTATATATATGCACACACACACACACACACATATATATACACACACACATATATATTTGTATATATATATATATCTCCATCCCCCACTTAGACCAATTCCTGGCAAAGGGGGACATTACTGCCATGACTCACTCCGATTAACCAGGACTAGTTCCCCAGGGTTGGGCACATTGCATGCAGGAAGGGAGCATGGCTGTGGGGAAGGCACTTGCCACATGATAGTAAGGCCAAGGGCTCCTCAGGCTCTGTGACTGCCATAGCCAGGACAAAATACTTGGGAGAAGCGAAGACATTTACTGTCTATTCACAGATTTAGACAGCAGGCTTGTTTTGTTCCCTTTCTGATCTCAGGCATGCGTTAGGCACCGTGGTGGGTTGAAAGAACTGTAGGATATAGGCTTGCACGTACTTTATAATCTAAATGGGGGAGGAGTTAAATAACAGTGAACAATTCAATGAAAGCATGAAACAAAAACTTCACAAAAGCCAGCATATGATCAAATGGTCTCTGGGTCAGAGGGCAATTTAAGCAGATTCTTCTCCAAAGTATTTTGTGAGTTTCTTTGTTATACTCATGACTGGATGGAAGCATTTTAAACTCTTTTCAACCAGTGGGATTTATTTTTGTATCCTCTGCTGGTTTTTGTTATTTCCTTCCAAAGAAAATGCATAAATTTTTCAATGATTTGAGGATATTCTGGCCAAGGAAATAATTTTTAGGTGTTAAATATGATATTGCTGGCCACCAGAAAAAATATTTGGTGCTTCAGCAAGAGATCAGAACCAGTCATAAACTAATGTACAAGTTCTGGTAGCTTTACTGTGTAAGGTTGACATTTTATGATTTTTTTTTTTTTTTTCCTTTTGGGGAGGGTTCCCTGTGGAGCTAAGCGGTATTCAGATTAAGCATGAACATTCATTTCAACTGTTACATTAGAGGCACTTGAATAATGCTTAGCAAAATGCCACAGCCGCCAAAACTTTAATTTGGCCTCTGATTAAAGGCAATCTTCTCAATCTGGCCTCAGTTCCTAGAGTAATCCTTTGAACAGATTAGACACAAACACATACTTTGCTGATAATTGTGTGTTGATTCTATAATAAATTGGTTGGGAGTAGTTGCTATCAGTTGAAACCCAAAATCTCCAAACGGTGACTCAGAATATGGACTCTCATTCCTCTAGAGTTCCGGCTGGGCAACTTTCCCCCCAGCCCAGGCACTTTGCTAAGATCACCATTTGGGAGACCACCCCCCAAGCCCCCCCATCTTTTTTATTTTTGGACTTTTGTTATATGATCCTTTCAGAGAAGGTTACTTTAATTTTTCCAGCCTCTTCTTGGTTGGGGGTTGGGATCACGCCCAGTATGGCATTTTGCAGGCTCCCTTTTCAGGGACTGTTCTAATAAGAATGGGCTATAAGTACTTTGCTACCTCACCCCACCCTCTTGGGTATTTTAAATGCTCCTCTTCCCTAGTTGAGCTAAAGCCATGGTGATCCACGCCAATCTAAAGAGAGATGTTTCTGCCAGTCATCTATGGGTAGTTCTCTGCCTCTGAGCACTCCAGTAGCTTCTGGGCCATGAGCAATTGAAGAAAATGTTGTGGCTTTCTTGGCTAAAGAAAAAGAGTAAGATGCAGATTGCAGAACATGCTTATCTTATGGCTGCCTTCAGGGCTACATTTGCAGGTCTTCAAAACCAAAACGAACTTCAGTGGAACCAAGAAAGAGCAGTAGGTATGGGCTGTGGTGTAAGCAAGGCTGACTGGAGTCACTGGCTTTGGGTACTTGGTGATGACATCAAATGTTCCAGAATGGCTAATTGCTAAATGTTTACCAAAGTAAGGTCAGGGGCCTAGAGAGTTGGGGGAAAGGTATATAATGGGAGATTGTAGGTACGATAGTTAAGAGTTGGAATCAGGCATATCTGGGTTCATATCCAAACTCTGATAGTTAGTATGTACCACTTTGGTAGGTATTTAGTTTCTTTAAACTCCATTTGTTTTTTGTTGTTGTTGTTTTTTTAATCTGTAAAATAGAGACGAAAGTTCTGAGTTAGGCGGAAGTCAAAAAACAAGACTCAAATTAACAGAATAAAAAAAATTGTTTTAGCATGTACAACTGAAAAGTCCACAGGCAATCTGGGCTTCAGATAGGGCTTGATCCAGGGATTCAAATGATCTCTTCTTTCACCTCTCAGCTTTTCTTTCCTCTGTATTAACTTCATTCTCAGGCAGGTTTTCCCCTCCTAGTGGCAAGCGGGCTGTTTGATGCTCTAGACCCACAACTATTCCCTTTCAGCAACCTTAATGAAGAAAAAGGTATTTCTTCCCTTCCAGTTCTCCCCTCCTCCTCCTCCTCCTCCTCCTCCTCCTCAAAAAACAAACAAACAAAAAAAGTCCTGAGATTGCCTCTTTTGGTTCATTGGTCATTATGTACACTTGAACCACTTGCTAAGAACTGGGTTACTGCCCAGCCCTGGAGCCTGGAATGGGGTCAGTCCCACCCAACCTACAAGGACTGACAATAGAGAAGGGATGATTTTTTTTTTTTTTTTTCCAGATGAAAATAAATTGTGGTACCAGTACCAGAGAAAGGAGGATAGATGCTGGGCAGACAAAACCAATAGATGCCATGGAATGGCAGTTCATTCCTGGGTCATTCTCATTAATAAGGAAGTGGGAAGGAATAAAAAAACCTATTTATGAGGATCAAGTGCCAACAACCCCCTAGCTTGCCTTTCTCCACAGTATGACAGTCTTTATACTATAGAGATTTGGTCTCAGCTTGAATGTGACCTATAACCCACATTGCTTTAAGCTCTCAAGGCAGTAAGCCTTGTTGTTGTTGTTGTTGTTGTTGTTGTTGTTATTCTCTCAAGGTTTTGGTGTTTTTCTTCTGTATTCTATGGTGTGTCTCTTGGCTACAGGTAATCCAGACAGTGATCCCGTGGGCATGGGAGGCTGGGAAGAGTGGGGCCAGAGCTACTACTGACATACAGAGAGGGCTCCTTCAGGGGGCAGAGGTGTGGGGTCTTCCACCTGAGGCTGCTGAGGGCCAGGTGATACTGGCTAGTCCCTCAGAGAATCTAGAGATGGGATTCTGGGATTTCCCGGGAGCCACGTGACTTTCCGTGTACCTCAGGGAGGTTTGGGAGTTTTTACTCCTCCTTTCCCAGGCCAGGGGCCTAACCTTCATTCCTCCTCTTGGCTCCCATTCCAGGGCTTACAATTCTGTAACTCCCTCTTCTCTACACAGCAGTCTGTTCCTCTGGGGATGAGCCACACGAGTCACCCCTTGTGAGTGTGGGTGGCAGAGGGACACACAGTGGGTGGGTGTCTTCCAACACTGGACGGTGTCTGTTGATGGATGCACGTAAGACTGGCCCACACAGATGAAGTCCCTGAGGCTCAGAGAGCTGGCAGGATTTACCTTAGGACAAAAAGCAGAACAATTCGAAGGAATTCATGACAACATGGGGAAGATTGTTCACACGAAATGTTCCACAGAAGCTTATTACAAGAACATCAGTCAGAGAAAGAGATGAGCTCTACTTGGTGGTGGTAGTGGGTTCTGTGTCCTTCCCTCTAGGCTGGGCTGTGGTGAGTAAGGAGGCTGGTGAGAGAATTAAGAGAATTTTAGATGAATTGCTCAAAATGTGAGACTAAGAGAAAAGGAGGCAGGACATAGAAGGGGCAGGGGCTAATGAGGTTGTGGTAGGTGAGCATCTAGATAATTCCACCTTGGAGTCCAAGGAGTTGGGCCTGGGAGCCAAGCAGGAAAAACACTTCCTCCTTCAGCAATCAGACGGAGTATGGAGGAGATGCTCAGCCTTGGGTCAGAGTGAGAAGCAGGAAACAGGGAAGCTTTGCTCTGAAGATGAGGGTTTGGGGTAGAGGAAGCAGAGACCACCCAGGAGGGGAGCCTTTCCTGTCCCAAGGCGGGAGACCCAGGAGACCTCACGGAGTATCTCGAACCTTCGAATGCCTCTGTTTCCTTCATCTGTGCTCCAGCTCTGCTCTGTACTTGAGCCAGCTGTGTGAGGACAGGCGTGGGAGGGCAGGGTGATGAAATGATAGGATGCGGGGCCAGCAGGGGAAGCCCAGGCCTCAGGATTGAGGCCTTCAGCGGGGAAATCTCTTCTTCCTTATGCTGGGGAGGTGGTCGCTAGGTGTGGACTGGAGAACCGAATTACAGGATGACCCCCCGGAGGTCCATTTAGCCCTCTGGGGGGATGCTCAGCCTGCCCCCCAGCTCGGGCAGGGTTTGTGTCCTGTTTTCCTGCCCTGCATGTTATCCCCCACCCTCCAACCCTGCCCCAACACACACTCTAAATCGTGAAGCACTCCAGGCTTCGGCCCAACCTAAGGAAACTATTTGTTCTCTTGAGCTTTATTCTGATTTCCATAGCACAGAAGAAAAAAAAAAGTCCAAAACAGAAAGTAACTAACTGGGGGTTTTGTTTTGGTTATCTTAGGAAGGGTATGTCTCGGGGGGAAGGTGAGGAGGGGGCTTCTTCATCCCTGCAGAGTCTAAATCAATGGAAATTAAATACTGACTCCCAGGATGACACTGAAAACTCTCAACCCGGGATAAACTCTGAAAGCTACATTTTCACCCCCCAGATGAGGGCTTTCTGATGGGGATGTTGGCAGCTCCCAGCTCCACAGCCTGGCCCTGGGCAGTGCTGCAACATCGTTTATTTGAAGATGAGGATGCAGCCAGGGCGGCCCCTGTTGGGGACTGCGGTCCGCGCGCGCAGAGCCCTCCCTGTGTCCTGGGTGTGAGCCCCTCCCGCCCACGGAGCCCTGGCCCTCAGCCCCATTGCTCCGGGGCTCTCGCTGCCCATCAGCCCTGGGCATCTACCATCAGCTCCCTCTGCCTTTGAAGGAAGGTGCTTCTGCTTTCCACCTGCCTTTTTTCGGGGGAGGGGGGCGGCGGCGGGGAGATTTTCTTTCTGCCTGCACAGGCGGGGCTGCAGCTGTGGGCAGGAAAGGGAAGAAGCTCACTGGAGGTTGAAATGAAGGGTGAAGCCACAGGAGGCCTGTGGGACCTGTATGCTGGACCCCATGCCTCTTACCCAGCGGCGGTCTTCGGCAGGCTGGCAGCTCGGCCTCTCGATTGTGCTTGGGTCTGGAGAGAAAGCCATGCTTGGCTGTGTGAGGACGGCAGAGCACGGGTGGGACCGGGCAGGGTGCTAGTGCGGAGTAGGGACAGGGACAGGGACAGTCGGAGTACTGCCTGGGGGCACTGGCCTTGTGACAAGACAGAAGTGGATTTGAATCTTGGCGCCAAGACTTACTGGCTGTGCGACAGCAGCTGGAGTTCTCAAGGGCCAATTTCTTGATTTTTAGTATAGTGATAATCATATCTATTTCCCTTGTTTGCCAAAATTGCCCCTTTAACTGTTAGCTGGGGAATGTGGCCCCAGAAGAAGGGCACCACTTCCCAGCATCCCTTGCAGAGAGATGTGACTGTGTGATGTAGTTTTGTTCCTTGGGATCCAGAAACCTTCCTTAAAGTCAGTCAGCGCCCCCTCTTTACTCCCCTCGTCCTTATCCCTTCCTCTGTCCTGCGGAGGTGGCCTGCGTCCCAGGGATGATGGAGCTATGAGCTGGAAGGAGCCTGGCCTCTCCAAGAGCCTGCAGAGTTGCCATACTGGACTGGTTGACTCGGCATTTTTATGGGTGAAAGAATGCTGTTTAAGCCACTGCTGCTTTGGGTTCCTGTTTCTCATAGCTGAATCCGTCCTGTCTGAGGCAGTAGATTTGCCGGCTCCAAGCCCAGCACTGCCTCATCATGGGCTGCCCACAGGGGTAGTGGGCCACAGCGGGGAGCCTGGGGCCGGTGTGCACTGATGACAAGGACGCTGAAGCAAGGCCTCCAGGCATTCTGGGTAGCGTTCTGAATGCGCCCGCGCTCGCCCTCTGCCTGGCTTCCACAGAGTTTATTAGGAAGCAGCCAGCCTGCCATCTACAGAGGGTGAGGTCTGTCTCGAGTGCTCTCCTCTCCATCATCTCTGGCCCTCTTGAGCCCCGGCCTCTGCACACTGTGGTGCCATTCTGGCCCTCCCCCAGCCCCCCCATCCTAGGCATTACCACCACAGGCTCACTCTCTCCTTGCTCCTATCCACACCCGCCCAGGAAACGGTCTCCGTGCCTATCATTCTCACAGTGGTCCCAACTACAGCCTCCGAACCCCATTAATGAGAGGTCATGCTTCTGGAGGATACAAAAATGTTCCGGGGCAACTTTCCTGCTGTGTCTAAACCATTTACCAGACAGAGAGTGAACCACGCTCTCTGCAGTGAAGGGGGCCTCCTGCCCAGAGGGCTAGAGATTACAAGGCAGCAGGATTTGGTGAAAGGAGCCCAGGTTTTGGCACCAGCAGTCCTCAGTTTCAGGTTCCCGATGTGGGGTGTCGAGAAGCCGCAGGTTCTTTGCAGCAGGCGGGAAGCAGACACGGGGATGGAGCTTGGGCTCCGGGATGTTTATTGTGGACCAAAACGTGTGTGACCTGGAAGGGGAAGGAATGGAATTGGACAGGGGAGAGGGTGATCAGCAAACCCTTCCCCCCCCCCCCCAAGATGTTCCAGAGCATATGCTGCCCATCAGAGCTGTCCTATCCTGGGCCTTTGTGTCCCTGCCACTATGAGCTCTTGTAGGTGGGCTGCCCGGAAAGGAAAGGACATGCCCTTGGATGAAGCAACCCTCTGCAGCAAGGCGCCCCGGGCGGGAGCTGGCAGCCGGAGGCAGGAAGTCCTGCCCCGGAGCGAGGTCTGGGCAGTGCACCTCCTGCTCGCCACGGTCTTCGTCTGCGAAGTGAGGCTAATAATGCCAACGTCGCAGGGCTGAAGTCAGCTAATGGGCGAGCCTCGCCTTTGTGGGACCCACAGTAGCGATCTCCGTGGGCACTCGGCACGCCCCCTGCCGGGCAGCCCGGGATATAGGCGCTCTCCTTAGCGGAACTGCCCTCGGAGAAAGGCCTGGGTGAAGCTGACACCAGCGCTTTCTGATAGGATGAACTCCCTGGGAATGTCAGGAGTGGGAAATCCAGAGCCCTCCAAGTTGAACGCTGTGAAGCCCATCCTTTTTTCGAGTCTCCGCTGCTCCCGCACTCAGCTGTTCCACATCAAATGGCAGTCTGGGTTCAGAGCAAGACGGCTTCTGATCAAGACCAGTGAAACTAAATATGGAGAAGTCCAGAAAAAGAGGAATGCTCAAGAAAGCTGAGTTTCACTCCATTTGGAGATCTCTGAATATATTGACGGCTTGCATCTCCCCATTCTTAAGCCATGCATAAAAAGGCCCCAGTTTTCCACTCTGCGTCAGGATCTAAGAGGCATTTCAGGCCAGAGTCTGAGTTGGGGTAGATGATGAGAATGATGCCTGTGGAGACTGTCACAGTGATGGCCCCAAGGAGTCACGCCTCCTGGTGGTCACGTGCTTGCCTGGTCCTCTCGCACATTGGCGCTGGGCTTGGCCATGTGACTCGTTTTGGCCAATGGGACGTCAGCAGACATAACACAGGCAAAGGCTTAGCCAGTGTTTGAGCGCTGGGAGTTCCTGAGGTTTGGGCTGCACTCCTCGAGGGTGAGAGCCGGGGTGGGAGGAGAGGCCCTGCCCTCCCAGGCAGCCCTCCCGCTGAATGGAGCCCTGGTGAAGCCTGTAGAGCCGCCCAGCTGCCCCGCGGGATCCTGAGAAATAATAAATTGCTGTTATTATAATTTTTTGAAGTGACCTTGAATTCACATAACATAAGATTAACCATTTTAAAGAGTACATTTCAGTGGCATTTCGTATATTCACGGTGTTGTGCAACCACCACCCCTTTCTAGTTCCCAAACCTCAAAAGCATCACCCCAAAAGCAAACCCTGTCCCCATTAAGCAGTCCATGCCCCTTCCCTCCCCCCACCCCTCTAGCTCCTGGCAACCACCAATCTGCTTTCTGTCTCTATGGAGACAGACCTTTGGGGACTGGCTTCTTTCATTTAGCATAATGTATTTACCCATGTGGTGGCAGGTAGCAGGACTTCATTTCATTTTGTACTCCCACAAACAGTTGTACGCCAAATGTTCACAGCAGCACCGCTCGCAATAGCCAAAAGGTGAAAACAGCCCAAATGTCTATCAGCCAATGAATGCATGAATGGAGTGTGGTATGTACATACAACAGAGTATAATTCAGCCAGAGTTACTGTTATTCAGCCGTAAATTACTGTTATTTTAAGCCATTAGGTTTGGGAAAGGTAACAGATAACTGATAGGGTTTTTCAGGTAATTGGGGTAATAAGAACTATCAATTCCTACATGGTTTCTATGTGCCTGTACTACATGAAGCACTTTGCATGCACTATGCTTTGATTTTCACAGGAACCCTCAGTTGAAGTATTACTATCGACCCCATTTTACAAATGGGAAAACTGAGAGATTAAACAATTTGCCCAATTTAACCCAGATGATTTGATTCCAGAGCTCATGCCTTATCTACTCATTGTACACAATCCAGCCCTAAACCAGAGGCCTGCTCCGGGAGCTGGAAGGGCAGGAGCCCACAGCAGCCTGTGGCTTTGCTGTGAAAGAAATACTGCTCTCCGTTTTCTATACAATTCCTAATGAATATGACCGGGAGAAATGATCGACAGATATTAAAGCTGATAGTGGTTTAAAATCTGGACAATGTGAAATTCTAATCTGTGAAGCCTGATTTGGGAATAACGTTGTAGAAATAACGTCTGCAACATAAATGTTCAAGGGCAGAAGCTACAATCCTAGTATTTGATATAAACAAAGCACCCTGATCAATGGCCAAAGTTTTATTGTAAAATTTGCATGGGAAAGAAGTAATCCCAATGAAAATAACTTCTGTGAAATTCAATACCAATGAAAGTGGAAAGAATTGTAAAGGATTTAACTGGGCTATTTAAAAAAATTGATTAAGGAATTAAATTGACTTAATGGAGTTTGTTCAGGAAAGTACTTTCAGTACAAAATGTATCCATGACGATATAATTGTGGTTCAAATGGTAGTACTCTTAGGAGTCAAAATATCCTCAGGACGGAACATCTTTCTGAGTCAAAACATCTTATGATTTTATTTTTTAGTACAGTTGGCACACGATGTTAAAATATATTTTATCTTTCTTAATGATTCTTTGAAGAGTGTAAAATGCTGTTAGGGCACCCCTCAATAAAGCTATTTTTAAAGAAAAGATTTAAAAAATAAAATAAAATCCTATTAAGGTACAAATGTAAGTCACTCTGGGATGCCAAGACAGATTTCTAAGGCCCTTTGGAAAACAAGTGCATTGGGATATAGTCAGGCCCCCAGATACTGGGGTTACTTACAATGCAAGGTGAGGCAGTGAAGACTTCCCTGGGGAGTCAGGAATTCACCCCAGTGCAGAGGAAGGTCAAGCACTGGTGTCCCTCTTGAGACACAGGTTCTGGGCAGGGAGGAGAGTGGCACAGAGAGAAGCCACTTGAGTAACCTTGTGGCCCAATGTTTAGGGAACGTAGCATGAATTTCTCCATCAGAGGGAGCCTTAATCCTTAAGAGAGAAGAAAGGGCAGCATCTCTCTGGGGTGTGGTCATCTCAGGTAACCATGGAACCTGGAAGAGCAGCAATGTGAACCCAGCAGCAAAATCCAGCTAGGAGCCACCATATTGGGAGCAGGAGCTACTTGGGATTCACTAGAAAGAGATTTGGGGCTGGCTGGGGTAGTGTGGGGATGTGGGGAAGAAGTGCAGCGCTGTTTATACAAGAATCCCTGCATCTAGGCCTACAAGCTTTTCAGGTTTCGTAAAAATATTTATCAGCTATAAATATATCCAGAAAATTTCAAAGCTAAAATGAGCAAATGAAGAAATGTATGTAAAATGTGCCATTAGGTCATCTAATAATGGATTACGTGTAGTTCTCATATAGTTACAATAAATACGAAGTTTGGATCATAAAAATAATTTATTCTTCATACACTCAAATTTTTGAAAATAAACATCCTTTCAAAAAGTTACAGCAAAATAATATGTAATATAAATAACGATATTATATATTTAAACTATATATGTGACTCACTTTCTCCTCTTTTTTTATCTATCTATCCATGAAAGCTGTGGGTATGTTTTAATGTATCTTACATGATTTAGGGGAAGTCTAGGGCCTACAAAGGTCTTCATATGACATGAGGGGGTGGAGGCGTGACTTGAAGGTGAGGTAAGGGTTGTTAGGCTGTTCACAAAATTGAGTGCGGTCTGGAGCCAGTGACCTTGTTAATTAGCCCCAGAGCTTGATTTTTCTCGAGCCTGGTATGGCCCAGGAAACAGGAATTGTATACAATATTCTCAGAATTTACGCAGAAAAAGTACTGAGTAGACAGGGAACAGATAGATCTAGGTTTAAGATTAAGAAGGTAGATTGTGGTTCAGTGATGTACTAGGTGCCAAGTGGGGTTAAAAATAAAATCCCGGGGCGCCTGTGTGGCTCAGTCATTAAGCGTTTGCCTTTGGCTCAGGTCGTGGTCCCAGGATCCTGGGATGGAGCCCCATGTCGTGCTCCCTGCTCAGTGGGAAGTCTTCTTCTCCCTCTCCCACTCCCCCTGCTTGTGTTCCCTCTCTCGCTGAGTCTCTCTCTGTCAAATAAATAAATAAAACCTGAAAAAATAAAATAAAATAAAATCCCAAACCACAGCTTGGGGCCATCATGTGAATGGAGCCCTTTGGGGTTGTACAAGATGGCAGACCCACCACATCCCTTGGATTCACAGAAACATGGAGAGCAGGTTAGAACTGTAGAGACTGATCATCCTGCATTCCATTCAATGGGATCCTACTCAAGATACAATGGACGTGTAGTCATCACAAGGAAAAGGAAAAAGATATTCTCTGCAGAGAGGAAACTCCCAGGCTGAGCCCTAAACAAACCAGCACGTTGAATTCCTTCCTTGCAGGACTGGGGCCTGGAGCTTTGGGGATGACACAGCTCTCTCTCTGTTCCTACAGAAGCTGAATAGGTCTGGGCAGCTGGCCGTGGGCTGAGCAGACAGATTGAAATGCAGGGAGCACTAATTTGTTAGGAATCCCTGAGGCCCCTACTGTCACCGGCCATTACTTACATCCCAGAATCTTTCTTTACAAGGGACCTCTCATTCACGAACACATCCATAAACTTAATGCCTTTGTTTTTTTAAGGGGAGAGAGCATAAGTCAAGGGCTTTTGCAGCAGATCCTGGCTCTCTGAGCACCGCACACCGTCACTGTTCATCTTGCTGAATACCAGCAGGTTGGGCTCTGCAGAGAAAACAATTAACGAGGGCAACTTCACTTTTGGAGAGAACTTGAAAGCTCTCCTGATTCCCAGCCTCCGTGCTGATTCCCTTGAAACTGGAACCTCTCCTTTTGATGCTTTAGAAACCGAATGGATAACGGAAACACTTCCCTGGTGGATGTTGAGAAATGGATCCTTCACAAACACCCACCTTCCCAAATTCAAGGCAAGCTTGGATGGAATGCATTTGGCCAGTGTGTTTTTACGAGGAATCCTGCAGCCACTCAAGGGGCACTGGTGGGAATTTGAATAAAAGGTCTTCATCCTCTCTATTTTTGCACCAAGTAACCGTTCCTGCCCATTCTAACCTTTCCCACCCCTCTGCCTCTGTTCCTCCTGATTTCGAATCCTAGAATATCAGGTCTGACAGGAACATAAAATTGCCTTATCTTGGGGCGCCTGGGTGGCTCAGTCGTTAAGCGTCTGCCTTCGGCTCAGGTCATGATCCCAGGGTCCTGGGATCGACCCCCGCATCAGGCTCCCTGCTCCGCGGGAAGCCTGCTTCTCCCTCTCCCACTGTGTCTCTCTCTGTCCAATAAATAAATTAAAAAATTAAAAAAAAATTGCCTTATCTTACCCCTTATTTTTTCCCCCCTGGGAAAACAGGGCCCAGAAGGATGAACAAAATAGCCAATAGTTATTCAGCTTAGCATCACAGCTGTGGCTAAGTTGGGTCCCTTGAAGGCAGGGCCATTCCCAAAAGGACTCAGGATTTGTGCCTTTTTTCACTTAATGAAATTGGGCGAAGACCCTTTGATGACACACCCCAGTGAACCCCAGACTTCAATGTGGAAATGTGGGCATGAGCTCTACACTAACCTCATGGATACAGATTGACTAGGGCCAAGCTCCAGTGGACACACAAACCTTGCTTTGTGGACCAAGCATCATGCTGAAAGTTGTATATCACAATTTTTTTGGTTAACAACTACATTTTACGAGCACAAAGACACCTGGCAGGTTTAAGGAAATAGAAAGGAATCCTTTAGTAAAGTAAATTAGCATTTCTTTCTTTCTTTCTTTTTTTTTTCAGTTAGTGTTTCTTAACTTGCCTTTATGAGAAATCTAGATTTTCACAGTTCATGAGAATCTCTGTATTTGGGTATTTTCTTAGATCTGAATCAAGTAGCCTCTCTGTGTCTTTGTTTTCTCACCAATAATGAATCTTGATGTTCCTCGGCATCCCCTGACAGGACAACTGTGAGGTTTGAACTTGCTCGGCTCTCAAGGAGATGTTAGTCCCGTTGCCTTAGTCCCAATATTGCCACCAGCTTCCATCCTGCCCGTAGCCTCGCGCTGAGGTTGGCTGGAATGCGCATATTCTGAAGCAGTGAGGCTGGGCTGGGGTGTGCAAGAGGGCCTGGCTAGTAATTCTCATGGTTGAGAAACTACTCACAGTTAAAAGAAGCCCAAACAGAGGGTGTGACAATCTCAATTCAACTTAATTTGTGTCTGGAGCACCTACTGTGTACCAGGGCTGTATTGTGCCCAGGGAATGGAGAGCTTGGTGGCCAGTCCTTGCCCTCATGGGGTGGGGGTGGGGGAGCAAGGGCCCCTAAGGGAGCGCCCCTGTCACAGCCCTGCCTGAAGACAATAAAGAGGAACTCTCCACCTTCTAAGTTCGGTCCATCAACGGGGACAGAGCTGATTACCAACCAATGTATTTTTGTTGTGTTGAGGTGGGCCCCGTAAAGTTCGTCAAACCCACCTTGAAGAGCAGGGGAGGCAAGAGACACACAGAAGAGAGGTGTGGGAAGTCACGAGGACTTGCAGCTGGCATGTTGTCACATTGACATCAATACCCTTCTTCGGGAGAGTTCTGACCAAGGTTTCACTTTGCAGAGAAATGCCTTCCCAGTTTTCCTCCAGCACTAGAAGCTGGACGTTCCAAAGGTGAGCTCGGGCCTTCAAATCCCTCCCTTTGGCGCCCACAACACCAGTAACTGTGATGAATTACACCTGGCCATGGCAACAGTCTCATTTTTTAGAAAAGCCAATCTGGAACACTTACCATGCTTAAAAGGAGCATTGACAGATAAGCAGCCTTCAGGATGGCATTTCCAAAAATCCATCTCTAACGAGGCATAGCTAACAATATGTGGATGGCGATTATTCCAGCAGCCAGTCCCAAGGTGCTGGAATCAGTTGCATGTGAAATTTGCTTTGACAAACCATCCCTGATTATGTAAGCCTTCTGCTGGGCTCCAGACCAAGGAGCTTCCACTATTGACCGAAGCTTCTGGTCAACTCCTCCCGCAAATGGCAGAATATAGATTGAAGCCATTGTCAGGTCGTCAGGCACACACCATTTCCTGGGACTGCGATCAGAGAAACAAGGTGTTGAAAAGTGGGAAGTTTAGGGGGCTGGGAGATACAGGGCCAACCACCGTTGCTTCCCCAGGGAGAAGCCAGTTGCTGCTTCTATGAGAGACCAAGAGAGGGGGATGTGTGGGGAAGTATAGAAATCCAGGTGGCAGTGGGCATGGTTCCAGGGTTTCTGAGAACCCTTAGCTCAGGGCTTTGTCTCCCAGCATGTGCCCAGTTTCCCCAGTTTCAACAGGTAGGAAATCATACCTGCCCTGGAAATTCTGAAACCTCAGGCTTCTTACAGTTTATCTGACATTATCTGCTGTGTTTAGAAAGCCACATGTGGGTTGGGACTTGATGGGTTCAGTTTCCTAATGTGTCAAAAAATGTGACACAAAATGCATGACAAAAAAATGTGTCAACATTTTTCCAGGAAAGAGGGCCTGGGGCAAGTGGGTGGTTTACTTGGATTCAAGATAGTAAAGTCTTTCTTAAAAGAACTCGTAACTATCATATAATCTCGATCTGTTAGGATTAGGGCCAGCTGCTAGAAACAGACAACAGAAATAAAAGTGGCTGCAGTCACATAGAGGTTTATTTTCTCTAGTATAAAATAAGACTTAACCTAGATTAAGTTCATAGTTCATCTATAGGCCTCCAGCTTCCATGGCCCAAGATGGCTTCTGGAGCACCAGAGAAGAAGGAAGGGGGAAGGGAAAAAAGAATGCTTCCTGATGGGATCCATTTTATTTAAAGGAGCCCCCCACAATGACTTCGTTTACTTTTATTGGCCAGCCTTAGTTGCAAGGGAAGCTGAGCTATGTATTATTTTAGCTGGGCACATTGCTGTTTAGATTATAGCGGGCAGGCAACCGGTAGGCCCTGCCGTATGATCTTTTCGGGGCAGCTTCTATAGCTCAGGTGAAAAGCATATTGCTTTATCACCTAGACGTAACCACGTTTGGATCCTGGCTCCATTGCCTTTTAGCCGTGTGACAGTGAGTAATTCATTTTGATTTTCTGGATCTGTTTCCTTAGCCATAAAAATGAAGTTACGAATCCTACCTGATGGGGCTGTTATAAGAAGTTGATGAGACAGCTCATGTAAAGCGCTTAGCACAGCGCCTGACATTTGAACAGCAGGTGTTCAATAAATGTTAGTGCCCTTTCTCATCTTGTGAGTTGAATGTATTATTTACTTGCATGGAGGCTTTGCCCACCAGCTCCTCGACGTGGGTCCAGAGTGCAGATCCCCTGGCGGAAGGCCCAAGAGGGTGGCAACCACATTTTTTTTAAATTTAATTTTATTATGTTATGTTAATCACCATTAGTTTTTGATGTAGTGTTCCACGATTCATTGTTTGCGTATAACACCCAGTGCTCCGTTCAGTACGTGCCCTCTTTAATACCCATCACCAGGCTACCAAATTTTTATCATTAGAACCATGGCGGCAACAGCAACAGTAAGAGTGGGCGTGCATCCCGTGCGTCGGCTGCACCAGGCACTGTGCTAGGTGCTGTACACACATCATCTCATTTAACCCCCACTAGGTCAGACACCTTGTGTCCTCTGCCTAGATCCCGGGGTCTTTTACCATAATGATACTTCCAGTGGTTTGCACCTGTGACTCTTGTCAAAGGTTACATAAGGGCGCCTGGGGATGCTTTGCCCATTGTGCAGAGTGCCTGGCGTTTACCTTCCTTCGTGGCCCTCAGCCCCGGAGCAACCAATGCAGGTACACAAAAGCCCAGTTTCCTTGAGTAGGACAAACTGATGTACAAACCTCCTTCCAAGTGCCAGGGAAGATCGGGCTGGGAAACCATCTCTTGCTTTGATTTTTCCCAGTCCCTGCCTGCTTCCTCAACTGTCTTAGTGGGAACATGTCCTAAACACATCACCTGTACATGAATCCTCCTCTCCATTTCTGCTTCTGGGGAGTCTGACCTCAGATACACCCCAAGCCCCATGAGGCAGACCTATTAGGAAACCCTTTCCCTTTGTACAGAAGAGAAAATCGAAGTTTAGATGGGTCAAGTAATTCGCCTGAGGTCACACAACTAGTAAGGTGGTAGAATTGTGATTTGAACCCAGGTCTTCCTGGCAGCACCCTGAGATCATACCTTCTAGCGGTACATCTTCTCTGAATGGTGGCCCAGAACCCACAGGGATAAAGTACCAAGGATTCTGGCATGTTGAATTCCTCAACCAATTTGCTGCTAAGGTGGAGGCTCATTTCCAAGGTATACTGTTGAGAACAGCTAGGTTAAATTCTCAGTGAAGCGTCATCAAGGGTGTCCTGAAGCCCTGACTCTACTTTTCTTAAAAAAAAAAACAAAAACACATAACTTTTTTTAAAAAAAGATTTTATTTATGGGGCGCCTGGGTGGCTCAGTCAGTTAAGCGTCTGCCTTTGGCTCGGGTCATGATGTCAGGGTCCTGGGATGGAGCCCCGCATCGGGATCCCTGCTCAGCTGGGAGCCTGCTTCTCCCTCTGCCTGCCGCTCCCCCTGTTTGTGCTCTCTCTCTCTCTGACAAATAAATAAACAAAGAAAACTCTTTTTAAAAAAAATCTTATTTATTTATTTGACAGAGAGAGAGAGAGAGAGAGATCATGACCTGAGCCGAAGGCAGACACTTAACCAACCGAGCCACCCAGGCGCCCCCCCAACCCTGACTCTTCTGGCTGAGGTTTGGTCCTCCTCACTTTGGGGAGGGTGCAATGGAGCTGCTGAAGAGGACACAGTGTGCACCACGGCGTTCAGGCCTCTCAGCCAGTCCCTGCCACATCCTGTCTCAGGGCACGTAGCTTCGCCCGCCAGCATCATCAGTTCTACCCAGAAAATTGGGCTCTCTTCTCACTGTATTGTTTCCAAGCCATTTTGGCTTTATCCCTGAAAGAGCGACACCCTGGGTCTTCCCGTTTCCCAAGAGCTTAGAAAGTCATTCCTTTCCCTCCCTGTGGCTTAAAAAGAGTGACAACACCATTTTCATGGAGGGAGACTGGGAAATAATTAAATTAGCCATAATAACTCAACAATTATAAAAAGTCTTCCTTATCTGAGAATGCTTGATGGGGGTGGAGGGGAGAGGAGGTCAAACAAACAAACCAAACCACAGCAAATCATGGCTTGTGATTTTGCCTCAAAAATTAAACTTTCTTTAAAAGCTTTTATAAAAATAAGTTGAACTTTGATAATACCAACTATCAGCTAATTCTTAAAGAATAAATGAAATAAACTTTTTACATGTGAAAATTGTCCAACAAAATTGCCTGGTTGCTAATCCTAAACTCTTCACCCTTAACTTTTGTAGCACAATCCAAAAAAAGAGTACTTTTTACAAAATACGTGAGTATTTTACCATGTTCTCCAAGAGCCACTTGAAAACCTTTCCTATTGCAATTGTTTTCTTTGAAGCAACATTAACTTTGCTCTTCTCTCTTTATTTGGTAATCGGCTTCCTCTGCCTGGCTCCTGGGTCAGGGGCTTAGCTGACTGAATTGGGCATTCTGCAACATCACTTTCACTGACCTCATGAAACCCCTCAATTTTTGCATAATTTGCAATTTTATTTTGCCATCCATTTGCATTGCATTTGCAAATATGGTCAGATATTGCAGAGGTCAGACCATCAGGAAGGGGCAGCCTTTCGTTTTTTGGCAGGAAGGAGTATTAATGAATTGTAAGGTGTCTGGAGCAGGACCTGATATACGTACTAGACTTTAGCAGTGAATATTTTTGTGCTATGAGAACTGTTGCTTTGATTTCAGGCACTTGCATATGAATATTCCAGTAACAGGCCCTCCCTATGTGCCTGTACGGTGTTTCAACATTTAGGAAGCACTTTAACATTTCATGTGACCTTCACGGCAGCCAGGTGAGGAACATCATTTTCTGGGTGACTTTTCTGAGAGCCAGAAAGGTTAGGGGACTTGCCCAAGGTCCCACAGGGGCTTGAGAAGATGGCCCTCAGGTCTGTATCTTTTCATTCTAACTTTCTCTGGAAGTTCTTCACCTAGACACCCAGCGGAGAGTGCAAGTTCTGAATGGAGGTCTGGAATGCAGGGACCACCCGAATCTGTCTTAGCCAGGAGGCCTATGGAAGGCAAAATCTGAGGCACACCACTCCTCAGATCTAGCTCCAAATCCAGGTTAAAAAGCCCCATTAGGGAAGCTCATTTCTAAACTTCGCCCAAACCAGAGTGAGCTCCTCTATTTGCAGAAGAGTCGCCGTGGGCAGGAAACCCTCTCTCTCTGGTCCAGAACTGCCATTTGGCTCACCTTGGCAACATCGTTTCAATTAGGGTCAACAACCCTCTTAATTATGCACTATTCCTTAAGCAACGAGGTAATGCTTCATTCATCAGAGTTTTATCTCCTCGTTATACCACTAAGAGTCCCTGTGGTCTCCTCCACTCAAATTATCAGCAAGAATAAATCCAAGAGTTCAATATGATTGCAGAGCCATCCATTCATTAGGGCTCATTTTATTAGTCTCCTGCAGTTTGGAGCTGCCAGGAAGTGGGCACTCTGCTGCCAGCGAAGGCTGAAATGCTGACATGGTACGACGAGCTCCGTGGGTGGAGTGGGCAGGTGGGCTCCGAGGCCCGCCAGGGAGGGACGTGGTGGTCCTGGGGAGTACGGGGGGCGGGTGGATGCCGAGGAGGAAGAAGCCAGTCTCTTTCTCTAACCGCCTCTATCAGGCAACCGTACTCCCTCCCATTTCTTTGCAAGCACGCGACCGGAGAGGTCAAGGACTCCCAAGAAGCATCCTGTGTATCTCTCTTCCTCTAAAGCATTGGATCCCACGTGCTGGCCTCGGACCGGGAGGACGGAGGGGTTATTGTAGTCGGTTCGGACAGCCATGAGCGTGTCCAGCTTTGTATGTACGCACCACAATTTCTTTTTAAATGTTTCCAGATGCCTCTGGGATGAAGACAATAAAAATTCACTTAAATGCTATGGGATTTACAGTAGTTGCGTCAATGGCCTTTTGGGGGGCATCTTCTCAGCCTCCAATGACTCTTTTTTTTTTCCTGAGAACTAAGTTCCTTCTCCCAGCAGAAACTGGCCCTGGCCTGTGTTGGTACCACCGAGCCCCCTTCTTCCCGGTCACAGCTAACTGGACCCGAGGCTGCCACCTTGCCTATGCTTAGCTGACCAGAGTCTCCCCTTTAGAACTTGCGACGGGGATTCAAAGATCGCCTTGGGATGCAGGTGACTGACCAGAGGTGATGTGTAACTGGGAGCTGTGGAGCGGCTGTGTCTTCCTGGGTGAGGCAGGGAGAGCGGGCGTGTGTGGTGGGGGGGGTGGGGGGAGGGAGGGACAGGGCTGGGAACATATGGAGAGAAGCAGAAATCCAGGCAGTCACAGCTGGGCCCTGACCACCCTCCAGCTCCAACTGTTTGCCTCCCAGAGGTGTGGATGCTCTGGCTACGTCAGGGATCCTTTCAGTACATTAAAACTGCTTAAGGTGACTTCAACCGAAGAAATAGTGATTTCTGGATATTCTATGGATACTAAATATATAGATACCAAATAAAACTTATTATGTGGGGATTTTTACATATTTGTATTTTTACATATTATAAAGTTTCCTTACTTCTTCATAAGAATGTTTTAGAAGGATGGTGTTCTCTGCTTTGTCCGAAAATCTACAGAAGGAGATGCATCACTCACAGAACATCCAAGCAAAGCACTCAGCTCGGCACCCTTCACTGACTTCATGCCCAACAAGGGTCAGCAACTGTTTTCTTTATCACCCATAGCCTCTTGACCAGTACTCACAATGGCCAGGTCCAGAAGCACCTTTTGGAAGTCTATTCTACATCGAGAACACATATCATTTGAACATGTCCCCCTCACCTTGAAGATCTTTGCAGCCTCCGTGTACTCCCCCACTTGTAGGATCAGGAAGAGCGTGCACTGGGGTGGGCTGTGGGGGTGAGGTGGTCTCACAAGTATCACCTGGAGAATGCGTTGAATTATAAATTCCTGGACCCCATCCTAGACCCACTGACTGGAAGCTCCAGGGGAGGGACGAGAGGAGCTGCATCTTTAACAAGTGCCCAGGTGATTCTCATCATTACTGATCTGTGGGGGTTATAAATCTCTGTCTCTAAGTGGACAAACCACAGGTCTGGGGAGATGCCTTAGGTGCAGAAAGTCATATCATATGTTTTAACTTTGGGGGGATTTTTGTTTTCACACTATCCAGCATCCAGTTGTTCACCTTCTCCCTCCCTAACAGTACCGAGATTTTCATTGTGTTTTCTTCTTCCCCACAAAACCCAGATGCTTCTGGGAACCCTGCTCCCAGGTCCAGGCACCAATCAGTACACTCCATTTCCTGGTTCAAGTGTGGGCACATGATCTACGCTGACCTCATCAAGGGGAATGTCAAGACTTTTGCTTGGAAGGGATGGTATAAGGATGTAAGGCCTGGAGCCACGGTAGCTATTTTGTCACTCTGAGGGAAGTAGCTTTCAGATGACTCTGAGTAGAAGAGATAAAAGAACCCAAGTCCTTACTGGCATTATTAAGGTTCCAAAGCTCAACTTATCTCTGCACTTTCTGTTTGTGGGGGTCAAATTTCCTCAGCTCCATCCCCTTCACTCTCCCAGTGCTTTGCTCTTGCTTCTCATGTCCTACTTAGTTGTTTATGGGATTCCTCCATTCCTAGACCTTGCATCCCCACTCAAAGGACCTTTGTTTTAGTTACTTAGTTGGGTATTTGGAACTTGCAACAAAGAGTGCTACCAGATATATTTCACAACATCCTTTAAAAAACGGTAAGTTTATTTCATGTGTTGATGCAAATTGGTCAAGGCATGAAATCCTCAGCTACTCCCTAAACAAGAGGGAGTGGATTTGAATTTCAGCAAGAGGGATTTGGGTTAGAAAGAAGGAAAACTTTTCTTCTCAGGAAGGCTGTGAGGTATTTAAAGGGAACATCCAGGGAGGTTTTAAGAGCTTCCTATTGTGCAGATTAAAACAAAAAAGCAAATTTTCTAGGATAATTTCAATGTTGTCCTGCGGAGCTGTGGAGGGATAAATTAATTATCCTCACTTAGGAGCTCTTCCGTTCCATGATTTCATAAAGCCATCCAAACTTTATTCTGGATGCGTTTTCCTGATCTCACTTATGAAATCCATCATCCCAGCTCTCCTAGGGCTCCTCGGATGACACTTGGCAACCATTCCCAGGGGCAGGCCCACCCAGATGCCCCTCCTAGGCCACTGGGGGATGAAAGAGTCCCTTCTCTCCCTTGTTGTGACCGACCAGATGTGCCACTTGGCCAGCCAGGAATATTTTTATTGCAAAGTATGCTGTTTCCACTGACGACACTCCCAAAACCGTTAGGACAAAAACAGAAAAGAGGATATCATATTCTGGCTTGTTTGATGTTCTGAAGTGGACCTGATGAGGCAGACATTATTCCAGGGCCTTAAATCTCTCCCACTAAAATGTCCCACCACGTCCAAAATCTGCTCGTTGATACACTGAATACAACAGTGGTACAGTGGAGGTGACTGCAAGGAAAAAGATTTCTTCCTTCCTTCCTTCCTTCCTTCCTTCCTTCCTTCCTTCCTTCCTTCCTTCCTTCCTTTCTTTTTTTCCGACACAGGGTGCAACAAGGACCAGAGTGCTGTTAGCATGTTGGGGAGACAGCACTGAGGGCCTAGCCCCAAGGCCTTCCACTCCTCTGTTACTGTTCACCGATCACACAAGGCACGGGGCAGTTGGAATTGAACCAGACACCATCTCTGCTGCTAACAAACTCGCGGCCTGGGAATGGAGTCCCCCAGACAGCCATGGAGGACGTGAGAATCTGAGCAGAGCACCGGGGCATGATGAGGTCGGAGCCTCTGCCGGGGCCAGGCTCCTGAGGCCAGCCTGCTCGGCTCCTAGCAGACACCGTTAGCGGAAGAGGCCCAAAAAGAACTCTTGCCTGGGATTAAAGCAATGGCCTCTCAGGCCCGACTCTGCTGTTTTTTACCTTAAGCCAGTCACTAAATTCTCCTGAGGTTGTTTCCTCGACAGCCAAGCGGAGCTTATAAAGCTACCTCACAGAGTATGTGCAAGTGCTTTATAAACCATAACGTGTCCAGGAGAGCCAGCCACCGAGGCTGGCAGGGAACAGAATCAAGATGTGTCATCCCCCATGAGAATGTAGGCAGAGGGGACGTGCGGAGTGAGGCACTGAACTTGGGGAGAGCTCCCGCGCATCTCTGTGAGGCCTGACGCCGAGGGCCCCGCCTCAGGAATAGGGACTGTTGCGGGGCTGTCCTTTCAGCTTAAGTTGGCAGAAAATGCAGGCTCCCCTAGATGATGGGGTCAACCATCTCTAGGGATGGGAGTCAAAAATCAAAATTCCACTCTCACATCCCAGCCTAAAGAAAAGACTCAATTTGTTTGCTTAGTGGTGGTTTTTTCCACTCTCCGAAAGCTCAGTAATATTTGACAAACCAGGCTGCATCACCATGGAGACCCGACCCTGCTGGTGCTTCCTCACACAGGACAGCGTAAGCTTGGAGCATGCCTGACTCCATGGGCCAATTTCAGACCCCATGAAGGCCTCGATTTCTTACTTCTTACTGCATGTCTTCTCTCAGAAGATTGGAGTGGTGGGGCTAATATCTTAGCTTTCTAAATGGGAAAACAATGTAAAGTTTGGGAAATACTGGGTTTCATCACCTAAATTCTGGAATAGATTATTTTGTAGAGATTTGTGAGCACCTTTCAAAAGAAAGTAGACTCAGTTAGGAATTTATAGGCTGTAACTCATGTCTTTCTGGGCTACGTGCAAGCGAGGCAATGAATAAACATTTGTTAAGTAAATGAAGGCAGATTTGAGGTGATCTATAGTAATAAAAATATATCCTAAATGGATAATTAGAGATAAGAAAGCAAAATATTGGAGGAATAGAACAAAAAGGATTAAAAAGAAAGAAAAAATGAATAAATATTTTAGTATCTAGATGACTGAAAGACTGCAAATGAACACGAGGTTTAGCTCAAGAGTCCTAGAAACCAAAGCAAAAGAGTAATTGTTAGATTTTCTTATTCTTTCAATGTTTGGCAAAAAGAAAGGAAGGAAGGAAAGAAGGGAGGAAGGGAGGGAGGAAGGAAGGAAGGAAGGAGGGAAGGAAAGAAGGGAGGAAGAAAAGGAAACATAGACTTGCACCCAAACAGATGTTTTTAATTTTTTTCCCTGGCATTAAGTTCTATGTGAAATTTATTACATGAAAATTGTGTTTTACCAGGAACCGCAAGCAACACTATATGTTTCAAAAGATATGGAAACATTCTTCAAATAGACCCTTTAATGCTGATTCTCTATAAAAGCTGAGGACTTCATATGGAGTCATAACCCAGTTAAGACATTTTTTCAGGGAACTGTTAAAATATAGGCCAAATAAATTTGTTTAGAGACCCTAAAGGAAATAAATAATTAATGTGTCCTTCAGTGCCACTCTCTCAAGTCTTAGAAAGACGGAGGTCCACATTACACAACACTAACAGATGCCTTATTCTGTGCCTATGATGAGGGAGAGCTCATTCTATTCTAGTTCAAATGCTTTAGATACCAGACGTACAGAAGCAAATTTGATATTATGTTCCAAACTCTTAAGAATTTGATAGAAATTCTCACTCAGAGAAGCAGCGTGGTATAGAAAATAAGAGCCCAGGATACAGTGCAAATAGACTGGGGTTTCAAAACTTGGCTCAAAATTACTACGTGACCACCTTAGCTAAGCTACTGAATTTTTCTCCAACCTCAGCGTTCTATTTGCCAAAATGTGGATAATATGCCTTACTTTGAAGATTGAATGACATAGATTAGATGACATAGTATATTAGTTTCAGCTACAAGTAGCAAAAAAAATTCCAAATAGCAGTGGCTTAAATAAAATAGAAGTTTATTTCTTGCTTGTGTTCTAGACCAAGGACCAGGCTCCTTGTAGCTTGTTGCTCTACATGAGTGGCTCCCATTCCTCAGATAACCTCATAGTCCAAAATGACTGCTGGAGCTCCAGCATCATTTTTATATTCCAGCCGGCAGGTAGGAAGAAGAAAGAGAGTGGAGCACACCACTTCCTTTAAAAAATTTTTTTTTCATTTATATACCTTTGGCCAGAATTTTATCACATGGTCTTACCTAACTTCAAGGGAAACTGACAAATGCCATCTTTATTTAGGGCAACCCAGTCTCAGATTTAACAAAACATATATAGGACACCCAGTGAAATTTTAGTTTTGGATAAATAATTAATATTTTTTTCTCTTTTTTTAGAGAGAGAGAGAGAGTGTGAGCGTGTGTGCGAGCAGGGGGTGGGGAGGGACAAGGGAGAGGGAGAGAGAGAGAATATTAAGCAGGCTCCATGCCCAGCATGGAGCCCAACATGGGGCTCGATCTCACGATCCTGAGATCATGACCTGAGCTGAAATGAAGAGTCAGACGCTTAACTGACTGATTCACCCAGACGCCTCAATAATGAATAAATTTTTAGCATAAGTATGTCCTAGGCAAAATTTGAGACATACTTTTAATAAGAAATTTTTCATTGTTTGCCCAGAATTCAAATTTAACAGAGAGTCCTGTATTTTATCTGGCACTCTAGCCCAGTTAAAAGCCAAGGGTCTCATTACTGAGGTGGGCAGGGTGGGGGAGAATGAGTATCAGGGGACAGTCGGCAGTCGGCCACCGGGGTACATATGAAATTGCATGTTTCGCAGAGTGGGTCTCCGGCAAATGTTGGTTCTCTCTCCCTTTCCCTGTGAGGCAAGGTCAGAGAGCAGTCGCAGGGGTAACTTCTAGAAGAGCCAGACTGGTTTCTGAAATAGAACTTTGAGGCTGGTCTAAGCATGTGTACCTGGTTCAGACCTGAGGGATCTGTGCCCAATGCATGAGAGAGACCATTTTGGCCTGAAAATTCAGAAAGCACTGCCCCTTTTAGTCACAAAAAAAGCTTGGTCTCGTCTCTGCAGAAGGTCCATTTCTGAGCACATCTGTGAGCTAGTGGACCCACCAACTGAGGTGGCTGCGGGATGGAGGAGTGGCCTGCAGGGTGGGGGCGGGGGCGGGGGGTATCAGTCTGTGGCTTACCTTCCTGCCCTCCACTGCAAATGTTTTCACAATAGCGGATGTGAGATTGTTCTTTCTGACTGTAGTTAATCAAATATCTCAGCTTCTTCTCAAGGCCACTGTGAATTCCTGATCACAAAGCCGTGTCATCTGTATAATGGAGGAAGTCTCCGGATGCTGTGGCAGAGAAAGCATGAGCTCATTTCAGTTATTAATGGAAGTAAATTATTTGGGTTTAAGGTAAAATAAAGTGGAGATAGGACAGAGTTTTGTTCTGCAGTGTTTAGAATTAGAATTTGCTTTGTCAAAAGACTGTTCTTACCAGCAATATTGTGTTATGGGCTTTGATGGAGAATTACGTGCCTGTAACCTTATTTTGACAATGGCAGATCCGCTCCATCCTTCAGTTTTCCGGTTGGCACTAGCCTCTGAATTGGCTCCTGCCGTCTCCCTCCTTGCCCTTCCCGTAAATCCATTCTTCACAGAAAAGCAAGAGTGTCCGTTATAGAACATATCTCAGTGCAAACCCTACCTGAGCCCACTGGTGTCTTCTTGCGGCTAGACTAAATCCTTTACCAAGCCAAAGAGGCCCTACCCAGTCTGACTTTCTTTTTGTTCTTTGGCCACACTGTAGTGGGTTGAATGGTGGCCCCCAAAACGTTTGTCCACATACTAATCCCTGGAACCTGTGAATGTTACTTTATATGGCCAAATATGTGATTAAGTGAAGAATCCTGACAGGAGAAACTTATCCTGCACTATCCAGGTGGGCCCAAAATGCAATCGCTTATATCCTTAGAGGACAGACACACAGAGAATGGGAGGAGGCGATGTGATCACAGAGCTAGGAATGGAAGTGACGCAGCCACCAGCCAAAGAACCCTGGAGTTACCAGAAGCTGGGAGACACAATGGATGGTTTCTCCCTTGGAGCCTGCAGAGAAAGTATGGTCCCACCACCTTGATTTTGGACTTTTGGCTTCCAGACCTGCGGTAGAATACATTTCTGTTGCCTCAAGCCACCGAGTTTGTGGTAATTTGTTATCGTAGCCCCTGGAAACAAAAGCACCTGCCATGACTATTATAAATCTACTGGTTCTTCTTGTCATTCAAGGCTCAGCTTAAATGCCATCTCCTCAGATGTGCTTGCCCTGATGACCTCAGGATGGCTCTGTTGACGCCTCATTTATTCTGTGGGTGTTTCCAGAAGGAGGGAAGGTCAAGTAATTGCATGCACGAGGAGAAGTAAGATGATTATTGAGAACTGAGGAAATGAGGCATGGGGAGGGTGAATAAGTTGTCCATTGTGGCACATTCAGCTGAGGGGAGCGGAGACGAAATCCATGCCATTGGACCCTGGAACCTGTGCCCTCTCTCACCAAGCTGTACCGCCCCTCCACAGTGGGAAAGGATACTGCCAAATGGCTGTTTGAGCAGCACAGGATATATTCTTTTGTCCCCCAACATACTTACAGAATTGCAGAGACGCTTGCCCATTTTATTCTTCTTACCTCCCTCTCCAATGGTCTCGTCCCTCCTGTTGAGCTCGTACCCAGGGGCAGAGGAAGCAGAAATGGGAAATGATCCCTTACTTTCACCCACCTGAAATCGCCATTCTGAAGGATAGCAAGACAGGGCCAATGGTTATTAAACCATCAAAACTGACAGTCCATAAGGTGCATAATTGGACATGGACTTACACTTTGGTCTGCTATTTAGCAGTGGTGATTAAATGTGAGTTATTGACGTGTTTGATCTGTGTATTTTCTTCTTTGCTTCAGCAGCTCACCCTAATTATTCCTGGAGAAACAATATTCCTCATCTCGGTTCCCCATAGATAACTGACAGAGTCATTGTTTCAATTTTGGCATTCATGTGTCAGAGTTAACAGATGTTTTGCAGATAGCGGGCTCAGAAGAATGGCAAATTGGGTCCATATATTTCTAGGATGTGTATATATTTTTGTAAGGTAAGGGGCAACAAGATAGCCTTGGGAGCGGGATCAACATCAACATTTAAAGGAACAAGTTACAGGTATGCAGAGCAGACCCATCATTTTCATAGGCCATTACTTTTATTGAGAGGACACCAATCTTAGTGATTAGCTTTGTGGCAAATTAAATACGGCCACAAATCCTTTGACTCTCTTCCTTTCAAGAGATGAGATCCAATCTCTCTCTCTCTTTAAATCTGAGCTGACCATGGTGTCTTGCTTAGCTAATAAAATATAGTGAAAATGATGTTCTGGGGTTTCTGAGGTTAGGTCATAAGGAGCGTTGTAGTTTCTGCCTTGGGTGCTTGGAACGCTCACTCTCAGGATGCTCCCTCTTGGATGCAGGTTCCATGCTGCCAGAAACCCGGGTTATACGTAGGTGCTCTAATCAAGCTCCCAGCCCACAGCCAGAATCAGCTGCCAGCTATGTGGGTGAGCCGTCTCAAACAGCCACACAACCAAGTTGGTAGAAAATTGCAGCCCCAGCTGACATATGACTGCAGTTGCAGGAGAAACCCCAATTGAGAACCACCCAGCTGAGCTCAGTCAACCCATGAAGCCACGAGACATAATAAATTGTGGTTTGAAGCCACTAAGTTTTGGGTGACTTGCTAGGCAGCCATAGATAATTAGAGCAGAATTTGGTACCTGGAAGAGGCACACTGCCATGATAAAAACTGAAATCATGGGATATTGGCTTTGGGACCGAGCAGGAAATTGTTATTGGAGGCTGAATAAAGGCATCCCTTATTTTGTAATGATGGATAATTTGATACATTGTTGTTCGTGGTAATGTGAAAAACAGGAATATACCTATGAAATAGCAGATTTGGCTAAGGAGACATCCAGGCAGAATATTGAAAGTGCCTACTGGTTTCTTTCAGGCTGGTATGTTAAGGTGTGATAGAGAGAGATGAGCCCCTGCCTGACTATTTCATTTCAAGCAAACTTGGATGAAATGCAAAGAAGCAGACTTGCTGAGTTTAGGGATACAGTTGTTTCTCATCCCCAGCCTCTCTAGTTGGGAAGAGTAAGACATGGTGTGAGGGTATTGATCATCTCAAAGGTATGGCTGTAAGGTACTTGTTAAGCTTTAGAAAGTTTTTTTTTTTTTTTTTTAAAGATTTTATTTATTTATTCATAAGAGACAGAGAGAGAGAGAGGCAGAGGGAGAAGCAGGCTCCCCGCTGAGCAGGGAGCCCGATGCGGGACTCGATCCCAGGAGTCTGGGATCATGACCTGAGCCGAAGGCAGATGCTTAACCATCTGAGCCACCCAGGCGCCCAAGCTTTAGAAAGTTTTAAGAGTATGGCTCATAGACCCTCTCAACTGGACAGAAAAATTTTAAAGAAATCTGAGGGATTATTCCATAACACCTGACTCTCAGCCCAAGGCAGCCAAGAGGCCTGTCTCAGAGGCAGAAAGATCTAAAGGAACATCACACTGATGTTCACTGCTTCACCATAAGGATGTGTTCAAGCAGAGTTTTGCCATTTGTTTATTCATATAGGCATTTCCTCATTCAACAAGTATTTATTGCATTGTTCTGTAGACCAGACTCTCTGCTATCCTCTGGAGACCCATGATGCATAAGAGATAGTCCCTTCCCTAGGGTCTCATAATCCAGTGGGGGAGACAGACCAGAAACAGGAAGTATAACCAGAGGGTGAGTCCCACAGTAGAGGTGATGTGGGAGTGCAGAGGAAGGGCCCCAATCCTGGCATCAAATCTGCTCCACCTCATGACAAAATTCTAGAAGGAGCAGCAAGTGGGACATGAGCTGTGCTCAGGAAAAAAGGACAGGCCGAGGACTGACAAAATGAGAGCTGCAGACAGAGGCCACAAACAGACCAGAGGCATCAGAGGACATGCCCTCACTGGCCTCCTAGAGGCCATCGACAGGCTCCCTCTGAGGCTCAGCTCTTGGAATCTGGTGAGTATATTCCAAGCCTCCCATGGGGCCTACAGAGAGGGAGCATCTCTCACGGGCATGGATATAAAGCAAAGCATCTCAACTATGTCTTGGTTTTGGCTCCAAAGATGAGTTCTGTGTGGGCGAATCTTTTTCTTCTTATATTCTATTACTTTTTAAATTGTACATGCTCTAAAACATTAAAAAAGAAGCTAAAATAAATTTCCACAGAGTTCAAAATGGCAGACTGTGATCAGAGCCAATGTCCTTTTCCTTCCAATGTTGGCTTGTCTACAAAGTGATCTCCCACTTGGTGAGGCTATGCTGCGCCCCCCATCTTCTCCTTCCTCCACTTCCCCTCGTTCCCACCCATTGAGGTTCTCATCAACTTCAGCTGCGGTCAAAGCCTAAGACCTGGGGTGAAATCTACCCTAGATGCTCTTTGAGGCTTGGTTGAGGGACTTTACTTGCATCCCCGTTTGGAAGTTGAATGCCCACATGGAATAAGGACCCAAGATGACATTTCTGTCAGTGATGGCTTGGAGCTCTCTCCTTCCTTACTCAACTGATTGTCTAGCCTGAGTCAGGAGCTAATTTTTCCCTGGAGTACTAACACAATGTGGACCAGCAGCCACGGCCAAGTACAGTCTGGGTGTAATGTTCATCAGCACCAATTGGTGAGGGTCCTAGTTTTGGTCTGAGAGCTCCCGGAGGACAGGAACCAGGCCCTCTTTCTCCATTTTCCAGCACCTAGCAAGCTTTCTGGCATCTGGAAGGGGCTCAGTAGTGTTGGTGGAATTCATCCTGGGTATTATCCAGGTAGACAACAGCCCTTAGAGTCACCGTATGATGAGGAGGGATTCTTCTACAGCTGAAGAATAAACATGATAATGGTGATAAAAGAAACTAGTACCATTTATTGAGCCCTAATGCTTTGTCAGGTGCTAGGACAAGCACTTTACAGGCATTAATTGGGACTCAGAACCCTTTGGTGTGTAAATATCATCACCCTCATTTTACAGATGAGTAAATGGAATCTCAGCATTGAAGAAACTGGCAACCGCCTGGTTGATGGGGCTTGGACCCTAGGATTGTCGATTTTGAAGACTTTGACTCTTATCCATGACATTTTGTTGTGATACCTGAGGCCCATATCTGCAGAGTATCCCAGGTTCCATGGGACAAAACTGATAAAGGACTTGAGGATCCGATCATACCCCCAACTCTCTCCCTATCAAGGCATGGGAAGCAGGAACCAGGCTTCACACAGTGGGAGGTTGGGTTTGGGTGACCAAGCAACAAAGAGATAAATGCCATCCAAATTCCCACTTAAAATAAGCAAAACAGCCCCAGGGCTCACATGGCCAAAGCAGAGGGCTGAGGGATTTGGTAGGTTTGTTTATTTCAGTCTGTATTTGACCTTGCACTACACTTTCCAAGCAACTCCCAGTGAATACAGAAACCTTTCCCCTGCCTCGGGAACATTTCCATACACACAGAAACACTGCACAGATGAGAAAAATTAAGATGTACTCTCCAGCTCGCCTTGCTGTATTATTTAAAACAATTACTGTATGATTTTGCTTTCACATAGCCATGGAAACCCTGCTGAAAGGATTTAATATAATTTATTGTGTGCAGCTTAAGAAGAAATCTGTTTCTCCAGTGCTGGAAAACAAAGCAAGCCCATTCCTCCCCGCTTCCGTACAAGGTGTGAGAGATGCAAATTGTGGGCCAGTGGGTGACCCCACACGGCAGGCAACTGAGCTTTCTGGGAAATCGTTCTGGAGATAAGTGGACCTGCTTCCTTTAGATATATGCAAAACAAAGCCAGTGCCAGAAGAATGCTAATCTCCTTTGATGTGCCCAGAGCTGATTTACCGTTTCAGAAAGGGAAACGCAGCTCTGGGCGGCAGGACCACAAAGCTTTGCAGTAAACACAACAGAGAAATTTCCCCTGCCAGGTTACCCCAGGAAACTGTCCATTCACTGGCTCTGCTTACAGGTAGTTCAGGCCTCCGTGATGGGATCCACGAAGGAGGGTAGCTGGACACGGGGGGCTGATGAGAGGGTGGGCTCACTTCGGAGCTTGCTGATACCTACAGCCCAGTTTTGTAGCTGTTCTAGAAATGGGTTGCTTATTACAAACCTGGCTGCCTATTAGGGGCTTGGAGAAAGACCGATGCTTAAGCCCCAGATCTTTTTTATTACATTAGACACCTTGGGGGGAGGGGGGAAGGCCCTGGTATTTTTAAAAAGCCCACCAAGTTACTGGGATGAGCAGCCAGGTTGCGGACCACAGCCCCAATTTTGTGCTTCCTTAGGCCCAACTCTTTTTATGCTTGCTTTCTGGTTCCCAGCAAGACATGTAGTGCCTGATGATCTGTAAGCCTCAAAGTCCTGCTTTAGCGTTCGACTCCAGTCTGCAGTTCAGCTCTTTCTTTCTGGTTTCAGTGGGTGGCAGGAAGAACACGGCTGAAGTTGGGGAAACTGGGTGAAGGGCTTCCCTGTACTATTTTTTGCCACTTCCTGTGTATCCATAAAAATTTCAAAACAAACTGTTAAAGAGAATTGCAGCTGAAGACTTGGGTTCAAATTCCAGATCTGATTCCTATTAGGTTTGGGACTTAGGGACATAACTTACCTTCCCTGGGTTTTTTCCTTAGGAAGATGAGGATAATTATATCTCTTTGTTGCATAATCGAAGGAGATGATAAAAGTGTAACACTTGGATGTTAGCTGGAGTCTCTTGGCCCCTAAGGGCTAGATGAGATTGTTCAAACCCTCAATCGACAGACCGTGGACCATCTGATTACTTTCTGAAGCCCCGGGAGTTTCTGGGCAACTTACAGCCTTGTGGTCACCTTAGGTCGTGAGCTCCTGCTTCCACCAAATTAGTCGGTTCAGGCACTGTCTCAACCCACCACTTGGGTTGTTGAATTCAAATGGGCAACTCAGTCAGTTCCCTTAACTTCCCAAACAAACCTCTCACAGAGGTGGTCTTGAGTGTATGGGACTTTACTGAAGTTTTGGGAAGATGAAGGGAATTACATTGGAGCTGCAGAAATGACTCACAACACAGTGTCCTACAATCCTGCTTCTCAAGTTTTTTGGCCGCCTCCATATGGGTTGGTCCTCACCTCTTCTTGCGTCTTCCCTCCTGTCTTTTTCCTTCCTCCCCAGGTTTCTCTGCATTTCTAATGTGGCACATTTAGCGATCTTGTTTATTTCCTTCGCTCTCATCTTTTCTCCAGAGATCTTATTAAAATATTTCCTGACACATCCAGCCCCTCCAAAGCTGCATGGAGCATCAGTAGGTCAACAAAATCCAGCCCTAACTCTAACCCGTTGGGATGGTTAATAGTAGGACAATGCTTTCAGCTCATGCTCGCGGTCCACAGCGTCCTCCGCCTTCTGCATCCTGTCAGACCCACGGTGGCCTGACAAGAAGGCCTCCCTGAGAATCCTCTCTCTGCTCAGGCAGAGTTCATCAGCCTCCCCACCTTGCTGCCATGAAATGCTGTTCATGCCTTCATTAGAATAGACTTCCCCTCCATTTGCATGCTGGCTCCCCGTGTCCCCCCATCCCTTGCACGAGCTGGTGAGCTCTTCAAAGGCAGGAGACACAGCCTTTCCATCACATGGTACAGTCCTGGTGCAGAGAAGGCACTGGATAAATGTTTGCTCAAAGTGGCAATGAATGAGTAAGCGCTCACCAAACAACAGTGCCGAGTATGCTAGTGTTATTTATTTTAATCTCATGCAAAACACGGAGTGGGCATTATCTCCTGCTCCTAATTCTTTTGTGATTGGTTAACCAACAAGGTAGGACTAAGGCAGCTGCAGGGTAAAAGCCGGTGAAAGGGAAGCCACGCTGGCTGCCTTCTCAGGGAGGGTTACGCTCAACTGGGAATAATAATGCGCCATCACGTTGTTGGAGCCATTTTGTTTAGAGCTTATAAAATGCTTTGCTTACTTTAAAGATGTCCTAGCAAGGATAAAGGATAGCACATGTTATCATCACATGCCAGTAATTACTAGTCTGCCCTTGATAGGGCAGGATTAAAATTCAGATCTTTAAGACTTCAGGCTCTGCTCTCACATACTTTCCCTGGGAATAATCCATTTTTGGAGAGAGAAGCTAAATAATTCCCATGGGCATGGATGTCTCTTAGCTGCAGAAGACAGAGCTCAGGTCCCAGCAGCCCTTTTGTCCTTCTCCTTCTGGGATCCTCTGAGCCTGGCCGGTGTCCTATTCAGACTTCTTAGCTTCCAGGTCAATGCAGGCGCTGGGGATGGAGGAGGACAATGGGCAGCTGCTGAGACACTTGCCAAATCTCAATGCTCAGGCTTATTCGGTGATGTTGGATTGAGACAGCCTGACATGTACTCACCTCTACTTCATAGAAACTCAGCCTATGCACACTTACTGAGTACCTTCTGTGTGCAGACGCACTGTTCCAGGTGCTGAGGATTCTAAGGTAAACAGGAAAGTCACGGTCCCTACCCTGAGAGTCTAGTGGGGAAGATGGACATTTAACAAATAAGTGATTAGAAACGTGCACATTGCTGTGAAGGAGAAGTGCTATGCAAGTTAAGGGAGCCGAGGACAGGGTCACCACGAGGGGCTGTGCAAACTGTAGTCTTTGTGAATGGCGCCCCCTGAGGTGTCTGGTCAGTAGGGCAGTCAGCCTGAGACGGAGGGAATAACATCCTGTCAACTGAAAAGATGAAAAAGATTGGCCAGGTGAAGAAAGGAGGACCGACATGTGCAAAGGCCCTGAGACAGAAAGAAGCTACGCACGGCCAAAGGACCGAAGGAAGAAGAGTGTGACTAAAGCAGAGAGCGAGAGGGACAGTGAGGTGGGCCCTGTGCTGGGAGAAGGAAGAGGAGCCAGATCAGGCTGGGCCTCACAGGCCACTGAGAGGAGTTTGAATACTATTGGGACTGCAATGGGAGAATGTTTTGAAGCTGGGAATGATATGATCTATGTTGTGCGGGCTGCCACTGGGGGATGAATTGGGGTGGGGGCAGCAACAAGATTGGAGGTGTAGACAGCGCTGCCAGATCAGTTTTCACCAGAGACCTTGGCTGCCTTTTCCTTCTCATTCTTACAATTGTGACAGGCTTTGCGATCCTCATAGCATTTTAAATTTGATCCTAGGGGCATTTGATCCTAGGAGGCGAGGGGGGCATTATCACCGCATTCCATACCTGAAGTAACTGAAGGTTAGAAGGAAAAGAAAAATGGCTTTCCCAAGATCCAACAGCCAGTAACTCCTGGAGCGGCTTCTCGAGTCAAATCAAGCAACCTGACTAATCCCCCATTCTATCATGTTATGCAATGTCCCAACGAAATTATATAATTACTTACTTTTTTAAACGCTAAGATGTAATCTAAAATTTCCGAGTCATGATTACCGTGCAGAAACAGAGAGAAAAATAAACACCAATGGAAGACTGATATTTTCCCTGGGAACGGCCCAGCTCACCCAAACTTCAGATGAATGAAGAAGGCTCTATTTCATCAGAATCACAGAGGCCCTCTCTTTCCCTCGTCTTTACTTACCCGAGTGTGGCCCACTGAAAAGGATCCAGTGTGCTCCGAGTCTCAGAAGATATATTTTTGCTCATTAATCCCCAAATGGAGGTTAAGACATAAACAAATCAACATTATTTAGACCGAATGAGGCAAACATTCCTTTCAAAGACTTTTGTTCCCTCTGGGAACATGAGCTACCTGAGCCTTAGCCACAAAAACATGTACTTTCTTTCCCTTTTAAGGAAATGCCACCTCATTGCCAAACCTCAAGCACAACATCCCAAGTGGAAGGAGATGTTTCAAGTATAGCAAGGAGGAAACTCAGATTCAAAAACCCCTCAGTTCTCTTCCACTGGGGACTCCATCTGAGACTGTCTGTGGATAGTGTTTAATGTTCTGCAAATCTGCTATTGAAAAGAGATTTTTGTTACAATTACATTATAATGTTTTTCTCCAAGATCCTTCCTTGTCTGGGAGCCAAGCTGCTCAAACCTTGAACAAATCATTCCCAGACTGAATTTCCAATGCCCTTGTTAAGAAGGAGGCAGGCGTGAGGGGGGGACTCAGGCTTATCTTGCCCTCGTCCCTGACACTGGGGCACACCAGATAAGTCATGAGTTTGGGGTTTGAGGACGATAGTATGCAATTGGCCCCTCTTTGCTTTTTTTGGCTCGAGTTTTGTCAGAATTAATTCACTTGGATTTGTTATTTTGCTAAAGTCTCTATGGAAATTACTAATCCAGAACATTACAAGCATAGTCCCATGAAGGCATAAACCTTAGATGTGGGCCAATATGGCCTTGTGGGAAATGAAGAATGGTACACATGAAGAGGGGAGTTTTTCAGCAAGTTGGGGTGGGAGGAGGGAGGGAAGGGACTAGAACCTGAAGCCACCATGGTCCCAAAGGCATGTTCAGTGGGAGAAGGTCTGGGTTTGTAAGGATGGAAGGCTGCCAAACACACCCTCCTTGACTTGGCTTCACTGCTGCCATGACCCTACCCCCATTTTCCCAGGGCCCCCATTCAGAGGTGGAAGGAAGGGTCGGGAGCAGCTTTTGTGTGGCTGCATCTGCTGGGGTTGGATCTCAGTTCTGGGGAGGAAGGTCAGAGAGGAGCGCTGTCTGTGGTTGTCACACGGAGCAGCTGTGCAGGGGCACCTGGACAATTCCCCAGAGCTCCACCCCTCCTGTCCCCACCTCCCCCCAGGACACATTTTCCCTCTCTCGGTGGCATTTGGTGATACCTCCGGCATTTACCACACTCACTGATGATAATCTGTGCACAAATTTGTATCCTGTAGGGTTTTTTGATTGCAAGTGACAGTAAGTGACTCTGATTAGCTGGGATGAGGACTTTTACCAGGAGGTAGATCAGGCCCTCGGAGAATCCACAGGACCTTTCAATAGTCTAGGAAACAGACAGGAGGCAAGGTGGCCCTGCAGGGCTAGACAGGGACACCCTGGGAGTGACTGTGCCCTCAGGATGCCAGCTCCAGGCTGGAGGGACTGTATCATGGCTCTTTGGGCCACTCACTCAAGACTCGGAAATGGGGGAAAGCATCTATTTATGAGCTTAGTCCTGCCTGGCTCCAGTCACACTGGGCCGTTGTGGGAGACTCTGGGGAAAGGAGCTTCTGGTTTCTCTATTCTGGGAAGCAGGTGCATGGATTTACCACCTTGCTAGACCAAAATCAGAACTGAATCAGGGTGTTGAGCAGGGAGTGGAGGAGAACAAGGTTCACTACACTTTTTCAATCTCTCCTCTGGGTCTGTGAGCCAGTCCAGGCAGGGGACCAGGTGATGGCTTTCTCCTCTTTGTATCCCCAGAGCAGAGCCCCAGTTTAATGCAAACATCCCCGAACAGGGGGCTGACTCAAAGGGCCTCAGACAGGAGGCTTGGGTTGGGCTCGTTGCAGGTTTGATTCCAGGAAGGGAGAGGCCCTCTGAAGGGAGGTGAGAGGTGTCCCCGTGCTCCTCCTTCTGAATGGCTGCTGATCATGAACACTCCTTTCTGAGGGAGCTTAGAAAACTGGGGCCAGAGGCCTCTAGGGAACCTGTGAAGAGTCTCTCCTTAATCCCTGGCCGTTGCCAATCCCAGCCATTCAGACAATCTCCAGGAGCAAGCGGAAGGCCTGCGTGAGTGTGGCTGAGAACCTAAGGAGAGACAGCATGCCTGCTTTGCTTCTCCCTGGGGATCTTGCTGTCCTGACGGCAAATGATGGCTTCCTGTGTCCCCTCCCCTAGGCCAGACCCCAGGGCTGCATATATTCATTTCTGAAACAATTAGAAAAAACACAGCACCTCATAATGATGGGTGCTTGAGTTAGAATTTTAACCCCAGCTGCGACTCAGGTTTTTTTTTTTTTTTTTTAAAGATTTTATTTATTTACTTGACAGAGACACAGCGAGAGAGGGAACACAAACAGGGGGTGTGGGAGAGGAAGAAGCAGGCTTCCCACTGAGCAGGGAGCCCGATGCGGGGCTCGATCCCAGGACCCTGGGATCATGACCTGAGCTGAAGGCAGATGCTTAACTGACTGAGCCACCCAGGTGCCCCTGCGGCTCAGGTTTTAATGAGAAAAGAATTGGCTCTGTGATGTTGGGGAAACCACATCATCTCCCTGGGCTCCTGTTTCCTCTTTTCCAGAGTGGTAGGGGCAGGGGGTGAGCTCTCAGTGTCTGTGTTCTCAACCGCCCACCACGCTAAATGAGCAGCCCCACTGCTTAGCCAGGACACGTCTGTTTGGGGCCGCACTCAGAATCTAGAGGCACAGCTGGTCTCCTCGGTGACTGCCATGCAACACCGTGGTAATCTATTTCCTGTGCCTGTTTTCTCCTGTAAAGGGCTCTGATAAGAGATCCCAGAGGCACCACGGAGCAGGGAGGAGCCAGGATTTTAACATACATGCAGTGACATTTAGGGCCATGTCAGCATCTCCAAGCCGAACTGACACAGATTTACAGCTCACAAGATGAGGCCTTTGGCTCATATCTTGCTGAAAAACAAAATGGAAATCTACCAGGAATCCAAAATATTCCTCAACAGAAAAGGAGGGACGCTTGGGACAAGTCAGGTGTTGGGTGGGCTGGAAGGTGGAGAGATTCCTGCTAACACTTGTCTTGGAGAGTCACGTATTAGGACCCCTCAAGGTCCTGACATAAAGGGAAAGGTTTCACTTTGTATAAACTAGCCTTCCCCAAACTTCTTTGAACATGAAATATTTTCTGTTCATGGAATACTCATTCACTGTTGGCAACTTTGTGTGATCTGTCTGCATGTACACTTTTGTACAGGGAACCTCCCATGTGTACCAACCCCAGGGCCTCTCCAGCCTCCTCTTAGGTTTGGGACATGTAGGCAGCTTGTAAAGAAATGACTCAGTTAATAAGGTTGTTGAATATTCTTTGAGCACTCACCATGGGTCAGGCACTGTGTCGAGTATAAGAAAGATAAATTTGTAAAAATCCATGGTTTCTTTCCTCAAGGAGCTTGTGGTCCGGTGGGAAGGGGACACATGAAGAATGACCCGAACTTGCCTTCAGTATTGCTAGGGATGGACTTGTGTCCCCTGTTACGGACCGAATGTTTGTGTCCTTCCCCCCAGATTCGTATGTTGAAACCCTACCTCCCAATGTGATGGTATTAAGAGGCGGGGTCGTTGGGAAGTGAGTAGGGTTAGATGGGGTCATGAGGATGGAGCCCTTGGGAATGAGGTTAGTGCCCTTGTAAGAGGCCCTGGCTTCTCTCCGCTCTCTGCCATGTGAGGACACAACCCGGAAGAGGGCCCTCAGCAGAACTCCACCCGTTCACACCCTGGTCTTGGACTTCCAGCCTCAGGAACTGGGAGAAAATAAATGTCTGTTGTTTATAAGCTGCCCAGTGTATGGCACTTTGTCACAGCAGCCCAGACTAGGACACCCCCAAATTCATATGTGGAAGCCCTAACCCCAGCGTGGCTGTTTTTGGAGATAGAACCTATACGGAGGCAATTAAGGTTAAGTGAGGGCAGGGCCCTAATTTGCTAAGGACTATCACCTTATGGAAAGAGGAAGAGAGGGATCACTCTGTCCACACACGCTGAGGAAAGGCCAGGTGGGGAGGACATGGGGAGAAGATAACCACCAGCAAACCAGGAAGAAGGACGTCACCAACCAACTGAGCTCTGCTGGAACCTTGATCCTGGACTTCCAGCCTCCAGAATTTTGAGAAGATAAATTGCTACTGTGTAAGCCACCCAGTCTATGGTTCTTTTTAGTAGCCCAAACTACATGCATGGGCAGGGGCAGAGGATCCGAAGTCAAAAGTGGGCGGCCACAGACGGGTCCGAACCCACAGCCGGGGGAGCCGTGGCTATTCCTGCCCTGTGCTAGCTGTCCTCAGCTGGGGGGCTCAGCATGGGCTCTCTGCAGACTCTGGGAAGCCAAGTCACAACTCCGCGTCCCAGCTTCCTCATCGGATAGGCATAGCTGACTCTCATCCTCTGTGATTATTTGGACCTTGTATTCATTTCCTAGGATTGCCATTAACAAATTACCACAAACTTGGTGGCTTAAGACCACAGAACTTTATTGTCTCTCAGTTCTGGAAATCAAGGTGCCACAGGCCATGTTGCCCTTGAGCCTCTGGGTGGAATCCTTCCTGGCCTTTCCTGGCATCCGGGGGCTGCAGACAGTCCCTGGAATTCCTTGGTTGGTAGCTGCTATCACCCCAATCTTTTCAAGTGGCCTTGTTCTCTGTGTGTGTGGCCATGTGTCTTCAAATCTCCCTGTCCTTAGCAGGACCCCACTCATTGAGTTTAGAGCCCACCCTAATCCTGATGACCTTACCTGGATTACATCTGCAAAGACCCTATTTCCAAAGAAGGTCACATTCACAGGCCGGTAGAACGTCAACATACCTCTTTAGGTGACACAGTTCAACCCACTACAGCCTTACCATAGATAGACAGGATCAACTTGCCCAAGGCTTGTTGAATCACCCCCATGTCATAAGCCAAAAAAGACAGATCATAATTGGCCATGTTCACAAACAACATGCCAACTGGAACCATGACCTTTAGCTCCTGACTGGTCTCCTGTTGCAGGTCTTTCGCTCTGCTATCCATTATGTTCTGTGCTCTGAGGAGGATCATCATAAAATACAAATCCAATCATGCCATGTCCTTGTCCAAAATTCTCTGGGGCTTCGCCTTGCCTCAAGCATAAGTGCTTTGTTCCATTGTGGAACATGCCAGCCTTTCATGATTTGGTCCCTGCTCAGCCCAGCTTGGGTTCAGGTCCAACTCATTAGAGCAGTGGACCATCGGAAGGCACATTCAGGTGGAGAGGAGACAATCATCACCTGCTGAAAGCTGCACAGTTGGGCCCGAGGAGGATAAATGGGATGAGGACTGCGGGTTGATGGAGGCCGCCCGAGAACGGGACAAAAAGGAAAGAAGTGACAGTGACCAGGTGATACGGAAGGTGTTGTGTGGGAGAAGAGGCTTGTCAGCAGGGTTCGTGTGGCACTCCCATCATTGCCACGTCTAGAGTGTGGCTGGATTGGAGTGCCGACCGTTGACCTAAGACAAGGGCCTCACCCCAGGTGTTCGGATAAGGAGGTGCCTTGCCCCCTTTCTCCTCTCAATGCCAGAAGGTGAGTACCTGGAGGTGAGTCGAGTCAGAGGGAGCCAGGTGAGAAAGCAGTCCTGACCCACCCCTGTCCCTGGACCCAAACCGCGGTAGCTATAGATCCAGTCAGTCAGCACTGGATGGCTAGCAGGAGAAGAACCTGGAAGCAAATATGAGCTGACCCCTGTGAAGTAGCATCAGGTGCTTCCACAGGAAACAAATAATGTCATGGCTAAAAGTGACAGAGTGTGCTTGCTCGCAGTTACTAAAGAAACAAAACCGTGTTATGTTTCTGCCCAGTGAGCTAAGACCCTTCCGTAGTCCTGTGGATGAGGAAACCAAGGCAAAACGATGTTGAATAGCCATGAGCTTTAGTTCTGAGGAAAATTGAATTGCGTGTGGTTCTCGGCCTATGACCAGACGCCCTGCAGATCTTAGCTTTTATGGTTTCAAACAGAGAGAAGGACCTGGACCAAAACGCTGGCATGAGAAGGATGCTCGTTAAAGCTCGCGTCGCCTCCATGTTGGCAGCTGCCCACCAGCGTTGCGACTGTTGCCCTGAGCGTCCGTCTGTCTGCTTGACCATGGGGACGACGCCGGGTGCATCGGCGATGAAGGAGCCAATGAATACTGAACGAGTGAAGTTAATAAACAGAATGGCATCCCTATTTCAAATTGCAGGAGTTAAAGGGAGACTTGGAGGGTAGGCTGAATAAAGGTAGTGATAAACCCGGGATTTGGAATATTTCCTTTGAGATGTGGGTTGTAATACACTTGGGTTTGTGAGAGAAGGTGTGAGAATGGTTGGACACCTTTAATGTGAGCTTGACCAAGGATGCGGGTGTGGACAGGGGGTAGTCTCTGGTTCCCAGGGAGCCCTCAGCAGCCTGGATTTGATGGTGACCAGTGACAACAGAATGCACAGTCCTCCATTTGCTGTTTGTGCTCCTTATGTCCAGCTCCTTATGTGCATTAGATTTGGTCTTTCAGAGATCCATGTTACGTGGAAGAAAGTGTTCATGTGGGTCAGTTCTGCTACAATAATACAGAAGAACCAGCAGGAGCTCAGCTTCGTAAGGCAAAATCCGAACTAAAAAGGCAGTGCTGGTCTTATGTCGCTGAAATTCAGCAAAGCACTGTGCTTACTTAGAGTTTTAGAGGGACATTCTTTCAATCCCAGAAGAAGAAATTATTCCCCAGCAGTTATCCTTGGAAGAGAAGCACTCTTCTTCTCTGGAAACGGTTTCCCAGGCTCCACCAAATGAAGGAGACAGGTGAGCTGTTGTGTCCCCAGTACTTCAGCGTCTGACACATAGTCACTGCTCGATGAAGTTGTGGGTAGAATGGGAGTGAATCTGGAATCCCAGGGGAGAAAAGAGCTCACGCATACTGGGTGCAGCACGTGGGAGCTCACGGACACTGACAGAATTCAGGGAGAGGATGAGGAACCAGCAAACAAGACCGGGAATGGGTAGCTCGCCAGGGAAGGAAAGCCCAGGGAGGGTGGTGTTCTGGAAGTCAGGTAAAGACAGTGTGACAGAGGGGGCATGGTTGGATGGGGGGACATGCTTTAGGAAGGGTCAGGTCAGGCAAGGGCTGAACAGGGCCCAGGTTTGAGACTCGGGTGTCATCTAGAAACAGTTTCCCTGGGGTGGTGGGAGAGACGTTAGGACCCAGTGCCTTCAGGAATGAACGAGAAGGGAAGAATTGAAGACAGCAGGAAGTTTTAAAGAATTTTGCTATAAAAGAGGGAGCAGAGCAATGGGGCCGCAGAGAGGGATGTGGGGTAAATTGAGTTTTCTATGGGAGAAATTATATTTATGTGCTAGTGGGAAAGTTCCAGTAAAGAGTGAAACATGAACAACGCAGGAGAGAGGGAGGACAGCTGCTAGAGCAAGGGAGGACAGCTGCTAGAGCTAGACGGGGAACCCACGAGGTGAGGTGGCAGCCGCAGGAGGGCTCCTGGGTGCGGGGAGGGGAGACCCAGCCTCTGGGTGCCCGTGCGGTGGGGGACGTGCGGGGAGGGCAGAATGTGCCATTGCTTCTCGGGTTGTTTCCATGTTCTCAGTGGACGGGGAAGCTGTGAGTGAGGAGGGGGAGGTGTTTGAGGAGGTGAGTGTGAAAGATTCATCTGTGAGATGAACGGTGTGAGTGTCCAGGGAAATGATCCTGCACGGGCTCTGGGAAGCTTTGAACAGAGCATCAGCGCCTGAGCAGGAAGGCGGGAGAAGAATGGAAGGAGGCCCCGTGGAGCCTGAAGGAACCCGTCCCCTACTCCAGGTCTGGATGTACTACCAGGGGAGCGGGGGTGGGGGGGGCACATGGCCTGCAGCGAGAGGCCCTCGGGGGATGCCTGCAGGAGGAGAGGCCGCTCACCGTCCATGCACGATCGCAGTGGAACCACCTGCCCCCTCTGTCCGTCACCCCCTTCCATGCTCCATGGCAGCCACCGTGTGGCCACGCTGTCAGTCGGTGCGCTTGCGCCCCGCTTCCCCGGCGGGAAGGCAGCCTCCCTCCTGAGGGCGGGGGCGCAGGGGTCCTGCCCATCGCTCTGTGCCCGGGACCCTGGGCACCGCCTCCTGCGCACTGGGCCAGTGGTTCTCACCCCTTTTATTCTCAGGACACTTTCACCCTCTTAAACATTGTTTAATATGGGCTCTATCTTGTCAATATTTACCATCTTGAAAATTAAAGTATGACATTTTTAAATACTTCCTTTAAAAATGTATTAGTTCATTTAAAAAATAATTAACCCACTGCATGTTAACATAGATAAGTTATTATTATGAAAAAATGACTATATTTCCCCAAACAAAAAACTGAAGGAGGAGAATGGCCTTGTTTTACCATTTTGCAAATCTCTTTCTGTCTGACTTAATGAGAGGCCGAGGGGTTCCCATATCTGCTCAGGCCTTCAATCAGTCATGCTACCCTTGGGTGTGGAGGCTCTAGAAACCTCCACAGGATATTTGTGAGAGAATGAGTGTGAGAGAGATAAATAATGTCTTAGTATGATGAAAATAGTTCTGACAACTTGCGTACCCCTGAAAGGGTCCTGGGGAATCCCTGGGGTCCCCAGGTCATGGTCTGAGCACCACTGTAAATGTTTGCTGATTGATTGACTGACCGACTGAATGAATGAATGAATGAACAAATGAGGGAATGACTCTCTCACTACAATGTGCTAACTGTTTTCTCACTGGGCTTCCTGCCACCCTCCAGTGCTCCCTCTCCGATTCACCTTCTGTGCTGTTAGAGAGCCACCTTCCCATTGCACTCTCTGTCGTTCCAGATCGAGTGCAAATTGGTAGCAGGACATCCGTGGTCACCAGGTCCGGCCCCTGCCCACCTTTTTATCCTCCCCACACTCCCTCGCCAGCCTCCAGCCATACATAACCATTTCTGCCTTTATTCATGCTGTTTCCACTGCCCAGAACATCGTTCCCTGTGTCTTCCTCTCTCCCCCACCCGCACACACTGTCTGGCAGATTTGTACAGCTCCTTCCAAGCCCTAGGAAAGGTCGCCTCTCTGAAGCCTTGCCTGAATGCTTGTCACTGGAGCCGCTGACAGACGAAAAGGTCCCTAGCCCAGACCCCACCACACAGAGCACAGAGACCCTCCGATTCATGGCTGATGACCACGGTGGGCGCACACGCCTCATGTGCCTTGTGCCTTTAATCCTCACAGAGACTCTGTGAGCCAGCCACGGCAGCCACAGTGTGGCCAGGCTGGGATGGAACCCACATGCCTTTAGGTGGGGGCTCTGGAGTCCAGCAGCTCCGAATCAAATCCTGACGAGCCTCGCCTGAAATGCCCAGTTGTATAAGGTTAGGCAAGTAACTAAATATTGCTAAGCCTCAGTACCTTCATCTGTGAAATGGGATGCTGATTGGACCTATCCCAAAGGGTTCTGTAAATCTTATCTTTTTATTTGAAAGAGAGAGAGAGCACAAGCAGAGGGAGAGGGAGAAGCAGGTTCCCCGCTGAGCAGGGAGCCCAATGTGGGGCTCGATCCCAGGACCCTGAGATCATGACCTGAGCCGAAGGCAAACGCTTCACCGACTGAGCCACCCGGGGGCCCCGGGTTCTGTAACACATTAATACATGACAATGGTTTAGCATAGACAGCCTCTAGCACATAGTAAGTGCTCAGTAAGTCCTAGCTCTTATTATTTAGTGCTACGTGTTCCTTAATTCTTATCCTCTACACTCGAAATGCAGGCAGATATTTATGCCACGTTTCTCTAATTGACGCTGAAGTCCTCAAAGCAGGAACTGTGTCTTGCAAATCTGTGTCCACCACGGCACCCCGCGCCCTGCGGGGCACCTCGTCAACGCTCGGGAAATAGCCCAGGAAGGCGAGGATGCTACACGGAGGCGCCGTTTACTGGACTCTTCCTTGGGGAACTTTTATCGGCCGTGTTGTCTACTGACCTGCACGCTCCAGTCAGCATCGTGGGACGGGCCAGAGGCTTGTCCCCAGACCTAATCTCTTCAGAGGGAACCTGCAAGGAGGTCTCACTGGGGGGAAAACGTTTGGGGAAGGCCGACGCTGAAATTTCCTTCGCGGTGTGCCCTTTGAGAGCATGCACACCTTCCAATGCTCAAGCAGCCGCGCTGCGCCTCGCGGCTGCCAGGGGCGGACTCTCTGGACGGCAGTCGTGCTCCCAGCTGCAATTCTGCGTGCGCCCCTCTGTGGCGGACTCCCCTGACAGTGCTCTCTGACCACGCTCGGTGGGAAGGAAGGCTGGGGGGTGGTGGCTGTGGCTCTCACTCATCTCCCTGAGCCTCTCAGAACTTCTCTTTGGGGAATAGCTGGGCCGGGTCTGACGTGGAGGAACGCCAGCTGTGCTCTCGGCCCCTGGCACACTCGCTGACCGGCCTTGCACACTCGGGGCATCGTCACTGCTGCTGTCATTGGGGGGAGTGTCACTGAAAGCCTGTTCTTCCTCAGGAAGCCTTGAGGGTGGGGTCGTGCTTCTCAGGCTGGAAGGCCGTAAATGGTAATGGTCAAGGGCGCCAGTATGGGGGGGCAGACAACTAGACACAGACCCCGGCTCTGCTTCGCTCCCCTGTGTGAGATTTCATGTGATCCCCTCAACCTCAGCCTCCTCGTCTGCAAAACGTGGATAAAGACAGCTCCCTCGTGGTGCAGGTGTGAGGTTTAAGGGAATTAGGGCAGATAAAGCTCCAGGATGTTCCTCACTACTTAGTAAATGCTCCAGAAATTCTACCTGTTATTAGGAGATAAGGCCACAGGATGAACCGGGCACATTTTTTTTTTCCCCTGGAAAATCAGTTTTTCTCGGAGAGTTGGGGAGAAGTTTTGAATTTTGATGATCCTAACAGAGCAAGCACACGATGTAAATATTTTATAAATTTAAAGATAAAATAGAACTTTTGGAGAAAATAAAATTGTGCTTTCAGTGTCTGTTTTGCCCTTTCTGACCCTGGCTCCCGAGCCCCAGGGCCTGGGGCCGGAAGATCAGCCTCCCCTGGCGTGGGGGGTACATCAGGTCCCCCTCTGCAGAGCTTTAACAAGCAGAGTCCCAGGCCCTGATCTCACTCAGAGGGACAGCACCCAGGAAGACTGTCCTCTTAGGGGAGGGAAGGGGCGGCTTTGCCCTCTCCTTTGGGGACCGCTAGCGCGTCGCACATGAGTCAGCAATTGATCTGCTGCCTGAGGCCAGAGCAGAACTGATCCAACAGGGAAGCTTGAGAGTGAGTCGGGGCGGTTTTATTCATTTCTCTACTCTGAAGTCCTTCAATACCACGAAATCTTTGTATCCCCAGAACTCATGCTCTAATCATTTCTTCTGTGTTTGAACTCACTCCAGGGCTTTGCTCGGGCTGCCTGCAAAGGCGGGTGGAACTGTTAAGAATGCAGCAATGACCTCACCTGCTGCTTGGCTTGTAGCACACGTGGGTGGCAAGGCCTGAACGTATGGTTTTCAGTGGCTCCTTCAGGGTAATTAGATGCTAGAAGACAACTGAGACCTACAGAGGCAGGCTGGGTGGCTGCCGCACCCCATCTCCCCGCAGGGCTCCGCGGCTCGCGGCTCGCGGCTCTAACACGTGGGGCACGTGACAACGCAAGGTCTCCACCTCCCTGGGTCATCGGAGGTCTATTTAACGTCAATTACGACAAGTTCTGAACAAAGGATTCCTATAAATCTGACACATCTGGTTAGGAAATGTATTTATTTTGTCAGATTTCTTGAGTAGTAGCGTTTCTCCATTCAGACTGAATGATGGCATTCAACGTGCCTACTTACTCATCTTGACAGCTAACAAGATAAACACGTCAGCATGTGATCTGCCAAATAACGTTTCCATGCAGTTCAGATAGAAGTCGCCAGTGGTGCGTGCTTTGGAAAAGGGATGAGTGCTGCATTCAAGGTGGGAGCTGCAAAGCAAATCTGTTTCTGCCGGCTCTGCCCCGATGATTGCCTCCGGGGGCCGGGTCGGCCAGGCCCGTGCTCCGCTGGCGAACTCAGCGTGAAGCATCGTGATGTTGGAGGACCCCCCACAGAGAGCTGAGAGCCTGGGCAGGGGTCCTCTGTGGGTAGAGGCTAAAGGCACAGCTGATTTGCAGACTTGGGCACTTGCTCTGTCTATGGCATTTACACAGCCACAGAGGTGCCAGGAGCTGTGGCACAGGACGTGCCTGGCACCCGCCAGACTGCCTGGAGAGCCATGAAGTCCCCTGGGAGGACCTCACAGTCTCAGAAGGAACCTAAAGGATGCCTGGGGCTCTGCAACACAACAGACACGGGTCGCAGTGTGTGATCCCTCGCATCACTCATCAGGGATTGGCTTGTCGGGGATCATTGCACCAATCTCTCCATTTCCCCGGGGTCTACATCGGCAAAACAGGGCACTTCCGGGTTCATGTGGTCCTTTCCCTCACCTCCGTTCCTGTTGATGGGTGCCCATGGACAATAGGATGCTTCCAAGTTCAAGGCCTTGTGGATCTGAATTTGGAAGACATGCTTTCACAAGAGGGTCACGTCAGTGCCACGGAAACCTCATGCTTCCCAACGTCTTGGTCAAATTCACTTCTGGAGCCGACCTGATCTGACCCCTTCAAGATGGCTAAGCCTCAGCCCATCGGCCATGGCTCTGGACTGAGTCTTGGTGCTGAAGGTCTGGTGTTGAGGAATAAAGACCAGAAGGCATGTCACCCACAAATGGGCTGGGGCTGTTGGTTCTGTTATATGCTGATTTCCCTCCTCCCCTTTAGGGCTGAAGCCTGTCACCAAAATCAAAGCATGGGTCCTGACTCACTAAACTGTTCCATCTCCTCTCTGGGGTGGCTACTAGGTCTTTTCCTGCACACCAGGGGAGTGGACTGATGGTCCAGTGCCATTTCCAAGTGTCACCCACCGTCTGAACTCAGGCCATTTTGTGTTCTGCAGCCTTTGAACAGCAGAATAGCTATGTACTGAGTCCTTACTAGGTGCTAGACACTGTTCTAAGCTACATATCTATCTCACAACAATCCTATGACAAAGGTACATTATCTCCATTCATTCATCAACTTAGATATGTGCTGGACTCTATCCACAGGTAAGGAAGCTGAAGCTCACCTGTGCCAGGTGAAAGATAGTAAATGGCCAAGCAGGTAAGAATTCAAGCAGTCAGACTCAGGCTCCTGGTGCTGCATGAACCACTGTGCCTGACCACCTTCTCTGCTGAGCTTAGGGGCCAGCTTCCAGCAGGCCTGTGTGGGCAGCCCCGGAGAACTTCCAGTGGTTACAACTCAGAGGCCTGCTGCCCCGCATCCCCGGATGGAGCTGGAGTTCCTCAGAGTTCCTGTGGGGAAGGGGCGGGGGCTCAGACACCCCTTTGGCCTGGGTTATTCCAGTCCTGCCGTGGAGAGCGTCCTCTCCCAGACCACCCTGGCCACGTTTTAGAACTACTACAATTCATTATTTGCAGTTAATATGTTTTTTTCTAAAGGTAGCATTTAATAAATATTTCTTTTTATGGAGGTAACATTTATGGTTAATGGTTTTCTATTTACAGTAGTGATATAAAATTTGCTTCGTAACTAAATGGATTTAAGTTTTTTAGGCATTTAAAATATTCTGGTAAAATATACATAACATAAAAATTACCGTCTTAACGATTTTTAAGTGTACAGTTCGGTAGTGTTAAGTACATTCACATTGTTCTGCCGCCAACCTCCAAAACTCTTTGTATCCTGCAAAATTGCAACTCTATACCCATTAGACAACTCCCCATCCCTCCCTCCCAGCATTGTCTGGCAGCCACACTCCTGACTTCTTTTTCTATGAATCTGCCTAATCTAGGTGCCTTATATAAGGGAAGTCATACAGTATTTGTCCTGTGGCTGGATTGTTTCACTTAGTGTAATGTCCTTAAGATTCACTGATGTAGGATGTTTTTGAATTTCCTTCATTTTTAAGGCTGAATAATATTCCCTTGTATGGATATACTACATTTGTCCATCCATTCATCCACCAATATTAACGGACACTTGGGCTTCCACCTTTTGGTCATTGTGAATAATGTTCCTATAAACATGCATATACAAATATTTGCTTGAAACCCTGCTTTTCTTTCTTTTTCTTTCTTTCTTTCTTTCTTTCTTTCTTTCTTTCTTTCTTTCTTTCTTTCTTTCTTTCTTCTTTCTTTCTTCTTCTTTTCTTTCCTTTTTGTATATATACCTATAAGTGGAATTGCGGGTCATATGGTAATACTATTTTTAATTTTTTTTTCAGGAACCACTGTTTTTTACAGTGGCTGCACCATTTTGCATTCTTGCCAGCAATGCAGAGGTCTAATTTCTCCACATATTTACTAACATTGGTTATTTTCTGCTTTTTAATGGTTATGATCCTAATGAGTGCGAGGTGGTATCTCACTGTGGTTTTGATTTGCGTTTCCCTAATGATGAGTGATGCTGAACATGTTTTCATATGCTTATTGATCATTTTCATACCTTCTTTGGAGAAATGCTTACTTGTCATGGGACCATTTTTTTTTTTTTATTTTAAAGATTTTTATTTATTTATTCAACAGAGACAGCGAGAGAGGGAACACAAGCAGGGGGAGTGGGAGAGGGAGAAGCAGGCTTCCCGCTGAGCAAGAAGCCCGATGCAGGGCTCAATCCCAGGACCCTGGGATCATGACCTGAGCCGAAGGCAGACGCTTAACGACTGAGCCACCCAGGCGCCCTGGGACCATTTTTTAATAAGGTCATGAAGTTAATAAGTTTTTGAAGCACGAATTCTTCTGGGAGAGGCAACAGACCTCATCAACTTCATTGGTTCAGTTGACAGAGTTCATTAGTGTTGGCTTTAGAAAGAGACTGTGTTAGGGACATAGAGTATGTGCATTGGATGACATAGGTGGGCAGGCAGATAATGGGCAAGCAGAGGTTTGTAAGAGGTCAGGGGGCACGAGGCAGAGAGAGGTGTCCTGTGAGCTCTAGGAGAGAAACAACAAATGGGAAGCAGGAGAGAACCCAAAATAAATTTCATTGCCTTCTCAGTTTTGCCAAAGACTGATCAGGCTTTTGGGGATCCCCAGAGAGAAGTGGGGATGAGAGTCCTGTGGGTTATATATATATTCAGTCCCTTGCTAGGTTTCAGGACAGATACAAAAAGGCCTATAGTGAGTGAGAATTCCCCTCACTTGGCTCAGGACAGCTTAGCCCAGGTGTCCTACCACCACCTGGAGACCCCTTCCTAGCTGTATAGATGTGGTGGGTGATGTGGCGGGAGGGGAGACTCGGAGCTGGGCTCCTAGAATGAGCATGCTGACTCTCTGGATCTTCGTCAGGTAGTTTTCCAGAAGGCCACGGGGGGGGGGGGGGTGTTGGAAATGTGTGGGGTTCTTTGAGCTGGAAGATGCTACACACTTAGGGTATGGGTCGGAATGTTAATGGGGGGGGCCAGTACCATTCAGGACACATTGTCCTGCCTGAGTCCCAACATTGTTCCCATTGAGAAATGCTGGTTCATTCCTTAAAAGGACAGCAGATAGAGCAGAAAAGGGCACAGTCCGCCCTAGTGACTGACAACCTGCACTGGACTCCCTGCTCTGATACTTGCTGGGCTGCTTTGTGCGAGTTACATAACCTCTCTGAGCCATGTGCTGCTATCTGCCCCAAGTGAACACGGGCTTGGCGGCTGCTTTGAAGAGAGCTGATGGTTACCCCATCATTCGGTAATGAAGAGGTGACCCTCCAACTGTGCCTGAAGGCTGACTTATGCTGGGAAGCAGCGCTGGCCCGCGGGGCCCTGGGAATGGGTGTGTCAGCGAGTCACTCTCAGCCTCCCAGTGGCAGAGATGGGGGGGTTGGCAGGCAGAAGGGCTACATCAGCAGACGGGGCAGTGCCCACCCACTTGTGTGGGCTCTGGCACCGGTCCCCTTGGCCGTGGCTTCCCAGTGCCCTAGGACAACCCTGCCTGGGTCAGAGCAACGGGTAATCCCAGCCCTTTACAACCCCCCCTGCAGAGGCAGCTCTGTCTCCAACGGGGCCAGGGCCCTGGGGGTTCCACCTGTGCCTTTCCAGCTCAGAGAGAAGCTCTTGGGGCTCTTGTTTGATGAGCTGCCCTGGTGGCACTCAATTACAGCCCAACTCAGCTGAACGTTTTTGGTTTCAGGTTATGAAACGAATACCCACTGAGCCCTGGATGCCCAAGCTCTGAGGCTGTTCAGATTTCACAACATCACTCTTGAAAAATGAAGTGACAAAGCTCCTGTCTTATTCGGATCCTGTCACTCCCCTGTGTCATTGCATTCTTTCCTCCAGTTATGATTTTTGGAGAACGCTTCCTCACACCTTTCCCCCACCTCCCGTCCACTTGCATGTTCTCCCTGCACCAGAGAGCATGCAGCGACCTAGTGGGATGGTAAAAATCCGGTGGGGGAGGGTGCTGTAGCTCAGGGCAGTGTGTGTCATGGGCTGGTTAGTTGTGTCCAGGATTTTAGTGGCAGGACATTCCTGTCTTCCTTCCTGTGTTAAAGCCCATTTATCAACGATGTTTCAGGCACTTGCTAATAAAGTTCTGTGATCTTGTTCATCTTATGGAGGCTCCATTGAGTTAGGTTCAGTTCTCCGGGGGGAATGGGGGCAACCCTCTCTTCATTTGCAGACATAGGAGAGGAAAGCTGTGCCCTCCGAGGATAGTCACTTGGTGGCTGTGCTCTCTACTCATCGCAAACACATGGCAAGGTCGCTACAAATAGAAATCCCAAATCTTGGAAAAGGCACATTGTTTGGTGAAGGTGATCAACACATTGTTGGAGAACTGTCGGAATCACATACAAAGCCATCGACAAATGTTGCTTGGCAGGGTCAGGTCAGTTAACAATGAAAGAAGAGAAACTTTGCAAGGGGAGATGATGAAAGGTGGTTTACAACATAGAGTATGACAGGGTAAGAAAGGGCTCTGGGGAACAGGATGCCAAGCTCAGACATCTCTGCGATGCTTTGTGGAGGTCTTCATTATGATTATGCTGTAATCCAAGTGAGAGAGCTATTGCGAGGATTAACTGTATTCTGACCGGTAAAGTGCTCAGAAGAGTGCCTTACCCACACTCAGTGATCTATGAAGGTTAGGGATGGTGGTGGTGGTGGTGGTGATGACTCTTATGTTAGTGAATAGCACTGTCTACCCAGTTATTCAATCCAGTCAATTCCTAAGACTTGTGAATTCCAACTACTCCCTTAATTTAATTTCTCCATCCCGCATCCAGGCCACCTCTCCTCTGCCTGTCATCCTGTCCCCACGTGGTCTCCTTGCCTTGTGTTTGCTCCTTCCAATCCATTCTACCTCCTGTGGTCAAAATGCTCTTTCCAAGACAGAACTCTGAATTGGCAAACCAATTTATGTTCCTTCTAGCATTGTGTGAGCATACCTATTTCCCAAACTTTCACTGGCATTGTTTATAATTATTTAAAACACATTTTTTTGGAAAAATGGTATCATTTTATATTTCATTTCCTTGCCACAGTTGAACTTTAAAAAACACATGCTTGCCATTTTATTACTCCCATTGTATAATGTCTGTTCGTCTCATTTGCTCTGAGAGGCCTTTGATATTATGACACAGTAAATGTTATCTGTGATCTGAAGCTCAGTTTTGGAGCCTGGCAACAGTTGCCCTGGCTGGCCCTGGCCCTGGGCTTGGGGCTGTACAGAAAAGCTCCTTTTATAGTTGCTTCCGATGGTACAATGTCATGTGCCCATCTGTTTTAATTTGGCCCAGCCCATGAGGACGTGAGAATAGGACCCCTTGAAGCACCCAATAACCGTTCACTCAGCATGGCCTGTTCCTCATCCCTGGCTCACTTGTACATCATGCTCCTTCCGGGTGGCCATTTTTAGCTTAGATGACCACACCATTTTGAAGCCTGCTGCTTTTGGGGGCTAAATATAATTTCTCTGGGAAAGGGGCCAACTGCGACAGCTTATTTCCGTTTGGCCTGTGTCTTGAGGCAGGACTGAATATGAGAGGAAGTGTGGAGCCAGCATGAAGAAACAGTGTGGCGCCACCGAGCACCAACCACCACCGCACACAGACCTTCTGGTGGCAAAGGGGAGCCAGAGGTCGAGTGAGTGCACCCACTTTTAGCCCCCAGAGAGTACAGGCAACTTAGGCACGAGAGGTTCTTTTGGTCTGAAATGACAGGGGTGTTTGGGTGTGTGCCTACTCAAACCATATTAGAAGGTTCTGCCTGAATTCCATTGCTCATTCTGGTAGTTCATACTACTTGGGATAAAACAGCCTTCCATGACCTAATCCCTGAACTTCTCACTCTTGACACTCCCCAAATCCCAATTACCATCCTCACCTCTCCAGCCGTATTGAACAACTACAGTTCCCCAACTGCATCATGCTATTTTACACCTCTATGCTTTGGCACCTATTATTTTCTCTGCTTGGGTTACAACTGGAAAACGTCTACTCATTTTTTTTTTTTTAATCCCAACCCAATGCTCCTTGACCCACCCCAGTAGAAGTAATTAGTCACTCCTTTGTTTCAGTATGGTTCTCAGTTCGTACCTTTGTTGTCGTAGCACTAAATTTTCCGTGCTTGTGTCTCCTCTGTTGGAGAGGTAAAACCTTGAAGGCAGAGACTTCACTCATTTATTTGTTCATTCATCCATCCATCCATTCAACAGACATTTGCTGAGCACCTGCAAACGTAATGTGGCACTCTTCCTTGTTGTTGCATACCTTCTGCAGGGCATGGCTCTGGAACAGCAATGCTCAAGAATGGGTGGTGAATAGTATTGAGTTGAGAATGGCTACATAACTCATTCCTGGCATTGGAGGATTGCCTTCAGGTGCAGCATATTTAATCACCTTGAGCTTTGTGGTCTCATTGTATGTGGAGGATGTGTCATTTCAGCCCTCCACCCCACCGTAGGACTCCTCACCACGTCCTGGCTGCCAAGCCTTCTTCTGCATCCAGATCTGCCAGATACATCCAGGAGAATGACTTGGACTCACAACTTCTTCCCCCACCACTGACTTGCTTTCCCAGTGGAAATTATGTGTCATGTTGCACCCAGAAGAGCCATAGTGTACCCACATCATGGCACAACTATGGCCAAAATACTTGGAGCTGTGCTAGGAGAGCATGATACCAATGCATAGCAGATAATAGGAAGTGGGTGTTGGCAATGTTGTCACCATGTTTTTAAAAAAATAATTACTTAATTATAAAAGAGAGAGGATTTTAAGATCAAGTCACACAAAGGTGGTTTGAGTGACTCAAGTCCAGATAGAATTTGGAAAGACCTATAATAGGTGACGTTGGGGAGGGAAGGGAGTGAGTGTGAGTGCGGAACAAAGAAATGAGAGACACACTCTGCCCATAAACCATTCATAGGAGCGTGGGCTGTGCTTTGTCTTTTGGATGCACTGGCCATTTGGGCACTCCTGTTTTTCTTTAGGTTTCCCAGATTCTGGACCCCCTGGTTCCTCCCTCCTTTGAGTACCTCTGCCCTCTGTTAGCCTGGTCTGTTTCCCTGACAGATCCCAAAAAGCCTCACTAAAGGAAACTGTTTATCCTCAACTTGGTCTGTGATAGAACCCCACATTGACCATTAGGCATAGGACAGAAACTTCTAACTATTCATTTTAGTTAATTATTTGTTTTGTAGGGGTTTTTTAATTTGCTTTTTGGGGAGGGTCTTTTTTGATATTTGTGTTTGAAATATATTTTATGCTACTTCCTTTAAAAAAGAGATTATCCAGGGGCGCCTGGGTGGCTCAGTCGTTAAGCATCTGCCTTCGGCTCAGGTCATGATCCTGGAGTCCCAGGATCGAGTCCTGCATCAGGCTCCCTGCTCAGCAGGAAGCCTGCTTCTCCCTCTCCCACTCCCCCTGCTTGTGTTCCCTCTCTCGCTGTGTCTCTGTCAAATAAATAAATAAAATATTTAAAAAAAAGAGATTATCCCTTTACTAATATCTAGTTCTGTGCTTCATCTTTTTTATGTTTGATGAGTTTTATAACATTAAAATATAATGCTTATTTTCTACACAACATTTTCAAATGTATTTTTGGAGTGTTTGTACTAAATGATGATTTTCAGTGTTGCTAAACAGAAGTCTTATCGGGACGTCCTAAGGACCCAGAATCTCGCTTTAAGTTGCTATCCAAAAACAATCATTGTCTTTATAAAGCCCAGTGTTTCATTTTGGAATCTTTGTGGGAATGTTGGAAAGACCCCTCTGCCCCCTCCTCTGGGCCCACCCATCCCAGAGGCCCGCCCATGATAGGCGAGCTTCCCAAGTTCTCAGGCGGGTGGCCAGGGAGTCTGACCCCATGGACAGCCAGGTCGACACTGCTTCCTACACAGTGGGATTGTTCTGTAATCAGCCCTCTCACCCAGGCAGAAGTTCCTACGTGGCAAGCCAGTCCCAGTGATGCTTGTCACTGGGTGGTGACAACTCTAGGGGAAAAGTCACATCACAGTCCAATTTGGAAGGTCACTGAGTCACTCACTATTAAGTTTCCAAATCCCAAGTGTGTGAGAAGTTAGTCACCGGACATCCTGGGAAATATGGCACACACTGGTAGATGTGAAGTAAAGGTCCATTCAAGCAATTCACCCTGTTAGGTGTGATTACCCAACTCTACTGAAGATCCCACTCCAAGCACTAGGTCAAGTGAAAAACGGATGTGAGCTCAGACTTTACCTTAAAATATATGTGCTTTTACTTTCCATTTCATAGAATGAAATTCATAGGTGAGGTAGCAGTGTGTATTGGATAGGACCAAGGGCTCTTGAAGCCAGACAAAAACCCACTTTAAAGCCTTACCTCTACACTTCTTAGCAGGGTGACCCTGGGCATATTGTTTACCTCCCTCAGCCTCAGTTATTCACCCAGAAAATGGAGATTATTATGCTCTGACCTCATAGGGCTGTCAAGCAGATTTGAAGAGACAAACGTATTTAAGTGGCAACTGGTGGATAGCACTCGATAAACAGTGGGGAGATAAGGAAATGAAAATGGGCCAGGCTTTTGAAAGAAATGGAATATCGATGACATGTTTTCTGGTCTAATTTAGGTCTCAAGATTTCTTCTCTTACTTGGTGTCTTGTCAAGTTGCCCTCCTTAAGTCAACAGGTGCTGGCCACAGTATGTGGAACGGGGGTGGGGGTGGGGGTGGGCATCTCCCTTTATGATTGCCCTAGCTAACAGACTCCATGAACTGAGGTAACTTGAAGACATTCTTTTAGAGTTAATATAGTTTAAATAAAATATTGGTCTAGATCAGGAATTAGAAAAGTTTTTCTATAAAGGACGAAATAGAAAACATTTTAGGCTTTGTGGCCCATATGATCTCTGCCCCAGTGACTCTGTTTGTAGCATGAGGGCTGTCATAGATAAACACATAAATGAATGAAAATGGCTGAGTTCTAATAAAACTTTACTTGTGGACATTGAAATTTGAATTTCATGGAATTTTAATGTGTCAGAAATATTCTTATTTTTTTAAGTGACATTTTTAAATGTAAAAAACAGGCCATACAAAACGAGGTATCAGGCTAGACTGGGCCCATACACCCCTGGTTTAGAATGATATTTTGTTAAAGATAAAATTTGGGTGTCTCCTGGCCTGCTTTAGCTTCCTTCCTATTAAGCATGTGTGGTTATAGAATGTTGACTCCATGCCTGTACATTACCAGAACTTCAAGAAGAGATCATCAAATCCATCCTCATAGTGAAGGTTTCAATACTCTTCTCAAGTGACCCATAAATAAGGTACGCATATCCTCTTTTATCTTTACTCCACGCTGCAAGGTAGATTTTATTATTCCTACTTTCCAGTTGAGGAAACGGAGGTTCAGAATACCTACTTAAGTTCCATAAGATCATGTGCTAAAGAAAAGGTAGGACCAAGATATAAACCAGGATTGTGTGATTTTAAAGCCCAGGCATTTCGCACTGCTTTTCATGGCTTCCCTCACCCCCTAACCTCATAAGCTTATGGCAGAACAGAAGGTCGGGAAGGGCAGGCGCTGTGTTAAACATTGACCTCACTTTTTAGAACCCAGGTCAAGGGTTTTTCCTGGGAATTTGGGTTCTGTTGGGGCAACACTGAGGAAGTCGGATTACATGCCCAGTGACTGAAATAGCTATTTATATTTGGTGTTGTTTTTTTAATCACATGAGCAAGCATTACTATTAGCCAGGAGTCAATGGCCACCCACGGGGAGAGACACCCAGCAGTGAACAATAATTACTGAGGTCATAGATCACTTTGGGGCATAGCTGACACGGGGGTCTTGTCACTGACAGAAGCGACGGGCACGCGAGTCAATGAGGCTGAGCCACCCTGGATATAGTTCAAAAGGCTGTCTGCGTTAAAATGATGTCAATTACATGGAAGGATTCAGAGACCAAACATCTAGCTTTGGAAAGGGCTGATTCAGGAAAACTGGTTTCTGATTAGACAGAGCTGTAGTGGTGGTAAGTGGTGACAAAGGTTCCCTGGGAGAGTCATCTGGCTGTATTTGACTTGAGTGTAGAGCAAGGAGGTCAAGTGACCAACCTGAATTGTTCTAGAGGCCATTAACCAGTCTCTTCTAAGAAGAAAAAGATAAAAGGTGGGGGAGGGAAGGAGGAAGGGAGAGAAAGGGAGGGAAAGAGTGGGGAGAGAGAGAGATGAATGGGTAAAAAATGAGAAACAAGCAAATTGTCCTAGAGGCCATTAACTAGTCTTTTTTCTAAGAGAAGAGAGAGAGAGAGAAAAAGTGGGTAAAAAGTGAGAAACAAGCAAAATAGCGAGAAAAACTTGAGGTTTACCATAAGCCGGCCTTGGAATAGCTTCTAAAAGGAAGTATGTATGTGTTTGTTGTGGGAGAAGCGAAACTAGGGTGTGGTGGGGAAGTAAGACAGAGATGGGAAGGCAGCCGAGAAAAGGTTCATCATTGAGCAAATAGCACTGTGGACACACAGAGCGTAATCCCCCCCGCGATCGCTGGCAGCCAGGGGTTATCCTGCCTGAGGAGCAGGGAGCTGAGGGGCGAGGAGCAGGGAGCTGAGGGGCCAGCAGCCGGTCAAGGGCCTTTTCCCAAGCAGTGGGTGACCGCTGACCCCCCAGGGCTCGCTGGCAGTTGGAGTTGGGCTGGCGATTATGGCGATGGTGAATGCCGAGGGGATGAGGCCGAGGCGCTGGGACATCTGCAGCAGGCGCGCTCCCAAGAGCCATCTTGGAAGTGAAGCTCTGAGGGTTAGGGTTTTACAGGTGCACACGCTGTGAGCTAAACAAGAAGGGGTGGCGGGGGGGAGAAGAGAGAGAGACTAAAGCCGTAGAGAGGAAGGACGGCAATAGAGAAGAAAGCAAGTCTGTGATTGACCAAAGGTGTCCGTGTGAGGACCAGAGCAAGAGAGTGGAAGTCTGGCATTTTCTTGCCTGCTGCCCATTCCCATGAGAAAAGAAAACTGGATGTGGTCTGTCAGGCTCCATAATCCAAGGACTCCATGTTCTCATGCTGGTATCATGCTGGCTGATAGGAAGATGGGTGGTTTTCTCCTTCCTGAGAGAGGGGCTAGACATGGGAGAGCAAGTTTGCAGTGTCAGAAAACTCAAGGCCACTTTCATTGGCGTGGAAAGCTCCACAGATGAGGAGAAAAAAGATCCTCAGAGGCTTCCTTTTAAGAGGTCTGGTAGTGAGATTGTTTTTCCCAGATGAATTCCTGGGCCAGTATAAACTTCTGCTGGGGCTGCTTCTGCGATTCCTCTCTCCACCCCTTCTCCAAGAATGAGCCCAGCTAAGGCTCTTTCCAGACAAGTTCAGCTTGTGGAAGGAGTTCAAGGAGTCAGTCTCATGCAGGGCTAGGGTGTCTCTAGTCGGCAAACATGTCCCATTCACCCACTGGCTCTTGGAGTGGGCTCTCTCAGGTGTCCACAGCATAAGCTCTCTCCAAGCAGTGGGGCTTTGGTTTTTGCTGTTACCCAGGGGATGATGTGAACTCCTCTGAACTCAGGGCATCAGGGGAACTGAGCTGTGGGAGGCCGAAGCGTGGCCCCCACTGGAACCTGATTTCATGTTACTTGATTTGGAAAAAGGGTCTTTGTAGATGTCAATGAAGGATCTGGAGATGAGGAGATTATCCTTGATTATCCAGGCCCTAAATGGCATCCCAGGTGTCCTTAGAAGAGAAAGGTAGAGGAGGATTTCACATGCACAGAGAAGGGGATGTGAGTGGAGCAGAGATTGGAGTGGTGCGCCCACTGGCCGAGGAATGCTGGGAGCCACCTGAAGCTAGACGAGGCAGGAAGTGGACCTCTGGAGGGAGTATGGCCCTACTGACACTTTGATTCTGGACTTCTGGCCTCCAGAACTGTGAGAATAGATTTGTGTTGATTTAAATCAAGTTTGTGGTAATTTGTCACAGCAGGCCCAGGAGACAAATATAAGAGTCCGTAACCTTTCTGATCATAAGTTGATCTGGTTACAGACAACCTGTGGATTGAGTTGGGTAATACCGAACAGTATGTTCTTCAGAGTTTAGGTGAGGCAGGGAGAGAAAAAGGCAGGCAGATGTTTGTTTCCAGCAGTGGCATCCTTGGGGTTGCAAACTTGCTTCCAGAGACCTTGGGGAGACTAAGCAGATCCTTACTTTCATCTTCCAAATGGCCAGGCTGCTCTCCACGGTGGAGTGACTCAGTGAAAGAACACAGAGTGTGTGCTGTGGATCTGGGTCGGGGTCAGACTCCAACTTCCCCAGTTCCTCAGTGTGCAGTGAGGTGACCGGCTTAGGGTAGAGCTGCGATTTGTACCGTGGTCTCCCGGATCCACTGTGGATCGCACGGGGACGGGAACACTTCCATCTGCCACTGGGCTGTGAGGAGGCTGCTGACATCACATCTTGTTCCTTGGGGAAACCAAGGTTCTCTTATAGGTGATGCTGAACCCTTACAGCGTACCAGGTGCTCTCCGGAGAACTTCGCAATATCTTTGTAAAGTAGAAATTCCGATTCCTTGTCATACTCGGGGTCCTCCAGAGAAACAGAACCAAAAGGATGTGTGTGTGTGTGTGTGTGTGTGTACAGAGAGAGAGTGAGGGAGAGAGAGAGAGAGAGAGGAAGAGAAGGAGGGAGAGAGAGAGAAGGATTTATTTACTTTAAGAAATTGGCTCCCATGATTGTGGAGGCTTGGTAAATCCCATATCTATTGGGCAGGCCAGCAGGCTGGAGGCCCAGGGAATCCTTGATGTTGCAGCTTTTTTTTTTTTCAGTGTTTTTAAAACAAGCTGTGGCCAGTTTTATTAAAGAAAAATTTTGCGTGATTTACTTTTCACCAGTCTGTTCTGGCATGCTTCGAATGATATCAGAATCACCTGGATCAATGATAGCCAGGGTGCATACTCTGTAGTATTTCCCACATGCTGTGCCCAATTCAATATTATTGCCACTGTAGTGATGGACACCAGTTTTGGCCAACATGGCATAGTATTCTATTTCAGATTTCCTCAAGGCTGGGCAGTTGTTGGCGAGGATGACCAGTTTCGCTTTGCCATGTCTGATCATTTTCAGAGTCTGCTTGTACCCCAGCACGTACTTTCCACTTTTCATAACAAGCTGGAGCCTGGAGTTGATCGACTCCAGCAACTTTTTCGTCTTCTTTGCGGCCACCATCTTCCTGTCTTAGATGCGGGAAAAGCTGAAAGCAGTTTGCTAACAGAATTTCTCCTTCTTCAGAGGTGGTCAGTCTTTATTCTCTTAAGGCCTTCAACTGATTGGATGAGGCCCACCCACAGTATGAAGGGTAATCAGCTGTACTCAAAGTCCATCAATACTCAAAGTCTGCTAATTTAAATATTAGTCCCATCTAAATAATACCTTTACAGCAACATCCAGATGTGTTTGACCAAATATCTGGGTAATGCAGCCCAGCCACATTGACACAAAAAATTAAACACCATTCCCTCCCACAGCTCCCAATCTTTTAACAGAAGAGGAGACTGAGGCTTAGGGAAGTAGAACAACTCACTGAAATCATGCAGCTAGTGGGTGGTTTGACTCAAAAGCCAAGCCTTCACCACCATGTCCTGGATATGGTGCAGATATTACCCTCACATCAGGCTGGAATTGGCAATGGGACCCCAGTTCCTTGACCAGGTAGGCAGCTCACCCTTCCTCCTTTGTCACACCCAGTCAAGGCAACAAGCCAAGGTGATCTTAATTCAGATTCTTTCTCTTCCTTGTTTACTGCTCACCTTTAACCTTCTGACTCTCTCCTTCTTTCCCACTTCTCTGTTCCCTAGCTAAGTTTCCATCAGCACATGCTTTCCCTATTTGTGTTTGATTTTTTGATTTTTTATTTTTTTAAAGATTTTATTTATTTATTAGAGAGAGAGAGTGAGAGAGAGAGCAAGCACAAACAGGATGGAGGGGCAGAGGGAGAGGGAGGAGCAGGCTCCCCGATAAACAAAGAGCCCGAAGTGGGCCTCGATCCCAAGACCCTGAGATCATGACCTGAGCTGAAGGCAGATGCTTAACCGACTGAGCCACCCAGGTGCCCCGTGTTTGATTTTTTTTTAAGTTACTTCTACCATTTCACACAGATTTCAGGCACCATATATCTACCCTGAGAAAGCTCTCAGTCTCTAGCCACGAGTCAGCTTCTTATTGGACACGTGTAGTTGGGGCCAGTGAGGGGGTTTCTCTTCCTGGACCCCTCACTCCCAGAGCAGTGAGAAGACAAAAGACCTGAGTGTTCTTGGTCTTGAAGGGCAAGGGCTAGGCCTCAGTTGACCTTGAAGGAGGGGCCGTGTCTTAGACATCTTTGAACCCCGTGTCCATCAGCATCCAATCAGGAAAATGGAAACATAGCAGAGATTTGAAGCCGAGAGAAAGGGAAGGGGAAGGGAAGCCAGGGATTAGCAGCTGCAGGGAGCTGCTACCACTCCTCAGGCCGGGGAGCACGAGGGAAAATGGCACATCCAGAGAGTTCTCTGGACCAGACAGGCGGCTGCGGCGGTGGCTCTGTGGTCCTCGCTGCTGTGGGACCTGCCTTGTCCACCACGGCTGCCACTGCTGCTTCTAGAAGCTAGGAAACATGGCTTCTCCGGGTTTGGGGATGCTTTTGTAGACAGATGCCTGAAGTTGATGGGAGGAGGCTAAAGCAGAGGGTGTAGCTATGGTTACACAGCTCTGTGGATCCGCGCGTGTTAGTGGGGACGTCCGATCTTTCACTACTTCGTACCCGGATTAGGTTGGGCCCCCATTTCGAGCTGCCGTACCCCACTGTCTTCCCTCACAGCATTTGGTAGAGAACAACCGTTCTGTTTACCAGTTGTAATGATCTATTTGAGCCAGCTGCCCGCCGGGCCGAGGGCCGAGCCCCCCTCGTTTCCTCTCCTGTCCCCTGGTGCCTGGCGCTCAGTGGCTACCGGGGCTCGTGCCAACTGACACCGACCGGGACCTCAAGAGATAACCCTTGGCTATTTTCATCGAGAACGTTCGCAGAAAATCCAGGGGCCTCATGGGAGTGCCTGGGTTTTGAGAAGAAAGCTGGATGTGAGGCAGTTTTCCCTCCGCCGCGGCCCTATCGTTCAGCTTTTCACAGCGAAAAGGCCGTAAGGATGGGGGGGGGGGGCAAAGGGCAGTCCAAGAGGACTCGGGGGGACGCGCCCCCCTGCCCGGGGGCGAATCTGCGTAGACACTGGGTGGTTACTGAAGCAGGCGGAACCCGGACGCCGGCAGCCTGCCCCTCTACTCTCGCCTCCTCCCTTCCTCCCTTCGGCCCTCATTTACAGCTGGGAGCCGAGAGCCCACAAGCTCGTGGCCGCTGCCAGAGGACAAAGAAGGGAAAGAGATTGCGAGGGCGCTCCGGTGGGCAGGAGAAGCGGTATGCTTTGCCCCTGAGCCCTGGGGGGTCGGCACTGGGAGAACAGCTATTACTCTCGCAGAGAGGAATCCCCCCGGTCTGGGCGCCCCCCCCCCCCGCCCCCCAGAAGTTGCTCTTCCTCTCCCCGGGCTGAAAGTGCGCAGACTGATTTCTAGCCTCACGGGTGTTAAGCTCTCACACTAAGAGTGTATGAATGTGACTGTCAGATCTGACCGATGACCACTGCTTGGCTCCCTCACGTGCCTTTGAACCTTGTCCCAGGTCAATGCATTTAGCAGGCCTTGCACGTGTCTCAGCGGCTTCCCCACCTGCCGTTGGACCACTACAGAGTATCCTTGAGACTTCCGTGAGGGATACATATATTTAAATACATGTATGCTGTATATATTTAAATACCTTATACACATAAATATATAAGGTATTTCTATATATATATATAAGGTATGTATATATTTATATATATTAAATATATATATTTTTTCAGACGCAGGTATTCTTCTGAGGGAGGGATATAAAATGCATTTTAGGTTTCACTTATTTGTGGAACATAAGGAATAGCATGGAGGACATTAGGAGAAGGAAGGGAAAAATGGGGGGGGGAATTGGAGGGAGAGATGAAGCATGAGAGACTATGGACTCTGAGAAACAAACAGGGTTTTAGAGGGGAGTGGGGAGGGGGGATTGGTTAGCCCGGTGATGGGTATTAAGGAGGGCACGTACTGCATGGAGCACTGGGTGTTATATGCAAACAATGAATCGTGGATCACCACATCAAAAACCAATGATGTATTGTATGGTGACTAACATAACATAATAAAATTTAAAAAAATAAAATGCATTTTATCTTCCATGTCTTGATCATTTATTGGTGGCCACCTGGGGCGTGTGCTGAGAAGGACCCTGAAGGGCTGTGATCACTAAGTTATGGGCACCGGAAGACTTATAAGACTCTTCTATAAGAAATATGTTAAAAACCAAAAGGCTCCATAATTACATTTCTAAGCTTCCCTGGGAGGAATTCTGCTGCTTCTCCCAAGTGCTGAAATACCTACCTAAGGTCATTCCTCTCTTTCTTCTTTTTGTTAATAGCAAAATTTCCCTTCCTGTCACACTTGCCTATCACCAGACATGATGTATTTCATGGTATCATGGAATGTTAGAGCTGGATGATTCTTTAGAGAGCATTTCGCCTAAGTGTCCTATTTTACGCAGGGTGAAAATGAGGCAAAGGAGTCTGATTTTCAAAAGGTCAAACAGCTAGTTAACACAGGTCCTCTGCCTCCCATTTGTCTTCTCGGGACCCTCTGCTTCGAAGGCAAAAAACAAAACAAAACAAAAACCTGAAGACTCTGCTAGTAAAAATGCAGGGTTGCTGAGGATTGTACCACCTGGGGGCACATAGGGTCACTGTGGAGCTGCATAGTCTGGCTCTCTCACTTGCTAGATGAATAACTTGTAACTAGTAAATGGCTTAGTCTGACTAAGCCTCAGTTCCGTCATCAGTAAACTGGAGGTGAGGGTTCTGTGGATTACATGAGGCGATGAAGGGTGCAGCACTGGGTCTCGCTTAATAAATGTTGGTTATTTTTATCATCGGTGCAATGATCTGGTTGGACTCAATGATTCCTTCTTGTTCTGAGAGCCTGGGATTCAGAACATCAGCTGATAACACAAGGGACTGCCTCTGCACTCCCTGTGGTGGGCTGGTGGGCTCCATGTTTTTATCAGGACTGTTCTATTCAAGTAAGATGACACCCAGAGAGTGAGTCCTTTCGTAACTATAAGGCATTATTCATTGCTTATTTCAGCTAACATACTTGTCATCATCATCATTATAATGACTAGTATTAATAACTTTCAAGGTATATTCTATGAATATGGTTCTGATTCCAATGGCAAGTTTCAAATCCACGAAGGACTCTGTAAAATTCTCAACCCCCCTAAGTAGAACCTCTTTTTGTCAACCTTTTTGTTCAGACTTGTGTCTTTAAACTGATTATTCTCAACAAGGTGGTGTTTTAGGTTGATCTTTATATCCTACTACAGTTTTAATTAGTATCATATTTATATTTGCTTTTTATTGATACCTTATTCCTGGGCTTGCATCCATAGTCATTTCCTAAAGGGCACGGTTTTTAAAAACCTAATAAATAAATTATAAATGTCTGTGTGTGTGTGTGTGTGTGTGTGTGTGTGTGTGTCTAGGCTGAAGTTAGCACCAGCTTCTGAAGAGTGAGCATTAGGTGTTCGTGAAGGGGAATGCTGTCTTGAGGCAAAATCATCTCTTGTGCCTCCAGATGTTGTCTGTGCGCAAGTCCCAAAATACGTCATTTCTCTGCTAAACTCCTCAGCGACAGGATGGTCTCCAGTCCAACCCTGTGGTCCTGATCCACACCATGTGTACCAGGAATTGGCTGGGAAGATGCTGTTGACGTGAAGTCCACTGATCGCCCATCATCAGGCATCTTGAAGCCTCAGCAAGCACCCTGGGCCTGAGTGCCATCCTTCTGGAAATGGGCTTCATGTACAAAATCCAATAGTGGGGCACAGCAACACTGTGACAAGGCCTAGGGAATCTGAAGTGTCCTTCATGGCTGGAGTTCATGGATCGATTAGGGAAAACTCCCTAACTTTGGGTCTATTATTTTTTCATAAAAAGGAGGCATGAAGACAATGTGGAAAAGCAAAGGCTTTGCGATCAGAGCGCCTGGGGTAGAATCCTGGTTGGACCCTGCCGTGGTGTTGGCCATTTGACTCTAGGGCCACCTTAATTCTTCTGAGGGCCAGTTTCCCATCTATAAACTGGAGGAGGATTATACATCCACCGCTGATTTATGGGTTCTTGAGAGGATTACATGAGGGATAGAGACCCACATTGGTATGGGTTTATTGTCTCTGGTCATGGACAAGATTGCCGCTAGACCGAGAGGGTTAATGTTATCAGGACTCAATTTCCCTCACTCAATCTTTTGGTTCCACTTTCCTCTTTCTTAGCTTTATTCTCAGCCAAAAATCACCACACTCCCATCAATAAAAGAACTTCTCGTTCTCAACAAAAGCCCTAGAACTTGAATTCACTCCAGCACTGAATGGCTTGCGTCATGTTGGTCATGTTTCTTAAACCAGCCACCCATCACCAAAGGCATGCAATACACTGATTCATTCATTTATTCAACACATAATTATTGAGCATCTATTATGTTCTTAGGACTTCTCTGGGAGCTGAAGATATAGCAGTGAACAACAACAACAACAACAAAAACCAAACAAATACATAAATAAAAAGATAATTTTAGATACAGATTCAAAGTCGGAGGTTCTGTGTGGGGACCAGGACTCTGGTCTCTATTCAGCAAGCTCCCTAGTGAGTCTGATGCCAGGGGTCTGTGTTGCACATTTTATCGGAAGGTATAAACACAGCATAAAGAACATGCTCCAAAGACCCAGGGAGCAGCGTTCAGCTGTAAGTTGCCCTTTCTTAGGTCAGGAAAGTTCGCAGACGGGAAGAGAGTCAACAACAACACACCATGATGATAGCTTCAGGACAGACAGGAAAACAGTCTGCTTGCTTGAAGAGCAGGAGGGGGCAATATAGTTGTTCAGGGCATCATTTCTTACCCTGGAAGTCCCCATCACCATCCAAGCCAAGATTCAGATGTTTCCCGCAAATATAAAAATGAAGATTTGTTTGGTTCCTCTCTTCGCAGCTTAAATATCTGTAAAGATTCAGGATCTGCAGGAACGAGTCAGTTTGTGTTCTAGATGCAGGTGTACGTGTTTAGGGTCCAGTGTTCATTGATTGTGGTTGATTATCATCCCACCAGCTGTCCCTCCTCTCTTCCCTTCAGAACAGCTTATTCGATCTCATTTCCTCCCCTTTCCCCAGAAGGTAAACTCTTGCCAAAAATGTTTCTATGTATGGAGGCCTAGAGGCTTATTCCTTGGAGGCAAAGAGCAAGAGGTGCTTTGAAATCTGGTTTTACAAGCTGCTTTGCCAGTTTTCCCAGAGGTAAGAAACCAAAGCTGAGGCAGAGCAATGCCAGATACCCCTTCCAGAATCTTTTCACGGAAAGCCACCCTGAGGCTATTCCTCTGACCTTCTCCTACTCTGCTCCTTGTTCTTCCTGTTTCCTTCTTGGGGAAACATCTGTAGGCTGTGTGACCTCCTTTTCCTCTGATCTTTCTGTCTTGCATTCCCGCCTTTGGGCACTATCTTTCCCCTCTCTGAAGGTCACAAACCAGGGCCTTGCTAGCCCATGTTTGTGGAAGTGCTCAAGTGAAGTGAAGTTTATCAAGCAAAGGAATGATTGCCACAGTAGGGTGTGGGAAGGGGAAGACTATTTTTTTAAATTTATTTATTTTTAAAGATTTTATTTATTTATTTGACAGAGAGAGAGAGCACAAGCAGGGGGGGAGTGGCAGAGGGAGAAGCAGGCTCGCCACCGAGTAGGCAGCCCAATGTGGGGCTCAATCCCAGGACCTGAGCCGAAGGCAGACACTTAACCAAGTGAGCCACCCAGGTGCTCCAGGGAAGACAATTATAATGGAACAAAAGGAAGGCAGGGTGTAGTTCCCAACACAGGGAATAGGCAGGTAGGTGAATCCTTACTGGATGCATTAAGTATCAGATGCAGAGGAAGCAACTGTTGTGATACCACTCTGGATAACAAGGCAGGAGAGGGTTAGAACCACTCCTTTAGGACCCTCCTTCTGGATCATTCCTAGATCATCACTTAAATGGAAACATAGATTAAAACTGGAGGCTTAGCACTATAAGAAGGCAGAGTGGAAATGCCCCAGAGCTCATCCTGTCTGGGCTCATTGTATAGAAGAGGGAAGTGAGGCCAGCAAAGGTGGGGGGTTGACCACAGTCACCTAGGGCCTTTCAATGAGAAAGCACTGCAAGTCATAGGCAGAAGCCAGGGAGGCCAAGGGTGGCTGAGACTCACCCAAGAGTGCAAGTCTTAAAGTCTATCATGTAATATAATGAAGAAAAAGTTGCTATCATTTAGTCATCGGATGAAAGAATGATGAGTCAAAGTTTGACTTTTCTGACAAATTCTTCTCTTTGTAGTAAGACATGTGGTAGAGTGCGGACAGCTCCATCTGTAGAAAATAGCTGGAAATCTAATGGCAGCTCCTGATTTCTCTCTCTAACTTATGATATCTGGTTCTTTGGGGTCTGGCAATTTCCACTGTTTTAAAAGAGCACATTGAATAGAATTTGAATCCTAAATAAAAAATAGTAACAATAAAATAAAAAGAGGAGAACGTATTCAAATCACATGTCATTTCCTGCCTCCAATCCAAAATTCTCAGCAAGGTGTTAGTCCTTAACCGGTCTGCTTTGTCCACCCTCTGACTTCGTCATACATCTGAGCTACTGACTTCATTATTTCTAAGACTAAGTTATGTGTTGAAATTCATCAAGTCTGGGAAAGTGGGTTATCTGTTTCAGTATGTGAGAAGTTATCTCCTTTTTAAACATTTATTTTAAACAGTCAGATGAATTGTCGGTATTAATGTCTGGACTTTGAGAATTGAATCCAAATGACAATACAGTCAGGGATTCACTTTAAAAAATGTTGTTTGACCTTATATACTAAGGTGAATGGGGGTAGAATTTCCTGAAGCCAAGTTCAGATGCGACATCCTTTCCAAAAGAGGCCCAATTAAGATCACATATCAAGTCACCTCCTAGATTTGCATGTGAAAAGGCGCCATTATGGGGGCAGCAGAGTGTTTGCACCGTAAATTATAAAGAGATGTTTCTCTCTTCTGTCATCAAGACACCATTTCAGCCATTTCCATATTAATTTTGTAGGCTGGGAAACCCTTGCCATTAATTATATCTGTTCAAAACTGGAACGAGCAGAGATAGGTTGGTAATAAAATAAGATGAAGCAGAAAACTGTGCAGAATACCTCGTCAGCTGATAGTGTTGGGAAAAGCAGGTCCAGAATTATCTGTGTAAAGAACCCAGCCCACCAGAGGGCAAGAGATGGAAGTTGTCTTTCCGATACACTTGTCCGTATGTCCTCTCCTCTTCCTCCTACAGGGCAAGCTCACCAGAGTCACCGCATAGCCCTGGGAGCCTTAGTTTCCCTCCTCCACAACTAGACCCCCCCCATCCCCCACTGTCTACCTGCTTTCTTGGTTCGCTTTGGCTCACAACACACTCAGTGGATCCATTTTTCTGGGTGGGCCCGACTTCATTTTTTGGTTTGGTTTTGTTTTTTAGCTTTCCCCATTTTTAAAAATTAATTAGTTAATTAATTAATTATTTCAGAGAGAGAGCGAGAGCAGAAGGTGAGGGGGAAGGGGCAGAGGGAGGGAGAGAGAATCTTAAGCAGGCTCCACACCCAGCGTGTAGCTGATGTGGGGCTTGATCTCACAACCCTGAGGTCATGACTTCAACTGAAATCAAGAGTTGAACACTTAACCGACTGAGCCACTCAGGCATGCCTAGCTTTCCCCATTCTAATGTATGGCCAGGGTGAAAACTTACTGCATTTGAGAAAGCATAAACACTTCAGGGAAGCTGTGGCTTTTTCATCATTGTGTTTGGTTCAGCCCGGAGCCCTCAAACCTGGAGAACCTGCTGGACGGAGGAGGCCTGACTTCTGGGCTCATCACACCTGCTGGCCCAATGTCTCAACCTCACTGGGCTCCTCCTGGAGGAAATTAGGAGGGTGGGCTGAGTCTGCATGTCCTCCAGGTCTTCCGGAGGTGACAATGTGACTAAGGATCATGACCTGAGCCAAAGGCAGACGCTTAACCAACTGAGCCACCCAGGCGCCCCAGCAGATTATATTTTCCCTAAAATGGAGCACACAGTGAAAAATAAAATAAGGGTTTTGGGCTGCAATATGCTGAGGGCTCCCTGAACCCCAGCTGTGCAAAAAAGCAGTTCAAGGTGCTTCTGTATGTGAGTGTGTGCGTGCTTTCGTTTTTTTCTCTCCCTGAACCTGCTGCTGGAATCTATCGTCCTGTCCTCTCTCATAATCTTCTCTGCAGTGTAGATGCACTCTCCCAACTGGAGCTCCATTTGCCCTGCCAAATCCCATTCTGAAAATCAACTCTCGAAATGGCAGCTTTAAGGGGACACAAGTGGGGCTGAAACTAGGGAGCAGCCTAAAGGAATGGCTTGACTTCAGAAGTTAAAGAGAATCCTAGAGGCCCCATGGAGTGAGTTCATGTTTCCTGAGGATCCTGCTGGCTCGTGCCGGTTGAGGTGACCAGTCTCACCAGATGGGAAGTGTGACTTTGTGCACTGAGCTGTAATTGCCCATGACAATTGTAGTCTTCTTCCTGCACCCAGAAAAAGAGATATACCAACAAAACCACCAACCAGAAACCCACACTGTTTGAGGCAGATGTCCTATTAAAACTGTAATTGTCTCCATTACAGAAATTCCTCCCCATGTTCTCATTCTTTGTTTCATGTACCTATTTTTCAATAGTCTTCCTCCATCCACTTCCCTCAAATCTCCTGGTGTCTCTTTTGTGGAAGAGAACAAAAGGAATTGCTAACCTTGACTTCTGTCACTGTTCAGATCTATAAGAAAGTATTTTTCTTGTAAGTTTCTCATAGAGGCTCTTGCCTTGGACATTGCATTTTTCCATCCATCCATCCATCTATCCATCCATCCATCCCATATTCATGCATTCACTGAACCCTGTGAGAACGTTGTTTGTTTTGGCTTGCCCAGAACTGTTCTCTCTTCTTCTGGCAACAACCCCATTTTCCTTTGGGAAAATGCCTTCATTCATTTTCAATCCATGCGGTTCAGGTGAAACTGACCCCAGCAGCCAGCAGCAAGAATGCCTATATCACCGATACCTGGCCACCGCCCTGCCTCAGTGATTGGAATAAGTGGTCAAATCAGAGTCAGTCTGACTCTTCAGTGTGTGGCTGGAGCTCTTGGGGAAGACAATCTCTCATACGGCTCAGGTTGCCAAGCTATAGGAAGGTCAGTGTGGAGTTCCCAGTAGCTATGCGAGAAGAGTGAGGCCAGCAGAGGAGAAACAGAAATCGAGATGGTGAGTGAGCAACCACGTCCTGATAGCCTGGTGAAGTCCCTGGATCCAACTGTTTCGGTTCTAGTCCCTGAATTTTTCAGTCTTGTAAGTGAATACATATCCATTTCATTTACGTCATTTCGAGTTGGGTTTCTGTCACTTGCAAAGGAAAGAGTTCTATCTATCTTGTGCCAGGTCCTGAGACCAAGATAAACCAATTTCAGAACCCAAGCAGCCCAGTAGGGTGGTTGAGGGTATGACTGTCGCCTGCCTTTGAATTCTGGCTCCACTATTGACAAAGCACATGACCTCACATAAGTTCCTCTGTGCCTCGATTTACTCACCTAGAAAATCGTGAAGGGTATAAAGATTACCTAACTCATAGGCTATTGTGAAGATAATCTAATTTATTAGAGTGTTTAGCATGGTGCCTGATCTACAGTGAACATTTAATAAATATGAGCTCGTGGCAAATTGTGGTCAGCAGTGGCTAGACACAATCAACAAGATAAATACCAATATTCTCATGAATCTGCTTTGTTACCTTCCTCCTCCTCTCTATCCTACTTGTATAGATTGCATTATTGTTCCTAATTCTTAACACACCATGGGTATTGTAAGCACTGGTATTGTTTGCTCCTGAGTATATCTGCAGAAGTTGACTGACCCATCATCACCTTTCTCCCCACCCCAACCCAATAAGGAAGGGAGGACATGCCATATGGGAAATTGTCTCCAAGTACATGAAATGGTTGCTTCCAAATACACTACTGGACAAGCTATTCCAGAAAGACTCACAGAACAAATTAAAATACTTAAGTCATAAGATTTATGAAGTATATTTAAAACACACAGCAGTGGCAAGAGGAGAAAGATGAGGTCAGTTAATGCACTTAGGGTGCTATTGTGGTGGAAGGACCACACTGCCTGAATCCTGGGGTAGGCAGTGTTCATAGGTCCTGTCTCTCTCCACCACTTCAGCTCTCCCTGCTAATAGTGCGGTTACTAGGACCAGAGTTGAGGTTTGAGCAAGAGGACTGTGCAGTAAAGGATTACTCAGCGGGCTTGAGGTGCTCAAACTCTGTACATTCCAAAGAAAGGACTGGTTCTTGACTAACTCTTGGGAGATCACCCTTGAGCCCTTGGAATAGCCTGCCTGATAAGAGTATCTCTGTTTACCGGGGGCCTTGGGCCCTGCCAGATAGTTTATGCTAACAATGTGATTTATGGTAGTGGCCTTGGGCCATGTGTTATCAGTTGGACCCCTAGGGAGCTGGATCTGAGTAGTTAAGGTCCAATAAAAATTCTGGACACTAAAGCTTGTTTGAACTTCCTGCTTGGCAATACTTTGTAAGTAGTGTCACATGTCATTGCTAGGAGAATTAAATGTCATCCATACAATTCCACTGGGATAGGACAACTAAGAGCTTGTACCTAGTTTCTCCTGGACTCTGTAATATGCACCTTTTTCTTTTGCTGATTTTAATCTTTATCCTTTTGCTATAATAAATCATAACTGTGAACTTAACTGCTTTTCTGAGTTCTGTGAGTCTTAGCAAATCATTGAAACTGAGGGTGATCTTGGGGATCCCTGACACAGGGGCCCACTGATGGAATGTGCCCTGGGCCAATGTCACATACTTAGGTTTCTATAGCCATGTAGGAACAAGTGTGCCTGGCTTCTGCTATTGCCTGCCGATTGGCCAGTCGAGCAGCTGTGAGTTTTATTTGAGTTTCCTGGGCATGGGACATGTGGGACCTGTAGGATATAACCAATAGGTTGCCAAATTAGGAGATGATGAATATTAAATGGTCACACATATTTAATGCTTCTTGATATTTAGTCTTATATATATTTAGTACATTATGAATATTTGGTACTCAGATGTATCATAAATATGAGGTATTTCTTGGTTCTTTCATCCTTCTCTACATGTGACTAACATGCTCATGTTCTCCTTGCTAACTACTTCTTATATTTACACTTCATACATCCCATGAGTTCTGCCTTTGACAATCACACTTTTTGCTTACTAGCGCCTTATTTATATTTATATGTCTTCAGATAGTTTGCCTAGGTTTGCAAACTATAAGCGTAATCATTTACTAGAATTGAGTATTCTCAAAAGCATGCACATCACAGGGACACAGCCTGATAGGTGAGTTAGGGGAGGAGACTCACAAATCTATCACTGAATGCTTTAGTCCTCAAGTACCTCAGTTCCGGAAGGTCATTGTGCTGAGGCCCAGCACATACATGTCCTGATTCCTGGCCTCATGGTGGCTGGCTGCCTCCTGAAGTTTTTCACTTCTATTCATTGTTCTTGTGGAATAATGATACTAGTGATAACATCAGAAATCACATATTTAGAGCTACCATGTTCCAGGCATTTTTCTAAGCACTTCATATAAAGTAATGCTTCACAGGAGCCCTGTGAGGTAGGGGACATTTTAATCGCATTTTAACAGAGGAGAACATAAGACACAGATGAGTAAAGAAAGTTCCTCAATATCAACAGCAGAAGTAATGGTAGAGCCAAGAATCCCACGCAGGAAAGCTGGCTCCAGAAACCCTGCTCCTAGCCGCTGCATTCTGCTCACTTCCAGAACAGTGGCAGAGCCCTTCACTTGCACCTTGGCTGAACTCAAGTTCAAGCCTTATAAACATTGCCAAATGTAAAATATTTGAACACTGAAAATGCTTAGGCTGAATGTTGATAAGAAACTAGAGTGAGTGAAGGTAGAAAGGCCTTAATATATATTAACCTGTGGCAAGACTGGTGTTCAGAAGGACGTCTTACAATTACCTTCATTGAAAGATGGCCACGAAGAGCAGAAGTTCAAAATGGTAAAGTGGCATCTAGTGCTAGCACAGGGAAGGAGACGTTCTTAAGAGAGAATTCTACAGGGAAGTGTTATGGGTAAGAAGTTACCTCTCTACGCGTATATGGAAAATGTATAATAAAAATGAACATGAGCACCCACACCCCTTCAGATTTCCTGGATATCTGTCACAAAGTTCACCTGTCTACTTACATACCCCAGAATTGGGAAGGTTAACAAAAAAGGGGGCCCAGAAGCATCTAAAGGGTGGATGAGATCAGAAGGTGTCACACTCAGGAGTAGACATTTTAATATTCCTTCCCTTAAGCCACATACTTTGAATGTTTATGGCAATGCTTACAGACAGTAACTGTTGGGGTTATCTTGTGGAGGCGGAGCCAAAGAGTGGAAACTGACCACGGTTGGTCAAAGGACTTGAATACCAGTGTTGGCTCTGCTCTCCTTGTGTGGCACTTTGCGGGTCCATGAGCCCAATTCTTGGTCTGTTCATTTGCAGAACTCGTGACCATATACCTGTGCTAGGGAGTTATGAGCGCTGTGGGATGGGGACGCAAGGCCAGGAAAATGATCTGCCCAGTGTCGGGCATACAGTAGGTGCTCAGTTAATGAAAGTGAAATCTGAAGCACATGTACATTTCACCAAAATATCCTTTTTGATGATGCGCTCCTAGATTTTACCCATCCTGGATTCCCTATTTGCCCTCAGAATGTTGGCAGGAGACAGACTGGGAAATGGGTTCCTGGCTTGAAGTAAAATTTTCTTGACAAAACACATTTTATTCTCAAGGACTTCTGAAAGAAAAAAATCTCATGCGGTTTCTTGGAGACTGAGTGCTTCTCTATGTGAGCATGTTTTAAGGCACAGTGGAGTACAGAATCCTCTAGACTGGAATGGAATAGGGAGTAAGATCTGGTAAAACGTTGTCTACCCCTGCTTACTAATCCCGACAGATACTTATTAATCCTGGTAAAGTCTTTTTGAAGTTTCACAAAGATCCTAATTTTACAGAATGAGAAGTTTTGCTGAGTCTCACCACTCCTCTTGCCCCTTCTCCCTTCCCCTGCCACAAGTCAATGATCCCGTGGGCAATAACCCCCTTGTAATGAACCCAACACAAACGGGCCCAAGCACTGCACCTGGTATCAGCCTCCACACTCAGCCTTTGTCCAGGAGAGGGCGTTGCCACCAAACGTGGCCTCCTGATTAGCCCCCTCGCGGCAAGTCACTATAACTCCCTCAGCTCAGGCTGTGCAAGTCTCCTCATAATTAACCTCTCCTTTTACAGCTAATGGTTCTTACAGTGAGGCCTCTAATGTAGGGCAGCCCGTAATTCACCCTGAGGGTTTCTTTCCACGTATGAAACCAAAGCATTTTTAAAAAGAGTCTTTCTATGCACAGCAGCCGCCTAAGAGTTGCTTCGAACACAAATAGAAAATGCCTTTATCACTCTGAGGATAGTCCCACTGGACCTGGGTATGATTTCCTGTTCTTCCCCTTCAGTTTTTCTTTTTTTTTTTTAACAAAGAAGATCAAAATTCATTCCCATGTAGGCGTGTTCGGTGATTATATATATATATAATATATATAATGTATATATATGTGTATATATATATGTATGTATGTATATAATGTAATATATATTATATATATATATATATATATATATATATAATGGTCTGCCCTGGTATTCCTGGGAATATCAGACTATGGGTTGCTGCTAGCTGGAATTTCAGAGAACTTTTTTTTTTTTTGGAGAGAGAGAGAGAGATGGGGAAGGAGCAGAGGAAGAGAGAGAATCTTAAGCAGGCTCCATGCTCAGTGCATAGCTCGATGTGGGGCTCAATTTCACAACCCTGAGATCATGACCTGAGCCAAAATCAAGAGTCAGACACTTAACTGACTGGGCCACCCAGGTGCCCCGAATTTCAGAGAACTTCTAACCTGAGAATGATATTGTCCTTAGGAAGCCTTCAAAGATAGTCTGTACTGCCCACTTGTGAGTTCAGGGCACACTTACTGAGGCTACAAAGACTAGAACCTTCTAACAGATAACCTGCTAAAAATAATTCCTACTGGAAAACCAAATAAATAAAAAAACCAAAAATAAATACCCAAATGAAAGTCCAAGATCCTGAACCAAGAAAGACAATGAGTGTGGCATCTACCGACTCTATTTGAAAGAGTGAGCAGTTGGGAGGTAATCATACTAAGGAAAGCTAACATTTATTACTGGTTGAGGCCATGCCAGACACTGTCCTAAGCACTTGATAATCACTCCCTCACATAATCCTCAGGACAATCCTATAAGGTAGGTGGTATTAGTCCTATTTTACAGATGAGGGCTCTGAGATGAACACACAGGAAGCCAGAAAGTGTTGGCACGTGGCCATGAGCTGGCTCCTGGCCACGCTGCAGCCAAGTTCATATAGCTGCCCATGTAAAGATGTCCTCTGGGAGCCGTCTTGGGTGAGCTGCTGACCTTCCTGGCTATATATAGGTGGCATCTGATGCTATATTTTCTATTGCACAGCATTATAGCTCCAGGAAAGTTCTTCCTTCTAAAACCACCTCTCCAGGCTGTTCTATCTAAGCTTCTCCTCAACACAGTTAATTTCTAGATACCAATCCTATAGCCATGTCAAATCACAGGGTGAGTAAGAAAATCATCCAATGAGCATGCACTGAGTTCTTGCAATGTATGGGGCTCTGAGACACAGAGATGGAAAAGCCAAAGTCCTTGGACTCAAGGATTTCATAATCTGGTGGTAGAGACAGACAAGTAAACAGACCATTCCAATACATGCAACAAATATTATTGTAATAGGTACAAATAGCACTTCATTTGTACTAGGCACTGTTCTTAGCACATTTCATAGATTTTTCTCATTTAATCTTCACAGTAATCCCATGGGTAGCTGTGGTTAGCATTTTGCATATAAGGAAATGGAGGCACCGAGAGGCTATGATTTAGCCTTAAGTGGAAGAGATGGGATACCGAGTCCAGGCAGTCTGGCCCCAGTCCTGCACTTTAAACCAGGCTGCTCTGTGACCTCCGTCCTGATGGAGGCAAGCACGGAGGAACATACCAGCACAGAGGAGGAACACTGCCTCAGGCAGGGAGGCATCTTTCCAAATGAGGGGGTCCCAAGTTGGATGGAGTGATCTATAAAACCTACTAGTCCATGACTAGACAAGACACGGTTGGGGGAAAAATTAAGCGTGGTACAGGCACATCCTAGAGTATATATTGTAGTCAGGAGCGATGGGCTGGCAACATGGCAGCATGGATATAGTTTATGAGCATAAGACTAAGTGGAAAAAGGAAGACACAGAATGGGACCTGTAGCACCATGTCATATGTGTAAATTTAAAATGCATACACAAGAAACAATGATACACATATATAAGAACATGTATAAATAAAATTATTCCTATCAAAGTAGAATGGTTGCCTTTGGGGATTAAGATGGAATTCTAGTGGAGAAAGAGATAAAATAAAGCAAGAGAAGCATCATGATGGTAGTGTACTGTGAAAGGAAGGGAATAAGTAAGTCAACCTTGGGTCCCTGAGAGAAGAGGAGGGTGAGGAGGAGGAAGAGGAGAAGGAGGAGGAGGAAGAGGAAGATAAGAAGGAAGAGGAGGAGGGTGAGGAGGAAGATGATTCTTATTAGTGTCTGTCAAGCACATACCCTCCCCAATGTCTATCACCCAGCCACCCCATCCCTCCCACCCCCCACCACTCCAGCAACCCTCAGTTTGTTTCCTGAGATTAAGAATTCCTCATATCAGTGAGGTCATATGATACATGTCTTTCTTTGATTGACTTATTTTGTTCCCATGCTGGTAAGTTCTATTTACCATTTCCTAATAGAATGTTTATGCAACTATTTTGAAAAGAGCCATTTTCAGTCCTCAGAAAAGTTGGCCAAGTCTTTATTGGAAATTCGAACTGGCATATAAAACAAATAAATGATTGACTTAATTTTTTTTTAGAACAAAAGTACCTAGAAGAGAATGTGAAAGTCAGTCAGGAGGGATGAACAAACAGAAAACCTTCTCTGACCTTTGGAAGTCAGAGAATAGTCAACAAACTGATTTAGGCAATTTCACTGCTTTGAAGGTTTCAAAGAAGACTGATTTCTGTTTGTTCTGCCACCATTTGGAAGTGCAAAGATCAAGGACATCAAAAGTGTTATCTGAGCTTTCGAATGTGTTTGTGAAATTGCCAATATGTCATGGAGGCATTTCTCAGAGATCTGCATTGTGGCACTTTTTATCTGTGTCAGTTTGGCAGGTGCCATCTGATCAAGTGAGTGGCCCTTCCGGCACACCAAATGCCTTCCAAACGCCTCCCAAAGGCATGCCAGAGAGAAAAGAAAACCAGCCATTTCCTGTGATTGGGAGTCAGAGTTAACCAAAGGGCCTATGATGACTTCCTGAGGATGTTTAGTTGGTCATTACTGTGGCTGACAGCTGGTGCATGAAGCTTGTAGTCTACACTTCATGAGCAGCAGTATTAAATCTTCAGAATCACAAAGACGTCCAGTCACCCTCTGTAGTAAGTGCTACTTCAATAAAGTTTATCCGAGGGAGTCAGTCCAGGGCTGATATGGTACTCCCCATCGTCAGGGACCCATACTCCTTCCTGCTTGCTTCTCTGCTGTTTGTGACTTCCATTCTCAAGTTCACTTCATGGTCCAAGTCTGCTGCCGATGCTTCAGCCTTTCAGTAGGAAAGAGGATGGGAGGAGAAGAACATGCCCATCCCTGCTACCTCCCTTTAAGGAGACTTCCTGGAAGTTTCTTTAGAATTTAGTCCCAGGGCTACAACTACTTATTGGAGACTATAACCCAGTTAAAATTTAGGGGTCTGTTACCACAGAAAAGGTAAAAAGGATTTTAAAGGACAATTAGCTAGTTCTGCCCCATCATCCTTCAGGACTCAGTTCAAATGTCCCTTCTTTAGAGAGACCATCGGAGCCCATCCTGTCAATAGCAGGCCTTCCCTACTTATTCTTCATCACAGAACTTGTTCTACTTTTTATGTTCTTTCTCCTTCACTAGAACAAAGTTTCTTGAGTATAGGGACCTTATCTGTCTTGCTCTTCACCTCCATACCCTAGTGCCTCACAGTGTGTGGCACATAGTAGAAACTTGATAAACATGTGGAATGAATGAACAAATCATGAATGAGCATCCTTAGCAGAGAAAACCAATGTGGTATTGAGGCTAAATATATAAGTTCTGGGATTAGACAGCCTTGATTAAAATCTTGGCTCCACCTCTTATTAGTAATGTGACTGTGGGCAGTGACTTAACTTGTCTAAGTTTTGGCTTCTTTATTTGTAAAAATGGAGGGGGTTGCTTTTGGGAGAATGAAATGAGTTAATACATGTGAAATGTTTACCTCTCTGCCTCCTGGATAGCTAACAATAAAGGTTAGTCTTTATACATGACCATAAAAATAATTATAATTTTTGTTATTATTGAGACCTATCTAGTCCAAAGATTCAAAGGAGGCATCCCAGAGGAAGAGACCTTAGAGATGAGCCAAGGGGATAGGCAGGAATTGACTAGACAAAAAAAAAAAAAAGGGTAAGGGAGAACATCCTAGGAAGAAACCACATATGGTCTTGGGGCAGGAAGTGATATGTTAGAATTAGAAAAAAAGTCAATGGGGCCAGAGTGAAGAGAGGAAGCATAGTATGTAAACTGAGACTAGAAAGGAAGACAGGGTTAGAACATGCAGGACTTTGTATTATGAACTTTATCCTCAGTGCAAAGAGAAACTACTGAAGTGCTCTCAGCAGGGGAGTGCAGAATCAGATTTGTAATGTATATGTTGGGATTATTGCCCTTTAAAAAGTGGAAGAGACATGAGATCTCCAATGAGCACACACCAAGGAAAAACCACGTGAGTGCACATTGTGAAGGTGACTGTATACAAGCCAGGAAGACGGTCTTCACAAAGAGCTGAATCTGCCAGCACCTTGATCTTGGACTTCCCAGCATCCAGAACTGTGAGAAATAAATCTGTTATTTAAGCTACCAGTCTATGGTATTTTGTTAGAGCAGCCTGAGCTAAGACAACCTCCCTTATTTGTGGATTGGAAAACTTAATGCTGTTAAGACATTGATGCTACCCAAAGTGATCTACAGATGCAGTGCAATTACTATCCAAATTTTAATAGTGTTTTTTTACAGAGATAAAAAAAATCCATCCTAAAATTCATAGGGAATCTCAAGGGACCCCAAACAGTCAAAACAGTTTTGAAAAAGAACAAAGTTGGAGGTCTTGCACTTACTGATTTCAAAACTTATAAAGTTAAGTAAATCAAAACAGTGTGGTACTGGCATAAAGACAAACATATAGATCACTGGAATAGGAAAAAGAATCTGGAAACAAACCCTCCTTTATAGATGGTCAAATGATTTTGGACAAGGGTGCCCAGACTATTCAATGGAGAAAAGATAGTCTTTTCAACAAATGTTGTTGGAAAAACTGGGTATTCATACTCAAAAGAATAAAGTTGGACCCTTACATTACACCATATATAAAATGGACTCAAAATATAATAATGGAATATTATGCAGCCATCAAAAGGAATGAAATCTTGCCATTTGCAACGACGTGGATGGAACAGGAGGGTGTTACACTGAGTGAAATAAGTCAATCAGAGAAAGACATGTATCATATGACCTCACTGATATGAGGAATTCTTAATCTCAGGAAACAAACTGAGAGTTGCTGGAGTGGTGGGGGGTGGGGGGGATGGAATGGCTGGGTGATGGACACTGGGGAGGGTATGTGCTATAGTGAGCGCTGTGAATTGTGTAAGACTGTTGAATCACAGACCTGTACCTCTGAAACAAATAATACATTGTATGTTAAAAAAAAAAAAGAAGAAGAAGAAGATAGCAGGAAGGGAAAAATGAAGGGGGTTAATCGGAGGGGGAGACGAACCATGAGAGACTATGGACTCTGAGAAACAAACTGAAGGTTCTAGAGGGGAGGGGGGTGGGGGGATGGGTTAGCCTGGTGATGGGTATTAAAGAGGGCATGTTCTGCATGGAGCACTGGGTGTTATACGCAAACAGTGAATCATGGAACACTACATCAAAAACTAATGATGTAATGTATGGTGATTAACATAACATAATAAAAAAAACAACAAAAAAAATAGAATTACCATGTGACCCAGAAATTCCACTTCTGGGTTTAAGCAGAATCTGGAAGAGATATTTATATAATAATGTTCATAGCGGTATTATTCACAATGGCCCCAAAGTGTAAAAAACCCAAGTGTCTGTCAACATTGATGGATAAACACAACGTGGTATAAACATACAATGTAATATTATTCAGCCTTAAAAAGGAAGGAAATTCTGACACATCCTACAATGTGGATGAACCTTGAGGATGTTACACTAAGTGAAAATGCCAGGCACAGGACAAATATCGTATGATTTCACTTATATAAGGTACCTGGAGTAGCCAGATTCATAGAGACAGAAAGTTGAAGGGTGGCTGCAGGGCCTGGGGGCCCTGGGGTTAAAGGATATTATTATTTAATTGGTACAGGGTTTCAGTTTTGTAAGATGAAAAGAATTCTGGAGATAGATGGTGATGATGGTTGCACAAAAATATGGATGTACTTAATATCACTGAACTGTATACTTAAAAATTGTTAGGATGGTAAATTTTGTGTTCTGTGTTTTACCACTATTAAAAATAATAAACAATAACTCCTGAATTAAAAAGAAATACAAATTATAATTAATGAATATCAAGATTTTAGATAAAAATAAAGTGAACATTTTTAATTTAAATTTTAAAATGTTCATTAAATATTATTAATTTTACAAAAATAGAACAATTTGTAGTACTAATATAGACTGTCCATCTAGTTGCCAGTTTAAGTTATGGATATTAGATTTCAAAAGTGTTATGCCTAGATCAACAGATACTCAAATTTATGAGGAATACGCATTATTTAATATTGCAGATATGTCACCATGTACAACTGTTGTGAATGCCATGAGTACCTTCAGAACCACAAATTGGGACACGACGAGAATCAAGAAAAAATGCTCAACACTTCTGGGAAACAATAGCTCATTAGTGCCAGAATCTATTGCATTCATGCTGAGAAGAAAGATTTGAAAGGTTAATGAATTTGTCTTTTCTTCTTGAGTATTTCTGCTTCTCAAGTCTTCGTGCTCTTAGGCAGTGTCTATGTTCACAACATTCAAATACAATCTTGTCTCAAAGGCAACACCGGGGATCAGTGCTTCCTTGGAGCCTGCAAGTGGAGACTCGGAGTTATGAGCCATGCTGTGTGAACTCTGAGCACCAGACCCCTGGTGACTGAAGTACCCATATATCGCTCAATAAATTTATTGTTGGTGTGTGTTTGTGATATGTGCGGCCCTCTAAAAGCACAAGGCCCCCCTCTCTTGGGCCAAAGCATGGCACTGTGGAAGCCCCACTTGCTATTCCTTGAAATGAAAATGCACCATTAGACTCAATCTATCTACACAGTGAAGGCTAGAAGGTATGCTACCCAGAGAATTTGTTTGTCTGAGTGGGATATTCGGGTTTAAATTTTCTAGATGGCAGCCATATTTTATCAGCTCCATGACCTTGGAAAAGTTATTGATGAGTTGTATATCCAGGTTTTCTCATATCTAAAATGGGGATTAAAATAAGACCTACATCATTGCATTGAGTGAAGATGAAATCAGAAAATGCATATAAAGTTCTTAGCAGTACAGTTGGCCCAGGGAGGGTATTAGTGATAATGGTGATGATGATATGGATGGCAAGGCAGATCTTGGGGAAAATTCATGTTCCGTTACAGTTTCTGGGATAGACTGGCTGGTACTCAGAACTAAGAGAACTATTTGGATTAGTGTGTGACTTAATCATCAAGATCTGAGGCACAGCTAATGTTCTTTAAATCTGGAAAATAGAACAAGGCTTTCTGAGGTACCCGGCAACCTATGGATAGTTGTGTGGCTGCTTGAGCAGACCCAGAATGACCACCAATGAGATTAAGAACATCAGGTTCTCTGAAGAACTTGAGCACCCTTAGGATACGCTGCAAATATCTGAGTGTTTACTTGTCAAGTTTCAGGGCCACAGGGAGGCCTTCATGTCCAGGAAAAAGGTCTTTGCCTGAAGTTGAGTGATTGATTGGAAGGCCTGTTTTGATGAGAATTGAGTTCACCTATCTCATTTTGTGTACAAAATTCCATAACAATTGCTTTCTGCCATTTCTCTGCTGAACTGTGGACCATCTAAGGGAGAGAAAAGAAAAAAAATAAAAAAAACAAAAAAAAAACTTCAAAGGTAATTTCTTTCCGCTCCAAAAACAGTCTTGGGTTTTCTGGTTTAACAGAGAATTAAGAAGTAAGCATGCATCATTTATTTCTATGCAAAAAACATTCTTCACTTCAAACAGCAATTAGTGATAACATTTCTATCTCGTGTCATGATGAGATTTTTATGCTAATCATCACATAGCAGTAAATTAATCATTTGGGCACAGTTAGAGAGAATGTATATTTCATGAGACAGATATAGATATCAAGATCTGTTTGATATTTACTCAAGGTAAATGGGAAGCATCTCAAATTATTATGAAGGGAGCATACTAAGCAAATAGGACTGTGTGGCGATGAAATGTATGCAGCGTAGAAGCATGAGGATTTTCAAAACACTCTTGGTGTCATTAGTGTAATTATTGTGAGGAAGGTGGAACACTCCGGGGAACCCAAACTCCAAATCATTCGCAGATGCATCAGAACCCTCGAAGCCACATCCTAACAATGTCAAGGGCAAAATCAGCAGTCGACCTCCTTTCCCTGAATCCCCTCCTTTTTCTGTTGCAGAATTCATCCTTTTCACATTTTACAATATTTAAATGGGTTTCTCTTCTCAATTTGCACTTAAGTCTACTCAGCCAAATGAATCAGAAAAGCAACTTGACCCTGAAGTCAAATTGGAAAGCTGCTGCATGCGCAGGAAATAGGCCACCACTCAAATGATACACCATTTCTTAGCAGATGAACAATTCCTTTTACAACAATTTATGGAAAATAAGATAATTCTACTAAAAAATTCCTATAGCTCTAGTTATTCAATAGCATGTGCCAGGCTCCATGGCTGTCTGGTAGACCTAAGCAATTACGATGTGCAGGTTGTCATGAGTTTTTTCTCATCTTCCTTCTTCCACCCTTCTATTTTTCCAACTCCCATGTACTTCTCCTATATTGTTGGTGCTACTGATAACCACACTCACCAATACACTCCCCTGCCTGCACATATTCACATTGTCTCCCAACCCAGCCCCTCTATACTCCTCCAGTAAGGGGACCAGTTAGGAAATGGTAGGGGCATTTCTGCTACCATTTGGCCCTACGTAATTCTTTTTTTAATTTTTATTTTCTATTTTTTTTGCCCCCAGGGAAATAAACAACTCTCTGGGGAAAGGCAAGGAGATGTAATAAGATCCACTTCCTAAGAGCCATTTCTAGGATATAGGCAATGGGCTCTGATAATTCATAGATGCCATTTATTTTTAATCTCATTTTTGGGCAGTTCATGAAATCCCTGAGAATCCACATTCCCAAACTGGAATCAAATAGTGAGAAAAGAATGAATCAAAATGTACAAAACATAAAATGAATATGATTGTATACATTGGACAGAAATTGCTGACCTAATACGCACTTCTGACCAAGCAGAAGTAACAAGAACCAGACTTGTCTTTGGGTATTAACCAATTAAAAATCCAAATAAAATGTATGAAACAAGATAGTGGACATCAGGAAATGAGGACAATGGTGCCCAAGAGACAGAAAACAAATGAGGTGAGCTCCATTCTTCCCTGAGATTACTGCTTTAAGAGTTCCAGTTCCAGTTCAGAGAAGGGAAACCCAAGCAGAGCCCAGCCCACTGTGAGTTGAGGAGAGGGATCTGAATGTTTCTGGAAGGCCAAGGTAGCTAGAGTTCGCAGGATACACTCTTAGGAGAGAGGCTCACAGACTGAGAATGCTAGAGATCTGCAGAGGGTCTCCTCACCCCTCCCTCACTTGAATTCTGCAAGTTCTGATATGGAGGTGTTTTTGGGGGTGTGTGTGTATGTATGCTATTATTCAGTTGTAGAAATGTTTTGATTTCAATTATGATTTCTTCTGTGGCTCATGGGTCACTTAGTGGTCATTTCTTCATTTCATTAAGTCACTTATTTTCCAAACTTATATTTTTTTAGTTGATTAGCCCATTGTGGTCACTGAATATGATAGCAAATTTATTGAGCCTTTTTTTTTTTCTTACTCCATTTTTTGGGAGGTTGTTCTGTGGTTTTACATTCTACCTCTATTTTTTTTGGTTACACTTGAAAACCTAAACTTTATATTTAACTTAGCAAAACCTAAAGTTAAACAGTATCTCTATTATCTTCTAGAGAAATACAAGGACCTTAGAACACTAATTCCTGTAACTTCCCTTTTTATTTATATGCTATTCTAGCCAAGCATCTTCTTCCTTTTCAAATTCTAGATTATTGTGTTATTTAATTTAGTTCATGTTTGTTTAAAATGTTTGCTACTTTCTTTGCTCTTAATTTCTATTGAGCTGCCAGGCTGAGGTGATCGATTAGGACAATTAGCCAAAATGATATTAACAATAATGCCTTTACTGCTTACTGAGACAATGTAAACAAGATGCAAAAATAGACACCAGTTCCTCAATGTTCCATTTTCCCCCACAGAATGGTGCCAGGCAAGAGTCAGGTGAATCAGCACAGATGGAGGAGAATCTTAACTGCCAAAGAGCTGTGAACAAAAGACTCCTGCCATTTTATGGACTTGGGGTGGAGCCAGGGAGGAGAGAGGGTGGGGAAAGGGCCAGAGTGGAAAGAACTGAGTCACAGTAGACAAAAGTATCTTAGTCAAGATTCCCAAAAAGGAGGCCTCTGAATGGAGATGTTGGGCTTGGAATGCAGATATGTTTATGAGCATGGCTGGCCCAGAGGTCCTGAGTCCTTGACTGCAACTCCCTTCAGAAAACTATAATGCACCAGCTGTGTACCAAGTCTTACATGAGGAGGATAGCTTTCCCCTGTGAGGCCTGCCAGGCAAAGTCCTTGTAATTGCCTGTAGTTGGGCCTAAAAGATCACTGATCTTTCGTGTGGAGCCAACACTCTTCATTTCTTGTCTTCACTCTAGGACCATTGAGTTTTGCCAGGAGTACACATTTTCACATTTCCTTTAGTGAAGGTCTGCTGGTGGTAAACTCTCTGTTTTTATTTGCCTGAAAATATCCTTATTTTGTTCTCGTTCTTGAATGATACTTCTGAGGATAGAATTTTTAGGTTGACAAATTTGTCTCTTAGCATGTTGAAGATACCTTTCCAATGTCTTCTGACTTGCACTGTTGCTATTATTAAGAAGTTAGCTATTATTAATTGTTGCTCCTTTTAAAATAATTCATCTCTTCTCTCTTGGTTCAAAGATCTTCACTTTTGTGGTCTACAGTTTCTCTACAATATGTCTTAGTGTAGATTTCTTCTCATTTCTGCTGTTTGGGATTCACTGGACTTCTTGACTGTGTGAACTGATCTAATTCATTATTTCTGGAAGATTTTCATTTATTATTTCTTCTTATTCTCATGTTCTATATTATTTTTTCTCATTTATTATAATTCTTTGTCCTACTTTTTCTTTTTTGCAACCCTGATTAAATATATATTAGATGATCTAACTCTTTCACATTTCTTAACCTTTCATTCATATTTTCCATATCTTTTTCATTCTGTGCTAAATTCTCATTAGTTTCTTCACTATTCTTTCAGTTCATGAATTCTCTCATCTGCAGTAAAACTGGCCCTCTAATATTTTTTTAAAGATTTTATTTATTTATTTGACAGAGAGAGAGAGAGCGAGAGCAGGAACACAAGCAGGAGGAGTGTGAGAGGGAGAAGCAGGCTTCCCGCTGAGCAGGGAGTCCGATGCAGGGCTTGATCCCAGGACCCTGGGATCATGACCTGAGCCAAAGGCAGACGCTTAACAACTGAGCCGCTCAGGCGCCCCGACTCTCTAATTTTTAAATTTCACTTCCAGTTGTCTATATTTCTTGAAGTTCTGTTTGTTGTTGTTATTTTTTTTTTTTTTACAATATGCCTGTTCACTTTTTATAGCCCTGTGCTCTCTCACTCAATTTTCAATCTCTTCTTTTACTTCCTTAAACATAATAGAGTTTAGAAAATTCTCAATCTAAAAATTCCAATATCAGAGGACACTGCAGGTTAATTATGGTTTGTTTGTTTGTTTAGTTTGTTTTTGCTCAGAATGTTATGGGTCTTTCTTTTTGTTTTTTTTTTTAGTTTTTTTTTTCTTTTGACTGTGAGTTCATATTATCGTAACTTTATCTATGGGAATTTCTTCGGACCCTCCACTCAGCACTTATTCAATAATGGTAATTTTCTTTGCAGTCTTCAAATTTATTTTTAGTTCACCATAGTATTGAGGTATAATCCTTTGAGGTCTCAATTTTATTGGGGGGTCTCTAGTATCCTTAATATGGCAGGCTTTGGGATTTGTCTACAGTCCTCTGAACCCTGAAAAGCAGTGAAAATGGAAGTGTAGTTCACCACCTTCTGCAAATTTTCTCAAAGAGAAAGGTGGTTTAATGTTCTGTGTCTCCCTCTTGGTTCTTGCCTTCAGTTAATTTTTTGTCTAATATTCTTTACCTTTTAACCAGTTAACTCATACATTTAAGAAACTGTTTCTCAGATGGTATCCAGAATTTTTGGTTTTCAGTGTAAGTGTCAAAGTACCAGTTTGCTGCCTTGCCAGAAATGAAAGACCTACTGTGTCTGTCAATCTTATTACCATTAATAAAACTGATACTTTGTCTTCTCCTTCTGGAAATTCAATTACATGTATGTTAGGTCCCTTGATACCCAATGACATGTATATTAGACCACATACATATTAGATCGCAACTCTTGGAAGCTCCATTCTGGTGCTTGTTTGTTTGTTTTCCTTCACTATTTCTTCCCTTCCTGTTTTAGTTTGGGCAATTTTTATCGACCTATATTCAAGTTCATCCATTCTTTCCTCAGCACAGTCTGCTAAAACACCCAACTAGGAAATGCTTCATCTCTGATACTATATTTTTTATTTTGGCATTGACATTTGACTCTTTTATAGTGTTCATCTCTCTGTTGAAATTCTTCTGTTCATACATGTAGTTCTAGATCTTTAATGTATCAATCGCAGTTATGTTAGAGTCCCCTCTGACAGTTCCAGGTCATCTTTTAGTCTGGCTCTCTTACTTGCTTTAACTCTTGACAATGCATTTATTTTTTTCTTGCAGTTTTTTAAATTATTTTTTTAATTAAATACTGGACATTGTGTGTGGAAGAATAGTAGGTATTGTTCCCAGAGTGGACGAGGATCAATGTTTTTGCTCTATTGGGCCCTATAAGTATTATTTAGCCTCACTGGGCCTCAACTCCATTAACAGCAAAGTGGGAATAAGCTCCAACTTCATAGAAATATTGTGTGAAATATATAAAACATAAATGTCAAATATTACTATCACTTGCCTGGTGATAGACCTTAGTCATTATGTTTAATAAGGCAACTAGATTATACACACTTGATTTTTATCTTCAAATGGTGACATCTTTTTTTCCTGTTAATTAAAAAAATTCACATTTCATTTGAAAAATTCTAATGAGATGAAAATGTACAAATTAGAAAGCCAAGTGCCTCCACACATTCAACTAAGACCATACTACAATTGCGTATTCCTCAACTCCTTCAATAAATAACATAAAAATTGGTATCACTGCATTTGATTTAATGTTCATCAATACACACATAAAACCCAGAGATCTTCCAAATATTTATCCAGTATTTACTTTCAAAGTAGAAATAATAATTTTTACAGGTGGTATAAATAAAGGTCCCCACTGTGATCCCTACCATATTTTGACTCTATGTGGGGGTGAGGATCATTTCTTCCTCTAGAAACAGAGAATTTGTAAAGTATCAAGAAGGATGGTAACAGAAAGTATGAGAAAGTACTGTGCTTTGAAAATGGATCAGGTGAGAAGAAAGTGTTAGTTGAAGAGGGACTTCCTGGAGCTGCAGACCCAGCATTCCTGGCCAGAAAGGACGAAAGTGCTTTCTTTCCTGTTCTTGCTAAGACCTGGGCAGCATTTCCTCCATGTCCGCGATGACGTAAGAGACAACAGCCCAAACAGCAGCAGCCACGTTCATCTGCTTTGGATCCATGACAGTCATGGTGTCTCCATGGGAGTGATGGAAGGAGAAATATTTATAGAGGTCATCAAGTAGACTGGCTCCTGGGGAGAAAAGAGGAAGAATTCTTAGTGAAGTATTTCAAGAGATTGCTGAATAGCTGCTCAGAAACCATTGCTGCTCTTCCCTGCTTCACTCTTCCTGCTCCTACTATGCAGGCTGCAGGGGCAAAATCATTACTTTCCCAGGCTCTCTGGCAGCAAGAAATGGCCAAGTGAATACCATTCTTATTACTAGGATAGGAGTGGCAGGCTGTGGGAAAGTTCTAGGAAAGCCTTTACTTTGCCGACAAGAGTCGGGAAATGCCCTAGTGCTGCATAAAAGTAGATGAAAAGTTTGGAGCTGCATGGGGTAATAAAGCCCCCACACTAAAAATGGCCAAGTGGAAAGACAGAAGGAGCCTGGATTTCGAAAACACTGCTAGCCCACTGAATAGGCTCTACATTGCCTACTTCGGGACTATCTGCCACGTTAAAGAAGATAAAACTTTATTTAAGTAACTGATAGAAATGTCCTATTTATTTATAAAAAGATAATATCTGCTTTTGTATCTGCAAGAGTGCAAATTATGTACCTTCCTGGATTCAAAAGAAAGCCCATACTCTTTTGCTCAAGTTTTTTTGCTCAAATCATTCATATACTTCCCATGAAATTTCCCAACAACCTCTAAGGGCATCAGCAGGCACCTTTGCCCCACTTAAGAGCTTTCTTCTTTCTCTAGTGAAGCTTTTCTCTAGCTTCCACCATGGACCACAGCCTTGGGGAGTCTTTGCCCTCCGTTAGTCATCCTTCAAAACCTCCTGGGCCCAGTTTGTGGATTCCAACTGCAGTTCTTTATCCTCTGGCCTTATTTATTTATGTGTGGTGTTATTGTGAACTACACATACATAAGATTGAAGAGAACACAAATGCATATCAGGATGGGTGACAATATAAAAAGTATGCATATGTCCACAATCCATTGCAAGAAAGATACTACCAGTACTTTTGAAGCCCATTTTATGAGTTCCCCCACCCCTCGTTGAAACTTTCCTCCCTCCAGAGGTACCCACTTTCCCATTCTGCTTGTGTGTTAATCACTCCTTGATTTTTAAAAAATTAGTTTTACCCTATATTTATATGGCATTACATAAAATAAATAAATAAATAAATAGTTTAATACTGTCTGCCTTTGAAACACATACACCAGATATATTTCTGTGACTTGGTTTTTCCACTCAGTGTGTATAGCTGTGGTATTTTCATTTTTTTTTATTGCTGTACATTATTTCATTGAATTTATTTATCCATTTTCCTGATGATGGACATTTAGGTTGTTTCCAGTTTTCTGTTATTATATGTTGTTATCAGCATTCTCTAGCATCTAAATAAAGGAATGGACTTGCTGGGTTATAGAGTAGGTGTGTGTTTAATTTTATCGTGTAATTCCAAAATGTTGCCCTTTTCAGTGTGCACTTCTGCTGTCAGTATATGAGTCTTCCTCTTGTTTTACAAGAGCACTTGCTCTTGTCAAGCTAATATTTGCTAATCTGGTGGGTATGAAATATTATCTCATTATGGTTTTAACTTTAACTTTCAAAATTATTAATGAGATTGAGCATGTTTTCATATATGCATTTTTTTGTCATTTATGTTTGCTCTTTTGTAGAATACTTGCTCATGCCTTTTGCCCATTTTTCAATTGATTTGTCTTTTCTTATTAACTTGCAGGAATTCTTAAAATATTTTAGATACTAGGAATAAGAAGTGTCTTAATTACTACTAGTAGCTTAATTACTACTGCTTTCTATTTCTTGTAATTGGGCAGAGCAAATCCCCCCACCTTCTCTTCCCTCCTCTTCAGGAATGTCTTACTATTCTTAACTGAGCTTTCAGATGAAGTTTGGAATCATTTTAAAATTGTACAAAAAATATTCTTGGATTTTGATGGAAATTGTGTAAATCTACATGTCAATTTGGGGAGAACTCACATCTTTATATTAGGCTATTGTGTTCTTATCCATGAAAATGGCATATTGATATTTCCTATTTATTGAAGTCTTCTGTAGCATCTTTAAAGTTTTGTGATACAGCTTGCATACCTTTTGTTAGTTTTCTTTTCTCCAAAGCTTATACTCTTTGTCGCTAATTGTAAATTCTACATTTAAAAAAAATTGCATTTTCTATTTGTGGCGATCCATTTTTAGCATCAAGGATATATCTGATTCATAAAAAGGCAGGTGTTCCTTCTTTTGTACACTCTGGAGCAGTTTGTGTAAGATTAGAATGATTCATTTCCTGGTTTTTTTTGTAGAACTCTTTACAAAACCATCTAAGTCTGATACTTTGCTTATGATAAATATTTTAACTAATGATTCGATTTCTATCCTGGTTATTGGGCTATTGGGATTTTGTATTTCCTCTTGAATTAACTTTGGAAATTATATTTTTTAGGAATGTGTGAGTTTTGCCCAAATATTCAAAATAATCAAAATCAAAATAATCAGCATGAAGTTATCACTAATATCCTGTTTTTAACTCTGTTTATGTCTGCATGTATAGGAATGCACTTTTTTTCATTCTCCATATTAGTTATTAGTGTCTTCTCTCTTTTTTGTTCATCAGTCTTGCCAGCAGTTTGTCAGTCGTATTAGTTTTTTGAAAAAAAAAAGAAAAAGACAATTTTTTTAACACTCTCTACTATAGAGTGGTTTTTCTTCCATTGATTTCTACTCAAATTTATTGTATCCCTCCTTCTTCCTTCTTTGGCTTGATTTGCTTTTCTTTTTCTAACATCTTGAGTTGAATGTTCAGGTTATTGCTTTGCAGCTCTCTCTGTCTCCAGCATAAGCAATAAGGCTGCAATCTTCCTCCTACTGCTGCTTCAGCTATCTATATCCTGCCAATTCTGAGGAGTAGTTTCAAGATCACTCAGTTCTAAATATTCACCAATTCCTGGTTTGATTTCTTTTCTTTGATACATAAGTTAGAATGTGTTTTCTAATTTTTAAAAGTATGGGGGTTCCCTTAGTTATTTTTTCATTATTGATTTCTAATTTAACTTACAGAGAATGCAGGCTATATGATACAGATTCTTTTCAATCTACTGAGATTTTCTCTGTGGCCTATTGTGTGATCCATTTTTATAAATGTTCCATGTGTGGAAAAGAATGTGCTTTCTGTGTGTTGTGTATATGCGTGAGATCAAGATTGTTTCTTCAAATCTTTTAACACCTAACTTATTTATTGTCTATTTGAGCTATCAATTTTGAGAGGGATATGTGAAAATGTCCCTCTGTGATTTTGGATATTTTTTTTTGTAGTTCCAGCAATTTCTTTTTTATATATTTCAAACTTACAGTATTAGGGGCATACAAATTTAGAATTACAGCTTCCTGATAAATTGAACATCTTTATTAATGTGTAGTTATCATCTTCATTTTTAGTAATGCTTTTTGTCTTGAAGTTAGCTTTTCCTAATATTTAATATAGCCATACCTTCTTCCTTTACCTTAGTATGTCTTCTCCCATCATTTTTTTAAAAGATTTTATTTATTTCTTTGACAGAGAGATAGAGAGAGAGCACAAGTAGGCAGAGAGGCAGGCAGAGGGAGAGGGAGAAACAGACTCTCCACTGAGCAGGGAGCCCAACATGGGGCTCGATCCCAGGACCATGGGATCATGACCTGAGCCGAAGGCAGCCGCTTAACTGACTGAGCCACCCAGGCGCCCCACTCCCCCATCATTTTACTTGCACTCTTCCTTGCTCCTTATGTTTTTAGAGGTTTCTCTTATGAAGACTTTAAAGTTGAATTTTAAAAATCTAGTCTAACAGCTTGAATTTTAACTGGACAGTATAATTTCTTTATGAAGATTGTGATTACTATTAAATTGAATTCATTTATGCCATCCTAGTTTTTGCGTTCTATTAGTTAATTTTGTTTTCTAGATTTGTTTTTTTCCCCCTTTTCTTTCTTGCCCTCATCTGTGTTGACTTTTCCCCCTCCTATCATTCCTTTTCTCCCCCCTCCCACTCTACTAGTTTGAAGATTACACGTTTTATTTCAATTCCTTCAGTGGAGACCTTAGAAATCATAGCTCACATACTTAGCCAAAGTTAATCAATATCTTATTTAAGGACACTAGGGCCCCTTTGTCTCCAGATACACTCACTGCTCATTAAAAAACATGGTTCAGGGAAACAGATTGGCAGATACCCTCACACAAGATACCCTCTGCTAGGCTCCAGAGTTTTCTTACCTCTATCAATTCTTGCTTTATCATTTTTCATCTCTGAGGAATTCCCTTACTTTGCCTCACTAAGCCATGTATTATAGAAAGGCAATTATTGTTTTATCCACAATTATTTTTGGTGGGGAAAAATGTGTCTACAAACTTCTGGTCTACCATATTAAAAGCATTCTCTTCTCATAGTCCTCTACTTCCTGCCCTGTGGATTGGATCCTGTCCTTGTTTCTGAGACCTTTGTGGCCTCAGGATGTTGTCTAGATTTTCTCTATCCCAACTCAAGTTTTTAAAACTTTGTGTCAAGGTTAATCTCTATCTATGGCCCCAAACTCCTTGCTCTGAAGTAGAATTTGGATTTATCTCCATTCATATTTCACATTGAGTTCAGCTATGGTGCTATTAAACAAACACAAGCCAGTGAGGCAAAAAAATAAGTGTAAAAGAAAAACTCAAACCTCACCTCTGACAACTAATGACTCCAATGCCTGCCAGGATATATCCAAAACAGGGCGTATTCAGCTGACAATGCCTAGTAAACCCTTCACCCGTGTGGAGGAGAGTTCTTCCAGTTCAATAATTTTTCTTTCTAAACTAGTAAAACATGTTTTCTGTTAGCCCAGTGGCTCTGAAAAAAGTGGGATCTGACCATCATCCAGACTGATAATGTAACACCATCAGTGGCTGGGCTGGAGCTGAGGTCCACAAATATTCAGAAGGCTCAATCCAGTTCAATTGGGCAAATACTTGAGTTCCTACAATATTCTAGGCAGTGGTCTAAGGACTGAGGCAGGCATAAAGATGGAAAAAGACACAGCTGCTGCTCTCAAAAGAGACAGCTTTTGACAGAGTGTCCACAAGCAATAATAACGCAGAATGTACTGAGTGCCACGAGGAAAGGACAAAGAAATAGCAGATGGCTCATGTAACTGAATGACCTTCTTTGGCCCCTAGACTAGGTCCCCTTGCTTTGTGCACTCCATACTTCTCTTATAATCTCCACCATCTTTTGTTATAATTGCACGTTTGAAATCTGATTTCCCCATTATACTGTAAACTCCCTTAAGGTAAGGCCTCTGTTTTGTTCTCTACTCTGTCACCAATGCCTGTAACATAGTGCCAAATAGAAGACAAATGTGTATTTGTTGAGCTAATGAATGAAATTGGTGAATTTTATAAGTAAACTGGGCCTTGAAGGTGCTGTATCAGAGTCCTTGTAGGAAACAGATGGGATGCTCCAAAAAGGTAACTTGGAGAATTTGATGAAAGGACTATTTACAAAGAGCGGTCGGGGTTAAATAAAGCTCAGAAGAGATGCTGATACATCCTAGGGCTGGCAACAAAGAAGCTATTACCATTCCTAGGCTTAGAAGGCAAAAAAAGCAGCTCTGGCTGCAGGAGAGGGTCACCAGAGCAGTCGTGGCTATTTGTACAAGCCAGGGAATCAATCAGTTTCCTGCTGGTGCCTCCTGTAGCCTACGGGGCCTCCCCATGGCCAAACCCAATCATAAGCCAGAGGGAAGGAGTGATTTGTTAATGCAGTACATAACAGTCTCCAGGGCCACAATATCGGGTAGAGAAAGGTGAGGACTGATACGGAATTGTAAAAGAGATTTTTAACATAAGTACTTAAGATGTCAACAGACAAGAGATGGGGTACAGACATTCCAGGTGAAAGAGTACATGAGCGTTCCAGTTTGGGTGATGTGTGTGTGTGGGTAACTTAGGTTAATTATTGGCAGATCAATTATTGGTAACCAACTGTGGAAGGTCCTGAATATAAGGCTGAAAATAGATGGAATGTAGTTCATAAATGGGGAGCCCTTGGGAACCAATGGGCAGGAAGGCGGGGAGACTAGAGTTGCACCTTAGGGAGATGCTACAGAGGAATATAGAGGTGGAGTTGTGTAAACACCATGGTAGTGAAGAGAAGGCTAGGGAAGAGGTATCATCTGGGGGGCAGGTGTCAAAGACCAGGCCACATGAGAATATCCTAGTTTCTGAAATTCTCTAGAAAGCATATGGATGAAGATAACCAAAATTCCCAGTGAAAAGGCCAGAGGTCCATTTTAAAACCAGAAGGTTCCTTATGTCATGATCTCACTGCACACCCAGGAGAGACAAATCTGTGTGTTTACTTTGGTAGGAGCAAGAAGTATTTTAACAGAAACAGTGACATTTCAGAACCAGCTGAAGCTGGTGAGGAGCATCAGGTGGAAAGCAAATTCATGTACAAGTTAAGGACAAAGTCAAGGAGTTCAAAGAGTGAAAGTCACTGAGAGTAGATGGAAGATGAATTAGAACCGTGTACATGAAGAAACAGGAAAGGACATTTCATTCCAGCAGACAGAGTATGGCTCACTTGGGGCTGTTTTCCTCCAATTCAGCGCTTCTTAAAGACACTGCATGATGGCTGACAGGAAAGGCTCCAAATTCCATATTGAAAAAACAGAAGCAAGATATACTTGTGTATGCCCTCTCCAGGCCTCTGAAATTCCCATTCAGGCTCAGCCTGAAAGAACTTGCCTGCCAGATGGGTGGGAATCTGGCTGCCTCCCCTCACAACTGGAACATTACAGAAGGCATTTCCTCAGAGATCATCGAAGTTCCCATGAACATTTCATACAACTAAAACAACTCCAGAAAATCCGATATTACCAGTGAGGATGCTGATAACCACAGGCGTTACGAGGTGGTCCTGTTGGCTGCCTTGCAGCTTTGTCTCTGCAATTCCAAGGAGACATTTTATCAGTGACAGCTACTAGTCTAAAAGACCAGCACTGAGGGAGAGCCTGCACTGCAATTTCTGAGAGCACCTGACACGCTCTCATGGGTGGAAGGAATGTTAACTATCCCTGGGGATAAATTGCAGTCTCTTTTGACAGGTATATGAGCTCTGAACAGGGAATCATCAAATGCTTTTTAGAAATAGAAAGCTGGTAAGTAGGAGCCTGCTCTGAAGGCCAACATTCAGCTCCTGGAAATAAACTACAACATTATTAGGGCAGTTCACTGCTAGGAAATTATTTCTAAGGGAGGTTTGGAATTTAAGGATGTGAAGACATATCCTTGAGTATGTCAGCCAAGAAGTTGGACCTACGCAGGGAGATACAGCAGAGAACACAGGAGTTAGAGTCAGATAGGCCTGGGTTCACATTCAAACTCTTCTGCTTAATAACTGGGTGACTTTGGGTGAATCATATAAGGCTTTTTAGCCTCAGTTTTCCCACTCACCAAATGGGGCTACTAAGATCTGACTTTCAAGGTTCTGGTGAAAATTAGTAGGCACTCAATTAATAGATGCTATAGATCCATAGGGCTGACCCGATACATACACAGCAGCTTGATCAATTAAATGCAACTTGGAGGGACTTAAAATTATAATTTAATAAGTTAAAGTTCTGACAACTGTTCTTAAAGATGAAATAGCTGGACCATGACGTCTATTCTTTATGACCCCACCTTGACCTGGCTTGGATTATTTTTCCTTCTCCTCCTTCCCATCCCCTTCTCTCCTCTCCTCTCCAAATCTGTTCTATAAACATTCATCTCAGAAAATATTTTCCAGCTGTTTGACGGTGAAAATGGTCCCATGAATATTGTAAGAAATATCCAACCTGCCCCATACTGTTCACACCAGATTCCAATCTTCACAGAGAGATCTCAGTAATGACTGTGGTCTGTGCAGAATACTGGAACAGGATTGAATACCTGCTAATTCCCGAAAATTTGCGGGGGGGGGGTAAATATACAAAGATTCTCATAGCCTCCTCTTTTTGTATGTTAAGTCTCATTCATTTGTAATCAGTGCATTTTCATGTACACAAATTAAGCAATTCATGGAATGAGAAGTTTTTGAAAGATTTGAAAGCTTTGAAAGTTTAAATTCAAGTCTGTTATTTCAGCATATACATTGCTGCTGCAATGTTGCATGAAAGATGCACTAACAGGCAAGCAGCTGTGGAAAATCCATTTCTCCTTTATAAACAGATCTTGAACAGTCTGGGGTATGCAATTTAATTGCAATGGAATGTATTACAGACATTCCCCTGATCATAATTGTGGGGTTAGAGAAGAATGTTATGGTCTTATTCCCTGCAAGAAAATGGTCCCCCTAGAATCTATAAAATCTAAAAAGACATTTAAACTTTAATTAAAATTATTATTTCTTTTAGCAACATTATCAATGAAAAACATTACTGCCAAAACAATTAGAAAATCAATTCATGGGCTTTGCAGACATTTAATCTTTCTTTTCAAAAAGGGCAGCTTTATCCCTACTGTATTAAATCTCATTGAAAATTAGAGTGAGAAGCAGTTAATTAATAGCTTCCTAACCCATAGCTCTCCAGAAGAGAAAGCAACTTCTAAGTAGGAAAGGGGAAAAAAAAAAAAAAAAAACCAAAAAAAAAAACAAAAAAACCAGTAAATGAAAGGAAAGGACAGGACAGGAAAGGGAAGGGAAAACATCCCCAATCAAAACTCCATAAAAAGTATTATAATTTTAGTTTCTAAACTCTTAATTTATCCAAGAATTGCCGAGTCTATGTTAAAAAGGTCCAGGCATAAGCCTACAACTTCCATCTCTTTGAAAAGCTTGGATTGGCTGCTGGGATAACTTTGGCCACATAGCTTAGTCACCACCCTCAGCCCTGGTGAGCCTCCAGTTCACATGTACCTGAACTCTGTGATAGTGATTCATCTTTCCACAAAGTGAAGAATTACAGAGCAACAGCAAGACTAACTAATCCCTGCGGCACGAAGCTGGTACAGACTCTCCCACAGCGGGAATAACAAGGACACTATGTGTTGAGTGCTTCCTGTGTGCTTAGGGCTTTATGGAGATGATTTTATGTAGTTCTCCCAGTGACCCCATGAAGGGATGGTCATCACGTGGCATTAACAGATAGAAAATAGATTTAAGGAACTTGTCTAAAGTCATACAATAGTAAGTGGTAGAGATAGGATTCAAATCCAGGTGCCTCTGACCTAAAAACTGTGCTCCTAACCAGTGTTCTATACCTTCTCTCACTGCCCTATCCCAGGAATCTGTAACTACTTTCTCCCCAGTGGGTAACTATTTGCACAATTTATCCCATTCATTGCTCTGGTCCCCCATACCAATTTCTGCCTCATGACATGGAGACAGAAATTCAAATAGGAGGTGTCCTGGACCATAAAACAGTGAAGAATTATGTTCATACAGTGGGCAGCCTGGGACTGCCTATCAGAAGATGAACAGCAGAGCCCATCTGTCACCAAGTCCTCTGCTCTGTCTGGGCCACACTCTCAAGGGCCTGCCAGTCCTCCTGAGAGTTCCCGGACCATTCTATCTAGAACTCCTCCCCCTGATCCCTCGTTATCCCCCTTTTCACTGTTTAAAAGTATATTATTCTTGTAATGGTTTTATAATTTGCTGCTTGTCTTTCCCATTGGAATATAAGCTCCATAAGGGCAAGAACTTGGTCTTTTTGTCCCAATTCCCAACGCCTGGCATGTAATAGAAGCTCAATAAATATTTGTTGACTCACTAAATGGATAAATGAAAGAATTATTAAATATCAAATTGGACAAAAGTAGAGAAGAATATTGATTGGTTTCATCCTCTCTCTCTCTCCAGCCACTCTTGGTAAGTAAAGCCTACTTTCCGGGGATTCTATTCTCAGCTCTTGCCAGGTAGGTTCTCATTACTAAAAACATGTGATATTTCATATACAAGCTGAGATCCAAATGCTCTCTTACGGATTACACAATATGTTCTTGTACCTTTCACCACTGTTAGAGAAATCAGCCACAACTTGAAAACAGGGCAAAAAGGTGGGCAGCACATGTTTTCAATGTCATTCAGGAGCAAAGTCCACCTAAAGATTTCCTAGGAGAACGTATTTAGTTTGACTCACTGCTTACTATTGATTAAAGGTCGCAGACTTAGTGAATTTATATTTTAACTCATAGATTTTTGTCTAGTAGAGATGAAAATGATTTCTGTCCCAAAGAACAGATAATCCCAAAGGTTACAATTTATTGGCCTTTAAGACATTAACCAGTTTTTATCTAATCTAGCAATCTCATCCTAATATTTCTTTATTAAATTGCCTAGTTTCTCAAATGCTCTATAAATTGGTATTAATATCTTACTGGATTCCTTATTAATTAATTGAATAAAATTCTTTGACATGTATTTATTTTATATTTGCATGAACATCATGATTTTACCTTTTAGAAAATTATAACTTAATACCACCCATCTATAAACCATAAAAGAAAAATCACATTCTCACTTCTCAAAAGTTAAGTTTGTCACAAAGTCATCATCTATAATTTTATCCATGAGCACCCGAATAAGCAAAAGCACTGAGCACTGATAGATATATATATCTGTGTTTCTGTGGCTATAATATGGGGCTTGTCCTTAACGTCTCCCGACCCGTTAATATCCTTATTTATCTCTTGAACTGCTTTCCACCTTCCACATGAGAGTCATGCTTTTACCTTTTAGAACATTATAATTTAATACCATCTACCTACAGACCTTAAGTAAACAATCACATTGGTATGTAATAAGGTCCTTATCTTTGGGTTTATGATTTACGTGTGTGCGTGTGTATTTATAGCTTCAGATATAGCCGTAAAGAAACACCCATACCACTCTGTCCTTCTGTATGTTTTTGTAACACAAAATAACATCGACACTTGTTTGGGAGGGGTAATTTTGAATCTTACTCATTTTTATATATTGGTCTTAATTTATCATTCTCCCTTTGTCCATACAGAACTTACCCACTCTTCTTTCATGGCCTCATGTCAGTAAAATTCCCACCTATCTGAGCCAATGTGATTCCTTGTAAATGCTTTTCTGCAGTTTCTCTCCACACTTGGGGAATGATGCTCACTAAGAAAACATCAGTAAAAATGGTTTCTGACAGAGCATACTGTCAGAACATTCAATGTATGTGGGTCTTGAACTTAAGAAGACTCTAAAAATTGTTTCTAGTGTGGCATTTACAATGAAAGCCTTAAAATTATCCTGGGTCTTCCTATAATTGTGCTCATACGAACAGATTTTGATTTCTGGCTACAGATGCAAAAAAGTTACAAAGCTACTGTGCAATAGAAGGCAGGTGTTAAGATATAAACCTTTGTCTCTGCTTGCCACCTCCCATTCTGTTGGCAAGCAGAGACAAAGGAATGAGACAAATTGGAAGTATTACATGGACATGCTGTTCTAGACTTATTTCTCATACTGAATTTGATAATTCTGCAAGGCTGGTTGGCAGGAGTACTGCAGAAATGCCTGGGTGACATGGGAGAGCTGGAGCCCCAATTTTGTCACCCACTATTCAATGATTATGGTATTGAAGGCCAACTGGTTGATAGGAAGATGTCCGTTCATGAAAGAGGTCACAAGGGAGACTCTATGAACCTCTGACCAGTGATTCTCACTTCCCCATGGCCAGGCTAATGATTTATAAAATCCAAGCACTTAAACACATAGTTTATAGGGAAAAAAATCATGGCTTTTGTAAGAGGAAGTCTTGGCTTCTTTATGATCATTAAAAAGGTAAAAAAAAAAAAAAAAAAAAAGGCTGTAAACAAAGAGAAAAGAGTTTTTTACCTATTCAAAGAACCTCTGATTAAACTATGCTACAACCAAAAATGTTGACGTGCTGTGGAACTGAATGTTTTGTTGTGCATACAGAACTACCTGGCTATGAGACAAGGAAAAAAAGCAACAAGTATTTCTCTGCAAGGAAGTCCACCTGAGGGTTGGTATCATTATTTGGAATTGGAATCAGTCTTGAAAACCTACAAATGCCTTTCCAGTTACACTGTGGGTCTCCATTATCCCCCCAATAAGTAGGACAGGCTAAAATTGCACCTTTTAAGGTAGCAAGTATAAATTCACTGCTGATTAAGCCATACTAGGTTTCAAAGAAATGAGGCTATTTGAGAGGCTACACTTAATAATTTTAGGTCATGTCAAGGTGGGCAGCCAACGCCTCCACAAAATTCCTCTGGGGGCCATTGTCAGAAGCAGAATTATGGGCTGGATGGACCAAGAGTCTGCACTGAGATGGGCTTTTTTTCATTTCTAGATACCATAGTGTCAAGGTCACAAGAAGCTACACCATGGAAAATAGGATATACATATATAAAATAAAGTTTTACTACTAAAAACAATGAAAAGAGGCTATATTAAAAATATAATAAAATTTAAGTACTAATGAATAACATGTGTCATGTCCAGAAACCAGAGTGACGGTGTTATGTGAATAAATTTAGAGGTAGCTTAGGCCAATGAAGAAAATTGATCTGGGAGTAAGTCTCTTGATTTCTTTCTATTCTCCATATCCATTTATGTGTCAGACAGCATAAATTTATCCAAAATAAGTGTGTCCATGAACCAGGCAGCTGGTTCAACAAAAAGATGACAAACTACTTGGCTAATGCTGCAAAATATTAGTGAAGTTTCCTCCACCTCAGCTTCCAAGGAAAAAACAAGAGTGGCTACGTAGTGAATGATTCTTGCCTCAAGCCATCATCCTTGAAAATGGAGCAAAATTAGATGTTGACAATGGTGAAAATTTTGGTAAATATTGGCTCAGTTATTGAACTTTCATTTTATTTATGCAAATAAGCTTTTAATTTATTGGCTTTCATTTTATTTATGCAAATAAGCTTCTTTTTTTTTGGTCACCTGAGAAGTTCCCATTTGGCAGTTAAATGTAGCCCCTTTAGTTGACTATCTGCTAAAAGGATGAATTTTTTTTTTTTTTTACACAAAACCTTCTAAAATATAACTTTCTAAAAATTATTATTCAGTGAAGGAAAAAATAAGCTAAACACGAAAAGCTTTCTGAATTCCAAAACAAAAGAAGCAAATGTTTAAGAAGGAGCCTGGAAATGAATATGCTTTTAATGCAAACACAGTTCACTTAAAGTAAAACATCAGTTCAAGGAATATCCTCATGAAAAGATCCTGCCCATGGCAATCTACTTATAGGGAATCTACAAGGCTGAGGTATAAATTTAACATTTAAATGTAACTAAATTTCCAATGCTTTTATGATTGACCCTCACTAATGTAATTTTTAGGAAATTCTTCTAATGAAGAAATAGTGATTATTCTGAATAGACACCCAAAATATAATTATAGTACATTTGATTAAATGCTTCTGTGGTGAGATAAACTGCAATTTACACATTTCTGTGTGTTCTTTAAAAAAAAAAAGGCCAAGGATGACAAAGGAAGCTAATGCTACTTTGTGGGGTAACATGTCATTAGCTGTTCCATCATTTATGCTCAAACTCCAGAATTATTGGGTAAGGTAAATGGTGCTTGAGATTTGCTGCTACAGACCCTGAAATAGTTTCCAGCACAAAATTTATAAATAACACCAGGACTCCTACTGTTTCATCTCCTGAGTCATTTTTCTTCAAGCCTTTTAGAATTCTTGACAAAGGTGAGACATATACTGTCCTTTACTAACTAAACTGGTAAGAAGACCTCATTATGAAGGATATGGAACATGAAGCATGAATTATTTCTTGTTTAACTTCATACAGAATAGAAACAATTGTCCAGTTATTATAAATAGGTTAAATGATTACTTAGGATGATCACAGTGACATTTACAATGTACTACGCTTGCACTCACTACTGCATAGCAAGACAGCCACTAGGGATTCTGCCAAACATGACTTGGATATAAGGCTTTTGAAAAGAAGATCATATTCACTCATCTGATATCTATTGAACGCCTACTAAGTTCCAAGCACCTTGCTAAGCCCTGGGCAAACAACGGCAGGCATAATTTAAATGTGTCTGCTCTTACGGAATTTCATGGAACTTTCAAGCTAGTACAGTACACCTGTAGAAATGAGGTTGACTAAGATTACATCCAAAACTGCTTGGGATTCCGCAGATGAAGCTTAAAAAGGAAAAAGCCTCATTCTCCCCAAGTTACTGATTTTAACGCAGTCAGAGTTGTCTATGAGCATGTTGGAGGGTGGTACTCACTATGGTCAGGGTACAGAGACTGGGAAATAGCACTCCTAATTATTGTCTCTGGGATATGGGTTCTGTACAATGACATATCATTTAATGATGAAAAAGGTAACAAAATCATGACCATAATCATAGCCAGGATTTACTAAGTACTTTCTATGTTCCATGGCCTTAGCTAAACAATTTGACATTCATTATCTTATCAAATCATCATAATGATTCTCTAATTATTATTATCCTCATTTTGCAGATGAATAAACTTCGGCTTAAAGGTTATGATGATGATTAGAAGCAAAAGAGTCTGGGGAGAGGATCTGTAGACGTTTTTTGCCTTGTGCTGAATTCATCCCTTCATCTCAAAGATGAAGACCACAGGGCAGGGAGTCTTGGCCTCACGGAGTGGTGGGAAAGGGCAATCCTATGAATCTGCCATCCCCCGATGACCCATGCCCACACAACCACCCATCTTTTCTTTCCAGGGAACTTCTCGCATGAACCTGTGTTTTTTGAAATTCCTTCTATTAGATTCCATAATAGCATGTCTGACTTGTACATCTCCAAAATTATATCCTTCCCTTTCTTCTAATTCAACCTTGCATGCTTGGTAACAGACATCTAATCCCATTCTGCTTTTTTAGGGCAAAACCCACTCCGCCTGTGGTCAGTGGATTGTCAGAATAGCTACTGTCCCTCTTAACTTTTAGGGTCACTTCTGTCTGTGGAGAAATGCCTCGTCTCCTTGAAAGCTTTCTTTTCACATAAGTCAGGGCTGGGAGAGAACTTCTCCAGTCTAACTGTCAAATGCACCACATACCCAACGAGTTTGTTCCACTTTGGCTGATCAGAATTAAACATTTTCCCAGCCCCGTGGGCTCTGGGAATTGTTCCACCTCCAGCCCCCTGTTCTTTGCTGCGTCTTGTAGAATTTTAACTCTATACATGTTCAGTTCAGTATGCAACAAAAGACTCAAAGAGAACCTTATGAAGATTACTGGACCTCTTTCTCTGTTTAGCTACCTCTTCTCTGGTAGTCAGTCCTATAAACATGGGAGCCTCAGACTCCCTGAACTCTAATCTCTGTCTTTGCAAGTTAGCAAGGCTACTGTATTATGCTTGGGTTTCCCCTCTCTGCTCCATGGCCTGAAATGTGTCTCCAGGCAGAAAACTGGGGCCATAATAGGAATCATCTTTTGTTTTCTTTACCTTGTGGATCATAGACATCACTTTCCAATGTATGAAATTAGCTCTTTGATGTATTTTGCATAGTTTTCTAGTTTGTTTGTTTGTTTTAAAGATTTTATTTATTTGTCAGAGAGAGAGAGCACAAGCAGAGGGAGAAGCAGGCTCCTTGCTGATGCGGGGCTCGATCCCAGGACCCTGGGATCATGACCTAAGCTGAAGGCAGACGCTTAACCGACTGAGCCACCCAGGCGTCCCTTGTTTGTTTTCTTTAAAAGCAAAGGACAAATCTAATACCAGTTTCTCTCTTATGGGTTGAAGCAGATCCTCTTATTAGCTTCTTTTTAAACATTAAGAAAAAGTATTTTTTTTAAATTGAGATATAATTGACATACTAGCTTCTTGAAAGTGGAAAATATATCATATAGTGCTCTTGCTCCTACATTTCAGCACCTGACAGTTGCTTTACTCGTCAAGATAGCAGAGTGGCTAATAGCACAAATTATAGAGCCCATCACACTGAGTTTGAATTCTGACTTGGCACGTACTGGCTTGTAGTATGAGGAAGGATATTTTACCTCTCTGTGCCTTGATTTTCCCATCTATAGCACAGGAATAATAATAATTACAACTATCTTTCAGGTTTGTCTGAGCTTCAGTGAGCTAGTGAGGTAGAATGCTGCTTGGCATATGATAACACAGAGTATGGTAGCTATTATTATTTTTTTAAATTTTATTTTATTAAGTTATGTTAATCACCATACATTACATCATTGTGGTAGCTATTATTAATATTACTATGACTCATCACCGAAAGGCCAGTTAGCCTATTCCTTTACGACTGGTCCTTCATTTTTTTGAAATTTCATGCAGATAAGCAGAGTGAGTTAGTCAACAAAATCACATAATATTGTTTCATTGTTATAAGAAAGAATCATGTGCCCCATCCCTCCCAGCCAATCGTGAGTAAGTAACATTGAGCTCCTAGGCTGAGAACAAAAGACATTGACAAAAGCTACATCTTAGGGTACAAGGGGATTATAAGTGCCCCCTGCTTTTCACCTTTCCATCCAGATTAGGAATGAAAAAGCATATGTGTACTGCATTTCTAACAATTAGATTTTATTGGAACTGCACTAGTGGTAATAGATCAGTAGAAGAACATGGCAGTGAATCAGCTTGAAAAGTGAAGACTCCTTTTACAGAGCAAATGATTGCCTACCAATTTATCTATGCCATAAATCTGGAGTTTTGTATGTAGGGTCTGTAAACGGGCTGCACCTGGGCCAGGGTCACTTTCAAAGATCAGGCTTGGCCTCCTTAGACGGGGGCTTTCAGACACATTAAGAGCTGCTCCTGTAGGGAGATTCTCCCTGGAGCTTTGATGGAGTTCTTAGGAAAGAGGGGGTCCCAATATTTACACTTGCCAGGCAAAGATTTGAAAATCACTTGTGTGTGTGCTTAACCAGCCTGGATATCGGTCATGCGTCCAAGAATCAAATACAAATTAAAGTTTTAACATAAACAAATATCTTTGGTATTTGCTCTGCAAACCAGCCCATGTGCTACCACCACCACTGTGCTTCTGTCTGGGGAATGGTCCTTCCTTATGTGCCTGAAGGCCCCTCTCTCTCAGTCTGGGATTAAAATGGCCAGCTGTCAGGTGACCTCATCAGCGATGTTGGCATCATCTGAAGTTCATGTCTTGTAAATGTTTAATGATAGTCTTCAGAGGATAAAGGGATAAAGAAGCAATTAAAACTCACACTCCTGACTGGATACTGTGATTAAATTCAATTCTGGTGCATTATCTTAGTTTGATGTAGTACCATGGTCAGGGGTCTGTATGCTCTCACCGATCTAAGTAATCCCCCCCTGATGTACACGAGAGATCAAACATCAAAGAGTAACAACACGTCAGTCCTCATTTCTGAATCATCCACCTTATGAATAACACTTTGAATTTAAATAATCCTTTTTTTAGAAAAGATCAATGCTTTTGTTTTCTTATCTATCTTAACAGCATTTCTGTGAGAAAAGAAGGGGCTGGATTTATATTCCCGTTTTTAGAAGTATGAGAGACAGAGAACCAGAGAGAGTAAATCATTTGCTTGAGATGATCATATCGTGACACAGAACCTAAGAGAAGCCTTGGACGTTGGCGCACCAACCTGCAGCCTTTCTGCCAGATCAGGGTTAGTGAAGCAGTTTTGCGAGGGGCTAGAGACTACATACGGTAGATGTGGCAGTTTGTACAGTCTCTGCTGCACGTAACTATCCAGCTCTGCTGTTGTAGCACGAAAGCAATCATTGACAGGGTGTAAGTGTAAATGAATGAGCATGACTGGTTACGAGGACTTTATGTACATATACGTGTGTGGGTATGCGTGTTTTACAAAAATAGGTGGTGGGCCACATTTGGCCTAGAGGCCATAGTTTACTAACCCTTATACTACATCACAACCCATGTTAAATGCTGCCTTAAGTTGTAGGGACCACTGTGTAGGACAGCAGAATGTGACATTTGTGCATGCTTCCTACATTATCATGATCTTTACAAGAACCATGCTCTGTAAGTTGTAAATGACTTTTTTTTTAAAGATTTTATTTATTTATTTGACAGAGACATAGCAAGAGAGGGAACACAAGCAGGGGGAGTGGGAGAGGGAGAAGGAGGCTTCCCGCTGAGCAGGGAGCCCGATGCGGGGCTCGATCCCAGGACCCTGGGATCAGGACCTGAGCCGAAGGCAGACGCTTAATGACTGAGCCACGGCGCCCGCTGTAAATGACTTTCCATTTTATGATTCAGGAAACTGAGAGGCTAACTCACTTATCCAAGGCCACGTGGTTGTAAATAAAGCACAAAGATTACAGTATGAGTCTCCTGACTTCTAATATTTCTCCTCTGCTAGCTGTCCCATGGAATTCTTAATGATGCTTGCATTTTCAGATGAGGATATTCTAGAACCAGGGGAATTGTACAGCTTGTCTGGGGCCAGTGGTCTGTTAGTAACTGTGCCAGGAGTAGACATACCACTTGTTGGCCTTCAGACTAGTCTTCATTTGTGAACATTTACATTATTTTGAACATTATTATGAACATTATCCAGGGGAAAAAAGGTGTAACTAGATAAGAATGATGGTATGTCCATTGTATTTTATTCTTTAAATTTCCTGAAATGCTACTATTTTATAAATAATCTCTTTGATGTACCAAATAGTATACAGGTGCTGAATAATAATTTTTTATTCACTTTGTGTTTTTGACTAATTTTTAAATCCCAACCTGGATTATAAAAGTCTTATTGACACATTGCAGTATCTTTTGTTTAATTTTATTCTTTAATGCAGTCTAATGGTTACATCTTCAATCATGGTATTTAAGTATCTACTCCAATCTAGGAAATACATGAAAGAGAAGGAAAATAAACTGATGAAGAGGACTCCTTGGTTTTAACCAGCACTTTAAAATGAGTGGGTAGGAATCACCGTGATTTCTAGGGTCTCTGCTAGCTATATCAGCACATGGTAGATGATGAGGTGACCAACCATTCTGGGTTGCCTGGGACTAGGGGCTTCCTGGAATGCAGGACCTCCAGTGCTAAAACCAGAAATGTTCCAGGCAAACCAGGATACATTGGTCACCCCGATTGCTGAATAATATGTTTGAATGAACTGACCACTGACAAGAACTCTGCATACCTGGAGGTAATGAACTTCATCTAGAATGGGGACTGGGGACAAGAACAGGAGGGCTGGCCAGCTTCTCAGAAACACTTGAGCATGGTAGGGCCTCATGATTTTGTAGAGATCAAACCTAACTATATTAAAATAGAGCAGCATATATATGAAAAAACAGCCTATTGACAAATACAAATCAGTCTGGATTATTATTGCTACTCATTACTGAAAATCGCGTAACGTATCACTTAACCTAAGAAACATGTAAGCAAAGAGGGCGTTTAGCTCCAACTGTAACAGAAGGCATCTGCTCAACACCGAAAACTATCCACAAGCTGTTGGTGATCATCAGTTCCTAGACTCAACAGAGCATCCAGTTGCCGGCACGGGATCCACAGCAAGCCTGCGAAGTAGTGCCAAGTTTCCAGACTCTGCATCTGGACCATAAGCCAAATGACACCTTCCCAAGATTTCTTAGGCCTCCTGCCATTTCTACCTTCCTCTGACAACTCTGGTTTTGCAGATTGGGGCTGGCTGAGAAGACCTGCTCTGGATTTCCCCACTTTGGGGGAAGGAGTTTCTGGTGGTCCCATTAGAATCCAAGTTCCTCAAAAGTTCCTTTGTTACTGATAGAATTAACATTCCTGCCAAGGGACTTCGCTCACATCACAGGTGTGAACCACTCTCCCTGTCCTGCAGAATGTGAAAAAGTAAATACTAGAAGGATTCGCACAGTCTAGCTACGGAAGAGTTGCTAACATACTAGCCAGGGCTAAGAACCGCAAATGACTAAAAACTTTGGAAAAAGCAAGATGAAGGGTTTTCAGACTTTCCCTACAGGAACACTCACGACTGAAAGCCTTATTCTAATTTTCAGTTACATCTGGTGACTGTTTATTTAAGACCTTGGTTAGAAAATTTGGTTTAAATACGCATCAGTGAATTCTGTTGCCATTACAGGCCGGCCAAACTCAGTAATGAGTCTTGGCTGGCTCTTTAATTTTAGAGTCTGAATTAGCATATGCAGGAGACAGTTTCCCTGTCAGATTGTCCAAAGTAATTCAAACACCTAACTTCCTTAGGGATACATCTACCCCTCTCCACGTTCCCCCAGGCCACCAATAATCTGCAATTCTTGAGACACGGATGTCTCCGGCCCTTTTTCTCTGTAATTCTTACTCTGGCCTTCACTTTTTCTATTTCCTTGGTTGAGTCCGTTACTCAAGTACACATCATTGCTTTTGCCATCTCTCTTCTTCCCTTCTGCTTCTTCCTTGACCCTTTCTCCCTTTCCAATTTATCTCCTGTCAACCTCACCCACTTTTCTTTGTTATTTTATTCTCCTTTTAACTGTCCTTGTCTTTATTACCTAATTTCTCTTCCTCTTTTGTAACTTGTCCCCTGTTTTCCACTTGGAATTTCTTTAAGCATTTTAAAAACCAATTATCACCATGTTGCTTCATTTTTAATAAACTTGATTTTTAAAGTGGAAACTCCATTTCTTTAGTGTGCTATGGCAGAGAGGTAAAGACATAACTTAATTAGAGCTGGCTGAGATGGGGAACAGAAAGCCAATGTGTAGCTCTGTGCCAGAATGAATATGAAGCAGGTGGTGAGGTGTATGAACACACACTTGTATCCAGCACAGCGCACACTGTACCCACCACATATATACAGCCTGTCTGTGCCCAGAGAAAACCCAATTTCTCTTCACCGAATGCTAAATGAAGGTTGTTGAAGTCAGGTACTAGTCAACTATTTTTCAATAATTTTTTTGTTGAGGTATAATTGAAATATAACATTACATTGGTTTCAGGTTTACAACATAATGATTTGATATTTATATACATTGCAAAATGATCACTGCAATAAGTCTAGTTACCATCTGTCACCATATAAAGTTAACTTTAGGATTTACTCTCTTGGCAACTTTCAAGTATGCTCTACAGTATTACTGACTATGGTTACCATGCTGTAACATGTAACCATGACTTATTTATTTTATACCTGGAAGTTTGTACCTCTTGATCCCCTTTACCCAGTTTACACACTCCCCAAAACTCCTTCCCTCTGGCAACCACTATTCTGTTCTCTGTATCTATGAGTCTGGTTTTGTCTTGCCTTGTTTTGTTTCTTTGTTTTGTTTTTTAGATTCCACATATAAGTGAAATCATATAGTATTTGTCTTTCTCTGTCTGACTTACTTTGCTTAGCATAATTACCTCAAGGTTCATCCATGTTGTCACAAATGGTAAGATTTCATTCTTTTTCATGGCTGAGTAGTATTCATTCTCTCTCTCTATATGTATATGTATATGTATATCTATATATATGTATCTCACATATTTATCCATTCATATGTCAATGGACACTTAGGTTGTTTTCATATACTGGCTGTTACAAATAATGCTACAATGAACATAGGGGTACGTATATCTTTTCAAATTACTGCTTTCATCTTCTTCGGATAAATACCCAGAAGTGGAATTGTTAAATTACATGGTAGTTCTATTTTTTAAATTTTTGAGGAAATTCCATACTGTTTTCCATAATGACTGCACCAATATACATTCCCAACAACAGTGTGTGAGCATCTCCCTTTTTCCCCATATCCTCACCTTGTTATTTCTTGTCTTTCTGACAGGTAGTGAGGTGATATCTCATGGTTTTGATTTGCATTTCCCTGATGATTAGTGATGTAGAGCATCTTTTCATGTGCCTGTTGGCCATCTATCTGTACGTCTTCTTTGTTTTGTTTTTGTTTTTTTAAAGATTTTATTTATTTATTTGAGAGAGAGAGAGAGAGAGAAGAGAGAGAGCAAGCACGAGTAGGGGGGAGAGACAGAGGGAGAGGGAGAAGCAGGGAGCCCGATGCAGGACTCAATCCCAGGACCCTGGGATCATGACCTGAGCCGAAGGCAGATGCTTCATGGACTGAGCCACCCAGGCACTGTACCTCTTCTTGAAAAAGTGTCTATTCAGATCTTCTTCCCACTTTTTAAGTCAGATTGTTTGGGGGGCTTTTTGATACTAAGTTTTATGAGTTCTTCATATAAAATTATATAAACCCTTATTAACCCCTTAATGGATGTATGATTTGCAAATATTTTCTCCCATGCAAGGGCATCTTTTCATTTTGTTAATGGTTTCCTTTGCTGTGCAGAAGTTTTTTAGTTTGATGTAGTCCCACTTGTTTATTTTTGCTTTTGTTGCCTTTGCTTTTGGAGTCAGATCCAAATATTTATCACCAAAACCAATATTAAGTAGCTCACTGTCTATGTTTTCATCTAGGAGTTTTGTGATTTCAGGTCTTACATTTAAGTCTTTAATCTATTTTGAGTTAATTTTTGTGATGGTATAAGATAGTGGTCTAATTTCATTCTTTTACATGTGGCTGTGCAGTTTTCTCAACACTGTTTATTGGAGGCCATTTTTTTCCTGCTGTATATTCTTAGCTCCTTTGCATAAATTAATTGACCATATATACATGGATTTATCTTTGGGTTCTCTATTCTGTGCCACTGACCTTTGTGTCTGTTTTTATGCCAAATCATACTGTTTTGATTACTATAGCTTGGTAATATAGTTTGAAATCAGGGAGCATATGCTTCCAGATTTGTTCTCTCAAGATCTGATAAACTGTTTAAAGAGGACAAATTCAAAAATGGTACAGAGCATTGTGAAATTTCTACGAAGTCCAGTTTCAGAAACATGAGTAGCTAAGTCAACTGAGGATAGTTCTACAGGGAGACTGATGTCTATGCACTGACTGAAATACTCTGGAATATTCTCTAGATACCCAAACATTCGGCTAACATAAAATCTGAGTAACACAGGCCCACTAGCTAAAACAAAATTGCTTCAGGTTGACAGACCTTCAATAGCTTCCCGAGTTGTCAGGAGGCTCAGACTCATACCTGCTAATTTAGCTTTTGATTACAAAACACAACAGTTGGGCAGTGCAGGTAACAATAATTATCTCAGTAATTACATTCTGTCATGCACTGTACACCCAGGGCCCTGGGTTTTTGTGGAAACAGAAGAGGTGCCTAGAGTATCTTTAGAGCACTTGGTCTCTTCCAGTGAGCAGGTTGATAATAAGCTCTTCCAAAACAATGAGAAGGCAAAATTGCTTCTCCTTTCATACCTCCTCCCTCCCCTTTCTGGCTCAGCAAATTTCCATTGTGTTGCAGAATGGAAAAGAAGGGAGAAAGCTGTAAATGAGGAGGGAGGATGGAAACTGTCCAGGAAGAAATCCAATTTCTGTCTTGTGCTCTGTGCATTTCAAAATGGAAATGCTACACTTATTAAAGTGCCCATTAAGCAAACAATGCAGGAAAACATGATGGGGTTTAGGAGGCTGGGAAGGAGGAGAAGAGGCAGGTCAGAGAGAGGAAACAAGATGAGGGCATTGTTTTTAAAGAGACTGCAAAATGTTCAACCAGGGAAAAGAAAATGTCTGCACACACTTCATTGAAGAGTGAAGGAGCACATCATCGCAATACTGGCAATTGGCAATAAGATCTCTATTGCAGTCACACAAAGATCTGCTGGTGTCCAACAAGATGGTGGAGAGTCTAGGTAATGGTGTGACTTCCACACAGTGAGTTTAATGCATCAAGAGGAGGTGTGCTAAATACTTGATATATTGACTTGATGTGAAGAAATACATCAGATTTAGGAGAGTAAACATGGTTACCTAGTAGTCAAAACAGGGACACAGAAGGGAGAAGAAAAAACACAGAATACCTACTGTGTGCCAGGCATTTCCATATATGCTGTCTCATTTAATCCTTAAAACACACTGATGCAGTGGGTATTATCGGGCTTTGTTCACAGATGAGGACAAAGGGCTCAAGAAGAGATGTAAATAACCAAAGTTCATACAGCTGCTCAACAGCAGAGCCAAAATTTGAGGGCAAATCCCATATGGCTTCCACTATGTCATTCTGCCTTATGAGAACATCGCCTCGGTACCTTCCAGAAAGGAAGCCAACACTTATGGATCACCAACCATGTGCTAGTTACTTTGGAACATACTCGCACATTCTTTATTTCCTATAATTTCAGCTCCACCAACATGCAGACAATTTGACAGACAGTGTGCGGCCTCTTCAAAAGACAATTCAAATCTCCACCACTGCAATTACATAAATCTGGTGCCTAGGGTTGGGAGTATTATGAAATCCCCAGCATTTGGCTCCCCTCCTGAACAGGGAAATCTCATTTGAAAACCAGAAGAAAGGCTTTGGAAAAAAACAGGGTAGGAACCCACAAGAGATTTCTCAACTGTGAACGCGCCGCCTTCATGATGGATGCTTCTGCTGCCCCTTCTGGAGCCAAGCAACACAGACATTAAGTACTTCTGCACAAAGAATGGTCCCAGCTCTTGAGGACAGGTCTGATTTTCAACAACTTAGAAAACAATGGCACAAGGACATGCCTTTTAGTATCTTTAGCAGCCTGGGTGAGAAGCCACTAGATAAATTCTTTTCCTGGAGCTCTGGGTGTCAGCAGATGATTGTTGCTAGAATTTATTGAGTACTTGCCTAGTGTGTACTGGGTGCTGTTCTAAGCACTGTTCTACCACTTCAGGTAGAGAGATTAGATGACTTGCCCAAGGCCACCCTCAGCTGGGAATGGACCACAAGGGTTTGCTCCAAGACCTGCCCACTATGCTACTTCTATCCCACAGAATTGGTTGAATTTTGTTGTTATTAAGAGGACATACTGCTTATATTCTCCTATCTGTTATTTGTTTTATATCCTACAATTTCATCCATTCATCTTCCTACCTCCCTCTAAAAATACATTAAAGTCCTGTTTATGCTTCTCCCACTGTAAAACAACAACAGTGGCATTCTTTTACCCCATACTCCTCTCTAGCTACTGCTCTTTCTAACTCCTCCCTTTATAGACAAACCTCTTGGGAGAGTTTCCTTTCTTGCCATCTGTATTTCCTCATTTCCCACTCACTTCTCAATCTACTTCACCCCCAGTATTCCCCTGAAATTGCACTTGCCAACCTCACCCTTCTGGTTGTTAAATCCAATGGGTATAAGAGTGTTTTTCTGGGACATTGGACCTGGTTGACCATCTGTCCTTCTTGAAAGACTCTTCCTCTGGCTCCTGTCAGGGGGATCCCCTCTCCTGGTTTGCCCCCTCCCTGGCTGCCTCTTTTCAGTCTTCTCTATACCTTTCTTTTCCTCTGCCCATTCTTTCATGTTCTCAGCCCTCCTCTCCTCCTGGACAGTCTAACCCACTACTGTGGCAGCATGACTGTCGAGTACTTATCACTCACACCCCCACAGTCCCAGTCCTCTCCTGAGGCCCAGACACATAGCAAACTACCAAAAGGACATTCTGCCCCTGCCCAACCTGAAACCCCTATTCCCTGCTTCTGTAAATGCACCACTGTTCTCCAAGCCTGAAACTTGGCCTCATCCTTTACCTTTTCTTCTCCTTCACCTCTATCATAACACCAGGCCACAAAAATCTCCAGTTCACCCACCTTCTGCATCCACCCTGCCACTCCTCTTGCTGAAGCCATCAGCACCCCTTGTCCGGTCTTCTTGCCTGTTTTGGCAATCAGTGCTATCAAAGCCACTGCCAGAGTGATCTTTCCAAACATAAAGAGATCTTCGTACTCTTTTACTTAAGCTCCCCTTTGCTAAGAAAGGTCCCTACTCCTTACCAGAACTTACATGAAAGGTGTGTTATAATAATGCCCCTGCTTATCTTTTCAGCTTCTTTTTTCACCACTCTCTTTCCTCCTGCTTTCCAAACACACCAACCTCTTTCAATTCCTTACTGTGCCATGCTCTTGGTTTCTGGGTGTTTCCACATATGTCCTTTATGGGAACCATCCCACCCTCACGTCTTTCAGCTGACTTCTGGGTAATTCTTACTAGCTCAAATGTCACTTCTTCTTTGAAGCCTTCCCAGACCTCCAGAGCCTGGACTTGGTGCTCCTTACATGTGTCCCTACAGTCCCTTGTACTTTTTTATAAGATGGCAGTTAGGATACTGTTTGGTAGTTGTTTCTTTGTGTACCTATATCTTCTAGTAAACATAGGCTTCAGAAGTAGGCACTGGTTCTATCTTGACTATTGGTGGACTTCTAACTCCTACCATAATGTCTAGGGCAAAAAAAAAAATTTAAGGTATTAAGTATTTTTTTTTTTTATTTAAGATTTTATTTATTTGAGAGAGAGAATGAGATAGAGAGAGAGCATGAGAGGGGGGAGGGTCAGAGGGAGAAGCAGACTCCCTGCTGAGCAGGGAGCCCGATGCGGGACTCGATCCCGGGACTCCAGGATCATGACCTGAGCCGAAGGCAGTCGCTTAACCAACTGAGCCACCCAGGCGCCCCAAGGTATTAAGTATTTTTGAACAAATCTCTTGTTGGGGCTAGGAAGTGAGGAGAAAGTGGAGTAGAATAACCAGGTGAAAGGATGACCAGAAGGGCAACATAAGGAAGCATGGGAAGGCAACAGTCCTAGGTACTCTCACTCCCATTTTCCAGTATTACAGATGAAGGATTTTTCTGGAGTCCAATGAAGAAAATGGGAATTGAAAGAGAAGACTCTGCTTTCCAGGCTGTCTTTCAGGAAGACACCTGGGATAACTGCCCAGAGTATATGATGGAACAGACAAGGTGCTCACTTGTTTTGATAGAGAGCAAGAGAGAACAGAGCAAAGAAAACCTAGAGGGTTGTTAACCCAGCCCCCACCTTTTGTCTTGTTCAAGATATTTGCCAAATTTAAGCTGACCGTTTCTTTGTCTCCCATGGGAAATGAGCAGTCTGTACTGATGGCATGAGGGAAAGCCATATTACTCAGTGCTTTCCCACACACCCAGAGGACTGAATGCTTTAACATGTGCTCTTGAATGCAACTCAAGCTCTCAACTGACTGGCGAGTGATGAAACATGGTCTGAAGCAATTTATTGCTTCAAGATGATGGCAGGAGGCAGATAGTGCTAGCTAGAAGTAGAGTGGCTCATTTGGAGCAACGGATGTCAAAAAAGAGGTTCCATGTAGCAGCTGGCCCTCTGGAACAGGGCCACAGACATCTGGGGTACACCACCATTTAGGGAGCTCTCTTCTGCTCTGGGATACCCCTATTAATCTAGAAGTCCTGGAAACTAGGATGGGGGTCATCACCCTATTTGGGAAGGTTATAATGATTCATAGGTGAGAATAGTTACTGAAGGACGAAGCAGCTGGGAAAGCTTCATAGAGATATCGGCGTTTATGCCAGGCTTGAAGATCTAGCTTCTAGGAAGGAATAAGGGAAGGAAGACACTCCAAAGTAAGAATTCTCCCCATACTGTGGGGGAAACACATGGAGGAGGATATGAATAGGGTATGCCCAGGGAATAACTATTAGACCAGCTTGGCTGGAGAGGCGGGCTCTGGTCATAGAATATTGGAAGTTAAGACAGGACAAAAATACCCTGCGGTGTTCTTCAGGTAAGATCAATGGGGCTCATTTACCCAGCTTCAAAAGGTTGCAAATAGCTATTTTTTATATTGGAAAAGAAATCCAATAATTTGTATCACTTAGGGCTATGAATCTGATAAAAAACCTTTCCTGAAGACTGTAACAAATGGTCACAGGAGCCCTGCATTCAGCTGTAATATCATAATAGACCCCAGGAGAGTCAGATCATATTGATTTCATTGGGTCACTTGGCTGTCTGTACAGAATTCCCAGAGCCCCAGCTCCTTCACTGGGTTCCCTTTTATTCTGTTTTGTATAGATTTAGAGAGAGCCAGCTCTAAGGAAGGCTAGACTATGGGTGTGCAAAGATGACAGAAGCACAAGTACTGTCCTTAAGAAGCTCACATGGAGGGGGAGATAAGATGCTCCAAGAATGCAGGGCAACATGTCAAAGGGAAGCATGAATGAGGGCACAAAAGTAAGAGATGGATGTGGAACAACTGGAACTCTCTGCTGGTGGGGATGTAGAGAGTGAAAAATGGTAAAACCACTTTGGAAAACAGTTTGGCAGTTTCTTACAAAGTTAAACATACCTCTCACCCTATGACCCAGAAGTTCTACTCCTAGATATTTTCCCAATGGAAAAAATCTACAAAAAAAACTTGTATAAGAATACACAGTAGCTTTATGCATAAATAAAAAAAAAACAAAAACAAAACCAAAACACCAAAAGACAAGCCCTGAAAAAAAGCTAAATGTGTATTTAACAGGAAAATAGATAAACAAATTGTGGTATATTCACATAATGGAAAATACTCAGCAATCAAAAAGAATGAACTGATAAGGGCAACAATATGGATGAATCTCAAAGACAAGATGTAGTGCTAAACACAATACCCTGTGTTTTATTCCATTTATATAAAGTTCAAGCATGGGCAAAACTAACCTCTGGTGGTAGAAATCAGAATAGTGGATGTTTCTGGAGATGGGGGTGAGGTTGGGGGTTGACTGGAAAGGAGAATGAGGAAACTGGGGTGACATGAAATGTTCTATCGTGATTTGGGTGGTGGTTACCCAGGTGTACATGATTATCAAAACTTATCAAACTGGGTGCAGTTTACTGTATGTCAATTATATCTCAGTAAAACCATGAAAAAATATAGGAGTTGGGTAAAGGACAGCATGGCTTCATGAAAATGCTGCCTTGAGCAAGCTTCATAGAGAGTGACCCTCAAAGAATGGCTGGGGGAAAGGCCATCCAGGGAGATGAAACAGAGATAAAAGGTTAGGAGGTGGGAAAGTGTATTGTGGGTCTCAGGAAGGGCTATGTCAGCCATGAAAGGTAGTCTGTGAGTGGGGTAGCAGGAGCAGAAAGCATTGACTACATATCCCATAAGATTCACCAAGAAAGAGAAGGCAGGAAGAATAATAACTTAAAGGGATTAAAAAGCCTAGGGAACATTTTTTTTTTTATTTGTTCACAGATTGTTTCTAAGCCAAAGGGCAGAATCACGGAGGGAGAAATACTGAATAGAGATTATTTATAGAGTCAAGTTCTGGTAGACATGGATAATTCACACTTAGATGAGGGAACCTGCAGACCTCTATGTCAGGAGGGAAGGTGGAGGGCTGAGCAAAATTGTGAAGGGTAGGGGAGAAGAAAACCATGAGAGCTCATGATGGTTGTCCTCTAATGTCTCAATATGGTGGGAGGAGATGGGAGGAGAGATCATCATTGAACGTGACAGAAGGGTGCCTGGGTGGCTCAGTCGGTTAAGTGTCTGCCTTCGGCTCATGTCATGATCTGAGAGTCTTCAGATCAAGCTCCCAGTCAGGCTCCCAGCTCAGTGGGGAGTCTGCTTCTCCCTCTCCCTCTGCCCCTTCCCTGGCTCATGCTTGTTCTCTCTTTCTGCGTATCTCAAATAAAGAAATAAAATATTTTAAAAATAAAGAAAGTGACAGAGGTAGGGCCAGAGCTTGGGGAGCAAGAAGAAGGTTCAGAACAGGGCGCTATAGAGAATTTGAAAGGGGATTTTCCTGAGATGAATGGAAAAATTCTGAGAGTAATATAGCATAGGTTGATAACAGAAGTAATTGCCCAGCTGGGGACTGGCAAGTCATGAAGAATGAAAGCATATGGTGGCTACTGAGAACATACTTGAAATGGATCATGGCTAGAGATGGGGATGACATAGGGCAGGGCCAATGGGGATTACAAAAAGGTCAAGGGTCTGAAAGTCAGGAAGGAGAGGAGCAGGTTCAGGAGGCATAAGAATCTGGGTAAGTACAAGGTAGTGTTCTATCAGTAAAGGTCGTTTTATGGCTCAAGATGTTTGAAGGAGAGCGGTTCTGAATGACGATGAGTTCCAAGGTACGCTGATGGATGGGTTGAATGTGATGACATTCAGCATTGAAAGTTGGATTCACTATGGATGATAGCAGAAGACGTGTAGGGAGGGACTGAGGAAAAGGCTGAAGTCCTTGAGAAAATGTGGTGGAGTGTCCCTGCTGACAAGTTTCTTTCTCCCTAGGTGAACTGGAAGGTGACCTGAGCTTTGGTTACAAAGCACTATTTTAAATATTATATTAATTGCTGTATTTAACTCTGTTTATTCTATTAATTTAAAGATGTTTGAAGGTATGTTTTAAAGTTGATCTTAGTCAAGTCTCTATTAGTAACACAAAAGTGGTTTTTATCTTCATTTTACAAATGAGGAGCCTTACACCAGTGCCCCTCTCCACAGCCTTCCTTTCAGTTGGGGTAGGATTTGGGTACACAAAAGTAATTGCTGAAATCACTTGACTATTCAGAAAATGATTGCCATTAGACAAAAGGCACAAAATGTCATAGGTTTCAGTATCTGAAAAGAAGTTGCATGTTTTGACACTTCAGAAAATAAAATTTATGAGAAGAAAGGAGGTTTTTTTGTTGTTGTTCTTATTCATCTTTCCAATTCTTTCATTGATTTTTTTTAATTGGAGTAATTTCTTCAAGCTTTTAAAGATCAGAATTCTTGTTTAGGGACTCCCAGACTCCTATATCAAAAAGTATATTCAAAAGGCCAGTGGGAGCTTTTCCGTGTATCATGAGTCATAAGGAAATGGCAGCAGAACTGTTTCTACCACTTACTGATTGCGTGTCTCCTGACAAAATACTGCCTGTCTGGGCCTCGATTTCCTCATGACAAAATTATGCAAGTGAAGAGCTATATATATAGTGTGGAATATAAATACTTAATGTACTAAAAAATAGTGAATCACTAGTGAGTCTTTAAATTAAATTAACGACAACAACAACAAAAGCCAACTTTGACCGGAAATAGCACTCTGGCAAGGCATTCCTAATCAGGGATCTTCTAGAAATGAGTGCTGATTAACGAGATGAGAACTTCCATACCCTCCCACCACATCTACTTCTTCATCAGCATCAGCATCCACACACTGTGCCTTCCTGCCTGTGACCATTGAAGAACTAGTCAAGCTTATCCCAAGGCCTATTTCCATACTTGTGCACTAGATCCTCTTCCCTTTTGCCTACTTAGTGAATCGCTTTGGTCATGCTTTTCTCTTCCACACCATCTATTTCCTCCCTCTTCACTGGACTGTTCTCACAAGCAAATTAACATGTTATTTCTCTATCTCAAAAATCTTTCTCTCTATTCCATTTCCCCACAAGCTCAGAGAGCCTGTGCAAGGATCCCTGCCCTTGGCTCATGCCTGCAAAGGCCACATTCTAGTCCTTCTCCAGCCACACATCTCCCTGTGGGGTGAGGAATCTGTTGGGATAAGAAGTGCTTACCCAGAGCTGATGTTCTCTGAATTGTAGACCATACTCTGGGCCCCTCACACCCCAGAGTTCTCTGCCCACATGGCCCTTAGACCCTTGTTCACAGTCCTCTGCACTGGGTCCATCTTCCTTAGAGTAGACCATGCTGCTCATTTACACACTCCTAGGCTCAATTGATATTCAAGGGATGGCCATTTGTGGGTGTGTGGCCAGAGCTTGGACATGAAGGCTGAGGTGTCCCCACCCAAGCACACAAAGCCCCTCATAGTATGGGACTAAGCTGGGGTTTAGAAGTGAAGGGGTGTGGTCCACAGGCCCTTCCCCTGTGCCACCAAGTAATGGCGTGAACTCCAAAGCCCAAGAATTCTATATCTGAACCTGATTTTCCAGGTTTTTAGGAAAGCATATTTGTAATATAATAGAAGGAACACATCTTATTTAATAGTTTTTTTAGCTTAATATATAAATTTTACATACTGAAAATATTGAATGTGGGCCTCCATTTGTTTTTTTTCCCTGGACCCCAAAATATTAAGGATACAACACTACCCTAATAACTTAGAAAGGATTACTTTAAAAAATATTCCACTTTGTGGCAAAATTCCACTAAAGAATGGTCTATAGTCAACAGCTCCAATTTCTCTCCTCCTGTTCTCTCTTAAACACACTTGTATCACCACCGTCTATTGCACCATGCATTTGCTTTTCACCATCTATTAAAACCACTCTTGTCAAGGTCACCCATAACTCCTTTTGTTAAATCCACTGATTGGCTCTCAATCCTCATTTACTTGATGTTCCATCAGCATGTGACACATGGGTCACTCTCTCCTCCTCAATGTACTTTCTTCCCTTGTTTTCAAGGGTTTCACTCTCTTATCTCCAACCTCCTATTGCTAGAATTGCCAGGACTCAGTCCTGGAACCTCTTCTCTTCCCTATACTCACTCCCTTATGATCCATCCAGTGCATGGCTATGTTGTTGATGATTCTCGAATGATTTCTCCAGCTTTCACCTCTTCCTTAGCTTCATACTCTCTACCTGACATTTCCACTTGGATGTCTAATAAGTATCTCAGACTTCACATTTCCCAAATGAACTCCTCCTTTCCCAAACCTGTTCTAATCACAGCCTTCCACATCCCAGTTTATGTCAACTCCAGCTCCCAATTGCTTCGACCAAAAAACTTGGGAGTCTTTTGGAATCATCTTTTACTCTTGGCAACCTATCAAGAAATCATATGGGCTCTACATTCAAAATATATCCCAAATATGACCATCTCTCACTATTTCCATTGCTAATACACCCTGGTCCAAGCTCCTATCACCTCTTGCCTGGACTACTGCAATAGCCTTCTCACAGGTCTCTTTCGGTCTATTCTCAATACAGACAACAGTGTGATACCATTCAAATATGACAGACCACGTCATTCTGCTCAAGACCCTGCAATGGTTTCCCTATTTTGCTCAGAGTCAAAGCCAAAGTCATAACTAGTATTCAAAGCCGTATATTCTCTAGTCCCTGTTACTCTGATCTTGCTCGCATTCTCCCCCTTGCTCCCTCAGCTCCAGCCACGCTGGTCTCCTTGCAATACCTGGAACATGCGAAGCATATGCCTGACTTGGCATGTTGCCCTAGCAATCTGTTAGAATGCTCCTCCCCCAGTTATATGTTTAACTGATATCCTCAATTCCTTCAAGTCTGTTTAAATCTTGTCTTCTCAGAAATATTTACCCCAACCACCCTGTTTAATACCACAACCTGTCTCCATCCAAATCTGGCACTCCTAATTCCCCTACTCTTCTCTACTTTTCTCTTTTCCATAGCACTTGCCACCTTCTAACATTCTGTAGTTTGCTTAATTATTATTTGTCTTTCCTATATCAGCATCCAATAACTTTCCTCAGTGATGGAAATGTTCTATATCTGCACTATCCAATACAGTAGCCACCAGCCACATGTGACTACTGAGCACTTCAAATGTGGCTAGTGCAACTGAAGATCTGAATTTTTAATTTTAATTAATTTTAATTTATATTTTAATTTAAATAACCACATGTTGCTAGTGGCTACCCTATCAAGAACAGCTCTGGAATCCGAGAGCCATGAGAACAGGGAACTTTGTCTCGTTCTCCAAGATCTGCTAAACACCTGGCAGAGTGTCTGACACATAGGTACTTGATGAAAATGTGTTAATGAATAAATGATCAAATCCAAGGCCAACTTTTCCAAGGCCTTGCAGTCTATCATTAGAAGAATTAGGGGCAGAACCCAGGAGGAACTCATCACTAAGGAAACCCACCTCTTTCTCAGCATATTAAGGAAAGATCCAGAAGTCTGGACAGGTGCTTTCTGGCAGGCACACTCTGTAAAGAAGCACAGTGCCTAATCCATGGTTTTCCTGATTTTACAAATGCATATACTCATGCACATAAATTGGGGAAACAATCTCTCCTGCACAGAATCCAAACCTCTAGGTTCTGCCAATATGTAACCAACTTGCTTCATTTGTGGCTATCATCCGAATTCAGGACAGATGCTCTCCACACTCATGGTCTTGCAGAGGGAGGCTAATATAAATCTATAAAGTATTGCACTGTTCCAATGGGGAGGAAGACGAGGGAACATTTTATCATTCACAGATGAAAAGGTTGCGGTCACAGAATATAAGGTTTTATGCAATTGCATCCTGGCAACCAAACAAAATTATCAAATAGCTATGGAAATTTATGCAGTTTTGGTAGAATGAAAGTATGATATAGGAAATTAAATAACCATAGAGTGAATGATATTTTAAAAGCTATTTTGGAAATGAAATATAAAATCAGTTTTATGATACCAAATCAGGAGTTTCAAACTGTTGTCTTCCAAAATCTTATTTTGAAGACCCCTAAAACCAATGTTTTCAGTTGTACTAAGGAAGTGAAGGAGTTACAAGTGCTTTACTAAACTGCAACAAAACTAAGGATTAGGCAATATTCTGCTTGTATTATCTGCTTAGTTCCTTAAGTTCCTAATAAAAGTAGCAGATTATGTCCATAATTTCCTTTAAAATACTTCAGAATAGATTTATCCACCAATGTTCACAGCAGCATTATTCACAATAGCCAAAAGGTGGAATCAATTCAAATGTCCATTGAGGGATAAACAGATAAAGTGTGGTATATACATACAATGGAGTACTATTCAGCCTTAAAAAAAATGAAATTCTGACACGTACTACAAGATAAGTGAAACTTGAAGACATTTTGCCAAGTAAAATAAGGCAGATGAAAAAAGAAAAATAATGTATGATTCCACTTACATTAAGGACCTGGAGTGGTCAAATTCACAGACACAGAAAGTAGAATGGTGGTTGTGGAGAAATGGGGAGTTACTGTTATTGTTTTATGGGGACACGGTTCCGAGTTTTGGTTTGGGAAGATGAAAAAGTTCTGGAGATGGATGGTGGTGATGGATAACAATGCAAATTCCACAGAAGAGTACACTTAAAAATGGGTGAGTGTAAGTTTTATGTTACTTATATTTTACTACAACAAAAGAACAGGTCAGCATGTGCAGTGAGATGGTATGTGGCCATTACTTAGGGTAAGCTATAATCAGGTGTTGCCTTCATTCTAATCAAGAAACCACAGTGCAGGTGTGGTCTTTCCAGTTAGCTACTACACGCAGGTCTGTGTTTTCCGCATCTCAATCCACAAGCAATGCTTTGCCAATCAACATAACTGAAAGTCACTAATGGGTTTTTTTTTTATTGATGAAATTAGTAGCCTGCTATGTAGCTTGGTGAGTGTTAGAAATGGGCTCTCATTAGTGAAATCAAAAGTATTTGTTATATTTATATGTGCATTGGCAGAAATATTTTAGGGATACTCCCCACACTTGCTCCACAAAGGCATAAGAATCCAACTAAGCCTATATCCTTTAGCCTCAGGGATGACAGTTTTGGCTAAATCACTAAATAGTCCTATGCCCAGCCAAGAGCACTGGAAGATCCTGGATCCCTGATGATACCAACCGCAAGGATGACCAGATCCTGCCCCTGGAATCTTCATGATGGCCTTCAGTGAATATTTTGTGCAAACTGGGGGGTCAGAACACCTAAAAGTAGAGAGCTAGAACATACTCAAGTTTATAGAACTGGTCATATGAACTCTGTGTGTGTGTTTACTTGCTAATAAATGTTTACTGAGTAGATATTTTATATGTGGCAATATTTGCCTGAGATTTCTGTTCATTATAATCTAGTAGTGAAGTTATCAGCTAAGTAGGAAACCCTTACCTCAAAATTCTTCAGAGGCTACCATGACCTACCAAGAAGACCCTAAGGGTCACCTATGACCAAATTAGTCCAGGTCAGTTGACAATCACAACCACAGAGGCCAGAGGGAAATTCCAGTGTCAAAAGACAGGGAAAACCAAACCAGAATCAGATTACTAATCCTGGGGATGCACAATGGATGGTAAACTCTAACATTTTCCCTCCTCTCTGATTTTAGAGATAAAAAAAACTGGGGCTCAGAAATCATTGAGGGATCATCCCAAGTACAAATGCATTTCATAAGCAGAAACTAATGCAAAACTTTTGATATTATCATTATTTAAGAGTTACCAGTTGTTTTCATGTGCCATACCTACTACTAGGTGCTTTAACACAGGGTTGTGAATTTTCACAAAATCCCTGCAAAGTGAATAGTGCTGTCCTCAGTTCTCAGAGGAGGGACTGAAGTTCAGAGAGGTCATGCCAGCAAGATGTGATCAGTGCCCCATTTGTGGCCCCATCACACTCAGTATTCCTCACTAGTTGTCAGCATCCTACTGGCATCCTACTACAAACATTCTCGGGGGCGGGGGGGGGGGGGGTAGCAGGCTAGAAGTCTTGGAGATAATGGCCCTGGCATAAGTCCTTGGCTAATGATGAAAAGCTTCCTCCTCCAGGCTGGCTACCTCTGAGGCATGTTCTACTGTCTCCCAGATCCTAGAGTTCACCCAGAGGCTCACAAGAGTAACCTGCTCAATAACAAACTGCTTATTAGCTTCCTTCTAGTCTCTGACTCATTTCCTCACTCCCCATCAGTGTTTCCTGAACTCACCTCTCAGATAAACTACCTGCCTCAAATCCTTGTCTCAGGGAATGTTTTCTGGGGAATACAAGGCAAGGTGATGCAGCCAGCTATCAGGTTGCAGAATTAGACAGTGAACCCAGGACCATCTGCATTTGAGGATCACGCTGCTCTCCTACTTTGCATATTTGAATTGCATCTTCCGATCTTCATAAGTAGAGATAAGACAGAAGTAAAAGGAGAGAATGGATGTTACATAAAACATTCTGGAGTTTTCTAAATGATTTGTTCTGTTAGTATCTCAAGCTCTCATGTCCTTAGCGTTTACACTCACCACTCTGCATCATAGCAATATGGAACAAATCAGCTCAATGATGTTCAGTGATCTGATTAGTCAGTGTGGCAGGTTGAACAACAGCCCTCAAAGATGTCCACATTCTAGTCCCCAGAACCTGTGAATGTTACTTTATATGGCAAAGGGAACTTTGCAAATGTGATTGAGTTCAGAATCTCGAGAAGGGGAGGTTATATTGGATTACCTGGGTGGATCCAATGTAATCACGAGGGTCCTTATAAGAAGGAGCCAGGGAAGAAGGCGATGTAATAGGAAGGCAGGGATTAGACTGATGTGCTTTGCAGATGGAGGACGGGGCGCAAGCTAATAGGAGCCAAAAAAGGTAAGGAAATAGGTTTTCCCCTCAGATCCTCCAGAAGGAACCATCCCTGCTAACACCTTAACTTTAGCCCAGTGAAACTGATTTCTGACTTGCAATCTACACAACTGTAGAAGAACACCTGTGTTGTGTTAAGCTACTAAATTTGTGGCACTTTGTTGCAGGGGCAACAGGAAACTAACACCGTCAGCTAAGCAGTGCTGGGGACAATAATAGTCTAACAATAGATAATCTTCATTCAGCCCTCACAATATCTAAGCACAGTGCTGGGCACTTTATCGGACCATCTACTTCATTCCCCCCGAAGCCCTTTTGAGGAACTCTCTGTAATCTCCTCATGTTATAGACGAGGAAGCTGAGATTTCGGGAGGTTCAGAACTTGCTTCAAATGGCACAGCTAATACCTGAACTCATGTCCTTCTGATCCTCAAATCATGTTCCTAATAAAAACACCCAAACCTGAGTCCTCAAGACTGTGAGTAAAAGAGGCAAGTGAAAGGACACTTACCACCAGTGGCGCAAAGATGCTGGCCTTCAGTTACATGCTGCACAGAGAGAAACAGCCTCTAGCCCAGCACTGCTGCTGAACCCTGTCCCCACCCGCTTTCCCCGCCACAGAGCCTCTTTTCTGGGCCCCTCCATGCTTCTGGGAAAGGGCCGCTGAACTCAAAACAGTACTGCTGGCTGGACCAGGAAAATTTAGTAACTAGGCCTTTTTGTTGCTGAGGTCTTCTTAGCTTCTAGGTTCTATCAGAAGTGGGGCAGCAAGAAATTCCTCCAGCAGCTTTCTTGAAATCAGGAGTGGCTTTGAAAACCCAGAAAGAAACACATCCTTCTTACTTTTTTTCAGTTTGAGGGCACTTGAAATTTTAAAACAAACAAAAAGCTCAAGTGATCACACTGATTCTAAAAGGGAGCGGGATTTGACTGGTTCACATAGCTAGATAGAAGAGCAGGAAGTAGGTTTTATATACCTCTTCTTTAATATCTAATATAAGATGAGCTATCAGTAAAGAGAAAGAGAGAGAGAGAGAGAATGAATCAAATGAATAATGAAATAATGAAGGGCCAAATCAGTGAAGAAAGCAATATGTGGGAAGGGAGGCTGAGACATTAGTTTCATGTAATTACTTTCATGTAAGCCTTGCATCTATGTACTCTAATCACTTATACACATTTATACCCTTGTGGGCCATTAACAGTGGTAAGGGGGTGTCTTTGTTTGAAACTTGGTAAAGCCATCCTTTACTCCAGGATAGTAAATAGTTTTCATTTTGCCTGTGCCAACTCTGACCTCCTGGTACTGGCTTCTAGAACCCTATATGGCAAAGAGAATTAATGGCCAAATCAGACTGAGCTGGGAAGGAATGTGTGATTGATTAGTAATGTCAGCTTCGGACTCAGAACAGGGGAGTTGTAGGAGTGCTGTGCATTTGCTGAATCCTTCTGTACAATTAACTGTGGGCAGAGCACACTGCCCAGATTTGTTTTAAGACCATGCCATCATCTCTAAAACTATGTTCTATGAATATGCAGTTTTCACTTCTGCTTCTTCAATAGTTTCTTTAACTGACAACCAGCAAATCTTACTTTTCGCTTCTAAGCGTACTCAGAAACAATGACTTTAATTTAAGAATGTATTTGAAAAGAAGTTCAAATCAATGTCTGTCAAGTTCTCTGAAGATAAGGAATATTACACGCACCAAGAAGCATTAACAACAATAAAGCTCTAACATTTCTTAACAACACAAGTGTGGTTGGGTATTACTCTAATCAAGTTTCTTTATCGACTCAGTGAATGAATGGACCTTTACTTCCCACATAATAATTCTGTGAAGTGAACGAGTACAATTCATAATAATTTAAATCAATTACAAATTTAACTTCAAAATCACTTCTAAAACTTACTTGAGAATCTTAAAAGAATTTTCTCACTTTTTTGAAATTACTCAATAAGCAATCACTAGGTTTCACCTTTTTACCTATTCTTCCCAGGCACACGTGGTAGGGCCATTCTATGAACCATTTCCCACTCCAAGAAAACCACCAGAATCAAAAGGCTACCCAGGATATTGTTTTCATCAATAACAACAATAATAATAATACCATCTTTTAAATAGCTAAAGTATGCAACTTTTTCACCTATCATATCTACTTGATTTTTATTTAATATATGCCCTGTAGTATTATTCCCAAATTATAGATTTTAAATGAGGTTACTGAATAAATGGCAGAGCTAGGACACAAATTCAAATAGTGTGACTAAATCCATACTCCCATGCCTGATCTGCCTGGCTTCTGTTACATCACCATGTGATTCTCTGGCCCAAGATAAACCCATTTCCCTACTGCACCATGATAATTCCCTTCTGTACTACTCCTCTCTTCTTTTTTCCTGGCCTGGTCTGCCTCCCCCTCTCCTCCACGCATTTGAAGTCTGTAACTCCTCACAGCTCTCTTCAACTGTGCCATCTTCATACATCTTCACTATTCTTGCTGAACTCCATCCACTCTTACATTTTTAATACTTATTGATATATTCCTCTATGCTGTTTGATGTCCATTCATTCAACAAATAATTCTTGAGGATCTACAATATGCCAAGTAGTACTTAGGCACTAGAGATTCCTTACTGAATAAAGCTTTCTCTCGTGGAGTTTATGTTACAGCTGGGGTTCTTGCTTTTAGTATTCACATCTAGATTTTAAGATCCTTTGCAATGGTAACTACACTTGTGTTTTCTCTGTCTCTGAAGGAACAATGTAATTTCAATGCTGTATAGCTTATCACGAAATTAATAAAGTGGCGCCCTCGTGGTGTAAGTATATAGGTAGCTAATGTCAGGGCCCTAGACAGGTAAACTTTACTTGAGTTACCAACTCACTCCATTCTCCCCTAATTTTCTAACTCTGGGAAATCTGTATTACCATAGAGGAAGGTACTTTTGGAATTCTCGAAAAGGGAACTTGTAAAGGAATTGTAAGGAGGAAATGCCTGGGGATTGGTTTCCTGTGTATGCTAAAGCAAGATCCAAAATATCCATTTCTCAGGGATATGCCTGAAAGACCCACCACACTTGGGAACAACATTTTAAGAGGTTTTGAATTATTGTGCTCATTAATATGTTTTTCCTTCCTTTGATCTTTTCCTTGAGGACAACTAGAGCTGCTCTTGTAACATTTCAGGGGTGGTGAGAATTTAGAACTAGGAAAAACCACTTGCTCAGAAAAACATATTTCAAGACTTTTTACTATAACCAAAATGAATAAGGGTGGAGTTAACTCACCAAAACATAAAACTTTTCCCTTCCAAGTCTGATAGGAAGTGATCAGAGAGTGAGTTTTAGGACTTCTTCCAGAGAATTCATCTTAGGAAATTTGGCATCTTGGGTGTTTTAAAAACTTGGTTTAAAAATAATTGGTTTCGGGGCACCTGGGTGGCTCATTCGTTAAGCATCTGCCTTCGGCTCAGGTCATGATCTCAGGGTCCTGGGATCGAGTCCCACATCGGGCTACCTGCTCAGCGGGAAGCCTGCTTCTCCCTCTCCCACTCCCCCTGCTTGTGTTCCCTCTCGCTGTCTCTCTCTCTGTGTCAAATAAATAAATAAAATCTTCTAAAAAAATAAAAAAAAATACTTGGTTTCTGTGTTAAATTAAATTTATATTTAACAAGCCTAAGGCAGTTCCTGCACAAAATTTCTCTCTGAATTTTGTACACACACACACACACACACACACACACACACATACATACAACCTCATGTTATTATAGTGTTTAGTTTGCATGTCTCCCTTGAGGAATCATGACATACCAATGGCTGTTTCTATGACCCGATTTGCATAAATACCCCTTTTCTCTATTTGAGGTCAGGTGAAGGGAAACTTGGGACTCTTGCCAACTCTTCTAGTAACCTAAGAGCAAACTTCCTCCAGAGGATAGATAGATCCACTCACATAGTATAAGAGTTCACCTTGTGCCAAGGAACACAGTGAATTTGTGTCATACCTTAGGACACAATCTAAAGAGAATCTTAGTAATAAGCAGGGGTATGCACTGGATAATGCTATCTAGATTTATCTCTCAAAATTAATTCTAGGGATGTTTCTCAAAGGTCTCTGAAAACACAGTGACCCTGGAGGAACAAGGAAAATTTTCTGCAGAGAGCTAATGTCTAGAGCTGATGTGAAGAGGGGAAAATGCGTTCTTTCTCAAGAACCTAGAAGCAGTCTGAGAGGGAAAAAGGCACTGGAGAAGGTCTTTTGAAGTTGATGTTAGGACATGACATGGTAGGACTGGCCCCCACTACACTACGTATCTTGAGTAGAGACTCTCTTGTCCATGACTGACTCCGTAGGACCTGGGACAGCGATTGCATCATGGTAGAAATCCAATTAATGTTTTTTTTTAAGATAAAATATACTTTATAGCATATGTATACAGTGAAATAAGAAGAATAAATATATTTGGCTTTTACCTTTTAGACCCATAAAACGATTATATTTTTATGGAGAGGGTTGGTCCATTTATACTCATTGTTACAAGCCTGTTTTCCCATTAGCTCCTCATAGCTCTACGTACACATTTTCTATCTATACCATTTTCTGAGATTTATTTTTTATTTTATTATTATTTTTTTATTATGTTATGTTAATCACCATACATTACATCATTAGTTTTTGATGTAGTGTTCCATGTTTTTAAAGTTTCCCTACTCCCCTCTCTCAGATATCAATGGGGTCTCATAATAGATTGGTAGAGAGAGAGCTGGGAATACAGAAATAATACAGTCTTTCTAACTTTGCACTACCTAATTTTTTTTTCATGACTTTCTGCAGCTGCTTTCCATCCAATTCAGCTCTGCCTACTTGTGCTCTCTCTCTCTCTGTCAAATAAATAAAAATCTTTAAAAAAAATACAGTAACTGGAATAATGAAGAGGATAAAAGCTGTGATAGAGACAATGCTATGTGTTCACCAAACCATTTTTCTCCTGGACACATAAGAAGGCTACATCTCCTAGCTCCCTTGCACCCAGACAGGGCTATGCAACTAGTCCTGGGCAATGGCATTTGGGCAGAGGGCACATGTGCTACTTCAAGGCCTGGCTCCAAAAACCTCTCTTGTAATCTTCCAAGTTCATCTTCTCTGTGTCTATCTGTCTCTGTCTCTCTCTCATTGTTTGGTTGACCACATGCAGAGATCTCAGTGGAAGACTTTGAGGGTCTAAGGCCTTAGGGCAGGCACAGCAAGGACAGCAGATGGAAGAAGTCTGATTACCTGAATAACTGTGTGGTACACAACATCCCCTCCCAAACATTGATCCCCACTGGACTGTGACATGAATGAGAGCTAATGTTTCTTTTTTAAGTCATTGAGATGGGATTGTTTGTTATAGCTGCCAACATTATATACCCTAGCTAATACAGAGGCCATTGGATTCTGTGTTAGTTACAGGAACACTGAACCCTGAGAGTAGGACTAGAAAATGGGGATTACTAGAACATGGGGATACACATTTGCATATGTATGTACTAAATCAAACGCAATTTATTAAGCATTTTCCACATGCAAGATGTCAGATAAATAGCAAGCAAGGCATTTCAAAATGATTCTTTGTGTACTCATAAATTAAAAGAACTGAGAATGAAGTTGACATATTCACCAAGTAGTCATGTTGGAGATGGCCACTACCAACTTCCGGTTCCTTATCATTATTAACTATTTTCCCTAAGAAAATGCATCCAAAAAATAGTTCTCTACCCCAAAAAAAGAAAAAGGGAACAGACTCACTGAGTAAAAGTACTTGAAGTCTCTTGAGAAATCACTCAGTAGAAGAGCTAAGCTCACCGGGCTGTTTTCTGGGCAGGAGCAGCACAACTCTATGGTTTGGGAAAAGGGTACTAACAACTTTCTCAAGACTAGAACCACAGTGTCCAAACACGAGGCCTCAGAATAGCTCAATTCTCTCCCGGGATGTTAAACTACATTAAAACAAAACAAAACAAGCAACTCAACTCATTGCCCAGGGAAGTGGGTACAGACAGAAGGCACCAAGTACTATGGGAACGACTAAGTTCTAGGAGGAGAGCATATTTTACTTTAGAGTTTCCGGAGGCATACTTCCTTGACTCCATAGATGCCTGCATGAACAACCAAGGGATTCTGAGCCATGAGGGATTACATTCCCCTACTCTCCTTCATGCAGGGAAAAAGGCTCTGCCAAAGCCTATTGTTTTTGTTTTACTCCTTTGCCATAAAGCAAGGTAATAAGAGGTCATGGTTCGATTCCCTACAATTATCCTTAAATCCCATCCATTCTTCATCCCTTGGTTGTCTTCACCCATGAGGACTCAACTTCTTGGGCACATAATAAATGTCATCTCCTCCAAAAAGCCTTTCCTGAGTTTTCCTCAACCAGGTTTAAACTTAACTCTCTTTTCAATTTCTATAGCACTTTAAGTTTTATCATTTATAATGTTTTGCCTAGTTATTAAGGTATGTTCATATCTTATTTCCCTTTTTAGGTGGTAAACTTGAAGGAAGGGCTATATTTTATTCAAAGACCTAATTCAATCACAAAGTCCAGTTAACCCTTAAACAATGAGAGGTGGGGGTTGCCAAACCCTCCTGCAGTTGAAAATCTACATGTAACTTTTGACTTCTCAAAAACTTTACTACTAATACCCCACTGTTGACTGGCAGTCAATAATAGAAATGGTCAATTAACACACATTTTCTATATTATATGTATTATGTACTGTATTCCTACAATAAGGTAAGCTAGAAAAAAGAAAATGGTATTAAGAAAATCACAAGGAAAATACATTTACAGTGATATATATATATACACACATATATGTTTTATATATCATATTTATATACACTGTATTTATAGAAAAAGATCCATGTATAAGTGGACCCACACAGTTCAAAGCTGCGTTTTCAAGGGCCAATTGTAGATATTTAATAAATATTTTGAATTGACTTTCCAGGCTGTCTCTCTCATAATGACGGAATAAGGTTGATATATCAGGACATGGAAAATATTTCCCCTGTCTTTTTGTACTCTGGACTACTACTTCATGTGTTCAAATCCTGACTCTACTATTTATAAGTTATGTGACTTGGCTAAGGTACTTATCTCTCTCATTATTAGTTTCCTCACCCATTAAATGGGATTAATAAGATTATACATTTAGAAAGTGGCTACCATATAGTAAGAATTCAATGACTGTAATCATCATCACTACTAACCCCACCAAAATTCCACTAGAAAATGGTTGATGGTATTTGTTATTTTAAACAGGGATAGCAAACCCAAATGCCTTTAAGATCCAGGCAGGTAATGTAAGTGAGTGAAATAAAGTAAAAGCAAATGGTTGAAGTTCAGAACTAGGTGGTAAGGAAAACAAGAGGCCAATTACTATATATGTAGTAATATATACACACACACACACACACACACACACACACACACACATTATGATTAACACTATGTTATAGGCTTACTATGAGAATACACAGAATGAGTACCAAACAGCCATAATGATTGCTAACACATCCTGGGTGAACATGTTAAGATGTTATTATATGAGCTGCGACTTAGAAGATAAGTAGAAGTTAGCTAGAAGGATTAGAAAGGAATAATGTTAGAAGTAGAAGGAACCGCATATAAAAGGAGGAATTGTGAAATAATTTGGTGTTTTGAAGGAACTTCTAGTAGGGTGTTATGGCTGGAGTGAAGGTCCACATGAAAATCTGGTCAGAGAGCAGGCTGCAGAATTTGGCAGGTGTTAGGTCATGAAGGAACTTATACGCCATTCTCAAGAGTTTACCTAGAATGCAGTGGGAAGCCATATTTTAAGAAGATAACTAGAAACAATGTACTAATGAGAAATTTTTAGTGCCTTAACTAAAGCAATAGAGAAAAGGTTATATTCTGAAGGTAGAATTAGCATATCTTGGGGATCAATTGAGTCGAAAGGGCTGAATGAGGAAGAATGGTCTAAGTCCATGCAAAGCTTTCAGGTTGGTGTGACTAGGACCATAATTTGCTATTCCTAGAGATGGACTGGAGTGACGGTGGGATAAAAGTTCAGCTCTGGGCATGTTGAGTTTAAGTACCTATTGGACACCCACATGGTAATGTTGACTATGTGGATTTTAACACCTAGAGATATAGATTTGGGAATTTCTAGAGTTATCTTTTAGGAACACTGAACTGAATAAGAAAAGAGTCCAAGGATGACACCCTAGCACATAGTAACACTTAAGAGACCAGCACAAGGAGAGAAACTTGGAAAGGGGGGTGCAAAAGTAGGGAAGAGAAGTGCACCAAAGCTAAGAAAGTAAAGAGCTTCAAGATGTGGGTGGCACTCAACAGTGCCAATGCTTCAGAAAAATCAAGTAAGGGAAGGACTAGAATAGACCCATTTGATTTGGCCAAAACCAAATGAGTCCTTGGAAGGGTAGGTAGTCTTGGAGGACTTCTCCAGGTGGAATTGAGACTGCAGTGCAAAAAGGAGTAAATGGGAGGAGACATGCTTGGCTGCAAAGAAAAAGAGCTGGAGGGCCATAGAGTCATGTGAAGGTACTTACATTTAAAAAAAAAAAATGGAAAAGACGTGAATATTTTATATTCTGAGGGGAAATGTTAGTGAGGAGAGAAAGTTGAAGCTATGGAAGAGAAATAATTGCCAGTTTGAGGGGCTTGGAAGTATACAAGTTACAGGACTCAGAACATAGCCCTGGAAAAGACAGACATATATCCTACTGTATCCAAAAGGGAGAGTGGCAATGGATGGATAATAGACTACCCTCGCCTGAGCAAAGAAGGAAATGGAAGGGGGGAGAATTAGGTCAGTGGTGATAGTCTGGGAGAGGAACTGACTGAGGACATATAGCAGGATGCCTCATCGAGGGCCCAGCTAAGGTTGGAGGCCATGAATTTGCACCAAGTTACTGGTATATGTGACTTTCTCAAGCAGACTCAGTTGCCCAGTACAGATAAGGCAAAGAAGGCAGATGAATGAATTGATCCAAGATGTCTGGACATCAGAGGAGAAAACTCATGCTCATGAACTGTTTAGTGATTTCCTCAGCCTGAGATTTCATTATGAGCCTGAACAATTTGCAAAACTGCAAATCATCTGAGATTTTCCCAAAGCCATGTTGAATACTAATTCATCTAGATAGTGTAACCTGCAAGGGAATTGGAGCCTTTAAACTCAATTCTCTCTTGACACTTGAGAAATGAATGGAGAATTACGTGTCCAATTCTTAATCCTTGGAGAGCCAAGCACAAAAGTGTTTTATAAGAGTTATCAGAGAAGAGTTTTGTTCTCAGAATGCTCATTCTAGAAAAAAAAATTTTTTTTTTAAAAAAGGAGCAAGGAGGCTTTTACAAACCTCCAACAGGAGAACGAGGGGCTTACCAAGGACATTCCCTACCTTTGTGAAGCCTTATACCTTATGGTACTGTAGGTACCGGTATGACAAGCCTTTAGATTTGAAGTGGAAGGCAAAGAAATAGTGAGGAAATGGTTTCCCTTGAATATTTCATATTCTGATTGGTGGTTTAACATTTAGGAAGGTTAGTCCTTACAAAGAATACAGAAAGGAAGAGGGGCCACTGTCCTCTCTGTCCAGGGTAATAAGCATTAAGTGTGAGTTCAATCTCTAGAGCTATCTATGCCACTCATGTGGCTCAACTGGGTTCCTTCCCACACCCCTTGAGGAAGAATCCCTCTCTACCATTTCTGCAGAAGTGCCTGTTGGAAAAGGAATGCATTCCTCCCCTCACACTGTGACTCCATTTTATGTTTATGTGAAAATGAACATTTCATAGGCTAACCTTATGATTCTGAAGAATATAACCACAGCTGACAAGAGATTGCTGACAGATATAAAAGGTAATGGATGTTAAAACTAAGTGTTGCACATGGTTTTCTACTGAGTTTTCATCCTACCTATTTTCCCTTTAGTTATGAACGAAGAAAACCTTCTGGAACATTAGCTGCTTTTCTTCATAATTTCAGTATTATGTGTCAATATATGTGCAATACATACATAAACAAATAAATAATAAAATAGTAGGAATCCTGCCGTTTTGTTGGTTATTGGTTCCAGAGGTATTCAGGATAACTGTAGCTTATCTGGGATGGTAGTAAGTTCAGATGGGCCTGGTATTTTGTATCCATTCATCCATCCATCCATCCCTCACTTGAATAGACTTTGGCAACGATTTCATTCTCCTTGCTCTTCCTTATAATTCCCCTATTGACCCACTGCTTCATGGAGGGGAGTCTCTCTTCACTCTTCTTATGGTTCCTAAATCCCTACATGTCTCTAATGCCTAAGTTTCTCAATGCTAAGGACATGCAATTTGAGATCAGATGAACTAATCATAAACAAACAATGGCAAAGTGGAAGATGAATCTTAAAAAATCTCTTTGCTACAAAGAGAACCTGAAATGTTCATGACAAAGAATCATACTCTACCTGGTCTGTCCTCCCTGCAGATAGATTGATGTCCAGTCATAGAGTTGTACCCCTTCCTGAGAACAGCCGATCTAGAGCCAACCCTGCTTCCTTGGACCCTCCTCAAACCGTGCCCTAACCTAAATCCAAATCCTTCAAGTTCTTTTTAACATTTTTGACTAAGATGCCTCATGGTTTCTCATGGTGCATGTCCTCCCCAACTCCAATGAGTAATAAACCTGCCTTGTTTAATCACATGCATCTTCCTGATCTTTGACCAAACAGAGGTTACAGGGACTCTTGGGGTACTCTGCTCTGATGTGAAGTATACATAGTGTTTGGAAAGAATGAGGTGGGTAAGGCAATGAGAAAGGTTTCTTTAGTGAGGGTGGGCAAGGATGTTTCCTTTCAAAAATTCCAATTCCAAAGAACCTCTTGAGAGCTTTCCCCCACTCAGCTCCTCTTTTTTGCTTGAAGTCTTATATGGAGGCACCCACACACTGACTCATAATTGGGATGGCTTTTGTGGTTAAACCTGACTTTTTATCCCATACAATATTCCAGGCCAGCTCAGCAGCTGTTCGTTATTTTCGGCAAGTCAAATATGGTTGACCTTCTAGGTTCTGAGTGTGGGAAATATAAGATTTCCAAGGGTACCAGTTAGAGGGTGGTTTAGAAATGTGACATATAATCTGGCATCTCAGTATCTTTATAGAAATGAATTGAGACAGGATGAAGGTAAAGTAGAAAGTTAAGAGAAAAGTCTCTGAGGAGGTGGTTTTACAACTGAGGGAAATTATAAAATACAAGGAAAATGCTGGGTTTTCTATGGGTATTTGGTTTTTAGAAATCGTTACTTATATAACTACAGTACCATGCAGAAATTAGTTTATTTTTACAAGTTGTGCCTCAATATTTGTCAGAGTCTTGGTATTACGTGGGTAGAAGGCAAAGATGAGTATCTCTACTCATACGCTAGAAAACTGAGTCATGGTAATAAGTCTCTCAACACTGCAAAAGCTTCATCAACAGGGCCCTGGAACTCACCCAGGTCTTCCCACTCCAGAACACTGTCAGCATTATCAAATTGCTATTCATCCCAAGCAGCTTGGTTGTTATCCCTTTGGTTCTGAACCTGATAATATTACTAAATTTGGGAAAACACTGCCTCCATCATGTAATTCTTAGGTAATCACAGCAAGTAGTTGCTGTTTGAACACATAAGCAAGGACTCAGAATGCATCCTGTTCCTCAAAGGATGGCTCCTGGACTCCCTATATCTTAGTCATCAAGGAAAGTTAAGAAAAATGAAGATTCTGGGTCCTACCCCAGATTTACTACATTAGTATTTCTGAGTATGGGACTCAGGAATCTGTACTTTTAACAAGCATTACAAGAGATTCTTAATTATATTGTTGGAATACTACTGGTCCAGGGTAAGTAAGTGTTTGCAAAAGGCCACTCAAAGTTAAAGAAAGGATCAACATCCCCAACCCTCATCCTAAGTTGAGTTCAATACACATAAGGGGTAATGTTGAGAAGGAAAAAGTGGCAAATGTTTCATTCAGGAATCATCAAGCAAAAATTTGAGAAGGAGCCTGCTTTTAATGACTACAAAATAAATACATCTCCAGCAGAAACGGATTTGATGGTTTTTCAGATGTTCTTGTAACAAAACTGCTCTTCTTATGCTCATGGGGGGAAGCAGGGGAGCCCCTATACCAACAGCAGATGAAAAGAATCTAGTAGACTATTCTGATGTTAGAAGCTATGGCCTTAGGTTTGGTCTTGATTGAAGGGGAGACTAAGGACTATATCCTGGATCATTAAAATTGCTTCTAGGACTGTGTTTTAATAGGAAAGAAGCAAACATGTAGCAAGGGTAGATCGAAGCAATGTGATTTTCTTAGTAGCAATGGCTGTCTAGGTATCTCAGGAGTGGTAACATTATAAACTATTATATTTTTAAATAGAAGAGTTACCTATAAAGATTATTTCAAGCATAGCTTGGACTTCATAGTTTAGCTAAACCAGACGCAATATAATCCTTTTCTTCCTGTATATGTAATAGTTTTAACCAAGCTGTTCTTTTAAGCTATCTACGGCTAAAATTAATCAAGTTTGATGAAAATCATGCTACAAACAGTCTGCTACCCTAAAGTAGCATTTTCAAAACCAGCTCTTAGGTTCTGAATGCAAAAATCTCTGGCAAACTAATTAATGCCACACAAGGGAATGAAGGGTCCTATGGTAACAGAGTTAAGAGCTCAATCTCAATTATTCTCATTTTCACTATCAGGACTGATATTTCAGTTCTTCAACAACTGCATAACATTCGAAAACTCTGTAAAATCGCATTCTGGTTTTTAAAAAGCCATTCTAGGTTATTCACTCTATAATAAGGTAAGCAAATTATATATAATTTCTCTTAACACAAGTCTCATGTGGGACTTGAATGCAGCACAGAGAACCAAACAACAGGTATTAAGTGGAGCCAATGAACCCTTTCGCTTCCTTTCCCCAAGTGGTCATCTTGGACACAGTTGTTTAAAATGTGCTACAGATGTGTAAATCAAGGTATATAGCTATTTATAAAATTAAAATTCCACTGATCAAAGATGAAATATGTACATTTTTTACCCCACAACCAGCTTGGCAACTAGTTTGGTGAAAATTAACTATGCTTGCATGAAATTTATTACCATTGCTTTCATTACTACCATTTCTTTTTTACCACTAACATTTTTAGGGCAAATACAGAGTATGAAATATTGTCAAAGAAGTAAATACTTGCTCTTCTGAAATTATATTATGAAGAAAAAGGGTGGAAAAAAAAGCTCATTTTCTCTCTCTTTTTTCTTTGTTTTTAGCTTCTGTTTGGATGTGAAATATTTAATAACTGGAAGTCAAATATCCTTTGATGACAAAAGAAATTTCCAATATGATCTTATAAACTGTGCTTGTATATCACCAGAACAAAATAATAACTATAGGTATTTCAATTTAAAATTTGATCAAGTGCTCTAAATGTATCACTTCTTTTTAAACCGGGTACTGCAAACAGACACTTTTAAAACCAGGTACAGACTATGAATATAAAATATCCCCACGTTAGCAATAACCTTTTGTGTTTTTTAGTGAGATCTTTTCAAATTAATCTTTCAACACTCATATTGAGAAATCCCAGTTCTTGTCAGTTCTCAAATTTAATGACAGCCTTTTGCATTTGTGATGTTGAGGATTAGAATAAGGTAATGAATGCACACATTTGGCTAATTCAGTTTACCTTCAGTCCACAAAATTAACGCAGCTGGATTCCTAGTGGAAAAGCTTTATAAATTTAAAATTCTGTTTTGGATTTCTTAATTTACTATTCAAGATGTAATGCTAATTACCATTACAACAAAAGATTAAAACAAAGAGAAAAGCCTGTGTTACTCTTTAGGGTGGTGAAGACAGGTGGTTAGGCAGGGGTGAAGGCCCCCGAGATCTCAGCTGTAAGGCAGAGGTGAAAGGCAGTGACCTCAGTGACTAACACCTAGAAAAGATGTTCTCAGCCGGGAAGCTAGCTGCCTGCCAGAGCCAGGAGCCACAGGCTGTCTTGATTTCCCTTCCGTTTTTTCACAGTGCAACACCGTTCCTTCTGTCCCATGTAATTTGCAGCCATTATCATAGATATTAGATGTGGAAAGACTTGGCAGGTCACCTAATTCCCCAGCCCTTCACACAGAATGCCCCTGTTGAATATTTATGAGGCAGTCGTTAGCAGGTGCCTGTGGAAACCAGGCTATTAGCACTCGTGGTCATTTACCACTACCTGGGGGGCAAACAACATCAAAAGAGCCTTAAAACATAACCATAAGTGGAAAAATAAATAATGAAGGAATGCCATATTCTAGACATTTGACTAATTGTCAAATAATGAGGTTTATTAAAAACTTCCATAGAAGCTAGATTCCTCTTATATTTGGACATCATTTGCAAAGGCTCCGAACAATACCTGATGGTGGCTCTTTACTTTTGTGTAGGAAAATCCCAAAATAGGCTCTTCCCATGCCAGAGATAGAGCACGCTTCAAAAGCCAACCTGAAGGATTCTTGATTTAGGTACCACAAATTTAATTAATACAGGAAAGCACAGCATATACTTGATTAACATAAGACAACATTCTTAGTATTCTTCTGGAACAGTGGGAGTTTTGAGACGTTTTAAGCTGGCTACATAGTAGAAATTGGATAGAGGATCTAGCATTATTTGATATTTGGGATAATTTAGACACAAATCCAGATAAATCAGGCCCCAGGTGGATTTGTGTGCATGAAGCTGGGTGTGTGTCTTTGGTGAATCAGGCTGCACTGATTGCAAAGCCTACATCAACTAAGAAGCTGCCACTCCTCACTATATTCAACATAATCCCAGGGATGTAAAGACAGCAGAGAAGGAAAATAGGCTTGCAGTCAAACAGCTGGTTTAGATTTGCACTGCACCTCATACCAGTTAGGTAAGTGCTCCTAGCTGGTTTTAGCCTCAGTTTCCTCCCTGCAAAACAGAAATAGCAATATCTACTCATACAGATATTAAGAAGAGAGGATAAAATAATGAATATCATGCATTTGGCACCACATAGGTCTTAATAAATATTAGTTTCCCTTTCCTTTCTAAGCATTCTATAGTTGCATTTATATGTTCATTTCTAGAAGATAGATTTTTTTAGGCATACAGCAAAAATTTATTACAGGTAAATTTGCATGGCTCTAAATGCAATCAAATTTTCAAAATATTTCTAACCCATTGAACAGTAGAGCAGGTTTTTTAAGTGCCAAGCAATTAAAATTGCTTCCTTCACATACCCTTGAGTTTAATAGCAAACCAATGCAAAATGTAATGCTGGAGAAGAGGCACACTCATGCATCCTGTTTTCTTCATTTGAAGTTTAAGTGGGAGCCTGGGATCTAACAACCCCCTCTCTCCTGTAGAATTCTCCAAGCTCCTCAAACTGCTCCTCTTTAATAAACACAAAAGAATTTGTAGGTCACTTCCTCTTTTCTTCAATATGGTGGTAATTCATTTAGATACTAAGGATAATTAAGCATTACAACACACTTGATATTTGAAGATTGAGAAACACCATTAACCACCATGGGTGAAACTACCATTGACCTTAACCTCGTTCTCAACTTCTTTGTCTACTAATTCTTCTTTTATCCATTAAATAACTCCCTTCAGGTAGCTTTTCTAGTAGAATTCATTTAATTGTTCATAACATTATAAAAAGTTAACAAAATTAATAAAAATTTAATAAATATTAGTAAAATTTGGACAAAATTAATGTCCAAAAGCAAGCAGTACCTCTCTTTTAAATGAAAAAAAACAAAAACAAAAACAAAACAAAAACTAATGTTACTACGGTCACACATACCCAATGTTAAATATTTAAGTAAAAATAGGTAAAAAGGTCAATATTTTGGATATTGCCAACTATTCCAGGTGTTAAGATTAGAGAGATAAAATACCTGGGTAGATGACTTATAGATTCAGCTCCACTTTTTGAGGTTCTAGATACTTCCTGAATAATATGGATTATAGAATGAAAAATGCTTATAGGTCAGGAAGAGATCCAAAAGAAAGAGAGTATAACTTCAGAGGGGGTCCCAGGGACTTATAATTACATAGATAGATTAAATAGATACATTGAAAAAATCTGATCAAAATCTTGACTAAGAGCAGGAGGAAATAAAACCAGAATTAAGCAGTATTAAAAAAAAGAGACAAAATCCAAGAGAAGCCAAGAAATATGTTATTAACAAAAGAATGAATAAAAAATAAAGCGGCAACTTTCAAGGAAGGTTGGTGGGTATGTAGAAGAAAATCTTTGTGCTTATTCCTTGGCATGGTTCTTCTTCGGTGCCTGTGTGCACGTGCACGCGCATGCGTGCGCACACACACGCACACGGGCCATGATAAGGAAAAGCAAAAGAGAATGACTAGATCCTTTACAAGGTGCATAAACACGTTCTCAGGCAAAATTAAACTCTTTAGTTCCAGGACAGTTAAAAAGCACACACTTTGTAAATGGCCCTGAGGGCCTGTGACCCAAGGCACAGGGAAGCACGTGCCATAATATGAATGGCATTGTATGTACCTCTAATTATCAACCCATGTGGCATGCCGATAGACTAGGAATAGTTTACACTTAACACATGTTTTTTGGTGACTGATAGGATGGGAGTCTTAGAAAAATGAGGGTTTGATGAATGAGGCATCCTGCTTAATTGTGCTAAACTGTTTAGTTCAAATTTTCATAAGTAGATTCAACAGTTAAGAAATAGAAAACCTTTTCCTGATTCTCTCAAGAAAAAAGTAGGGGAGGGCTAGGAAGGAACTGGAAGAGAGAAGCACAAGATCACGGTGCCATGGGATACTTAAGCTGTATAAATCAGGCATTTGTGTGGCTATATTAGCAAAATTTGAAATAAATTGGTAAGAAGACCAGATGTTTAAAAAAATTAAGAAAATGTATTCCTCCATTTCCATGATATTCTCATCAATTTGCTCCCTATATTTTAGTGATGTTGAAGTACCAATCTCTTGAACAATTTAAAGTTTATAGCTGACCTTATTCATGTTTGTTTGATATAGGCAATTCTGTATTCCTAAAAGATAAAGGTTCATGAGTAGACTGCTCCTTTGTTCAAAACATCCCTGTTTTACACTGAAAGCAATTTCTAACTTCTGGAAATATTTGGGCTTTTGGTTATGGAGTATTGACACTAGAAAAGGCTTAGAAAGGTAATTCCTCAATTTTTAGTTCACAGAAGATGCATACTACATATATTTTTTTGAATCATACTACTTTAATATCACTGTCTGGGATGGGGCTCCTTGCCAATAGAGAATGCCTATCCAGTCCATAGTACATAATCTGGAACTTGATGCTGCCCATAAGAGTCAGAGTGCCATCTGTGTCCCTGGCCATGAGCCACTTGGCTTTTATATCTTCACTCATATAATCCTCCCACCAACTCTTATCAACCCATAATCAATTTACTTTGGCTGAATAGGAACTGTAAAGAGGCCTCAAAATCCCCAGAAGCATCATTTGACATAGAAGATCTAGTAATGCTATTAATATTTGACTTTTTTTTTTCTTTACTTCCTTATCTGAAGTGTTGTACTATGTTCTGGTGAAGTGAGTCAGGTGCTTTCTTAAATATTGCCCTTGAACCAGTAAAGTAGCAGGGTGGTTTACAGTGAATGCCAGCAGCCCATCACTCATTTATGTAACCACAAAGTAAGTGTGCTAAGACCCGAAGGTCAGCGAATACCAATAATACTTGTGTATCTTTTGCAATGTTTCCTAGGATATTCAAGTATACTCCCGGTCATCCTTTCTACTGGATCTAAATACAGGATAGCATGCTCATAGCAAGACCTCTTCAGTTAATTTTGTAAATATGAAACTATCCCCCAAACCCTGAAATTCCTTATTGAAGATCTAATGTGTAGAGTGTAATTGACTTTCAAAGACCTTATCACTTAAATGCATTCAACTCTTACAATAGTCCTGTGAAATATTATCGCCCTTATTTTATCCATCAGGAAACTGAAGCTCTGAGAAGTTAAATCAAAAGCACACTTGCTATAAAGCAATGAATCTGTTCCTCTATCACGACACTTGCCACTTCACCACAAGGGTTAATTAAGTGGCTAAAACAATTCAAATGTTAAAGGAGGTCTCTGGGCCTTTTGTGATTGTTCTTCCTCACTACCTCATTCTTGGATAACATACACAGTAAAGTAGCTGTGAAGTGTGTTCCTATAAATAATTGCCAAGTTTTCCCACTCCTGTAGGTACAGACTGTGGGTGGGAGTGGGAGGAGAGAACACCTCAGGTATTAGATAATGCAGACTGCTGGGATAATGCAGAGTGCATTAGATAATGCAGATAAACACCTCAGTTTATCCAGCTCCTCATCTGCCTGCCAACCTGAGTATCTCAGGTAAACTAGAACAGAGAGGGTAAGGAATGCTTTTGTTGTCAGAAAAGCATCTTAGCGGTGATTATTATGTATAGGTCATGAAGTGCAGAGAGACTGGGTATTTTAAACTCAGAGAATTTCTTTTTTTTTTTTTTTAATTTTATTTTATTATGTCATGTTAGTCACCATACATCATTTTTTTTTCTTGCTTTTTTTTTAAATTTTTTATTGTTATGTTAATCACCATACATCATTAGTTTTAGATGTAGTGTTCCATGATTCATTGTGCATAACACCCAGTGCTCCATGAAGAATGTGCCCTCTTTAATACCCATCACCAGGCTAACCCATCCTCCCACCCCCTCCTCTCTAGAACCCTCAGTTTGTTTTTCAGAGTCCATCGTCTCTCATGGTTCGTCTCCCCCTCCGATTCCCCCCCTTCATTCTTCCCCTCCTGCCATCTTCTTTTTTTTTTTTTCTTAACATATATTGCATTATTTGTTTCAGAGGTACAGATCTGAGATTCAACAGTCTTGCACAATTCACCGCGCTTACCAGAGCACATACCCTCCCCAGTGTCTATCACCCAGTCACCCCATCCCTCCCACCCTACCCCCCCAACTCCAGCAACCCTCAGTTTGTTTCCTGAGATTAAGAATTCCTCATATCAGTGAGGTCATATGATATATGTCTTTCTCTGTTTCACTTATTTCGCTCAGCATAATACCCTCCAGTTCCATCCACGTCATTGCAAATGGCAAGATCTCATTCCTCTTGATGGCTGCATAATATTCCATTGTATATATATACCACATCCTCTTTATCCATTCATCTGTCGATGGACATCTTGGCTCTTTCCACAGTTTGGCTATTGTGGACATTGCTGCTAGGAACATCAGGGTGCACGTACCCCTTCGGATCCCTACATTTGTATCTTTGGAGGAAATACCCAGTAGTGCAATTGCTGGATCACATGGTAGCTCTATTTTCAACTTTTTGAGAAATCTCCATACTGTTTTCCAGAGTGGCTGCACCAGCTTGCATTCCCACCAACAGTGTAGGAGGGTTCCCCTTTCTCCGCATCCCCGCCAACATCTGTCATTTCCTGACTTGCTAATTTTAGCCATTCTGACTGGTGTGAGGTGGTATCTCATTGAGGTTTTGATTTGGATTTCCCTGATGCCGAGCGATGTTGAGCACTTTTTCATGTGTCTGTTGGCCATTTGGATGTCTTCTTTGGAAAAATGTCTGTTCATGTCTTCTGCCCATTTCTTGATTGGATTATTTGTTCTTTGGGTGTTGAGTTTGATAAGTTCTTTATAGATTTTGGATATTAGCCCTTTATCTGATATGTCATTTGCAAATATCTTCTCCCATTCTGTCAGTTGTCTTTTGGTTTTGTTGACTGTTTCCTTTGCTGTGCAAAAGCTTTTTATCTTGATGAAGTCCCAATAGTTCATTTTGCCCTTGCTTCCCTGGCCTTTGGCGATGTTTCTAGGAAGAAGTTGCTGCCTCTGAGGTCAAAGAGGTTGCTGCCTGTGTTCTCCTTTAGGATTTTGATGGACTCCTATCTCACATTTAGGTCTTTCAACCATTTTGAGTCTATTTTTGTGTGTGGTGTAAGGAAATGATCCAGTTTCATTCTTCTGCATGTGGCTGTCCAATTTTCCCAACACCATTTGTTGAAGAGACTGTCTTTTTTCCATCGGACATTCTTTCCTGCTTTGTCAAAGATTAGTTGACCATAGAGTTGAGAGTCCATTTCTGGGCTCTCTATTCTGTTCCATTGATCTATGTGTCTGTTTTTGTGCCAGGACCATACTGTCTTGATGATGACAGCTTTGTAATAGAGCTGGAAGTCCGGAATTGTGATGCCACCAGCTTTGCTTTTCTTTTTCAACATTCCTCTGGCTATTCGGGGTCTTTTCTGGTTCCATACAAATTTTAGGATTATTTGTTCCATTTCTTTGAAAAAAGTGGATGGTATTTTGATGGGGATTGCATTGAATGTGTAGATTGCTCTAGGTAGCATTGACATCTTCACAATATTTGTTCTTCCAATCCATGAGCATGGAACGTTTTTCCATTTCTTTGTGTCTTCCTCAATTTCTTTCATGAGTATTTTATAGTTTTCTGAGTACAGATCCTTTGCCTCTTTGGTTAGATTTATTCCTAGGTATCTTATGGTTTTGGATGCAATTGTAAATGGGATCGACTCCTTAATTTCTCTTTCTTCTGTCTTGTTGTTGGTGTATAGGAATGCCACTGATTTCTGTGCATTGATTTTATATCCTGCCACTTTACTGAATTCCTGTATGAGTTCTAGCAGTTTTGGGGTGGAGTCTTTTGGGTTTGCCACATAAAGTATCATATCATCTGCAAAGAGTGAGAGTTTGACTTCTTCTTTGCCGATTTGGATGCCTTTTCTTTCTTTTTGTTGTCTGATTGCTGTGGCTAGGACTTCTAATACTATGTTGAATAGCAGTGGTGATAGTGGACATCCCTGCTGCATTCCTGACCTTAGGGGAAAGCTCTCATTTTCCCCCATTGAGAATGATATTCGCTGTAGGTTTTTCATAGATGGCTTTTATGATATTGAGGTATGTACCCTCTATCCCTATACTCTGAAGAGTTTTGATCAAGAAAGGATGCTGTACTTTGTCAAATGCTTTTTCTGCATCTTTTGAGAGGATCATATGATTCTTGTTCTTTCTTTTGTTAATGTATTGTATCACATTGATTGATTTGCGGATGTTGAACCAACCTTGCAGCCCGGGGATAAATCCCACTTGGTCGTGGTGAATAATCCTTTTAATGTACTGTTGGATCCTATTGGCTAGTATTTTGGTGAGAATTTTTGCATCCATGTTCATCAGGGATATTGGTCTGTAATTCTCCTTTTTGATGGGGTCTTTGTCTGGTTTGGGGATCAAGGTAATGGTGGCCTCATAAAATGAGTTTGGAAGTTTTCCTTCCATTTCTATTTTTTGGAACAGTTTCAGAAGAATAGGTATTAATTCTTCTTTAAATGTTCGGTAGAATTCCCCTGGGAAGCCATCTGGCCCTGGGCTTTTGTTTGTTGGGAGATTTTTGATGACTGCTTCAATTTCCTTAGTGGTTATAGGTCTGTTCAGGTTTTCTATTCCTTCCTGGTTCAGTTTTGGTAGTTGATACATCTCTAGGAATGCATCCATTTCTTCCAGATTATCTAATTTGCTGGCATAGAGTTGCTCATAATATGTTCTTATAATTGTTTGTATTTCTTTGGTGTTGGTTGTGATCTCTCCTCTTTCATTCATGATTTTGTTGATTTGGGTCATTTCTCTTTTCTTTTTAATAAGTCTGGCCAGGGGTTTATCAATCTTGTTAATTCTTTCAAAGAACCAGCTCCTAGTTTCTTTGATCTGTTCTACTGTTCTTTTAGTTTCTGTTTCATTGATTTCTGCTCTGATCTTTATTATTTCTCTTCTCTTGCTGGGTTTAGGCTTTATTTGCTGTTCTTTCTCCAGCTCCTTTAGGTGTAGGGTTAGGTTGTGTACTTGAGACCTTTCTTGTTTCTTGAGAAAGGCTTGTATTGCTATATACTTTCCTCTTAGGACTGCCTTTGCTGCATCCCAAAGATTTTGAATAGTTGTGTTTTCATTTTCTTTGGTTTCCATGAATTTTTTTAATTCTTCTTTAATTTCCTGGTTGACCCATTCATTCTTCAGTAGGATGCTCTTCAGCTTCCATGTATTTGAGTTCTTTCCGACTTTCCTCTTGTGATTGAGTTCTAGTTTCAAAGCATTGTGGTCTGAAAATAGGCAGGGAATTGATTCCAATCTTTTGGTACCGGTTGAGACCTGATTTATGACCTAGGATATGATCGATTCTGGAGAATGTTCCATGGGCACTAGAGAAGAATGTGTATTCCGTTGTTTTGGGATGGAATGTTCTGAATATGTCTGTGAAGTCCATTTGGTCCAGTGTGTCATTTAAAGTCTTTATTTCCTTGTTGATCTTTTGCTTAGATGATCTGTCCATTTCGGTGAGGGGGGTGTTAAAGTCCCCCACTATTATTGTATTGTTGTCAATACGTTTCTTTGCTTTTGTTATTAATTGCCTTATATAATTGGCTGCTCCCATGTTAGGGGCATAGATATTTACAATTGTTAGATCTTCTTGTTGGATAGACCCTTTAAGTAGGATATAGTGTCCTTCCTCATCTCTTATTACAGTCTTTGGTTTAAAATCTAATTTGTCTGATATAAGGATTGCCACCCCAGCTTTCTTTCAGTGTCCATTAGCATGGTAAATGGTTTTCCACCCCCTCACTTTCGATCTGGGGGTGTCTTTGGGTCTAAAATGAGTCTCTTGCAGACAGCATATCGATGGGTCTTGTTTTTTAATCCAATCTGATAGCCTGTGTCTTTTGATTGGGGCATTTAGCCCATTTACATTCAGGGAAACTATTGAAAGATATGAATTTAGTGCCATTGTATTGCCTCTAAGGTGACTGTTACTGTATATTGTCTGTGTTCCTTTCTGGTCTATGTTGCTTTTAGGCTCTCTCTTTGCTTAGAGGACCCCTTTCAATATTTCTTGTAGGGGTGGTTTCATGTTTGCAAATTCCTTTAGTTTTTGTTTGTCCTGGAAGCTTTTTATCTCTCCTTCTATTTTCAATGACAGCCTAGGTGGATATAGTATTCTTGGCTGCATATTTTTCTCATTTAGTGCTCTGAATATATCCTGCCAGTCCTTTCTGGCCTGCCAGGTCTCTGTGGATAGGTCTGTTGCCAATCTAATGTTTCTACCATTGTAGGTTACATATCTCCTCTCCCGAGCTGCTTTCAGGATTTTCTCTTTGTCTCTGAGACTCATAAGTTTTACTATTAGATGTCGGGGTGTTGACCTATTTTTATTGATTTTGAGAGGGGTTCTTAAACTCAGAGAATTTCTTTACTGCTTCTGGGACCTTACTGCTGCTCTTCCTTATCTGCTGATAGATCCTAGGATGGCAGAGGTTTTGTGCATTTTATATAATTTGAATCAAGTCTCAGTAGTGAAAATGAAGGTGGTTACTGTGTTCATCTGCACTTTGCCCTTCTTTCCATTTTAAGGACTGTACATCTTGACCACAGGGATGGATATAAGAGCCAGGCTGGGTCAACGTGATCTTCCCAGCTGAGTTGAATATAATGAGCTACTCTTCCATGCATAAGAGGCCGTAAAGGTGCAAGTCATGACTTGCCTATGGTCATAGGTTAGCCTCTACAAGGACAGCTGGCTTGAGAGAAGGAAGGCACCATGGAAGAAACCAGAATAAGCACAGAGAGACAGAATATGTGTCCTAATGGCATTCCAGTGCTGGAATCCATCAGACCAAATCCAACCCTACCCTTCTTGTGCCTTGCTTAAATTCCCCGTTTTTGCTTCAGGTTGTCTAAGTTGGATTTCTGTCAGTTAGTACTGAAGAAGTCTAGACTAATATAGACCTTTTGCTTTAATAACTGAAATAATAATAGTGGCTTCTTGAGCATGAACATTACCAAGCATTTCACTTAGACTGTCTTTATTTTTTTCTTCACTATAACCTCATGAGTTATATATTACTGTTATTTTATTTATGAAGAAATTGAGGCTCCAAGAGGTTACACGACTTTCCTGAGGTTATACAGCTAGACAGTGGTAGAGCAAGATTTGAATCCATTTCTATGTGGCTCTTAAATACATGCTGTTAATGTCTCATGCTATTTTAGATCTTAAAATGGTTCTTAATTCTAGCTGCATTTTGGAATCATCTGGGGAGCTTCTAAAAACAGGTGTGCTCATGCCCTTTCTTTAGGTTTCCAAGTTTGCAGAAGTATAGCAGGCACCATTCACATACAGCACAATGGACTTGTGCTCTGGGAGGGTGGGGGACCCTCTGGATTGAATATGCTCCCAATAAATGGTGCTCCCTGGACTTGTGCAACTGATGTGGTCCTGCAACCAGACCAATTAAATCTGAATCTTTGGGAGTGGGGCCCCAGGTTGATATGATTTTAAAAGCTCCCCAGGTGATTTTAAAGTGCAGTCAAGAGTGTGAACCACAACTCTAACCTAAACACATATCTTGGATTTATATGGGCTTTGACTGGGTCTACACTAGCACAAAATGAAAAATTAAAGCTTATGGTGGGGCAATTCAAGCTAATATGCCACGTGACTACAATTATCAGGATATCTCAGATAAAATCTTCTGTCAGGAATAGTGAGTGTAGAATCAATGACCCCTCTGGACAACAGATCAATTTATGTACTGCACTTTGTAGTACAGTGCTGACTAAAAATATTAAGGTGATATCTCTAAATATCCTCATTCTTAAATATGACATCAACAACAATTAATGGACTACCTCTTCAAAAATGTGGATTTTGTAAAGTTTTGTCCAACAAACATTTTCATGTAGGTTTAAACTTTCCATAACCAGATAGTTTTGGGTATTGATGAAGGCCATGCCCTTTCTCTACATAATATTCTGTTCTTTTACCTTCCAGGAGACTATTTCTTACTACAAGAAAGAAAGAAAAGAAAAGAAAAGAAAAAAGAAAAGAAAGAAAGAAAGAAAGGGAGGAAGAGAGAGAGGAAGAGAGAGAGGAAGGGAGGAAAAGGAAAGGACAGGAAGGAAGGGAAGGAAGGAAGGAGGAGAGGGAGGGAAGAAAGAAAGAAGGAAGGAAGGAAGGAAGGAAGGAAGGAAGGAAGGAAGGAAGGAAGGAAGACTGAGGACATACTTCATAACTAGTCCTAAATATGCAATAGCTCACTCAGATCTCAAAAGATCCATAACTAATAGATTTTACAGAGCTCAACTATATTTGATTTATGCATTATGAACTAGAAGGACAATTAAGATAGCAAATGTCATATTATAAAAGAAGCTTTAGTTGCCATGAATTATGCAATCTCACACTTTCTTATAAAAACAGGATAATAGGGAGACTTAATTCTCTGTTAGAAATCCCATGAGGGGAATATATGAGAATATTAGGTTAAGTGGTTGTTTTTTCACTTTAATGCCAAGCAAAGGAAGGATTTTAAGCCAACACAGTCACCTGAAATAAGGAGTCTATTGTATACAATTGAGATATAATCCATTTCTAGAGTAAAAAGTCCTTATTCAAATCTGAATTCACTTTTACCCAAATCTCTTGAATTGTGATATTTTTCCTGTTGCTTCCATAATCCCATACTTATTAATCAAATTGATAAACATTTTTTAGCAGAGCTCTTATAAGAAATCAATGAGTTTCACAATACTCCAAGACTTACTTGACTCCAAGTATGTCCACTTACAGTCAGACTTTATTGTTGATTATTGAGAATTTTAGTGCAATCAGTGCCAATCACAGTGTGGTGTTTCATGTGACTACTCTAGGTCTCTCCAGCTGGAAGGCTTAATTTGGCAAAACTTCAAGTAGCAAAACATCTAAAACAATTTCAACTTTAGCGAGAAATTGCTAGAAGACATGCAGACCAACCCTTTAGATGTGTGACCTATGAAGCTAGGTTTTGCCTTGAGTCTCTCAAAGGAGGAGGATGTGGGTTAGATGATACCTGCCCAGTGGCTGGGATTGAGCCCCATCATGTCTCACTTCTGGCTGTCCTAAATCCTCAGAATGGCATTCAGGTCCCAACTACCGTCCTAGGCACCTTTTCAATTTTAGCTCTATTTCCATATATTATGCTAAACTTCAGTCAAACCAGACTATTCATCATTTCAAGAATCCATTGCACTTTTTAATCTATGCAATTTTGTTTATCTCCATCTTTTCACATGGAACGCACTCCCTCTCCATCCAACAAAATTCTATTCTTTCTTGAGATTCAGGCAGATTGTCACCTCTTTTGTGATGCCCCACACAATTTAATGTTTCTTTTGCCTGAACTTCTATTGCACTTTGTTCTTCCTGTGTCTAAAGTCTCCACTAACTCCTTAAGGATAGGGAGTATATCTTATATATGACATTGGAATAAAATGAACCAGTATGTTAACTCTGGCTTTTCCACTTTAATACCTTAGTCACTTTGGACAAAGGAAACCCACTGAGTCCCAACTGTCTCATCTGAAAATTGGTTACAAAATAATGATGTATACTTCAAAAGATTCTTATAAAATTATGTGAGATAATGTATATAAAGCAGTTAGAATAACACTTGAAACATAGCAGACACTCAATACATGTTAAGTTACATGTAGGAGGATTCAATGATGACACTCAAGGTAATTATTTTAGTAAGTCTCGTAATCATTCCTATCTGTAACTTCTTTCCTGATTAATAAAGAAAAATTATAAATAGGCATTTAAACATTTTGGAAATCAGTAGTTTGGGGTTTTAAGACAAAAATATGAAACATGTAAATGATACCACATTAAAGGTAATTTGTACTACAGGTTAAGAGAAATTTGTACATCTCCAGTGGAATATACATACTAAAGACAAACAATCATATAATAAACAAACTTATTTCAATAGTCATGCTATTGCTGGTTGTGTGGTATTGTAATTCTAAAACTACTGTGTGTGTGTCACAGGATAAAGCAAATGAGTGATTATGCTGTTGCACTAAGAACAAGGGAAAAAAAAAGAACAAGGAATTTTGGCAAGGAAAAAGGAGACATGGATATAATATCAGGGAGGTAAGGTACAACTTTGTAGTCCTGAACTTGAATTGGAAATATCATATAATTCATCATATACTTTTTCTTAGAGAAAAAAATACATATTTCCATACACACTTAATGTTCAGACTGTGGCCTCTACATATCATGACACAGTAGAAGAAATTGGGCTTTTTGGAGAAATAGCTGATTCCAGATCTGGGGAAGGAAATATTAAAAGATGGCCTGGAACATTTTGTCACATCACAAAGCTAGAACACCTCAATGACTACCACCGTCAGGTTAAAACTCAGGAACCAGCTTAAAAAGGCTCTTGCTGGCCAGAGATGGGATAACTTGAGCATAAAATAAGAATAATTACTGTAATAGAACGAAGCACATCTATATTTTAAAATTCACTAGTAAATAGCACAAAATAATCCAACTAGTTATCCTTGGAGGATACTAGGGAACCAACTTATAAGTTTTAAAATAAGTAAGTAAAGGGAAAGAATTAACATTTATCCTGCCTTTTTTATACAAAAGTACCTCAGGGTGATCAGATAGTCAATAAGGGGAAAGTTCTTTTTTATAGAATTCTTTCAATTAATGATCAAAATTAACATTTTGCAATCCCAATGAGATAATGGATCTAGTCAATAACCTTCAATGACCATTAACATCTTAAAAAGAGAGACAAGTAGACACTACTGCTAATAGAAATAAAAGACAGCCCTTAAGAAGTATTCTTGCTAAAAAAAAAAAAGTAAAGAAAAATCAAACTTGAACCAGATCAAGCCTCTAGATTTAACTACCAATTCACAGGAAATATAAGGGAGAGTGAAAACATGTTAAATGATTCCATGGGAATGGAATTAGCTAAATCCAGACTACAGGGAATCCCAAAAGACAAATTACTTGGTTTCTGTAACAAATAAGCAGCAAGGAAGAAGAAAGATGAAGGTAAAACCTATGGATTAAAAAAGATTTAAGAGACACCAACCATATCAAGCGATTGCATTGTTTAAACCTTACTGGAATCCTGGTTTAAACAAGAAAACTCTGTGGGGGGGAACAGTTTGGAGACAACTGGAAACATTTGAAAACTGGCTCTGTATTGACTATGATATTAAGAAATTATTGTAAAATATTTTAGGAGGAACAATAGTATTGCAGTTACACACAGACGCATACACACACGAGTCCTTACCTTTTAGAGATAGAAATTAATATTTACAAATGAAATAATATAAGGTTGAGCATTTGCTTCAAAATAATCTAGGTGTAGGACAGTGATTGGAGTATGGATGAAATATTACTGCCCATGAATGAAGAATTCCTAAAGTGATGAATACATGGGAAGTCATTAGATTATTCTCTCTACTTTTGTGTGTGTTTGAAATTTTCCGTAATAAATTTTTAAAATCATGCTTTAACATCATCTAATATACCAGGCCATTCTGAATTTTACAGTCTCTAACACTTAAAGTAGGGATAGACAAAGTTAAGGTAGCTAAGAACAAGGAAACATATTTTGAAGTCCTAGTTCCTTCTACTCTACTGGCTTTCATATAATTTTTAGGGGTTTTTTTCCTCAGAAAATTTCAGTATAGCTTTAGTCAGTTTTCCATGATGAAGTCTTCTTCCTTGTTTTCATGATTATTAAGTAAACCAATTCATAGTCAGTCCTTGACAGTGAGCATGAAGAGAAAAGGGGCCTCATCTTATTTTTGTATCCTCTATAATTTTTTTATTATGTTATGTTAATCACCATACATTACATCATTAGTTTTTGATGTAGCGTTCCATGATTCCTTGTTTGTGTATAACACCCAGTGCTCCATTCAGTACGTGCCCTCTTTAATACCCATCACCAGGCTAGCCCATCCCCCCAACCCTCTCCCCTCTAGAACCCTCAGTTTGTTTCTCAGAGTCCACAGTCTCTCATAGTTTGTCTCCCCCTCCGATTTCCCCCCCCTTCATTTTTCCCTTCTTGCTATCTTCTTTTTTTTTTTTAACATATAATGTATTATATGTTTCAGTGTATCCTCTATAATTTTTATACAATGTAGCTACCTGTTGAATGAAGTGTTACATAAGGAGTCATTTAGAGTATCTGTAAAGTATTAAGTGAAATTGCTAAAGAGTCAAACTCATGGGACAGGGAACCTAAAAGAACTAACCCTGAGACCCTGAGAGGGGCAGTTAGAGAAGTGAAACTTTTCTAGGCTATGTCATTAGAGGGCATGGGAAATAGTTGATAGAGAAATTTAAGTTATTTTGGGTCATTATAATACAGAAAATGGATTCATAATTTAGTGTTCTCTGATTTTCTAAAGCAATTGTTTCTAACCCTGCACTATTCCTCAAGCTGCTTTCTCACTCCTGGTCCTCTCATTGAGCCTGCCGCTTAAGTGTTGATGGGGTACCTGCCAGAATGAACTTTATGGACTCTCCTCTAAAACACTGTTTTCATCAACTACCTCTTCTGCTGAAGACTTCTGATGACTTTGCATCAGCTACAGGAGTTTTTCACCTGAAATGTATGCCTCTTCTTCATGTGGCCCAGAGATAACTCAACTGTTCCTACCACCCATTGTTCTCCAAGATGAATCCTCTGCTCAGTGAAATTATTCTCCTAATCATTCCCAGTGGGGACACATGCCTTTGTTCATACTCTTTCTGTCACCAGAACTGCCCTTCTCTACCCCTTCTATCCATTCTGATACTAGATAGTCCTCAATATTCAGCTTAAGCTCACCTCTTCCAGGTCTTTCCTGTCTTCCAACTTATGAGCTTCTATAGTTATTCTGCATGTATTATTTACCTTGGTGCTATACCAAAAACTCCTTTTTACATGACTTAACTTTTCTTGTGTTCTTCTTCAAATCAATACATCTAGTCAGCAAACATTTACTGTGTCTCTATCATGTGCCAGGTAATAATGAGTATTGTGGGTATATAAGCATGAATAAAATACTCTCTTGGTCCTCAATCCAGTTAAGGAGATAAAATACAAAGAGTATTAACTTTAAAGTGAAAATGTATGCTTTAAATAACAATTCAAGGCAACAAGAGTCTTCATAAAGCAGTGCATGACTCACTGCCCAAGAGTATAAACAATGCTTTCTTCTTCCCCTTGGCTGTAGTCAGTGATACTAAAGGGCATGAGCCAGGTCAGCAATGGTTAGATAGTCAATGGCTTCTATGGAGCTGAAGCAGGTCTACTGCAAGGGGGAAGAACAGAACAAGCTTATTAGTTGTTGTGATGAGCAGTTTCCAGGAGTGTATTATTGATGTGGATGGTACACATACCTATCTAGCATGTAGCAGTCAAGGAACATTAAACAAGAGCTCTTAAAAAAGAAAAAAGATTTTATTTATTTATTTGAGAGAGAGAGAGCACGAGCAGGGGGAGTGGCAGAGGTAGGCTCCCTGCTGAGCAGACAGCCCAACATAGGGCTTGATCCCAGGATCCTGGGATAATGACCTGCGCCGAAGGCAGATGCTTAACTGACTGAGCCACCCAGGTGCCCCTAAACAAGAGCTCTGACTCACTTGAGTTAGAGGTAAGAGGCAGCCACCTTCTATAATTCCTTGTATTACCCTTCTCTCTTTCTAATATTTTTCTTCATTCTTGATTTCTTTGTTAGAGCCTGTCTCTTTCCACTTTCCTCTTTCCCTCCCCCACCCACTACAATGTAAACTCTACAAGAGCAAGAGACCTACTAAGTTTTTTTCATCTCTATTCTCAGTGTCTAGAGCACCTGGTTTCTACTAGGCACTAAAGCCATGCTTGTTGATGGGATGAAACTGCCCACCTACTTAAATGAAGGCTACATTCACAAACCAAAGAGTGCCCTTTTCATGTACGCAGTGGGGTGAGGTCTGCTCACCATGCAGCAATGATCTCTCCAGACATTACTGGCACAGAGCGTTTTCACCATAAAGGGGGCATCTTTTAATTAGGGACAGCAGGGGACATAGAACTGCTGTGCTGCACTATTCCATCTGGTGACTGGGAAACATATGAGTCCTGGGTCCAGAAACTCCAATTTACTTTACATTACCATTCCTACTTGTGTCCTGATCTTCTCCTTTCTTGGAACATGTTAGAAGAAAGGCCTTTAGAAATGTAGAAATGGAAAGTTTTAATTTAGCTCTGTCTAATGTCATATGAGGTATTAAGCAGAAATAAGCAAGATGGAAAATATGTGAAATTCTGAGTAATCTGCATATTTGGTACTTCAGTATGGAGTCTGAACTATCATAAAAAGATGAAAGAAACTAAAATGTGATTTCAAAAACAATTCAATATGTGAGGAAAGAGGACAGCTCAATGAAGCAAAGTTCTTTTCTGTTTTTTTTTTTAAGATTTTATTTATTTTGAGAGACAGAGAGAGAGCACAAGCAAAGGGAGAGGGAGGAGCAGACTCCCTGCTAACCAGGGAGCCCGATGCAGGACTCGATCCCAGGACCCTGGGATCATGACCTAAGCTGAAGGCATACATTTAACCCAATGAACCACCCAGGCGCCTGAAGCAAAGTTCTTAATAAAGTAATCCTAACTTATAGTTATGGCATTAGAGTTTATAAACCTCTTTCACATTATCTTACTCTTTCTACAAACCTAACCTCTACCTATTCAGCATTTGATTCATGGGCAGTTTGTTGAGGGCCAGGCACTTCTTCTCAGGTCTGGGAATTCAGAGGAATTCACCATAACCACAAGAAAAGGCTAAGTGCCACAAGGAGAGGGCATTACGGGGGCACTTCCTGGATCGGGAGGGGTCAAAGAAGGCTTTTGAGAGGAGGAGAACAAGTTGCTGCATCACGCATGAGTAGGAATTTGCTGTTGAAGAAGACAAAACAAGGTCCAATGGCAAGGAAGTGTCAGAGCACAGGGTGCACCAGGAGCTTCAGTGAATGTGACTTGTTCTAAGAGGTGAACAGAGAGGGGTGGGAAGCCATGAGAGAGGAGGCTGCACACCAGCCAGAGGGTGGAACGAAAAAGGCGTTGAATTCCACGCTAGGAAAGGACATGATCCTCTGAAGACAATGGGGAGACATTGAACAATTTTAAGCAAGAAGCAGAGATAATCAGATATTGCAGCTATTCTTAGTTGCTTACCAGTAGGAATCCTCTTCTTCTTCCTAAGGAATCCCAATTTTTCTCATATATCAGGAGGCTACCTTTTCCGTGGTGACTGGGCCTCCTCCTAGGCCCGGAAAGTAAAATTTGGTCAGTATAAGCCAATGTTGGTAATTCTACTCCATTGCCACTGCCTGATTTAGCCACAGACATGTTTTACAATTTCGGCCAATGAGACTATGGAAAAATCTGCTTTGCAGCTTCTGGGTGAAATTGCCTCACGATTAAAAAGACAAATCCATCACAGGCATTCTCTCTTCCACTATTGCACAATGTGTGAGAATTTGTTGCTTAGAACAACTGCAGCTATCTTAGGACCAGGAGAGGACAAGCCTGAAGACAAAAGTCAACATGTTGAGGATGGCAAAGTGGAAAGATGTAAAGCACCAAGGTCCTTGATGTGGTAGATGACTAAATCAAGCATTCTGTAACCACCCATTCCAGAGCTCTTTTTAAGTGAATTTAAAACTCTCCTTACTGCCATTCTAAGTTGGGTCTTTTGTTCTATTTTGCAGGCAAAAGCAACCCAACTGATAGACTGATTTTCAATTTAGAAAGTTCATTTTGGAAGCCGTGAGCCAGTTAGATGGAAGGGGACCAAGAATGCAGATTGGGATGGTAGTAGGAAGCTGCCATTGGAAAATCAGTGAATACTGATGAGACAAGGTCTGTGTGGTGGAGAGGAGTGAACAGGTTTAAGAAATAAAAGAAATTCAGAGTAAATGGGACTTAGAGACCACTTTGATGTATGCTCTGGATGATTGTGTGGTTTCTGGATGGTGGTGCCAGTCAGTGAGATAGGGGACAGAGGAGGGGAGGGGATACATATTGAGGCTTGGTGGTTACCATACTGGTTTTGCATATAAGATAACCAAGTCTCACTCAGTAGAATGTATAATTTGTGAGGGTACAGATCTTGTCTATCTTCTTTACTACTGATTCCCCAGTGCTGTACGCCAGATAATTAGTAAGAATGCTTAATAATAAATGAGTACAGACATACAGATGACCAACAGGCACACAAAAAGATGCTCAACATCACTCATCAACAGGGAAATGCAAATCAAAAACACAATGAAATATCACCCCACACCTGTCAGAATGGCTAGTATCAAAAAGACAAGAAATAACAAATGTTGATGAAGATGTGGAAAAAAAGGAATCCTTGTGCATTGTTGGTGAGAATGTAAATTGGTACAACCACTGTGGAAAATGGTATGGAGTTTCCTCAAAAAATTAAAAATAGAAAGACCATATGACTTAGTAACTCTGCTCCTGGGTATTCACCCAAAGAAAATGAAAACAAATTCAAAAAGATATATGCACCCCTATGTTTATTGCACTATTATTTACAATAGCCAAGATATGGAAGCAGCCTACGTGCCCATCAATAGATGAATGGACAAAGAAGATGTGGTATACACACACACACATACACACACACACACACACACACACACACACACACACACGAGGAATACTACTGAGCCATAAAAAAGAATGAGAACTTGTCATTTGCAACAACATGGATGGACCTAGAGGGTATTATGCTAAGTGAAATAAGTCAGACAGACAAATACTACATGGTTTCACTCATATGTGTAATCTAAAAAACAGAACAAATGAAGAAACAAAGCAGAAACAGACCCATAAATACAGAGAACAAACTGGTGGTTGCCAGAGGGAAGGGGGCTGGAAAGATGGGCAAAATGGGTGAAGGGGAATGGGAGGTGCAGGCTTGCAGTTATGAATGAGTAAGTCATGGAGGGGAAAGGCACAGCATAGTCAATATAGTCAATGGTATTGTAACAGAATTGTATGGTGACAGATCCATTGTGGTGGTAGCTACATTATGGTGAGCATAGCATACATATAGACTTGTTAAATTACTATGTTTGCACCTAAAACCAACACAACATGTGTCAACTATACTTCAGTTTAAAAAAAAAGAAAAAAGAAATGAGTGTGGCTGAGAAAAATTACATCATTTGCCTAAGATAGCACATGCAGTTAGAAGTCATTAAGCCAGAAAACACACTCTAATTCTTTCCAGCTCACTGTCTACCACATGCCAACAATATTAGAAAAAGGTTGACTCTCAGATTCTGAAGCAGACGAGGAAACTCCTATTGGTAGATATGGAATCAGCGTGTGCTTACTCTCTCAGGCCACATTAAGAGAGTATCTAATTTTTTTTCATTAATATATATTTTATAGAAGAGTTTCTAAAGAAAGAAGATGTTCAAGAAGGAGGCATGTGAGGACATCTGGAAAACATGGATTATATCTCATTACTGACATATTCAGAGTGAAATAGACTCCTCTCACTCTCACCTGGAGTTCATAATTAGAGAATCAGGCTAAAAATTAAGATGTAAAGTCTCTCTGCTATCTGGAATTTTTGAATAGAGACTAACCTAAATCCCTTTTAGACTAGTCTATGCTCGTATTGTCTTTGAAAGAGTCAGAGAACTACTGTTTACCATTTTATGTAGGAAAACCATTGAATTACTAGAAGATATTATTCAGCATCTTCTCTCAGTCTATTCCGTTAAGGGAAATAATCCTAACTGTTCTAGCCTCCCTAATTTATATCATTCTTCCGATATTTTTTCTACCTTTATATCTCTTTTCTCAGCATCCTTTATTTTGCCCACAATCCTAAGATGAGGGACCCAAAGCTTGTTGAGAAAATATTTATTTCTGTGTTTGTGTTTTTGTTTTCTACTCTCATGTCAGATTTACAAGAATTTAAATTTCTAAAAAACTAAGAACTATAGAGGAAGCAAAGTAGAAACCATTGACCTTAACCTCAAAGAATTGATCACTGGGTACTCCTAGTAATCCAAGAACGATATTAGTGTGCAATTCAAATGCCAGATCATGGGAAACAGAAGTGCTTTGGAAATTTAGAAAAGCAATAGGGTGTCATGGGCTATTAAGGAAGGATTCATGGACACTGATGAATACTGAGTGAACCTCAAGAGTATCTAGGATTTGGAGTGGAAGAATAAGAAAGAGTGTGGAAGAAAGTGGCCATGGGAGCAGGCTGGAGTATAAAAATACCTAAACAGGGAGTTTATATGGAAAATACGTCTAAGATACCTTCCTTTAAAAAGCATCACCCCCAAAGCCTTATACTTATGTTGATAGTTATCATGTCCGTTATGGACATCATCTAGATGGATGAAGGACAGCATCTCTCCTCTCCAAAGATGAACCTTTCATCAATCAATCTACTTGGCTTTTATAATTAATGAAAATCATGTTGAATTTTAATTCTGTGTTTTTAATTAGTATTTCACTACTGAGTACACACAGAACATGAAAAAAATTGGGGACCAGCCACCAGGCTACAGAAATTTGATAGGCCTAGGACACGATGGGGGCTCAATAAACACTTATTGAATCAATGGAGGAAAGGAAAGAAAAAGAGAAAGAAGAAAGGTCTGGTGTTTTCTTTTGGGAACATTATTTCTCATTAATTTTTGAAAAGTTAGGTGAGCAGTTGTGTAAATCATAACTTAATTAGTATTTAGCATTCCAGCTTTAGGTTTAAGTGACTACAACGTGACAGTTTTCAGGAACACACGGTATACAGCTGGCCTATTTTTATTTTCTTTTTCTGTTTAACTATGGTTCTTCACCTTTTTCTAAAGTTCCTGAAATTTTCAATAGGTAACAAGAGATACAACATAAGCAGTTCCATTATTTCTTCCAGAAATAGCCCACATTTGAAGTATCAAAAGATAGCTCAATGGTAATAGGGGAAGACAACAATAATTTGGTTCCATCTTATAGTATTCTAAAAGAAATTAAAAAGAATTCCAAGAAACATTAGCTGCAGTCTAAATGAACCACTGACTTTTTACAAACGTTCCTGATCTACAGAGGTACAGAGGGGAGTGGAATAAAGAATGTGAGAAGAAATAAGTAGTTATTTACAATAACAAACTCCTTTCCCCAGGGGTAAATTTTTCTGGAGCAGGAATGTACTGAAATCCTTTGCATAAGCAAGAGCTGAGTAAGACAAACATTTCAGACACTGCCATAGATTTGGAAGCCCATCTCAGCATTCCAGACTCCCCTGTGTTGTTGCACATTGTGGGAAAAGGGCCACCAGCCTTGAAAACAAAGTGGCCTGTTCTCAGGGTAACTTCTTCTGCCCTTAAGAGCAGGATAGCCTTGGCTAAGTTATTTAGTCCCTCTGAATCCGATTCTTCAAGTGCAAAACAGGGATAATTGTACCTTCCTTTTAGGATGGCTGTATGGATAAAAAAAGAGTATCTGCAAAAGCCTCACAGAGTGCCTGATCAGTAACAGGAACTCAATAAATTGTAACTTGTATTAATTCTCAAGAAACCATAATGGGGCTCAAATTCTCCACTCCACTCCATTAGTTGGTGATCAGATTTGACCTCACCTTAGCAAGAGGGGAAAGGCCTCCTTACCTTTGTGAAGACAATCAAATCAGCCTGCTAATTCCAAAGAGAACCATTCTTATGACTATCTACATGGAAGGAATAAAGCTCAGGCAAATTCTCAACTATCCAATGCAACAAAAGCACACAATCCCTGGGAGCAGCGAGTACCAGTTTCTTTGTTCTACTTGTGTTTTTGGTTTCAGCTCCTCCTCTGCGCCCCCCTTCACTCCAGTTCACCCACAGTCTGTCAGTCTTCTCCTCACAGCTACCACCCCGCAAACTAACTCAGGTTTTCTCAATTTTTAAGAAGACTCCTATTGAAAAAATGAAGGCCCAGGAAAAATCTAGAATTCAAACAAATTCTTCCATACAATTTAAAAGGGCAAATTCCCTTCCCATAGACCTTGATCATGATTAAAATTACAGATACGGAGGGAGTCTCAGATCTGTCCAGATGATGCACAGCACCATAAATGCAAATGCTGTTTTAAGATATTTCAAAATATGGGTATAATATACACACACCATTGAAGAGAATCTAGGTCCTTGTATTAGAATAAAGGAAAGCTCCTTCTATTTTTAGTTATGAAAGATTATTATAAAAATTAAAACCTAAAATATGCTTTAAAAAATCTACAATATCTCAAGAATAAGCTTTTTAAAAATCTTAAATCCATGCAGTATGCTATTGGTGAAATTTACTTTACAGGCTGGGGGAAATGGAGTGGGGTGGATCTAGAGAGAGATGCTTTTCTTTTTAACCTGTAAAATGTTTTGTAGCCACAGAAATGGTTCTGGAAACAGTAATATTAAAACTACTGAAAAGGTGGACTTCCTATTGACATAACATAAATACAGAAAAATCTGCAAATAGATCCTTTAACAGTGCTTTTGATTATGGATATAATGAGGGAACAACTTCAGGTCATAGATGCTTACTATCATCAATAACCCTTTCCCGTGGCCAGTCTAGGGCAAATTTGTGAAGTAGTATAAGTTTGTCTCTTTAAGATTATTCTACTTTGTAGTCCTGTGACCTCCTGAGGCCTACTCCTGTTCCATAAGTTCACTCCTGCCCAGGACTTGTCTTAAAAATATCAACCTAATAAATCACTCATCAGGGAAAATTAGTTTAGTCTAACCTCATATAAGAGTCTGCATTAAGAAAAAAAATGATTAGTAGGAAGCACCCAACCCTCAAAGAATAAAGCTCTACTGGTAAAATTTCAGATACCATGGTATTTGGGTCAGAAATTATTTGGGTCAGAGAAGATTTCCTAGCAGAGAACCAAAACTAGAAGCATTATCAGTAGTAATAATTGCCTTGTACTCTAGCTCTCAAATTTTGGTCATGAGATCACCATTTAGATACCTGTTTAAAAAAATAAGCAAAAACAAAAACAGATTTGTATGTCCTATGCCAGAATCATTAAAGCAGAATTTCTGGGAGTGAGGAACTTATAATTTAGAAAAAGAAGACAAATAGGTAAACAAACGCAAATTAATATTATTATTCCAAGTCTGGAAATCATCAGATTATACTTTATAGACAAAAGCTTAGAGTTTCCATGTATTAATTGGCCTATCGGTATTGCTGTGGCATGTTTGAATAGCACCTTGATTTTAAATCAGCAGCAGTACCTAAAGAACACCAACTTCATTTTTTGGTCTTACCAGGCACTCCAGCTTGGATCCAGAAGTTAATGTCTGTCCCTTCTCCAGCCCTAAAGACCTGTGTGATATTGACCGGCTGCAGCAGGCTCATGACCTCCTCCATGATGGCCCTGGCCTTTTCACTGCCAGTGAATTGCAGCCCAGAGGGTAAGAAGGTTCCCTGATCAGACTCCATCACCAGGCTGTAGTTGGAAATATTTGCCTAAACAAAAGAGAAAAGTGTTTGGTTCGTTATCTGTTGCTTCTTTGCCTTCTCCTTGGGAACTATCAAACAACAATAATCAAATGCTTTATCTCCTCGACAGTTCCTGCCGAAACACAGGCCACTCTGCCTGACCTAGGGTCTGGTCTGCATATTACCTAAGCGTTCTGGGATGCACAATTACTCATTCTGGGATTTGCCAAACTCAAGTTGACTTGGAAGGATTTAAAAAATATAATCAAAGGAAATATAAAGCCTCATGTTGGAGTTACTCAATTATTTTCTACTAGCAATCATAGCCTTTCAACCAGTTTTCTCAAATGCCTAGTGTGCACCGGGATATGATGCCTCCTACGTAGTAGGTATCTCCAGATAGTGTTAGTCAAGCTCAGACAAAAGAAGGTATGCCCCGAGGACCTATTTATCTGTACCTCTTTCCTCTAAATAGGTATTTGATCTTATTTTAATCGTGAGTTCTGCTGAAGCTTCTAGGCATCAAACGGACAGGTTTGCCTTGGGTTTCTGATGTTGCTCCATCTGTTGAATCTCCAGGGAGGGAGGTAATAGGACAACACATGAAACACTGCTCTGTCTGGTGTACCGCCATGGCGCTTAAAACCCTGGCAATTCTGTCAGGCCACTAGTTTGTAAACTCTTTCCAAATAAAGTCTGCTAAGAAAGCATGCAGTGATTTCACGTAGCCTACATTGTCACTGCAAGAGCTTAGGATATCAGAGGCTGTCGGCCAGGCTGTTCAATTAAATTGCCACATAGCCCTAGACTCACAAGTTTATAGCCCTTACCATTGGCCTAACTATCTGTTTCCCAGGAGCCATTCACTTCTCCAAGACTGATCAACTACCAACTACCAACTACCTGGTTGAGTTATTCCCATGTTATCGCTGGACGGCACTGCTAGTCATTCCTTATTACTCACCTAGTAAAAGTCAATAATAACATTTGTACAGAGCTTCCAGAGAGGTTTCACATTTGCAATCTCCTTTTACCTGCTTCTATAACCCATAAAGTAGACAAAGCAGCTTTATGGTTATTGCTGTTTTACAGAAAAGGAACTGAGGATTAGAGAGGTCAAGTGATTTGCTTAAAGTCACACAGCTGGCAAATGGTAGAGCTGAGTCTGGAATCCTCTGCTTGCCAGGACTCCACGCTGCCATCGCTAGCATGGGACGGAGTGATAAGTAAGGCTTGTTATGAATTCAAATGATTTTTCACTTATGTAACAATTTGAGGGGTGCGGGCTTTTTTGTTTTGTTTTTTTTCTGGAACAGATTCCTTTTTACAGTGATTTCCTAACTTGCCATGGAAGTGTACTGTTGTTACAAGGACAAGAACAGTGCTGGATTCTAAAGGAGGATGTTGCCGGCATTTATTGGACCCGTGGGGGGCCCTGGGATACCAACACGTTGCTGCTATCGTTGGTAATGACTGAGAAAGTTAACAAAGCAGAAGTCTTCTCATATTTCCACTCTCACTTCCAAGGGATTTCTGTCTTCCTGGTGATTTTCAGAGAAAGACCCGAGGCATTTATAATAAAAAGTGTCATCTCAGCTTTCAGCTGTGGCTACCGCACAACAGCAGCATCGTTCGAGCGAATGATATGCAAAATATTTGCATTGGTGTCTCACACATTTAGGGCTCGTGTAACTAGCACACGGATGGCAGGTCAGGAAGTTGACATGTCATTTGGCAGTCCTAACCTTCTCCCTTTATATACCCTGCTGCTCCCCACCCCAAACTCGATCTCCTATAAAAAGGAGAATAGAAACATCACAATAATCTGCAAATGAAAACAAAATTGGATGATCTTATATGGGAGGGTTCCCATACTGCAGGCAGATCCCATTTTTCCAACAAGAAAATTGGACAAAGCACTCCTAAGTCTTGCACTACTTAGATTAAAGTGGGGCTAGGTAGCAGTTTGGCTGTCAGACCCAACACTATTGAGCAGCCTGGGGAGGTGGATATAGCCCTGGACCCACTATTCTATTCTATTCTATTCTATTCTATTCTATTCTATTCTATTCTATTCTATTCTATTCTATGCTGGGCTACCAAGGGGGATGGCTTTCTCCTTCTGTCCCCAAGTCATGTCATCTTGGCTTCTGGCTTCTCCATCTTGTAGAGTAGGACAAATTCTCTTTTCCAAAGCTTGAATAATGAGCCTGGGCACATGGAGCTTTGAGCACCTTCAAAGGAAAGACCTCTGTGGGCCAAAGTGAAAGTGGTTGCATGAGTTGAACTTGCCAGGGCCCCTCACAAAATGTGCATTAAGGACTTCTTGGCCCTCTTAAATTGCAAATGAGCAGATGTCCTAGGGACAGGGCACTCCATAGTTTGTGAATGCTTCTGTACAATGTCCCAGGATGTTGCTAGGAACATAGAAAATGATATATATAAAGAAGTTTTAAAGGTATGTGTGGCAGCCAGTTTAGCAGAGAGATAAAGAGTATGGGCTTTACAATTATTCAGACTGGGTTTGATCCTCAGATTAATCAATCGTTGGCTGTGTGTCTTCATGCAGTCTATGTAACCTCTCAGTTTCTTCTTCTATGAAATGGGTATGATAATGGCAGCAGTTCATGGAGTTGTAAGAAAGAGTTCATTGTAAAGGCTGGTGCATAATTAGCACTTAATAAGGTTGTCCTTACTGGTTTTACGAAGCATCTGGACCTCTCAAACTTCTAAGGATGGCCTCCACGTAAACCATTCAGTTAGCTGCTTACAGTGATGATAGGAGGCATTTCTGCAGGGCTGCCTATGGGCCAGACATTGTGTGAAAGGCTTTTCAGCTATCCCTTGTAATGCTCACAATCATTCTATGAGACAAGTGTGATTATAGTTCTCGTTTCACAGATGAAGCAATGGAGGTTTGGTAACATTGCATAACATTCCCGAAGTTACCCTGTTAGTATGCAGAGCAGCCAGAAGGCAAATGCAGAGAGGTCTGCCTCCGGAAGCCCGAGCTCTCGAGCCCTCCACTACCCTGTCTGCTGACACTTTCTCCCAACTGTCGGGCCATAAGTCCTCACTTTTAACTTTAAAATACAGGGACTGTAGTTAAATGTATAGCGTTTAAAATGATTTTTCATGATCATAATGCAAGGTCTACTTGGGCAGAATTTACCATCCTTGCTAATAAAGTAATTTGATTAGGCAAAGGGAGGAGTAAACAAAACAAAAGCAAAAAACAAAAGCAAAAAACAACTCTTGCCCCACAATTTCCTTCCAACTAGGAATACAAAACCTAAAATAATAAAACATCCTTTCAAGCTGAATTAGACAGGATGTGCAGATGTCAATAAACCAGAATTCTGGCGTAGGTAGAGATGTTTAATTTCTATTCATGTAGAATTTTATCAGCTGCTGCTAACATGATGGCAGCATTCTCTTGCTTTCTATTTATATATAAATATCTCCATATGTTTTCAATAAAGGACTAAGAAAGCACACCACCCACCGTCCATGACACTCATTTATGGAGTCATTGTCTAATTGTTAGCACATGGTGAAGGACTTGGGAAAACAAAATGCCTCTGCACAAAGAAACCGGAATGAGTAAGCCAGGTCACTGGGCTGTTAGAACTGCTGCCTCTCAGGAATGTGTCCTTACAAACATCCGTGTTCCTTACTATGCCATGAGTTGCTGGGGACGCACTCAGTGTAGATTTGAAAAGCTGATTGTAGCTAGTGACGCTCAGCCATCTTAGCACACGTAACACAATATTCGTCCTCCTGTTTTCTGGGTGTAGGAAGAAACCTGCTTCTAGAGACTGAATACTTTATTCCTGAGATAACCAGCACCAACTGAGAGAAGCTGTGGCACATAGATGAGGAGGCTGAGCCGCTCAAAGATAAGCTCAGACAGTATCTGTAAGCCCCTACTTTGCTCTCGTAATAAAGAGAAAGATCTCTTTATTAGGAGCCATGGACACTGTCTTTCATTGCCTGTAATGTATATAATGCAATGAAGAGAAATGTTCCCGGGTAACCTGGGTCAGCAACTTTGGATTAGGTAATATCTGCTCAGGGTTGAGGACTCAACTTTGTCTTGTGCTACAATCACATCCTATCACACTTCTTTTCTGTGCTCTGGGAGGGTCAGGTTACTCTGCCAAAGAACAACTTGGTAACTATTAGCATTCTTTGGGTGCAATGCAAGATTAAAAAGAAGAAAAATGTTTAAAATACATATTGCATGCTTTAAAATGCTTACTCCCTAATATAAACACAAAGATGATGTTTGTGTTCTTTGATTCTGTAAAATTCCAGGCGATTCTTCTTCAGAAATACAGACTCAAGTTCAACAACATCTCTTCTCTCCCCAAATTTGGCTTCTTCTTTGTTTAAAGCTTTTATTTTCTCATAACCTAGGTGACATGTCTTCGGTTTTTACCTGAAGTGACACTGCAATCCCGAAATCAAATGAAGAAAAAAAAGAGACTCCTAATTATTCAAATTCGTCATGTAGCCTCCTCAATTGAATCTTCAAAGAAGTAAACTCCATCCTGACAGAGGCTAGTACATCTCAGTACCACTTTCCCGCCCCATAAAATTAATATTTTACAGATGATGGTGGTGATGCTGTTTGGTCAGGTGGACGGCTCAAAACAAGTTCTCAGAAGCACACCATCTTATGCTACTACGTGCTGAGTTGTTGCAGTTGTCTTTTCCAGCGGTGCCAGTGACCTTGGAATCCCCAGTTGACGGGGTGGAGCTAAAGCAGGGGTTTCTTCATAGAACTTCCGTTCAAAAAGCTGTCGTGATTGGACAGCAAGTAAAGAGATCTCTCCCTGCTGTGCAGAGCCAAGAACAGGTTTGACTTTCTGGTCAGATCTACCCTGAAGTTCAGCTTTTTATTTCTGATGGTTGCTAGTATTCAGTTTTGAACATCCTTGAGTACCCGAGAGAGAACCAGGAGAGGGATGATGACAAGGTGGAAGGCTCTAGGTTATTTTTATTTGGCAGCGAAACTGGCTGCAGCTTGGGGAAATGGGCACTCTTGGGTAAGTTACATTACTTCTCAAGTTGCAGACACCTATTGTGGTTTAGCCACCATTCTGCCTGGAGATGGTCTGAAGATCCCTCTCCAGTCCTATCATTCTCTGGGTATGCACAGAAGAATTCTGTTGTGAGAGGAACCTGCGTTTTCAGGCAATCCAATTTTTACAATGTCATCTGAAGCACTCTAGATCTCGGTGAATTCTCCTCTTGAGCTGGTTAAGGTCCATAGATGGCCTTTAAAGTTACTGAAAACACATGATCCCTCCATAAATGTCACTATGGTAACAATAGTGAGTGGGAAGGCTGGATATAAGGCACAAACACAGGCTAAAAGAAATACAAATTTCATTTATATTATAGAGGAAATATGACTACTATAGTCACATTTCCCTTGGGAATAAAAAGAATGCATTATCTAGAGTATTCGGTAGATAGACTTAAAAAAGGCTTCCATGGCAAGTTAATGTCAATCTCAGTTTTTAATTTTATTCCTGCTTGTTGAAGCAACATAATCAATACTCAGAAGCAGTGGGACTCGAGATCTCCACAAAGAAATTTTGATTCTTTTATTTTTTAAAAGATTTTATTTATTTATGAGAGAGAGAGAGAGCACAAGCGGGGGTGCAGGGGGGGGGATGCAGCAGGCAGAGGGAGAAGCAGGCTTCCCGCTGAGCAGAGAGCCCGATGTGGGGCTCGATCCCAGGACCCTGGGACCTGACCTGAGCCAAAGGCAGACGTCCAACCTACTGAGCCACATAGGCATCCCGATTCTTTTAATATAATACATTGGTCAAGTGTTTCATGCTACCAGTTTTTTTTTTTTTTTTAATTTTTTTATTGTTATGTTAATCCCCATACATTACATCATTAGTTTTAGATATAGTGTTCCATGATTCATTGTTTGTGCATAACACCCAGTGCTCCATGCAGAGCGTGCCCTCCTCAATACCCATCACCAGGCTAACCCATCCTCCCACCCCCCTCCCCTCTAGAACCCTCAGTTTGTTTTTTTTTTTTTTTTTTTTTTTTAATTTTTTTTATTGTTATGTTAATCCCCATACATTACATCATTAGTTTTAGATATAGTGTTCCATGATTCATTGTTTGTGCATAACACCCAGTGCTCCATGCAGAACGTGCCCTCCTCAATACCCATCACCAGGCTAACCCATCCTCCCAACCCCCTCCCCTCTAGAACCCTCAGTTAGTTTTTCAGAGTCCATCGTCTCTCATGGTTCTTCTCCCCCTCCGATTTCCCCCCCTTCATTCTTCCCCTCCTGCTACATTCTTCTTCTTCTTTTTTTCTTTCTTAACATATATTGCATTATTTGTTTCAGAGGTACAGATCTGAGATTCAACAGTCTTGCACAATTCACAGCGCTTATCAGAACACATACCCTCCCCAGTGTCCATCACCCAGTCACCCCATCCCTCCCACCCCACCCCCCACTCCAGCAACCCTCAGTTTGTTTCCTGAGATTAAGAATTCCTCATATCAGTGAGGTCATATGATACATGTCTTTCTCTGTTTGACTTATTTCGCTCAGCATAATACCCTCCAGTTCCATCCATGTCGCTGCAAATGGCAAGATCTTATTCCTTTTGATGGCTGCATAATATTCCATTGTATATATATACCACATCTTCTTTATCCATTCATCTGTTGATGGACATCTTGGCTCTTTCCACAGTTTGGCTATTGTGGACATTGCTGCTATAAACATCGGGGTGCACGTAGCCTTTCGGGTCCCTACTTTTGTATCTTGGGGTAAATACCCAGTAGTGCAATTGCTGGATCATATGGTAGCTCTATTTTCAACTTTTTGAGGAACCTCCATACTGTTTTCCAGAGTGGCTGCACCAGCTTGCATTCCCACCAACAGTGTAGGAGGGTTCCCCTTTCTCCGCATCCTCGCCAACATCTGTCATTTCCTGACTTGTTAATTTTAGCCATTCTGACTGGTGTGAGGTGGTATCTCATTGAGGTTTTGATTTGGATTTCCCTGATGCCGAGCGATATTGAACACTTTTTCATGTGTCTGTTGGCCATTTGGATGTCTTCTTTGGAAAAATGTCTGTTCATGTCTTCTGCCCATTTCTTGATTGGATTCTTTGTTCTTCTGGTGTTGAGTTTGATGAGTTCTTTATAGATTTTGGATACTAGCCCTTTATCTGATATGTCATTTGCAAATATCTTCTCCCATTCTGTCAGTTGTCTTTTGGTTTTGTTGACTGTTTCCTTTGCTTTGCAAAAGCTTTTTATCTTGATGAAGTCCCAATAGTTCATTTTTGCCCTTGCTTCCCTTGCCTTTGGCGATGTTTCTAGGAAGAAGTTGCTGCGGCTGAGGTCGAAGAGGTTGCTGCCTGTGTTCTCCTTTAGGATTTTGATGGACTCCTGTCTCACATTGAGGTGTTTCAACCATTTGGAGTCTATTTTTGTGTGTGGTGTAAGGAAATGGTCCAGTTTCATTCTTCTGCATGTGGCTGTCCAATTTTCCCAACACCATTTGTTGAAGAGACTGTCTTTTTGCCATTGGACATTCTTTCCTGCTTTGTCAAAGATTAGTTGACCATAGAGTTGAGGGTCCATTTCTGGGCTCTCTATTCTGTTCCATTGATCTATGTGTCTGTTTTTGTGCCAGTACCATACTGTCTTGATGATGACAGCTTTGTAGTAGAGCTGGAAGTCCGGAATTGTGATGCCGCCAGCTTTGCTTTTCTTTTTCAACATTCCTCTGGCTATGCGGGGTCTTTTCTGGTTCCATACAAATTTTAGGATTATTTGTTCCATTTCTTTGAAGAAAGTGGATGGTATTTTGATGGGGATTGCATTGAATGTGTAGATTGCTCTAGGTAGCATTGACATCTTCACAATATTTGTTCTTCCAATCCATGAGCATGTAACGTTTTTCCATTTCTTTGTGTCTTCCTCAATTTCTTTCATGAGTATTTTATAGTTTTCTGAGTACAGATCCTTTGCCTCTTTGGTTAGATTTATTCCTAGGTATCTTATGGTTTTGGGTGCAATTGTAAATGGGATCGACTCCTTAATTTCTCTTTCTTCTGACTTGTTGTTGGTGTATAGGAATGCCACTGACTTCTGTGCATTGATTTTATATCCTGCCACTTTACTGAATTCCTGTATGAGTTCTAGCAGTTTTGGGGTGGAGTCTTTGGGATTTTCCACATAAAGTATCATATCATCTGCAAAGAGTGAGAGTTTGACTTCTTCTTTGCCGATTTGGATGCCTTTGATTTCTTTTTGTTGTCTGATTGCTGTGGCTAGGACTTCCAATACTATGTTGAATAGCAGTGGTGATAGTGGACATCCCTGCCGCGTTCCTGACCTTAGGGGGAAAGCTCTCAGTTTTTCCCCATTGAGAATGATATTCGCTGTAGGTTTTTCATAGATGGCTTTTATGATATTGAGGTATGTACCCTCTATCCCTATACTCTGAAGAGTTTTGATCAAGAAAGGATGCTGTACTTTGTCAAATGCTTTTTCTGCATCTATTGAGAGGATCATATGATTCTTGTTCTTTCTTTTGTTAATGTATTGTATCACGTTGATTGATTTGCAGATGTTGAACCAACCTTGCAGCCCAGGGATAAATCCCACTTGGTCGTGGTGAATAATCCTTTTAATGTACTGTTGGATCCTATTGGCTAGTATTTTGGTGAGAATTTTTGCATCCATGTTCATCAGGGATATTGGTCTGTAATTCTCCTTTTTGATGGGGTCTTTGTCTGGTTTTGGGATCAAGGTAATGCTGGCCTCATAAAATGAGTTTGGAAGTTTTCCTTCCATTTCTATTTTTTGGAACAGTTTCAGAAGGATAGGTATTAATTCTTCTTGAAATGTTTGGTAGAATTCCCCTGGGAAGCCATCTGGCCCTGGGCTTTTGTGTTTTGGGAGATTTTTGATGACTGCTTCTATTTCCTTAGTGGTTATAGGTCTGTTCAGGTGTTCTATTTCTTCCCGGTTCAGTTTTGGTAGTTGATACATCTCTAGGAATGCATCCATTACTTCCAGGTTATCTAATTTGCTGGCATAGAGTTGCTCATAATATGTTCTTATAATTGTTTGTATTTCTTTGGTGTTGGTTGTGATTTCTCCTCTTTCATTCATGATTTTGCTGATTTGGGTCATCATGCTACCAGTTTTATATACATTTCAACATGCAGTCATAGAAGAGAAATGTCCAACACGGCCAGCTTTGTGGAAGCAGCCTTCTCTGCCTTTTTCATTCTCTGTCCTCCATCCCTCCTTCTCATGGCATTGCCCTGTCCGTTTCTCCTCTTGTACCCACCACACTCCCACTCTTCCCCGGGTTCAAGCAGAAGAACTTAACTGCCCAAATGAAGAAGCCTTCCTTCAGCTGAACTTTCTTCTTCAACACTGTTACATGCTAAATCAACATAAAGACATGTTTCTTGGTTTTGATGGTGGTGTTTACTAGCCAAGACAGTGCTTTCCAGTCGACTTCTAACCTCCTTCTCCAGGCTGGGAAGACTACAGCAGCTTCTTTAAGACTTTCTCTAAGAATAATAGCTGAGTTCATCTTCTTATAAGTAGACAAGTTATTTGTTTAAAAAATACAGTATTTATTTTCTTGTCCTGCAAGAATAGACTGTATTCTAGAATACAAAGATTCATTCAATCCTAGGGCATATTGTATTAAAACACAATCATTAGCTCCACTTTCTCTACAGCCTGTCAACAAGCACTTGCAGTATTTCTGGATTTTGACAATATTCTCATATGCTTTATATGATCAAGCAGTCTTTACTAATAGTAAAGATGCTAACTACAGTTTTAGAAGTAATTTTATTTTCATAAGTATGCCTTTTTTTCTTTCTCAAAAGCATAATAGTGTGTCTCAAACCTCACAAGAAAACAGTAATATGTAAATATGAGCTTCAAAGCTGTTGGTCTACTCAAGTGACCTCATGCCCTACCTTACCTCTCCTCTTGCCTTCCATTCCTAACACACCACACCCCTATCTAATGTGCTGGGTTATTGCACTTTATTAGATTTTTTTAGATTTATTTATTTATTTTAGAGAGAGAGAGAGAGAGCACAAGCAAGGGGAGGGTTGAGAGAAAGGGAGAGAGAGAATCTTAAGCAGACTCCCCACTGAGTGTGGAGCCCGATGTGGGGTTGGATCCCAGGACCCTGAGATCATGACCTGAGTGGCAATCAAGAGTAAGATGCTTAACTGACTGAGCCACCCAGGTGCCCCCAATTTGTTTTTAATATCCACCTTCTCCAGAAAGGATTGAAGACTTCCTATAAGAAAAGATCCTAATACCATATTTTAAAAGTATTCAAACTCTCTAGAACCAAGAAAATGCCATGAAGGCAAATATCACATCTGTGTGGATCTCTGCCATATTGCTGGCTTAAATAACAAAGCTCAGCACATAGTGGGTGCTCAAAAATGTCTGAGGAAAAAGAAAGTCACAACTGGGAAATCTGACATGATACCCTATCAGCAATTTGAGGATATAATTTAGCTCTAGTTCGTGCTGGCAGGGTAACGGGGAAGACTGATGTATCACAGAGCTCTCATTATCTAGGAAAAGAAAGCAGCTTCTTGAAAAAAGCAAGTTTCTCCAGCATTCAATTCTAAGAGGAATTATTATGTGGCTCCTTCTATGAGGAACACTGAACAAACTAATAGAGTCTCCAATAACAGTTTTACAAAAGAGGCAGAAACACTTTTCCTAATATGATTTCCTACATATTGATCCTCAATTAAAGCAAAAAGCAAAATATTAAGCCATATTTCAGTAAAGGTGTTTCTTCAGGAGCATACAGTCTTTATTCAATAGTTATTAAGATAGTAACAGGGCATAGGGTAACCATACATCCCTGTTTGCCCTGGGCAGCCCCAGTTTATATCCTTTGTCTTGATAGGATTATTAAGAGTGCTCCCTTTCTCTTGCAAATGTTTCCTGGATTTAATAATAGACCTTATTGCCAACCTACCTATGAAGGAATTTGTATATAAAGATGACAAAGGTAGGCTTGCTTCCTTACGAGAGGGCAGAGTTTCCCAGCAGAGGCAATAACTGGCTGTTCTATTAAATGTGTTGAGTTTTATGAAAGAGACATGTATAAAGAAGGGAGGGTTACTACTGGAAAAAACTGGGGAGAGACTGGTAGAGGAGGTGATGTTTGGCCTGAGTAAAGCCCCTCAATTGAAAGTTCTCCCATTAGAACAGGGATCTTGTTAGTTCATTAGTGTACCTCCAGGGCTTAGCCAAGAGGCATCTAATAATACTTGTCAAATTAATAGGTGAGTGAATGATACTGTTCTAAGTATCCAAATAATGTTGTCCTGATATGTAGCTTTCTAAGAGAGAAGCAGAGCTTAGGCAATCTCTAAAAGAATGAATATAAACATGTTCTACAGAGTATCCCACTCTCAAATAACAACTGTCCTTCCTAGAATTTTTGTAGTAGTTAGCAAAAATACTCAAGGTTGAAATCACTAGTGAGCATTAAATTGCAAATATTTGATGGAGCTGAATTTGACAGTTGCTTACTCCTATAAATGATTTCTTCCCTTGGCTTTTGGGACCTCAAATGCTTGGCTGTCCTCATGCCTCACTGGATACTCCTCATTTTCCTTGGCTGCTTTTCTCATCTCCCTGATCTCTAGACATTTGGGGTGGTCAAAAAACAGCCTGAAGGCTTCTTCTTTTCTCTATATACACTCACTCTGCTGGTGCTCTCATCAGCCTCATGGTTTTATTTATTTATTTTTTAAATTTTATTATGTTATGTTAGTCACCATACAATACATCATTAGTTTTTGATGTAGTGATCCACGATTCATTGTTTTCATATAACACCCAGTGCTCCATGCAGTACGTGCCCTCCTTAATACCCATCACCGGCTAACCCATCCCCCTCACCCCCTCCCCTCTAAAACCCTCAGATTGTTTCTCAGAGTCCATAGTCTCTCATGGTTCATCTCTCCCTCCGATTTCCCCCCCTTCATTTTTCCCTTCCTTCTCCTAATGTCCTCTTCTTAGGAAGTCTTCCTGACCACCTTAGACAAAAGAAGACCTCCCACAACATCCCTGACAACACGTCCCAACCTCTTATTCTGTTTTATTTTTCTCTTTTGTATCAATGATAAGTATTTATCTTCATTGTCCCTTCCTGGAAGAACATTCGGTTCCTGATGGCAGGGGTTTTTCTTTGGCATTTACTACTTGTGGTAGACTATTTAATGGCTATAAATCCTTCCCTTTCCTGTATATATGTCCCATTTCAATGTGAATTTGACACTCCTTTCATCAAGAAGCACAACGTCTTTCCTCACCCTCTGAATCTGAACTGGCCCTGAGCCTTTCTTTGGCCAATAGACTGGCAAACATGACCCCTTGTGACTTCAGAGCATGGGCCATAAGAAGCCTTACAGTTGCCACCTTGACCTTTTTGCTGCCCTGAGACTGATTATGTAAAGAAGCCTGGGTAAGTCTCCTTGAAGCTGAGTTAGCATATGGAGAAAGCAGCCTAGCTGAAAGCCAGCCCCCACTCCCACACATATAAGTGCAGCTATCCAGCCCAGTCAAGCTGCTCTCTGTGGATGACTACAGCCTCAGTGACCAGATAAAATACAGAATACCAGTTCAATCTGAAGTTCAAATAAACAATAAATACTTTTTTAGTACAAGTATGTTCTGTGTGATATTTGGAAGCAGGTAGGCTCCCTAATGACAGGGGGCCTGAAACAGCACCAAGAACACATAACAGGTGCTCAACAAATATTTGTTGAATGAATGAATATTCTATATTACTGCTTCAAAATATAGAATATTCTATATTACTGCTTCAAACATGAAGGCTCATGTGTTTATATATAATCTGGATAAGTGGGAGAGTTGGAATTTTATTATTTAAAAAATTAAAGAGTCTGATTTGTAATATTGCCCGTGTGGTAAGTCATCCCACCTCTGCTAAAGTGGGTTAAGGATTATAACTATGAGCCAAGCCAAAACCATTCTCAAAAAGCACCTTGGTATTTGCTGAAATGCCCAGGTACTTGCTTAGTTGAATTCCCAGAATTCTTCACTAAAAGAATGGAAGAAATAATCTTGGCCAGGAAGAATCTGGGGAAAAGAGCTACCAGTTATTTGGTTTTATGATTGAAGAAGTCTCAAGTTGTCTAAGAATACTGAATTGGACCCAAAGAAGGCTGAACAAATTAGCCACAAAAACATCCCTATCCAACAAAATCAATTGATTTGTTGAATGGAATGGTGGTATACCCAATGGCTTGTAGGGTCTGGTGGCTACAGTGGCCAGCACGGAAGGAGAGGAGAGACGGAGACATCAGCAGTAGGAAGAGAACAGCTCAGAGATAGTGACTCTCAATGAGGCTCATGATGGAGGAGGCCTGTGGAGAAAGCTGTCCCTGGGGACCAGAGGATCCCCAAGATGAAGAGATAGGTCCTCCAAGGACACTATATTACCTGAGCATTTATGTGGAGAAAATTCTATGACCATGCCTATCTTTAGACCTCTCCCTTGAACTTCAGACTCTTTTACCAGTTTGGTACTTGACCTCTCCTTGTGGATGTCCGATATCTCAAACTTAACATTTCCCAAACTGAGCACCTGATCTCTAACTCGCCTCCCTCTACCCAACTCCTCCCATTTAAGTAGTTCAGGCCTCAAACTGGGGGGTCACACTTGGCTCCTCTTTCTCTCACACTCTAAATACAATCCACCATCAGATCCTGTTGGCTCTTTCCTTAAAATACATCTGGTCTAAGCCACTGTTACCTCTCACTCAGAGAAAAACCACTCTTGAGGCCTGACATGATCTGGACTCCTTTATATTGATGACCTCGTGTCCTTCTACTTTTCCTTCCCTACACCTCTTCAAGCACATGGGCTCCTTGCTGTCCCTTGAATGCCACACACATGCCCCCAGCAGCACCTTTGCAACAACCACTCACCTTACCTAGAATGCTCTCTTTCAGATATCCACATAGCTCACTTCTTTGTCTTCTTCGGATCTTTACTCAAACACGACCACTTTGATGGAGTCATCCCTGCCCTCCCGCAACTCAAACTCAAACCACTCCCTCCCCACACTCCCTATCTCTGTTCCTTATCTTATTTTTCTCCTCAGCTGTCTCCTTCATCTAACATACCACTATACTTCTTTTTTTTTTTTTTAAAGATTTTATTTATTTATTTGACAGAGAGAGACACAGCAAGAGAGGGAACACAAGCAGGGGGAGTGGGAGAGGGAGAAGCAGGCCTCCCTCCAAGCGGGGAGCCCGATGCGGGGCTCGATCCCAGCACCCTGAGATCATGACCTGAGCCGAAGGCAGACGCTTAACGACTGAGCCACCCAGGTGCCCCACCACTATACTTCTTTATCCAGTTTGTTATCAGTCTTGATGCCGGAATGGAAGCAAAACGAGGGCAGAGTTTAAAGCAGTGCCTGGAACTTAGAAGGCTCTGAGCCAACAGGTGTTGAGCGAATGAATAAATATCTGTATTCATGTGTTTAAACACATACGTGTGTATACAGGTATCTGTACACATCGCAAGCACATAACTAGAAGCTATTCCGGATGACCGTAGTGGTGGTGAAGATGAGGAGGAGGAGGATGTGGCTGCTAGTGTTGGTGATAAGGCAACAGCAGGTTTTCAGATTCTGGTTTGGTTTCCTTAATCGTCAAAAGAGAGCTCAAGTTCAACAACTAAAGTTGTAAGCTGAATCTTTAGTGAATATTCTATAAGGCTCTTAAAAATATACAAATGCTTTACACCATTCATTATAAATGCTAAAAAAATATTTCTAGGAAGACTATATAGAGTGACAGCAATATAAAATGGCATTAACTAAATATAAGTGAAACTTCTTATTTTCCTTCAGTCATGGAATAATTAGATATTCTTACTCTGGAAGCTGTGCAGCAAAAGCTGGCTCCTTCTCAAGGGAAAACAGGGGCTGAACACATCCTTAGCAGACCCTACGTCATCATTATTTCACCACCAAAAACGAGAGCCCTCAACATTTGAGACTTGCTAAAATAAAATGGCCATCATTCATAGGAGGAGAAAAGGATGAACAATAACAACTGAATTGCCAAGTGGGTGTTTAAATAGAATTTTTCCAAATATTAAGTAATTTTTAAAAGAAACCTTAAGGTTTGATATGCTTTAGTACAACATAAGGATAATAACACACAGTGTAATCAGTAAGACTCAATTATAGAAACTAATAAATGCATCCTGGGACTACTTAGAGCTTTAACAATTGCTTTGCATACTTTGTAAGTTTTAAAGTATTCAGACAAAATGAAGGAAAAATAATAAACAGATGAGGCAATTTAGCTTCGAGAAGAGTTAAGATAATTTAATAGGTATAGTTTAGATAAAAGGAGGCTAAGGAATTACAGCAATTACAGAAAATATCCAAGTAGGTACCTGTATTGAGCTAAGGGAGGTATAGAGAAACAATTTTCCTCATCTGAGAATAATAAGCAGCCCCAGTAATCACCTAAGGGTAGAAGAGGAAAATAGCTATGGTAGAAAATAGCACCAGATACATTGGAAATAATTATCATTCTGGGAAGCCACCTGAAGACCACTGAGGGGAGACTGAACATGAGAAATGCTCAGGGCAAGTCGAATGAAAGCAGTCAGGTGCACAGCCCTCACCCCAAATTTCTCTTTAGATATCTGCAATCTTCACCAGGGTATCACTGGTGTTTGAAGGAGATACAGGTGATTAGGGTAACAATCCTGCGGGAGTTCAGTCTCAAAGTGGGATGGATACTACAATTCCCACTTCAACGGTGATTGTCACTGGGGAGCTAGAGGAGGTGATGTACAGACACTAAAATGTTATTTGACACATTGCTTGGTCATTAGGTGAAAGATCTTAGGCAAGTTATATAATTACTCTGGGCTTCAGAGTACTCATTTGTAAAGTAGGGATAATAATAGTTATTTAGCAGGTTTATTCTAAGGTAGGAGTTCTTAATCTGGTATTCTTTGGGGGTTCATAAATTTGGAGGTAGTCTCTGACTTAAATTGGGAAAAAAAAATGCATCTTCATTTTCATTAACCTCCAACTGAAATTTAGAATTTCCTGCAATTATGAATGTAAGTAACAAACCACAGTAGTTAGCAGAACCTGTCACTTTGTCACCAAAAGAAATCACAGATATTTTCATATCATATTTGACTTGTAGAAATCTCAAAACAATCTTTATGTTCATCACTACTTTTAAGTTACAGTAATAACTTAATAGTAATAACTTAATAGTAATAACTTAACTGCAAGATCTTATTTTATTCATTTTAAAAATTTTGATAACTATTTTAATAAAATTCATATCCTTATAATACTGTGCATTAAAAATATTTTATATGCAAACAATGAATCATGGAACACTACATCAAAAACTAATGATGTAATGTACAGTGATTAACATAACATAGTAAAAAAATTAAATTAAAAAAAATATTTGAGAAGATGTCCATAATGGGAGACTGCCAAAGTGCTCCATGGAACAAAGAATTGTCACAAACCTCTGTTGGATAAGTGGTACCTTTATTATTAAGGTAATGATGATGATGATGATGATGATTCTTATTGTTGTTGTTGTTGTTGTTATTATTATTATTATTTTATTATTAAGCTCACTAGAATTTGTTTGCCCTGAACATCTGGATTGGAGTCCTGGTTCTGTCACATAGCTATATGCTCTTGGTGGGCCATTTAATTCAATGAGTTTCATATCCTCTTCAACAAAGGAAAGACCTATCTAATAGCGTTTTTCTGAAGATTATATGAATTTACTACATGTCTTCTAAGGCATACTATATATCAAACTATTCAATTCTCTTGAGGCTTTCCATTGTTATTGTCACCAACAAGAGTGAACAATAAGTAGAGTAGCCATATAAATCATCACCCAAGTCAGGATGTCTTTGAGATGAAAGATCAATAATTATGGGAGGGCAATGGGTGGAAACTGGACTGTCAAGTAAATCAGAAACCATTATGCTATTTAAATACTACCTTTCTGATGTTTTTGTGTCTCCTTTGTGCTACTATAAAATTCACTAGATGAACACCGATTTCCTTGCTTATAAGAATCACATTTTTCTCCTATTTTAACATTTTGGAAATTAGAAGGCATCTTGCTGTTGATACATTCCATAAGATACTTCCCAAACACCAGGCAAAGAAACTAATTGTGCCATATATTTGTTGTCATTGCTTGTCCATATGTAAACTTCATCACACAGAAAGGGCCTCTGGTAATTCATTTTACACCTTAGCTAAGTTATTTGCATTAGTATCAACACAGATCACTAAATTTTAAATTTGGGCTCCTGATTATTGATCAAAATTCTTCATAAAGTTTTGATGTATGCCAAAGGTTGATTTTCACATGAGGCAAAACAAAGGCAGTAGAAATCACCAAATATTCAGATTAGATCCTAGAATGTTCAAGGTTAGCAAAGACTGGTATAACCAAACATGCATCTGGCGGCCTCCAAGTAGGTACTGAACAATTTGTTAAAGCTTCCTTAGTACCAAAAAATTGCTAGAAATGATACAGGAATTCAGCAAAGTCACAGGATATAAAATCAACGCACGGAAGTCTGTTGCATTTCTATACACTAACAATGAAACAGCAGAAAGAGAAATCAAGGAATCAATCCCATTTACAACTGCACCAAAACCCGTAAGATACCTAGGAATAAACCTAACCAAAACTGTAAAGGATCTGTACTCTGAAAACTATAGAACACTTATGAAAGAAATTGAGGAAGACACAAAGAAATGGAAAAACGTTCCATGCTCATGGATAGGAAGAACAAATATTGTTAAAATATCTATACTACCCAAAGCAATCTACACATTCAGTGCAATCCCTATCAAAATACCATCAGCATTTTTCACAGAGCTGGAACAAACAATCCTAAAATTTGTAGGGAACCAGAAAAGACCCCGAATAGCCAAAGGAATGTTGAAAAAGAAAACCAAAGCTAGAGGCATCACAATTCTGGACTTCAAGCTCTATTACAAAGCTGTAATCATCAAGACAGTATGGTACTGGCACAAAAACAGACACATAGATCAATGGAACAGCACAGAGAACCCAGAAATGGACCCTTAACTCTATGGTCAACTAATCTTTGACAAAGCAGGAAAGAATATCCAATGGAAAAGAGTGTCTTCAACAAATGGTGTTGGGAAAATTACATAGCCACATGCAGAAGAATGAAACTGGACCACTTTCTCACGCCATACACAAAAATAAATTCAAAATGGATGAAAAACCTAAATGTGAGACAGGAATCCATCAAAATCCTAGAGGAGAACACAGGCAGCAACCTCTTTGACCTCGGCTGCAGCAACTTCTTGCTAGACACATCTCCAAAGGAAAGGGAAGCAAAAGCAAAAGTGAAGTGTTGGGACTTCATCAAGATAAAAAGCTTTTGCACAGCAAAGGAAACTGTCAACAGAACTAAAAGGCAACCTATGGAATGGGAGAAGATATTTATTTGCAAATGTCTTACCAGATAAAGGTCTAGTATCCAAAATCTATAGAGAACTTATCAAATTCCACACCCAAAGAACAAATAATCCCATCAAGAAATAGGCAGAAGACTTGAACAGACATTTCTGCAAAGAAGACATCCAAATGGCTGACAGATACATGAAAAAAGTGCTCAACATCACTCATCATCACGGAAATCCAAATCAAACCCACAATGAGATACCACCCCACACCAGTCAGAATGGCTAAAATTAACAACTCAGGAAATAACAGATGTTGGCAAGGATGCAGAGAAAGGGGAACCCTCCTACACTGTTGATGGGAATGCAAACTGGTACAGCCACTCTGGAAAACAGTAAGGAGTTTCCTCAAAAAGTTAAAAATAGAACTACCCTATGACCCAGCAATTGCACTACAAGGTATTTATACAAATATAGTGATTCGAAGGGGCACCTGCACCCCAATGGTTAGCAGCAATATTCACAATAGCCAAACTATGGATACCCAGATGTCCATCAACAGATGAATGGATAAAGAAGGTGTGGTATATATATACACAATGGAATACTACTCAGCCATCAAAAAGAGTGAAATCTTGCCATTTGCAGTGACATGGATGGAATTAGAGGGTATTATGCTGAGCGAAATCCATCAAAGAAAGACAAATACCCTATGATTTCACTCACATGTGGAATTTAAGAAACAAAACAGATGCACATAAGGGGAAGGGAGGGAAAAATAAAATAAGATAAAAACAGAGAGGGAGGCAAATCATAAGAGACTCTTAACTATAGGGAACAAACAGGGTTGCTGGAGGGGACGTGGGTAGGGGAATGGGGTAAGTGGGTGATGGACATTAAGGAGGGCACGTGATGTAATGAGCCCTGGGTATTATATGTAACTGATGAATCACTAAATTCTAACCCTGAAATTAATAATACACTATATGTTAACTAACTTGAACTTAAATTTAAAAAAATAAGAAAAAAAAAATAAAGGATTCCTTAGACTTTCAGGAGAAGCTGTATGGCTTTTAAAAATATTAAATTAAAATAAAATGGAAAAACAAGTAGCCAGATTGGAAATACAGAGAAAAGCCTGTATTCATCATAATCAGATGGTCAACCCTAAAAGCACATCTTGAGCCCTTTGTCAAAACAAGAGCACAAGTTACACAAAGTGGCCTCTCACCCTGACGCTGACGCCTCATGGCTGATGACCAAAAGATACTTAATCCAGCACGATCTTTAGATTTGGACAGACTTTGATTGTAACTGCAAAAGTGTGAGTTACTGTATGCTACCATCAGTTTAAGAAAACTGTACATTTAATATAGTTTTATTTTTCCTTTAAAGCTTTATAAATCCTAATTGTACTCCTTACAATTGATAATCCTTAGATCAAAGAAGTAGAGATTGAATTTCTTGCAACCAATCTCACAGAGTCACACTTCAGTTCCTTCTCCCCTCCCTCAGGCTCCACCATTATTTTCTAGGTTAATTTGAAAATATAATATTTGGCATTCTGTTGTTCTAGCTGAAAAGGCATAAATGGTTGTGCTTTTTAAAAAGTAAAAGGAAGTTTCTTTCACCATGATTCATGCATCTACTGCTTGAACCATGTTTAAAAAAAGAAGTATGGTCCAGACTGTTGTAGCTGCTGGTAGCCATCCCCTTGACATCCCCCACGTTTCCCTGTCCGTAATAATTGACTCACATACATCTCACTACCCTACGTCAGTGTCAATATCTGCTAAAAGAAGGTGGTATTATACTCAGAAATACAGAAAGCATTTTCACTTAATCAGAGTAGTGACAAGAGAAGTATACTTCATTCCACTTGAAAATTTCAGTATGAAAGTCCACAATTGCTGGCTCTTATGAAGACCATGTTAATTTATTACTTCACACATGTCACTTCCATATAATGAAATAATTAGCTGGGAAATTATATCTGCATCCTCAATATTTTTGTACAATAGGAGTGTCAGTATAATTAGGCATTAACTACAGTTTCAGAGAACTGAAGGTAGAAGCGTTGTGTACAGTGAATGTTTTTCCATCTTTATTTGCTCCATTCTTCACTAGGTGATTCAGAAAAAGTTGTTTAAATAGAGGCTTATAATGGAAGCCATCACTATAGTATGCCCTATTAAGGTAATTGCCTAAAAGACGAAAAGATAAAAATCACATGCGTGGTCAAAGCCTTTCTGCCAAGCTCTTGTGGAAGCCAATAGGCTTAGTGCCTTAGGCTCCAACTCTTTGTTACACTCTTGAATATGCCTTTCATTTCTATTTTCCTTTCCATTTCTGTTGTATTAGACTTTGGCAAGCTGAACTACCCACGAGGGGCGGCTCTTGATCACAGCCACCTGTCATTCAAGAAGAGCAAACACCAATCCATTTTGGCAGGTACAATTTTCCAACATACTCAGTAAACAGTTTGCCAATTAAAGTACTGACAAACTGAGCTCTCAATTGCGAAGAAAAGAACATGCTAAAGGTTATAAATTATTTTGTCTCCTAACCAAGGAAAGATTAAACTAGAGTCTACTTTCTTAAAAACAAAACAAAAAACCGGAACAAGTGTTCAATCATTTGTTCTTTGAGTTGAGTTTTGCAGATAATGTTTAAATGCCTCTTTTGCAATTCACAATTCATCTCCTGCACCAACTCACTTATCTCTCCTCAGTGCGCTCACACTGAAACCACTAAGGCAGATAGGATTAAGTGACACCACCTTTTGGAGACCTCACAGCTACTTTGTTTTATAATTGCTCCTCCAGTATCCTAAGTTGCATCCTTAAATTAAGACACTGCTAAGGGGACACGGCCTGGAATATCCTTATTGTCTGATAATGTTAAAGAATAAGTGAAATCTCTGTCCTTTGAAATCTTTAAAAATAGCACAAGCAGGGATCCATCTGAGTGTATCTCTGTCCTTGGTTTATCAGGCACAATCACCTGGAAGTAGAAAGCTGAACTTGATATGTGGAGGGTCCTGATATATTTTCCTAGGTGGGTCTAAGCTCTACACATGTAGAGAATATACAAACAGATAAATACATACACTATTTCCATCTCTCAAGGATTAGAATTTTGCTCTTATTTTTCTTTTCTTTTAAGATTAGAGGCACTGGGAGATGTCCTGAGGTGGTATCCCGGGGTGCCTCTGATCTGAAGACAATCTTTTAAACAGTGGAATGATCTTAACATTTATTAGTGTGAGAAGGCATTTCATATCACTAAAAGTTCTCTTTGGATGTTTTTTGATGTTATCTGTTGTCCAGCTAAAACTTTACTTAGAAAATGCCCCCAAGCTAAGAGAATATTACAGCAAAGATTAAAAAGGTTTTTTTTTTAATCATTGTAGCAAGATTTAGAGAGTTAACTTCAGGAACAAATAAATATATTTATTTTTATACTCTCCAGAGCAAGTGCCAATATAAAACATTGAGAATTACTGGTGACAGCTGATGTCTGCATGATTATACAATATCATCTAGTGTTACACTCCAAAATGTTATAGAATATGGTTCTCTGCTATATGTGTTTTAAACTAAGCATTTTGAAGTGACTTCTCCATTCTTCCATTCAGGTGTTCACTATAACCACCATGCCTGATTTTATTGGTGTGTATGTACTTCAGACTATGAGTGGATATGTGTGTGTGTGTGTGTGTGTGTGTGTGTGTGTGTGTATTCATATATATGTAAATCCTATATTTAAGATGGGCAGCAGAGAAGTACATGGTCATAGAAGTCATTATGGCTGGTCTTGAGATAGAAAAGCTAGGTTCAAGTTCAGGTTCTGTACCTCATGGCTGTGCTGTGCAACATTGGGGACATTCTTTACCTCCCGGGGCCTCTTTATTTTCATGTATAAAATAAGGAAAACAGCACATTGCCTGGCAACTACCAGATTCATTACTATTATTAAAGTCTATGAAAGAGTACTCTTATTTATAAAGGATCACACTGATGCAAGAGATTACAATGTCATCTTGTAAATAGTACGAACTTGCTACCTATTTGTTTGGGAAATAGGATCTTTTAAAATTCTTCATGGTTTCTTTTCTCTCTGTAAGTCTATCCAAAAAGATCTCTAGTACTGAATTTTCATATCTATTAAAAGGAACAAATTACTTTCCTTTACATGGAAAAAAAATGGACAATTTTCACAAAGAACTTTTCCCTCCATTTACTATTACATTCTCTTCCCTTTGACCTTTCCTAATTCAAATGACAAAACAGCTTGATTGCTTCCCATTTAGCTCTGCGGGGTATAATAAAGTATTTTCCAGAGCTTTGGAGAGGAAAAAAAACCATCCAGTTATGCCAGTGAGGGGGAAAGGATGCATGCCATACATTCTCCCAGCCCTCAGTTAATGCCAGGAGAGTTTCCCAAAACACATCTACAAGTATTTACTATAGCATTGCCTGTGATTTCATGGGGTGGTACATCTCACGGGATGAGTTTTATTAAATGAAACTATAGAAATCTATCAAAGCCAATTATACTCCTGTTTTAACTAGTAATGGAAATTCTGTCTAATCTCAAAATAGCTCATGCTATGAAACCATTTTAAACCTTTGTTGAAAGGTCTTGTTAAGCTTTTAAAATTTGAATTGTTGTTTATATATGTTTTGCCGTGTGGGGCATAAAAGCCCTTTAGAAATTGATTCTGAGAACTCTCCTTTAAGAGAACTCTGAGACCAAAGCAGTTTAGACAAACTGCTGGTTGCTAGGGGTAACCTCAGCTTCTAGAATGAATAATCGCAAATGCAGGACAAGCACTTGATAAGAGTATGCAAGAGTGAGGTCTTCTGAAAGAAAATAAGGAATAAAAGCCCTAATCTTTGGGTTAGCAAAAACAATTATTCCAAGATCAACTCTATCAGGGGACAAGTGGCACATTTAAGACACCACAGGACTTGGGTTAATACTTATGGGATGGCCCATTAGAATGAGTTCCACAGAGAAAGACAGAGGACTATGCAAAGTCCTCAGGTTGTAGTCACAGTGGTGTCCTGTGATTCTGCTTCTCAGTTGCCTGTTTGATCTTCAGCCCTGAAAGTAACATAGTTTTAGTCCCACCGATTGTGGCTTCTAGACACTATTTCTCAGAGAACAGAGTGAACTCACCACCCAGTAGTTGCTTTGTGGCGTTGAGCTTGCTGGCAGCCCTGCCAGTTTTATTCTGCCCATTCATTCCTCAAGCCGCCTTTGACAGGCTATTCTTTGGCAGTCATATATTTATGACTCTAGCAGACGGACACAAAACTCACAGCAGCCAGAAGTAGGGCACAAACATCCAGAGGGGCTACTGATTATCAAAAGATATGATGTGCTGGGGGTCTCCTGGGAAAAGTCTCTCTCCCAGACAATAACTCAGGTTTAAAAATGAAATACTGTAGGCAAATCTATGGATAAAACTAGGATGTAGTTATAAATTGTGAACAACAATTGTTAGGGGTTAGGAAGAAAGTTGCTAAGATGTATTGGGGTGTTCATTTCTTGAAAAGACCCTTCTATATGTACAGACTTTAAAAAATATACCCTTTAAAATATATTTTTGAATATTACTGCATTTCGTTATCTTAATTAAGGGTTCTGTTGTTGCTTTAAGACATATTAAGGAGGGCACGTATTACATGGAGCACTGGGTGTTATAGGAAAACAATGAATCATGAAACACTACATCAAAAACTAATGATGTACTGTATGGTGACTAACATACCATAATAAAATTAAATTAAATTAAAAAAGAAAGAAAGAAAGAAAGAAAGAAAGAAAGAAAGAAAGAAAGAAAGAAAGAAAGAAAGAAAAAGAAAGAAAGAAAGATAGAAGTTTCTAAACATAAAAGAAAGAAAGAAAGAAATATTGGGAAAGTATGCTAACTCCTTCTTCCAACCAGGTTACTATCCTGTTGTGTGGCTTCTTGGCTGGCTATCCCTGAGGCAATAGACTGACCTGGTGATGGTGTGTTCCGTTAGCAACATACCTAAGGGGAAGCAACTGTCACCTCTTGAGGGCTAAGCTTACAAACAGTCCTATTAAAGCCCACCAAGACACAACTAAATGTTAGCTACAAGACACCCTCAATGTGAGAATTCCATTATGTGCTATAGAGCCCTTCCACCAAAAGGTAAGACTGTGAGATTGGTGGCAAAGGTTTCAGAAGGAAGTTTCCTAAACTTCTTCCCCATAAGGGTTTAAAACAGGAGTCAGAAATGTAACCAGCATGCCAAATCTGACCTGCTGCTTACTGGTGGTGTTTTTTAAATTTCAGGTTTGATTGAAATAGCCACACTCACTTGTCTAGTACTGTCCATGACAGCTTTTGCACTACAAGATCATAGTTAAGTAGAGAGGCCATATGGCTTGAAAACCTAAAATATTTACTATTTGGGCCTTTAAGGAAAAACTTGCCAACCTTGGTTTAGAAGACGAAGGGAAGAAGACAGTCCCGGGCAAGTTAAAATAGTGCTGGTGACTCAAAAGTGGTTTGCTGACTCTGTAACTTAGTAAGTCCCAAGCACACGTGATGGGACAATTTAGTTCCAAAGGCTCTGACCCATGTAGGTCACTTGTGAGCCTAAGGCATGACACTTCAGTTCAGATTTGTGTGTCCTGGTGTGCCAAGCTGATTTCCTTAGAAAGCTCATGCACCAAATATGCTGTGGGTCCTTCTGGGTCAGATCACGACCCAGTTGGCAATAGGAAGGCACTGAGGCAGAAACTATTTGTGCCTAGTTGGCAACCTCTAGTAAGCTGGTAAAAGAGGCTGGATGCAAACTGAAGTCCTTCTTCATGCTTTCAGGAATGCAGAATAAGTGAGATAAGATGCCAGCCACGATAAGTCACAATAGACCTCAGTGTTTGGGCACAATGTTCCCAGAACCAACATTAAAAGTGTAGTTGCGTTATTTGGGTTTCGGATGGTAGCAGAGCAGTCAGGATAAGGATACCATTATTTACACGTATAGAGCTCCAACCAACGCTCAAACCAAACCTCACTGTGATCTGAAACCATAAGGCATTACGGGATAAATACTGCCCCGTGACTGTAGGCAAAGTCCTGCCATCCAATGATTATGGAAAGATACCATTCTAGTTGTCACAGCCAGTCTTTTTACTTTAGACTATTCCTTTTGTCCCATATGGAAAAAAATAACAAAAACCAGCCAAGAAGGATCCTTTCTAAAGAGATAAAGGAAAGAGGGGAGTCAAAGCCTACTCACGTTCATTCACAAGGTGACATAATGCAATTCCCTAATATCAAAGGGAATATTTTGATACTTCTGCCCAGGCTGACATGTGTCTCTACATAAATACCATACATACAGAGGACTCTGAAGCCCCACAGTCATAAGGGAATTCTACCTAGGAGAACGCAAACAAATACAAAAGACAGCCCTTTCCCTTTACTAAAAAAAAAAAAAAAAAAGAAAACTAATTCATAAATTCTAATAAGACCCCAAAGAGCTCCCAGGTGTGCTGTAGAAATTGTGTGAATGTTGGAACTACAAGGGGCTCCAGACCAACAATGCACTGGGATAAATGAAATTTAAACCAATTTTGGGATGTGCTTGACCAACTAATGCAAATATCTAGGCGCTGAAAGAAAAACACAGGATGCATAAAAACCCAGCAGTAACGATTGAGACAATAACCTCTGATTAGCACGTCTATACTGCACGGGACATTAACGATGAAAGAAAGGCCACACTGGAGACACGGTCCAGACACAATTATGCTGAATGGGTATATCAAGTCTATTATTTTTATAACCAGAGCTGCAGATGAGCACAAAACTGTTCCCACTCTGGCAGCAGCACCCTAGCTATCCCTTTACAGAGAGGCAATAGGGCCGGTGCAATAAGAATGTCTAAGTAAACCCATTTGCACAGATAACATAAAGAAGTCCCATAAGCATTTCTACCATATCCCTTTATTTTAGAATGAAACATGAACCTAATGAGGGTTGGGAGCCTGGCAAGAACTCCACTACTAAAAGAAGCTAGGATTTTTGTATTTTTACATAAGAGGACATTTTGTTCCTCAGCATGACAACACAAGAAATTCCGACAAAACATTACACACATTCATTTCAACTTTTTCTGCTTTAGAGTTGGCGAGAGTTAGGGTAAACGGATGCATTTAGAATGATCATATATCTCATCCCTCATTTAATAAAGCCTATTTAAAATATTGCCCTAATTAATGATTACCAGAACACAGCAGTGTTCATAATCCCTGTAATTCAATTGCCAGTAGTTTGTGCAATAAATCAGGAAAAGGTTAAAATATTTTTATGCCAGAACAGAACATATCAATCTATTTTATTTGATTACTTTGTGTAATGAGGCTTTTTCAAAGCTAGATTACCTTACTCATTATAATTATGACAGATATTTTTGCTTAAAATGAGAAAGATTAAAAAATGTCAGCAAAATAGTTGAAACTCTTCTAGGATGTTTTTTCCTCTTTTGTACATTTTGGGACATGAGAAATGACATTATGCTCTCCTTCCAAGAGTAGAGAAGAAAGTAACATGGTTCTCATGAAAAGCAGATTAGGCGAATGGCATCTGGACAACACTCATTTTATTCACTGATTTGAAAATTAAATAAAATCATCTATAATATTTTCTAATTCCAAAGTTAAATTCCACTCTTACAAGTGAACTCTTAAAAATTACTAGAGCACAATAATATCCTTCTATAGGTGGTGACATTTCCTTCTTAGTGAATGCAAGCTGAATTCAACCAATAAAGAAGTTCATATTTTTAACAAATAATAATTTCATCAATAAAGAATAACACAAAGGCATCCTATGCCATCTTTCTCCCCCCTTTTGTAGAATAACCTATGCTCTGGGCATTAGAGAAATTTCCCTCCCTCAACTTTTTAGGGATCATTCTTGCCTCAGGCCCCCTTTTGCCTCCATTGAGTCCCAAAAGCCCCCTGCCTCCATGTGAAATCTGTGCTCCTGGGAGTCAGCTTTAGCTTTGAACAGGATGGCACTTCTATGGCCTGCTCTTCCAAGGGGTTTCTCCGAAATGAAGTAAGGTCACTCCAACCATTAACAGCCCCACAAACCTCATGCAGGATAAAAAGGCCTTGGGCCTCCTTTAAATCATAAGGCAGAACACAGAATGCAGGTGACAATCTTAAAGGCAAGAAAGCAGGCAAGAGTGAGAGCACACTGACCATTAGAAGTGGAGGCAGGACTTTCCTTGGGACTCTTCAGAACTGTACCTTGAAAAACATAAAAATATTACTCCCACAAGCATGGCCAGAAAAAAAGTCTAACAATATAATGTATTGGGGGGGATGGGGAACAACGAGGACTCTCAAAGATTGCTGGCGAGGATGTAGAATAGTACAGCCTCCCACCTCTTCGGCTGCATCTAGTTAGACACACAACTATCATGTGACACAGCAATTCTACTTCTAGAAAAGAAACGAAATGCATATGTCCACCAAAAAATTTGCACAAAAGTGTTCACAGGAGCCTTATTTATAATACCCAAAACTAGAAACAACCCAAATGGCCATCAACAGGAGAACGGATAAAGATGCTGTGGACTATTGATACCATAGAAAACTCTCTGTGATAGAAAGGGACGAACTACTATGAATGTACCAACATGGATGGATCGCAATATCATACTGTTTAGTGCAAGAAGCCAGACTCAAGAGTACATACTGTATGATTTCATTTATATGAAATTCAAGAACAGGCACAACCAATCTGTGGTGATAAAAGTCAGCGTTAATAGTTACCTTTGGTGGAGTCAGAGGTTGATCTGAAAGGGAAGTTTCCTAGGGAACTGGAATGTTCTATATCTTGATCTGTGTGATGATTACACAGGGGTACACATTTGCCAAATATATTGAGCTATATACTTAAGATCTGTGCATTTTATTACCGAATGCTTATTATACCTCAGAAAAACACTGTTAGCATGAAAAACGTGTTACTTCCAAAAATCAATTACATAAAGCACAAGCAATATACACATAAATAATTCTCAAGTCCCTGTGCCAATGTGAACAAAGAAAGTGCAAAGAACTTTAGATCTGGAAGAGAACATTTTACAACTTATCAAAATATGTGAAGTAGCATTTTTTTTAAAGAGAAAAATATGTATACATCCTTTATAGGACTTTCTGCTATATGACTTTCTGTTATGCCTATAACAATATAGGCATGCTGGACGAACCCTCAGGATTATTTCTATTCTAGATGACTCCAAAATATAATAAAAAATTCATTTTCTGGTTGAATTATTTTACCTAGTTACTGACTCCAAAACGCTTATAGACCTTTTTGAGCCAAAGTTTGTTTTCTTGAAGAGTGTTTCAGACTTATTATAATAGAGTTGCATATGAGTTTCAAAATGTATACACAAACCACAAATAGCCTGACATATTTCACAACAATTTAGTAAGGCTAGCAATTATTATAATAATTTGGCTAATATTTCATTAAAAAGCATAATTATGAAGTAAAGATAACTATTAATCTGAATAAAATTTTGAAAATTAGCTTGGCAATAAGTTTCCTCCTATAATTTTAAATCACTTTATTTTATATTTTTCTATGACTATATTAATAAAGTAAATTGTAAATGAAGATGTATTTACTAAGAAAAGGATAGTTAATTTTAATTTTATTCCCACAAAAGTTTAGCAACATGTGTCCATTAAAATAGCCTTTATAGAACTTCCACTGTTGAAAAGATCACGTGGAGAGGAAGAAGGAATACATTCAGAGTAACAAAAAGAAGGAATAGTAATTTTCTGCATCCTGTTTTTATCCATATGATGCCATGTAAGTATAGCCAACTTTACTATTAAAGAAATACCTAATAAGAATGCATATAACAAAGGATAGTATATGTACATTTATGGTATTATGATAATATCTTCCTGGAGAATATTTAATTGGCTCCAAGCAAAATTAATAAAATTATCACTTAAGTCATAAAAAGCCATAAAGAAATTGTTATACGGAAATAACAGCATGAAAATATTTTATGCTTTTTGTCATATAGATTAAGGGTCATCAGACTTTTTTGTAAAGGGTCAGATGTTTAATATTTTAGGTTTTGCAGGCACATAATCTCTGTTGCACAGTCAGCTAATGATGTAAAAAACAGTCTTAGCCTGAGGTCTGTACATAAACAGGTGGCAGGCTGGATTTGGCCTGAGGGCCACAGATTATTAGTCCCTTACTGATATAGATCACTAATAACCATAACTGTACCATAAAAATGCTAGGAATATTATTTTGAAAGTTCAAATCCCTTATTTTTACAATCACCAAAATAGGTTCTCCCCAAATAAAAGTTCCGCTCCTCTTTGGTAGCATCTACACCAGAGCCAAAGGCATGCCTCAGGTCTCAGTCATCATCAATATAAAGGAGAGTAGCCTTCCCTTTTCTCTCTCCCTGATTACTCACTCAAACCCACGTATTCCTCAAGGATTAGGTCCTGAGCCTTCCTCATGACCAACATGTCCTAGCCATTTCTCCCTCTTCTTAACTCCTTTGCATCTGCTATGCTAAGCCTTTACAGTACTCTGCACCCTGTCAGTGATAGAGTCCTTTGTAAAAGTAAGATACTTTTAGTAAATAATTTAGCACCCCATTATATATTGTTTGTTATACTAAATTTCTTATGTGTCAGTTTAAAGTTAGTATTTAAGCAGAATGTAAGATCCTTATGGCCAAAGACTGTGACTTCTTTTATTTTATCTTCCCTTTCTTCCATTTTTCCCTCTTGCACCCTTTCTTTCCTCCCTTCCTCCCTTCTTTCCTGTAGATTAGAAACTATTTCACATCCTTAGAAATGTCTAGATAAGGTGTTGTATTTATTTCAAGGACAGAAATAGGGGTTGGAGAGTTAGAGAATGTTCTATGGGAAAGAGGGCATTTCAATTCATCCTTGTAGAACATGCAGGAGATGGAAAGAGGAGAATTCAAGGCAGAGGAATGGTATGATTAATGATATGAAGAAAGGCCAGTGTGGGATACATAAGGAACTGCTCATTTTTGTCAGACTAGAGGATGATGGAGGAGGATGGTGGGAAACCAGGGCATGGAGAACCACAAGGACCAAGAAGCTAAGCAGCTTGGGCTAGATTCTTTTAGCACTGGGGAACAACTGAAGGTTTGGAGGCAGAGGGTTTATTTGAATTGAGCTGGGCTTCTGGAAGACTGACTTGATATGGTAGGTATAATGGAAAGCCTGAACTACAGAAAAGACAGGGGACATAGAAATGAAGGGTTCACCAAGAGTGACAGAATACAGAATCAATGGAGCTTTACCATTTATTAGATGTGGGTCACAAGGAAGAGGAAGGAAGGAAAAGTTCCAGTGACATTGTGATAGCTGGTGGGAGGGAGGATGAGGCTGTCATTAATAGAAACAATAGAGAAGGAGGGGCAAGTGTGACAGAGATGATGACTGTACTTCTTTCAGGCTGGAGTGTCTGTTGTAGGGTAAATTTTTAATAATAGTTTACTGATCTATAGTTGTACTGCTGAAGATAATATTGCCTTTTTTCCCTCACAGATAATAATACTAGATCTTAGAATGGCATGCTTAATTGTACATTTTAATTGTAAATAATATTACAACTTTGTTCTCAATAGAGCAAAGCATAATTATTATATGAGATTCTCTCTACATCATGAGGGTTGGGAGGGGAAGATAAACTTTAATAAGTTGAGTTGAGGAAAACTCTGTGTCTGAGAGGCCAGAGGACCTCATATTTACTTAGTGGCAGAACAAAGGTCAGAACCAGTTCTCCTGATAGCCAGTGGTGTATTTAGTTTCTTATTTGAAGGGAGAAGGCAAAACACAAAGGCTTGGAAAGTTCAGATGTGGTACCATTCTATGCTTGTACTTCAAGTGTTTTGGCAGGTATACTTGCGGGAGGAGGAAGGATATATTCCCTTGTCTGCCATTTGTGGTTTATAAGATATGGCATTGCTTTTAATATGAAATAGAAACTTCCATCAAGCAAATGTTTCCTGATGCCCCTGTTCTTCTATTTAATTGTTTTCTTTCATTATTTTTACTTCACAAGAATTAAAACAATACAGTTATATAACTTATTATATCCACCTAGTCCTAGTTTTCTTTTAGAGGTAACCATGGTTAGTGGACGATAAAGATCCTTTCAGACTTCAGTTAAGCAAACATAAACTCTCTCTTTGCCTTTCCACATCCATTTCCAGAACTGTCTCATAAAACCTTTCCACTCTCCCTCTGGCTGCCAGCTGGATATTGATGCTCAAGGCAACATTGGGAGCCATGTTGCTGAAAAGTCTATCAGCCTGGACCCCTGAATGACTATGTGGAGCAAGCCCTCCTGGAGGCTGGATGGTAAATGAGCAAGAAATAACTCTCTATTATGCTGAACCACTGGAATTGTAGGGCTTATTCATTTCAGCAGCTATCACAACCTTAGTTAGAGGATCAATTTGTTGCGGCTGGAGTGAACTGGACATTGTTTGCTATTTTTTGGCATTAAAAAGTGCTATAGAGAAGTTTAAAGACAATCTTATTTGTCCTCCCTGGCTTGGTCCTTGCTTATTATATGTACTTAAAGGTAAACTCAGCCACCCCAGAAGTGGTGATGCTCTTGACAATGCTTCATCCAGTATGTGAAACATGAGAATACAGAGTAAGTCTTTTGAGATCGGCTGTCTCGTATAAAACATGCAGAATGTTTTTTTAAAGGTGAGATAAAGAACTATCTAAAAGTAAAAAGCCTATACTTCCTTTTCTGGAATCTCTTTCCATTCCTGAAAATGCAAAGCAGACCAGCTACCAATGTATAGATTCTTGTATAGCGGCAACATGGATATTGTCAAGATAAACCAGTTCTGTTAATGTGATTGCACATCCTCTGGAAAAAAACGTATATATATATTTCTCTGCCAACCTCCTAAAAGCTTAGAATCAAGTCATTTCTGATTTCACGTATTTCATGTATTTTGGTAGGCCACAGTGAAACTCAAAACCTTACAGAGGAATAAACCTTTTTTCAGATCTAAGGAATTGCAGTGGTTGAGGAAAGTTCAAGCCAGATCCACTGCAGTTTAAATCCATTTTTTTTTTTCCCTTGGAGTAGAGTATATTATCGAGAATAAATGTGCTTCAAAACAGTTCTCAGGTATTCTGTTTTTTATAGAGTCCAAGATGTATAGAATCTAAAAGTTCCTCCTTAAAAATAATTCAGTTACTTTTGCTGCCTCAAGATAAAGTGCGAACTTCTAAACATGATGTATATATTCTTCTTGTTCAGGCTCTTGTTGACCTCCTACGCTCTGCAGCTTGTGTTCAGTGCACCAGCCACTCTGAACCCCTTCAGTCTCCTCAGGGTGCTGTGCTCACTTTACCTCCGGCCTTTGCAGGTACAGTTCCCGCTACCCAATTCTCCGACAACTCCTTTTCCTTAGCTTACTTCTATTCAGTCCTCAAGTCTCTGCTTCGGCATCATTTCTTCCATGTAGCCTATCCTGACTGTTCTCCCAGGCCAGGTTAGGCGAGCTTCCTGTCTCTGCCGTCAATACTTTATCAGAACACTTCACACATTATAGTATAATTGAAGTTCAGTGGTTGGTGTCCTTTAGATTGGAGTCTTGGTAAGGTTAGGGTGAATCGTTAAATGACACTAAACCTAGAGCCTAATATGAAGCATAATAGGTGGTCAGAAATATTAAATGAAGGTTGCTGAATCTAGAATAGATCTCCTCTGATGTTCTAGTCCACCGCAACATATAGGAGCTGATGCTACTGACCCACCAACCACAGGACACTTATCTGGAATAGTCTTATTCCCCAGGATCACTTGAGGCCAAAAGAACTGAAGAGGTAGAAGAGTTGAGCATAAAGTATGGTTTTCCTTTGTACAGTACATAACTATGCTCAGTGGTCAAATTCATGCCCCTGAGCTCATTACTCTTAAGCTCTAACTCACTGAAATAGGGTCATAGAGACCGACTCTGTAAATGATCCAAAAGGATACAAACACAATTGAAAAAAAACAAACCTCTCTGATTTTGATAATGGAAGCCTGCAGATCTGTTCCTTCTAATCTGAAATGCAGGACAAACAATCCCGCAGCAGCAGGCCAGACCCTGCTCCTCCGCCCAACCATCACTGCTCAGCAGCATATGCCTTGATTTGGGAATTTCTCTTTGAACTAACATTTGATTTGCTCCAGAGTATCTCTGAGCTTGTACACTTTGCCCTCCTCAAAGGTGGTTGTCGACATTAGTCTCCCTGTCCCCAGTCTTAAACGTGGTCTTGTATTTCTAATCATGATCTTCTGCTATCACCTTCTTGCCTCAAGCTTCACTTTTGTCTTACTAAAGTCAGTCTCAACCCAAGCCGTCCTCCACATGGCCAGGTCTGAGCTGCCGCCATTCCTACTGCCATTATCAGGGCTCCTGCTGACGCAAGGCCCCAGGACTTGGTTCTCAATTACCATAGTGCTTCCAGGACGACTTAGGGCATTAAAGTATGGGAGAGGGCTCCAGGGGCAGAGGGAATGCTTACCTATTACTATTTCTCTGGCATGTAAGAGTATAGCAGAACCAGAGAGACTTTAAGAAAATGGCATGGCAGCTGGGATTTTTCTCAGGTCACACACTGATGTAGAAATAGAGATGCCCTCAGCTCCACCCCCTAGTTCACCAGTGCATTCTCTGCTATGGGACCCGATGAAGAAGGCTTCTGCAAGGGGTGTTGGCTGGGGTCAGCCTACCAAAAAGTATTGTTGAGAGTCTTCAGGACAAAAGAAGGAAGCAAGGTTGCTTTTGGGTTATTCACCTTAATTACACATGCAAATGCCCAGAGACCCATGGCTACTTTCTTACCTTGTGTAACTGGTAATACTGGAAGCCACCGATTCCACCTTGTTCCTCTGCAGTCCAGAGCACCAAACGCAGAGTCCTCTTTGGTCGCAGCCCTGGAAAAAATAATAAAATAAGTGATCCTTCAGTTGATTTTAAATTTTTTAGGAAATGGCGAGGCCCCTCATCTGCATTCTGGAGGCAGGAGGACATCAGAGGCATGCATATTCACCTCTTGCTGATGAGGCTGCTGCCTGATTCAGAGGGTGGCTGACACAGCAAAGAAGTACCCTCAGGGCTGATCTCCAGGGCAGGTTAATGGAGAAAGGGGTTATGCAAATGCTGCCTACAGGCCAGGAAGTGAGAGCCTCTAATCATATCCTGAACTGACAACCTGCCCAGCAGAACCCAGTGGATGGCCAAGGTCAGTGGAATGTTAGATTGCATATAGAAGATGCAGTTGGCAGGACTCTAGTCAGATCAGGGAATCTTCCAATGATAACTGAAACCCAATCATTTGGCTCTACTTCCAGATAAGGTGTGTAGGGGATTGCTACTTAGTCTCAGTCCACAAGGATAGCTAGCTGCCCATGCTATCCTCGGTGACGTCATGGCTGCCAAGCAGAGGCGATGTTTATGGCTACCCATGGTCATTTCTTCTACTATTTGGAAATACAAGGTTATTCACTTAAGGTCAATGAAAACAAATGCAATGCAGATGACATTTTACTTACCTTATTACTTCACAAACAGCTTGGTGACGATTTTGTTCACTTGGGAAATACAAATTTGTAGCTTGGAAGTTATTAAAGTTGTTGGCAGATCTGGCACATCTAGAACCATTTTTGAGTGACTATGTCTGAGCACAGGTTTAGGATGTAGGCGGACCTGAGTTCTCATTAAAGCCTGGGTGAGAAATTTTGGTATCGAATTGCTCAGAAAATCCCCTTGATGCTTTCTCCTAAGTCCATCTAGAAGCCAGCTTCTCAGCTGTGCTAGCACTGGGGTACAAACCCCACTGTCTTTTGTCCGGGCTGCCGTCACCCCCTACCTGCTCCCTCTGCAGCAGTCTCTCACCCCTGCAGCCAGAGGAACCTTGTAAGAGTGAAACTGGATCGTGTCATTTCTCTGTTCAAAACCTCCCATAGCCAGAATGTAAGCTCCCAGAAGGCAGGGGTTTATCTTTCTTGGTTCCCTATGATGCCCCTAGTGCCCAGCCTGTTTGGCACACATTAGGTGTCCATTAAATAGGTACTGAATGAATAAATGAACCCAAAGCTTGGTATGTCACTTAGAATAAAGTTCAAAGCCCTCCATCACTTTCCCAGCTTCATCTCCTAAAACTCCAGCTAGTTCACTCCTAGGCAAGCTGTTACAGATGAAAAAGGCAGACAGGGGCACCTGGGTGGCTCAGTCGTTAAGCGTCTGCCTTTGGCTCAGGTCATGATCCCAGAGTCCTGGGATCGAGCCCCACATCAGGTTCCCTGCTCAGCGGGGAGCCTTCTTCTCCCTCTCCCTCTGCCTCATCCCCCTGCTTGTGCTCTCGCGCTCTCTCTCAAATAAATAAATAAATAAATAAATAAATAAATAAATAAAGGCAGACAGCTGGCAAGCCCTGCAATCATTAGGCACTAGCTGTGTAACCACTGGGAAACTGATCTATCTGAAATTCAGCCTCCTTATCTGAAAAGAAGAGAGAATATTATATATGTATTCCATAACTATTTCATGGGATCGTTGTGAGGATTAATGAGATGTGATAATGTATAGAAGACAATTCTGTGCTTGGCATGTGACAGACATTTAATAAATAAACTATGAAACTACATAATGGATATCTAGGCCCAGAGCATACAATTGTACCCCTAGAGAGAAGGGGTATCTAAACACTCAGACAGAAAGTTCTTTCATAAGCATTTTGGTGCCTGCTGACAAAGAATCCTGAAGTGCCCACTGCTCGCTCCAGAGTCTAACTAGCTGCTCACATTCAAAGCACAAACTTGTTGTGGGAAGAAGTCTACTCAGTATATCCAAAAATCACAATATGTGCTCCCTCTCTCAAAGAAATGTGCTGAATGCCGATTTAAATCAAATGACATTTTGCTTGCAGCTTAGAAACAATAAGAAAGGATAAAGTGCAAATGAAAATTCTGAACTTTTTTTAATCCATAAAAAGGAAAAAAATACACTTCCTTTTTACATTATCTCTGAACTTACCAGCAAAACAGTACCAAATTATTAAAATGATGGAATTCTCTCAATAAGGATAAAGGCATAGTTAGCACAGGTTAGAAAAAAATAATCATTTTTTTTTTAAAGATTTTATTTATTTTTTGACAGAGAGAGACACAGCGAGAGAGGGAACACAAGCAGGGGGAGTGGGAGAGGGAGAAGCAGGCTTCCTGCTGAGCAGGGAGCCCGATGTGGGGCTCGAACCCAGGACCCTGGGATCATGACCTGAGGCGAAGGCAGATGTTTAACGACTGAGCCACCCAGGCGTGCCCCCCCATTTTTTAAAAGCAAACGCCCTGAATATCCCTATAGATTTGGTGCTCCACCTGCAAATCATTACTGTCCAGGATGAGTCTCCTTCATATTTCAGATCAGCCAGATGGTCAATGATGTTATATTAAGATAATAAAGAAGTAATCAGTTTGAAATGAGGAATGCTAAGGCCTCCAAACAACAACAGCATAGCTGTTGGTGCACAGCTGTCTCTAAAAAGACAAATGGAGCCTCTTTCAAGGCCTTGAGAAAGAAGCTCAGTCCCTATCAGCACGGAACACGAGTGCCTCCCCCACGTTCAAGGTGAAGGGCCAGAAAGAAGAGGTTAGGAAAGCAGTGGTTAAGCAAATGCTTGCCTGATCTCTGAAGTCTCTGCTCTGATATTCTGGTTGTCTCTAAACCTAAGACAAATGCATGGGACTTTATTCAAAGACTAGACCCTCGTCCTAGTGAGGAGTTCAGGGGCCCCAAGCCACCCGAGTCTGTAGATGGGCAGTGTGGGGCACAGAAAGATGCCGGCCATGAATTTGAGGAAGTGTTGTTTGCTTCTCTGCTCTGCTACTTTTGGTTCTGTGATGTCAGGCTAGTTACCTAATCTCTCGGGACCTCAATTTCTTCATCTCTACAATAAAGAAAATGGTCATTGGCTCATGGGATTGTGGATTTTTTTTAAAGACTTTATTTTACTATTTATTTGAGAGAGAGAGGGCGAGTGGGGGGGGGGCGCAGAAGGAGAGGGAGAAGCAGACTCCCCGTTGAGCAGGGAGCAGGACGTGGGGCTTGATCCCAGGACCCCGGGATCATGACCTGAACAGAAGGCAGACGCTTAACCCACTGAGCCACCAGGCGCCCCACCTTATGGGATTGTCAAGAAAATTAAATGAGACGAGGCAAATATATATTAAGCACAGTAGGCACATAGTAGGTTTTCAAGAATTGTTAGTTAGCTTCTTTCTATATCATCCCACACAACTTCTCAGTCTGTGCCAGTAATCACCAGGGAGATCTTGTGGGAAAGCCAGGAGAGAGGCATAGTCCTCATTCCTTATCCTTAGGAACCGGAGAATATCTTTGTTTATTCAGAATGTGTACTCGGCCAAGGGAAAAGTACAAATTTCATCTAACTTTGTAGAAAAACGCATACCACCTCTTTCAGTAAGGACTGCTTCCTCATCCCAACATAGAGCATATCCAAATCCAAGTAAACTGGAACAGGTTCCTCACTTTTTAAAAAGTGAAGGCCAATCAGAATTGTTAGTTTCTGAATAAAGTCAAAGAGCTGGATAAGTCTGAAAACTGAACCAAGCTGTTGTAAGAATATCTATATTTTTCATCTTTAAATAATATAATTTATTGTGGATCTCAAATCCAAACTAGATTTAAAAGCTAAGAAAGAATTCTAAGTATAAATAGCAACAATAATAATAAAGCAAAATCACCAAGAGCAACACAATACAGTGATAGGAGGCCAAACACAGGGATTTCATTTTGTAGGAGAACTGGGGTAAACGAAGAGCTCAGTAGTGATCCTGACTCACAACCCTGGCTCTGGCTTGAGCTACCCAGCACTGGCCTCCAGCGAGCACGAGAAAGAAAGTCTCAGAAATGGAGGTGAGTGGCAGGACTCTGGGCTCAGCTGTCCAGGAGTCAGGTCTCATTGGGGTTTTGTCAGAAGACAGGCAATTAGTTCCCCTATGGATGTATAGTAACTTTGCAGAGATCTCTCGACCTTCTGGAATTTCTATTAAGAACTCCAGATAGTGCAGCACACATTTTACAGCATATGGTTTTCCTCTTTAAAAAACATAAACTGCTGATAATGTGTCAGAATTTTGTCTTGTTTATGAAATATGATACACATGCATTTCACTTCCATTTTACTGAGGAAAGTAATAATGCTAATGGGAAAACAGTGCCTAGGAGAAAAGGTCAAAACAATCTGGTTGGGCTTTATTTTTCATTATTATCAAACTTAAAGATGAGAAGGCTGAGAGGTGACTTTCATTAAACTGATAAACTGAAAAGGTCAGTTGATTGTCCCACACTTGCACCGAGGGGGCAAAGCAAAATAAACTCACATTAATCCAGCCTTGGAGATAGCTTTCCCAAATCATGAATGCTAGCGAATGCTATTTGTTAACAATGTGTATTGACCCAAATGCTCATTTACTGTTCAGTTTCAATCCCTCCAGAATTATGTGTGAGTCCTGTTCTCCCTTCTGTGACCTAACTTTGCAGAGAAAATACAACTTTCTCTTGCAGTAAATACTGTATACTCGTTTTCCATATAAATGCACTAGTTCATAAATACATTTGTTGCCCAGCTCTCATTTATCAATAGCGCAGAAGAATGCCTATACTTAGAGATTTCTATTCCTGCAATAAACCTGATTAATGTAATATTTGAGGTATAGATAAAATAATGAAATATTAGCATCTAAATTGAATGAGAATGGGCAGTAAGTAAGCGTAGTGGTTGAACACATGGATTTGGGGGTCAAGACCTATTTCTAACTTGGACAAGTTACATAATTTGTCATATGGTATATAAGCACAGTATCTTTTTTTAAAATAGGAGGCATAAAAAAATAAAAATAAATAAAATAGGAGGCATGGTTGGACACAGATTAATTATTTTAGTGAAATAAATTGTAATTACTTCTTTTTATAATAAGGCAGGAACAGAAAGTCACTTTGAGGATCTTTTGTTCTTGGAAGTATTGCTTGGTATCTTAGTTATGTAAATATAAAGCAATTAGGCACTTTTGGGGGACACTGGGACAGGACAATAAATTGGGTTTTTTAAAAAAATTTATTTAAATTCAATTTAATTAGCATATACTGTATTATTAGTTTCAGAGGTAGAATTTAGTGATTCATCAGTTGCATATAACACCCAGTGCTCATTATTTCAAGTGCCCTCCTTAATGCCCAGCACCCAATTACCCCATCCCCCCCATTTACAAATGCACCAAAAACCATAAGATATCTAGGAATAAACTTAACCAAAGAGGTAAAGGTTCTATACTCTGAAAACTATAGAACACTTATGAAAGAAATTGAGGAAGACACAAAGAAATGGAAAAACGTTCTGTGCTCAGGGATTGGAAAAACAAATATTGTTAAAATATCTATGCTACCTAGAGCAATCTACACCTTCAATGCAATCCCTATCAAAATACCATCAGCATTTTTCACAGAGCTGGAACAAACAATCCTAAAATTTGTGGGGAGCCAAAAAAGACCCCAAATAGCCAAAGGAATGTTGACAAAGAAAACCAAAGCTAGAGGCATCACAATTCTGGACTTCAAGCTCTATTACAAGGCTGTAATCATCAAGACAATATGGTACTGGCACAAAAACAGACACATAGATCAATGGAACAGAATAGGGAACCCAGAAATGGACCCTCAAGTCTATAGTCAACTTATCTTCAACAAAGCAGGAAAGAGTACCCAATGGAAAAAAAGACGGTCTCTTCAACAAATGGTGTTGAGAAAATTGGACAGCCACATGTAGAAGAATTAAACTGGACCATTTTCTTACACCACACACAAAGATAAACTCAAAAATGGATGAAAGACCTAAATGTGAGGCAGGAATCCATCAAAATCCTAGAGGAGAACACAGGCAGCAACCTCTTCGACCTCAGCTGGAGCAACTTCTTGCTAGACATGTCTCCAAAGGCAAGGGAAACAAAAGCAAAAGTGAGGTGTTGGGACTTCATCAAGATAAAAAGCTTTTGCACAGCAAAGGAAACAGTCAACAGAACTAAAAGGCAACCTACAGAATGGGAGAAGATAGTTGCAAATGTCTTATCAGGTAAAGGGCTAGTATCTAAAATCTATAAAGAATTTATCAAACTCAACACCCCCAAAATAAATTGGTTTTTATACTCCATCTTATAAGCTGCTACCTCTGACTCATCTGGAGGAACAACCTGGACATTGGGCAGGAGGCAAATCAGTGTGTAAAAAGAGCCTAGAGCCTTCTAGGAGAAAAGCCCCCGGGTCCTCATCCCTGCCTCCTTGGATTGGGGGCTGGGGATGAGAGACCTGTTGGGTCAGGGTGACAATGACTAAGGTCCTGGGACAGAGAAAGTCTTAGAAACAATTGGAATAAAGTGACCATGATGAAGGGAGGAGTCTGGGCTATTACCAGGGCTCAGCACAGTCACCCAAGATTCTAGCGGAAGGGCTAATTTCAGCCTAGCATGTGGCCAACTCTGGAAGCTCCTCCAGATCCAGCTACCCTGGCACAGAGGTTATGATTTCGGGTATAAGAGCTGAGGATGGGATTGTAAATGAAGAGAGTTGTCATCTTGTCGCCCCAAATCAGCACCACTGTGACTCAGGGGTACAAATAGTGCCAGGCAGTGGCCAGAGGGAAGAGCAGTCACAGGTGGATCTAGCTACAGGTTTCTGGGGGAGGACTGACCTATTCGGCCTGAGTGCTGTCCCAGGATTCATGGGCAATCTGGAAGCAGTGGGAGGGACCTCAAGGGGAGATAATAGACTTCTTGCTAATAAGGACTATGGAGGCTTGAATGATTAACTGTAAAGGAGGTTAAAGAGATGTGATCATATTTATAACCTGTGTTTGTGGAACAGGTCATAACAGTTATAATTTCCATAATTCAAAGGGAAGAGTCCTACCTCATTATAATGATTAGGATTCTATTAGACAGGAAAATCACCATTAATCTTTGCTGCAGCAGGAACACCGTGACTACCGTTGTGTGAGGCCATTTCTGGCCCTAACCAGTTTCCCACTCTCATCCACCACTTCTGCCTCTCATCCTAAGCTCCAGTCACATCACATTTCCTATCCATCCCTGAAAACATGCCATGCTAGCTCAGATTTTTGGTCCTTTGTATATCCTCTTCTTCCTATCTAGAATGCCACCTCACTTTTTCCATCTGGCAAACTCCTATTCACTCAACAAAGCCCATCTCTAATATTACTTTCTCTGAGAAAGCTCCCCTAACTCTAGGGCAAAAGTTGGCTACTCCTTTCTCAGTGTGCCTCTAGAACTTCATATATACCTCTCTTTTCATTTTCAACCATACTTAAATGTTGTTCTTCCCACAGACCATTAATTTCCTGAGACTTACTCATTTCTCTTTTTCCTTATCCTGGTCCAGGACCTGACATTTAACAAATGCTGAATAAATGTTTGTTAACTGACTGACTGACTGACTGAATGAATGAATGAATGCCTACATACATTTATGTAAGTATAAATGAAAGCTCCTGCATTTTCATTTAATCTAGACCATATTAGTGCCTCCTGATTTCAGGAAGTTGGTAAGATATGCTCTTTTTTTGTGAAACCAAATCCCAAATAACACAGATGAAACCACTCCAGTAGCCTAGAGAATTAGATGTGCTTCAAATTCAACATTTTCTTCAGCTGCTATTACATTTACTTTTGCAGCATGGGTCTAGTCAAAATTTAGTACAACAGCTTTTGTTGATCAAATCATTAAATAAATACATTATGATCAACAGAAATCTTTCCATCAGCTGTTTTAAATTATAGGTATTTGTATTTTGAACTCCAACAGTTCTCCCTAATTTTTTACTTAGATATTTTTTCTGATTATAAAAACAATATATATTCTTTTTAAAACTGAAAACTGGGGCACCTTGGTTAAGCATCTGACTTCAGCTCAGGTCATGATCTCAGGGTCCTGGGATTGAGCCCTATGTTGGGCTCTGCACTCACCAGGCAGTCTGCTTGTCCCTCTCCCTCTGCCTCTCCCCCCACTCATGCTTTCTCTCTCTTTCTCCCTCTCAAATAAATAAAATCTTAAAAAAAAAAAACAAAACTGAAAACTAAGGAAAACAATAAAAAATTGGAAACAAAACAACCTCTAAGCATACTGCTATACTTCCTTAGAAATTTTGTATGCAAGTATGTGTATACATACATATAAAAGCAATATTTTATGTATAGTTTTATACTACTTTTTTCACTCAAAATTATGGCATATATGGCCTTTATCTACTATAATTAATAATCTTCAAGAAAATGATTTTTAATTGTTTCAGCTATTTTCTTCTTATTGGATATTTAAGGTTTACATCCTTAGGACAAGTTCTTAAAACAAGAAATACCAAGTCTAAATAGTATAAACATTTTTAAGGCTCTTGAAACATGTCACTAATGTTCTAAAGACATGTTACCAATTTATATTCCCACCAGCAGTATGTAAGAATATTCACTTAATGTGGAATTTTTTTTATTATGTTATGTTAATCACCATACATTACATCATTAGTTTTTGATGTAGTGTTCCATGATCCATTGTTTGCGTATAACACCCAGTGCTCCATTCAGTACGTGCCCTCTTTAATACCCATCACCAGGCTAACCCATCCCTCCAACCCCCTCCCCTCTAGAACCCTCAGTTTGTTGTGGAATTTTATTCCTATCTCCTTTGTTTTGATATGCTTCAATATGTTATATCTATTTTTCAATACTACATTCTATTAATTTTCAGCCAAAATGATTACACACACACACACACACTCAATCTGCAGTATTTTTTAACTTGATTAAGACAAAGTTAAGTCTATTTCTGATGCCTGACTAGAGTTAAAATATGTGAATTTGTTTTTCTTATTTAAATTGTCTGATAGCAGGGCTTTTTCATCAGTATAGTTCCAAGATTATGTTAGTATCACGTAGAGATCACAAGTCTGATGTAGTTGGCATCTTTAAACATACTATTTCTTTTTCCCTATCATTATTTAGGGTGTTTTTATCTGCAAGGAGAAATTGAGAAGCCTGGCTAATGATAGATTTGAACTCTGAACACATTTCTGTTAAGAGTTCTACCGTGCAAAAACATCCAATGGGGAAGAGTTAAACACATAGTACAATATCTAAGAAAAGGATGGTAATCAAGAACAAGAACCAAGACAAATTCTCTTACAAATTCACATTCATCAATATGGTTCTTTAAATTTTATTTCTTGTGAAGATGGTACTGTGTGAGAAGAACGAATGTGTTTATACTTGAATCAGGGATTATCAGAAAGTAATACAGCTCCAACATGCAACTGAGATGAGGAAATTTCTGGGATCCACTTTCAATAGCAAACAGCAGACATGGGGCACAAGCTATTTATAATGCAGGGGCCCTCATTAAGCTGCTTCTGGGAACTCTTTCAAGTGGTCATTTTTAGGATTGCAGTGGACGGGTTTTATCTTCATTTTTCAAGATGTTCTTTGTGTATAAAATTAGTTAAGAGGTTACCTAAACTTGTTTTTGACCAATAATTAACCATAATTTTTATTCTTGTTTTCATTTAAGTTTAGGTTTTCAGGCCATAACACATTTGAGAGTATCAAATGTGATCAGCCCCCAAAGTGATCAGCCAATGTTCCTGCTAAAGGAAAATGTCATCACGGAAAGAACAAGACCATCAAAACGTCCCCTCCTTTCCATTCCCGCTGCACTGTGGCTACCACACTTTAAGCCCTTTGAATCACTGCAATCGCCAACTGTTTCCTCCCATTCTCTCTTTAAAACTGCCCCCAGATTCATCTTTCTACAATACTGCTCTGAATATGTCACTGGCTACATGAAAATCTTTAATCACTCCTTACCGTCTACAGCAGTAGTCTGCCTCCGAACTTGTTTTGAACATGCGTCTCTATCAGTAACACAATTTTGAGCGTGCATCAACACATATGTATGTGTAAATGACACATACACAATATTGTCAATACACTTAATATATTAGTAAAATGTATTTCTTTTTTTAGATAAAGAATACTTTCCTGTACCAAATGATGATCCTGTGGAGTTCCTGGCTTCAGAGGCCACAGACTATAACATAGAGTCCATCAGCATTAATTAGTATGGCATTTGAGGCTTCACAGACTAGTTCCAATCTGCCCCTCCAGACTTGCCTCCAACTACTCCCCTTTCCAAAGCCTCAATTCCAGGTAAATCGTTCTCTTCATTTTCTTTCCATCTCTGTACTTTTCCTCATTCCCTTTATCCTACCCCATCTGCCCTTCCTTTTTCTCCTGACTTACCTATATCCCAACCATCTTTTAAGACCCAGTTCCAAATCCTCCTGGTTCCACTCTCTCCTTCCTCTGAACTTCAAAACTTTTATTTTCTGTTCCACCCATTTGGCACTTAATCACAATTAATGTAGTTTCTGCTCTGGGTTTCCACACACAGCTCCTGGTAAATCAAAGGGCTCTATACATATTTGTTGATGAATGGATTAGCACACCTAATGGAAATTGTTGTAAGCTGCAACAAGACAGATATAGATCTATAAAAAGAACTTTTGGACAGAGAATATTTTTAAACATTAAATCAGTTACCAGTTACATTTGCCTAAGGGAAAGTAAAGCCTTGGAAATAAGGCTGGGCTAGGGCAGGTGGGGGACATGGAAGGAGGGCTGGAACCTTGGAATCTCTGTTAGAGCTAGAATATTATAATTATGCCTCTGCAGATACTGAACCCATCCACAGGGACATGGGACTGCATTTTCTCAAGAGAAGTGTTTGGCCTTCCAAGAGACCTGCTGTTTTTTGTTTTTTTTTAAGATTTTATTTATTTGACACAGAGAGAGTGACAGCGAGAGAGGAAACACAAGCAGGAGGAGCGGAAGAGGGAGAAGCAGGCTTCCTGTGTAACAGGGAGCCCGATGCGGGGCTCGATCCCAGGACCCTGGGATCATGACCTGAGCTGAAGGCAGATGCTTAACTACTGAGCCACCCAGGCGCCCCGAGACCTGCTGTTTATCTCAAACATTTTCATTCCTCAGTTATGGAAAGTGTGAGACACATTTGTTTTCTCCAGATAAAAGAAAACTCGGAGCAAACTCAGGGATGTTTGCATGAAATTTCAATGCTTCAAAATTTATGAACCTCACACTACCAAGGCAATGGATTATTTGACCTTATGGAGCTTTTGCTTTTCCAGGTCACTGTGTCACATCCTATGTATAAAAGCTGTTAGGGTAAGGAAGAAATTTTATACAGTCTATAGAAGTATTTATAGGAGCTTGTCAAAATGGACTTCAGATGTCAGAGGACTGTCATCTTAGAAAGACTCCCCAGGTTTATCTTATGCCCTCCTAGGGCTGAGCTTATTATAGGGGTGTGTTCGGTGTCTGAGAACACTCTACTTCTGAAATGAAACCAAACTCACGCAGTTACGTGCTTAGTGTGGGAAGGAATGTGATGCCTCCATTCCCAGAACTTTTCCCAGGACCCCTGTCCTCAAACCTTCAAATCAAACTACTAGATTTTTTTTCCACTGTGTAGACACTAATACTTCATGAACATTATTTCCTGTGATATCTAACTTACTTATATTTAATTTCCACATTTAACACTTGTTAAAATATGTTATTGCTGTCCATCTTTCAATATACAAGCATACATTTAAGAATTCTATAAAAGAAGAAACTAAAATTCTGTAATAGAAGTGAACATACAAATCAACAAATATTCACTTGGACTTACTGTGCAGAAATCAAAAAGATTAAATGGCATAATCAAAGCTACTCAAAATATCAGACTCATTCATTCAACAACCATCCCTGGTCCAGGAACTGAGGGATTTAGCACTGAAGAGCCCAGTCATGAACTTTGGACTCATGGAACTTATAGCCTCGAAGACAAAGAGAGTAAGAAACTCCCACATCATTCTTATCACTATTGCCATCACCATCATCACTGTTGTAGGCACTTGAAATTCATCTTAAAAAAAACCTGATCTTTTAAAAATGAAGTTATCATTTCTCTGGATAGAGAATGAAGTTACTCCAGAGGGAGAGAGAGAAAGAGAGAGACTTGAACTGGGTTCGAACTGGGAGGTTGGGTAGAAGGGTAAGGTAGACAAGAACTAGACGAGAGCAATCACATAGTGGTACAGAATTTATAGCATCACCCATGTGATTTTAGAGATGGCCAACACTCAGTGCAAGCTGGGAGAGAGCGGACCAAGGTTTACTGGGCACTCAGTGCTGTATCAGACACTTGCTAAGGTGTTTCCAGATAATATTTCATATATTTTGGAAACATTTCCCCGTTTAATTCTGCGAAGCAAGTAATACTGCCTTCCCCTTTTACAAATAAAGAAACTTAATTTCTATACCTGAAATTAAGTCACTTGCCCAGTACTACATAACTAGTAAATGGCAGAGCTGGGATTCTTATTGCCCAAATCCATGTGCAGTCCATGCTTTCAATCACTTCAGGCTTTTGCCTTCCCAAGCAATAAGCTGCATGGGAAGATCTGACTAGTCCTAGCCTTTTTTTAGGTGAAACTCTCACATTAGAGAATGTAATCTAACCAAGCTACCATATCTCTTCCTATTACTCAAAGGAATATTAGCACCTTCAAATTGCATCTAAAACTGTCCAACCATGAGAGACTATGGACTCTGAGAAACAAACTGAGGGTTTCAGAGGGGTGGGGGTTGCGGGGATAGGTTAGTCTGATGATGGGTATTAAGGAGGGCACGTATTGCATGGAGCACTGGGTGTTATAGGCAAACAATGAATCATGGAACACTACATCAAAAACTAATGATGTACTGTATGGTGACTAATATAACATAATAAAAAATAAATAAAATAAAACTGTCCAATATTAAAGAGACAAAGTGGCAAGAATATGGCCTGTAGACAATGTGGTCAGTAGGGGTGAGAACTGGGACTAATGCAAAGAAGGACATTTTCTAGGTTGATGGAAATAAGCAATCAGATCCTAAGACATTCAAAAGCTGAACAACACTGGAATTTCAGATTTATAGTAACAGGAATGACAAAAGTCTTGAACTGCTGGGTCTGAAAATCATCACTAACTTGAAATAAATAGGAAACAGAGAAGGAGAATAACTTATTTTCTATATAGGTTGCTGAAGACTCACTTGCATTTTGGGAACCTGAGCTCCAGAAATAATCAAATTGAATCTAAAAATTTATAAGCCTAGCATCCACTTAGACAAATCAACAAAGTGCATTTCCTGCACACAAAAAATCACATGGCTTCTCAAGAATCAGGAAAATATGATTATCAAGATTATTGTGGAAAAGAAGCTCTGAATGTAAATATATTAATTTTCGTGTCAACAATAAGTCCTTTTGGAAAACACAACTTCCAAAGACGTTGCAGGGGTTTTAAGTTCTATGGAAAAATGATTTTTTAAAAAATCCAGTTTTCACTGTTCTCCACAGAGGGAGATTAGACCAGAGGGAGAGTCTGGTCTAATTGAATTTAGGAACAGATCTGGAGGGAGGGCAGAAAAGTGATCAAGGCGCAGATCGGTGGGGAGCAATTACGTAACAGTGAAGGTATTTACAGTTCCACTGATGCTGTTTTAGAGACAGCTGACTAACTGGTGGGGCGGGGAGGCTGGGGGAGAGCAGAAAGCAAGATTTATTGGGTACTTACCACTATGCCAGACACTGTGCTAAGTGCTTTCCAGACATTATCTCACTTAATTTTCACAACAATCCTATGATACCTGGAGTATTATGATGCCTGGGGGTATGATCCCCAAGTTACAGATAAGGAAACAAAGACTAAAAGAACCTAAGTGACTTGCACAATGTCATGGAGCTAGTAGGTGCTAGAGGCTGAGTATGAATCCAGATTTTCTTTTACCCCAGTGTCTGTGCCTTTCCAACTAGACCACCTGGCTTCAGGCCCCCTTATACGTTGAGAATATTCTCGGACATACGAAAGACAAAAATAATTAGGCAAACACTAAAGGCAGAACCACTTCAATAAACAACACAGAAGTAACTGAGTTGCTTTCTAATGAATGTTTCACTAAGTCGGCCAGTCCTGAGTCATCAGTGCTAAGTCACGAGGGGTCATTACAGAGGACAGGGCTTGTTTTCTGCTAGGACCCCACCTTCTAACCCCTCCTCAAGTTTCCAGGGCAGTCTTAGCCAGGAAAATGAGGATTGAGATAAACACCGTGTGGGGGAAGGAAAAGAAGCAGTGTATGCAGGCAGACAAAAAGCACCACACAGAAAATCAACCACCACCAGCCTGTTATTTGTAGAAATCCCAGAAATTCTACAAATCCCATTGTGAGCTGCAGGCTTGGAGGTACCATTATCTTCACTCTCCCACACAGTACTCTGATAAAAGTCATCCCCTTCTGCTAGAATTTAGCAGAGCTGACTCTCTCACCTGGCCTAACCGATGGATGAGTGAAAGAAAGAAGGAAAGAAACAAAAGAAGGAAGGGAGGGAGGAAGGAAGGAAAATTAATGGAGAATTAAGAAGACCCAGAGAGCAAAATGACTAGGATATCAATGATATAGATATGATATAAACATTCTTAAGTCCCATTTCAAATGATGAAACCTAGATGGTAACCTGTGTTTCTTTCTAAAGAATATAGAGAATAGAGAACATCTTTTTTCCCATAGGTAAATAACTCCTTAAATAAAAACTGGTGACCATAAACAGCACTGTCACAAACTCAAGAAAAGATGTGGACACTTACCTCTGTCTCTTCCTGCACTTCTTGCCAACACCCCCCTGGCTGGGGAAGCTGTCAGCAAACCATACTTGCTCCTGAGGCCCTGCACTCACCCTCTACAATAAGGAAAAATCAGATGTGACATGGGGGAGACCAAGTAGAAAGAATGCTGGAACCTATCCAAAATAGAATCGAAGAATCCAGAGAAGAAGGTGTCCATCTGGCTTTGCTCCCTGAGGCACTGGAAGGTGCACTGTGGGCACTAGACACTAGCACAGGGCTCGTGCGAGTAGAGGACAAGAGCCCAGGGGCTGACCTGCTGGGGCCCAGGGCTGGCTGTGCAGAGGCTGCCGATACAGAGGGACTGGGAGGGGTCTACCTTGTATGGTAAGGAGGTGTTGTGCATAGGACCAGATGCTCTCCAAGGCGAAGGGACACAGAAAGGACGAGTGCATGGCCACAGAGCCAACCAGGTCATCATGTGAAGGAGCAGTCATGAGAGAAATACAAACCAAACAGACCTCCATGGCGTTGTGCTGATCCTGATATGGGCAGGAGAACACTAACTAGAGAATAGAGATGTTTGATGAGGTAAAGGCAAAGGGAAGCTAGCATTTACTGAGTGCCTATTCTATGCTAAAGCAATATGCTAAGCACATTATGTGCATTAGTTCCTTTAATTCTTCTCATTTGACCTTCACTGTAATGCAATGATGTAGGCATTATTATTTTTCCTATTTTACAGATTAGAAAACTGAGGCTGAGGAAGGTGAAGCAACTCACTCATGGTCACATACAGTCATCCCCCCTTCTCTGCAGGGTATAGGGTCCAAGACCCCCAGGGGATGCTTGAAACCACAGGTAGCACTGAACCCTATATATACACTGTTTTTTCCTATATGTACATGCCCCTGATAAAGTCTAATTTATAAATTAGGCACAGTAAGAGATTAACAACAATAACTAATAATAAAATACAACAATGATAACAATATACAGTCATAAAAGTCACGTGAATGTGGTCTCCCGAAAGATCTTGTACCGTACTCACCCTTCTTGTGATGATGTGCAATGATAAAATGTCTACGTGGAGAGATGAAGTGAGGGGAATGACACAGACACTGTGACCACAGTAGCTCTGGGCTACTGCTAACCTTCTGACGTTACTCAGAAGGAGGATCATCCGCTTTGGGACCACGGTTGGTGGTGGCTATAAAACCATGGAAAAGTGAAATGGCAGACAAGGAGGGGGGGCTACTTCGTATAATGATGGCAGAAGCAGGACTTGAACCCTTTTGATCCTGAGGCCCATGGTTTAGGCCCATACTCCTGCACATGGGTCCCTGCAGTGAGCCCTGCGGGCCGGGGCTGACTCCCTTGGGGATTAGTCCGCAGGCACAGGCAGCTGATGAAGATGACAACAGATGGTATCATCAGACACACACTCACAGGACACCGATAAGAAAAGTCCTTTCTTGGCCGATCACCAAACTGAAAAGTGAGGAACTTAGTCCAAGGGAAGACCGATTCTCTCAGCACTGAGTTCACCCTGGCCACAAGTCGAAGGTGCATTTACACACATTTGTAGAAACAGACAGCCTAAAATGTCCAAGCACGCATCAACACATTATTACAGAGCCTACTGGCTCTCCTTGGTTTAACTCACCACTATGTTGCTCAAATCTATTTCTATATACTTGGGGGATCAGTTGCATAAAACATCAAATTGTTCTGAACAAATAATTTTGTCTTTAAATGCTTCAAATGAAAACAGGCATTAAGGGGCGCCTGGGTGGCTCAGTCGGTTAAGCAACTGCCTTCGGCTCGGGTCATGATCTCAGGGTCCTGGGATCGAGCCCCGCATTGGGCTCCCTGCTCAGCGAAAAGCCTGCTTCTCCCTCTCCCACTCGCCCTGCTTGTGTTCCCTCTCTCGCTGTCTCTCTCTCTGTCAAATAAATAAATAAAATCTTTTAAAAAAAAACAAAAAAACAGGCATTAAAAGGTTTTTAAGAAATAGAGATGTCAGGTCATTTCCTCGAGGCTTGGGCTATATAAGGACCTAAAGAGGGAGGACGGTCCACTGCCCAACCACACTAGCCACACATATGTTCAAGCCCTCTGTATGGCAACAATGTTGGTTTATTCATTTTGAGCCTTGAAGCTGGAGGACTTTGAGTCAACTGCCTAATCTAATCTTAGCCAGACTATTTTACTGTTCCAGCGTTAAATAACAGCACCAGAGTGAGTCTCCTCGTGCCTAACAGACCATGGGCATTAAATGTTAAATAAACAGGACTTATCCCAGTGTTTCACAGCCCACTTCTTTATAGTATTAAAACTGTTGCTTCATCCCCTTGAGGTTCCCAAGTAAGAAAAACAGCCTGTTCTTTATTATAAGCAATAACAATTTCCCCTCCCATCTAGAAAATGCACGCCACGGCCCAGAATAAGGTTTCTTTCAAGAATTAGATCACCTTAGCCCGTAAAGCATAACTGGGTCCTGGCTGCCTGTGTTTATTGGGAGAAATCACAATCCACTTCGAAAATTCACACACATTTGTCATTTTAGAAATAGTTATTTGCTTTGGGCTTTTGCATGAGTAAAGGATTTTTCTAAGGACAGTGTCAAATAGCCCCATGATTACTCCCAGTTTGCTATGCTAATCATTACCTTCCATTACCAGGCTACAGACTCTTGTCAGTTTTGAAAACAGCCTCTTTATGGAAAATAAAATATGAGTCATGAGGCAAGCAAGTTCTCAGTGGCATTTGCGTGTGTCATTTTATTCTAGGCCGTACCTGTGGCATTTCTGCAGGGTGGGCCTGCTTTTACCAGCTGCCAAAGGCCTTGTGAGAAGACACGAGCACTCAAATATCGGGCTGGAAAAACACCACACAGCTTCTGTTAAAACAGTTGGAGGCTAAAAATTAAGGCGCATAGAAAACTGTAAAACTCCAAATGAAATGGAAGGTTGTTTCTCTCTTAATAGATGCCCCTCTCATTCCAGAACCAGCTGGTAAAAAAGGCATCGGTATATTCGGGGCCTGTCTGGAGTTCGACAGGAAAAAAGAACTCTTCAAACAAACAAAACTTTTGGAGGAGAGGGATGGGAGGAGGCAGGGTTGAGAGCAGGAGTACGCTAGTTAATGATCGAGGCTGAATATGCTTTCCTCCGGTTTTCTTTTATGTTTCTTCATAAAGCATTTTTCATGCTTTCCTGCTATTTTGTAGCAGCTTGTTTTTCTAATATACTTAGGTTGCCAAACTAAAAAAAGCATCTCTGCCCCCATGTACTCTCTTTAGTTGAAAGACAAGTTTCAACTATTCTGCGCAGGAGAATGAGCCAGCAACCTGCCATAGAAGTCAGGTAACAAAAGGCTCCCTTGAGAGCCTGTCAGTTTCCAGGCCCGGCCACTCTGTGCCCAGAGAAGTCCGTTCCCTGTGCACCTGGGTCCATCCTGGGCTACCAGCAAGGTTGCTGGCACAACACATCAGGGATCCAACCACTGTATTTACATTTTAGTAAGTATTTTGTTTGTATTACTTTTTCTTGTTTGTTTTCAGGGGTTCAAACAAAGGGAGAGACAAAATAATAACAAGCTCCCAAAACCAAGAATCAGCTACATTTGGATGAACTACAATTTGGACTAAGAAATCAGAGCTGGAATTTTTCAAATAGGACAAATATTTAGAAGGCGACAAATGTGCTCTGCGTGTTTTACTTCCCTCGCACCTCTCTGTTCGGAGCGAGAGCAATTCCCTGCTGTCCTATTTACTGACTGTAACAGGTGTAGTTGGAGTAACAGACCCCTGTGACGGTGTCTGCTGGATTCAAGCTCCTGACACCGTTTTGGGGTCAGGTTTGGGTAAATCTAAGGAACAGCAGGACATATATACGGCAAGAGAGTCAAAAAAAAGCAACTCCATCCTTAGATGCTGTCACTCCTATTCAATCTCACTTCTATCCCTTAAGCAAAGTGTACGTCTTCTTGGTTTCAAAACCGCTTCCTTGCTTTTATGGAAATTCTGAGAGCCTTCTTTTGACAACTGCAAATAACCTCTCAAAATACCACAGGTACAAGGATTTCAGATCGGTTGACAGCCTCAGCTGCCTGAAACCCAAGGCCTCTGTTAGGCACTGTGGGCTTCTTTAGACTTAGCTTCCCTTGCCATGCATATTTGGGGAAAGTATTCAAGATTCTACACTGCAGAGGGCCCCTGTGATATTGGTGGTTATTGTCAGCATATTTCATGGAGAAAATGACATAGGCAATACCCTTTTTATTTTAAGTTCCCCATTGCTCAGTGCCACGATGTGTGCATATATGGGGAAAATAAACCTCTGGGATGGGGAGATTAGCCCTGAAGGACTACAAATTGAGATTTAATGTCCAGAACAACAAAAACAACAACAAAACAAAGCACAACTCTCTATGCTCACATTCACACATTTAGATGTCACTCCATTAAACTTATAACCTCTTCAATGAAGAGACAAGGTTCATTTGTAACTAGTAACATTTATATGCTGTTAACATGTCAAAGCCCATCAAGCTCCGTAGCATAGTTTAGGATTCAAGCTATGATAAAACTTTTCTTGCCATCTTCTTCACACTCTTAAATGTTAGCTTAGGAGAAGTTGTCTTTACTGAAACAGATTTTATATCAGTCCATATGAAATGATCATAAATACTCAGTTGCTAGAGAAAAAAAAATCACAAACCTTCCATTCAGGCCACATTTGTGGAAACCCTTTCCCCAATCCCATAGGAAATGTGATTATATTTTTCAAAAAATAAATTTCCTTTTTCTCTTAGAAGAAATCATATTAATCATGGAAATTTTAGAAAACACAGGGAAAAGAAGGCATAACCCTATTAACAAGAGATAATCTTTGTTAACATTTTGGTATTTTCCTTCAATTCTTTTTTTTTTTTTAAAGATTTTATTTATTTATTTGAGAGAGAAAGAATGAGAGACAGAGAGCATGAGAGGTAGGAGGGTCAGAGGGAGAAGCAAACTCCCTGCTGAGCAGGGAGCCCGATGCGGGACTCGATCCTGGGACTCCAGTGTCATGACCTGAGCTGAAGGCAGTCGCTTAACCAACTGAGCCACTCAGGCGCCCTCCTTCAATTCTTTTTTGACATGCTTTCAAATTTCTTTAAGTTGTTCCATTATATATACACATATATGCGTATATATGTGTGTGTGTGTATCTATATATCTATATCGATAGATATATGATCCATTACACATATATTTTTCATTTTACATTACAACATAAATATTTATCTGTTATTTCACAGTCTCCCTAAAATTATATTTATATTTGGCTGCAAAATAGTCCATCATGACGAAGCATGATTTAATTGTCCTTCAGTAGTTACACTTTTCATTTATTTCCAACATTTAACATTACAAGCAACATTATAGTGACTGGTTTCAAACATAAAACTTTTTCAGATATTTGAATTTTTTTGAGGATAGGTTATGAGAAATAGAATTAGTCAAAGGGTAATTTTAAGGCTCTTGATATATATGCCAAATTGCTATCCAAATAGTTGGTATCAAGTTATATTCCCATAAACAGTACATGAAAATGCCTTTTTATCCTCTTACCAGGAAGTATTCTGTGTTTTTAAATCACTAATGTAGAAGGCAAAAGATGTTATTCCATTGTTTGGAATTACATGTATTTGATTAGTACTGGAATTTAACATTTTCAACTTGATTGCGAATTACATATTTTGAGCCTTTGCCAATTTATTTATTCCTTCTGGGGATTTTTTCTTATTGGTTTGTTTGAATGCTTTATGTATTAAGGATACTATTGGTTACAATTTCATCGGAATTCCTTCATATATTTTGAATTAAATTCTGTGACTTCACTATCTGTCCTTCTTAATCCTCAGACTTCTTGCTAACACGTCAAAGGATGGCCTTGGATTTCACATAATAAAAATGAATTAGGAGAATTAAAGAAAAAGATGTCAGCATGGTTAATTCCAAAATGTAATTCCATCTCTAGTATTATATATTCAATATTACTGTTTTTCAACACATACCAAAATCCTTCCTAAGTCTGAGTAATAAAGACAGGTGCACATATTATAGGTCATAGTGACCATAGCTATCAAGAAAATAATATTCTCTAGCAGAGGGATGAGGTTAAAGGTAGATGCTCCATAAATGTCCCCAAGAACCATGAGAATTATTTTCTCCCCACTTGGTCTGGCATTGTAAAAAAGCAGTACAATTTTAAAGGCCCCTTCCAAGAACAAGTTGTCAATATGCACCCAGGCTTATCTCAGGCCTTTACCCAACCCTTCAGTCATCAGATTCACTTGGCAAAGTGTGCAGATGACTGCAGGTTGAGCTAGGTAGCAGCAGGCTACCTGGAAAATGGAATTCCCCTCCACAATGGGAATCTAGTGAGAGAGTTCCAAAGTGCAGCAAAGCTGGTTACAGCTGAAGGGGCCAAGACTCTCAGGCTTCAAGAGAAATATATAGGTGTGTCTATGTATATAGAGTGTGTAGAGTCCTGGGAAGTACACTTGAAGAATTGCAAACCAATTGTATTCCTCTAAAACGAAAACTTCAGGTTAATAACTCAACCGGGCTTTGAGGTGCTTCAAAAAGTTTTAACATTAATTTTCTTGATCTTCCCAAGAAATCAGTGTTTATGATTATGTTAATTTTATCAATGCAATAGCTAAAATAAGATAATTTCATTGAGGTGTCCACAATCACAGAGTTTTTAACTTGTAGAGCAGAGGATCTAAGTCAGACCTACAGACTGTAAGACCAGTCAACTCTGTGACTAGGCTTGCCATCCTCCTTATTCTCTAGCTGAATTACTGGCTTTCAGTTTCTGAAGAAATTCTGCCATATCTAAAACCTTGATTCATACAGAGTTAGCAGAAAACTACCTTTTCCCCTAAGTTCTCAGTGGAAATTTGGGAACGAACTGCTTCTTTGGTGGATATGTTTCCTTATTCTGTCCTTCAATATGACCTCCACCATCCTCTCCTGATGTAGGAAAACCTCTGTGGAGAACTTCCATTGGGTAGCTACAATCAAGGAAGCCAGTCCATTGTCTGAAGGACTTGCCTGAAGACAAAGGAAGTCTGACCCTCTGTGGAGTCATCCCTCAGAAGCTCAACCTGCCTTCTCATCCCAACCTTATAAAGTTCAAAAGAAAAACCAGCATCTGCTGAGAGTAGAGAGGAAATGCTCCTCTGTTACAATCTCCTGGGCAGCTTGGGAAGACCTTCAAGTTCTGGCAACAGAAAATTCGTAGGGCTCTATAAACAGCAAGTAAGTTCTGTGCCTCAGGAGCCTGACGGGTTTTTGGTTCCCCAGAAACATATCATAGGGGGTAACTAGACTGGCTGAGAGAGTACTGATGATTATGGAGCCTGGATGATGTTGGCCACATATGGATCTGAAAAAGTGAAACATCTATAAAACAACCAATCACTGTGTAAGGAGGATCAGAATTCCATCAATGTCAATGTTCTAGAATACAATCTCACAGGACAAAGTCTACTGAGAAAGACTGATGGAAGTCCCAGTAGCTTTCTTAAAGACTTCTCTTTTTCATAAAAGAAGGTATCATAGAATAGTCGTTAAGAACCTGGGCTCCGAATTTGACTGACTGAAAATCTAGAATGCACCACTGACCATACTAGTTAAAGCTACATGATCTTGGGCAAGTGACTTCAGCTTCCGTAACTAAGTCTCAGGGTCCTCATCTGGAAAATGGGTATGATACAGTAGTACGAGCCTCACAAGGATATTATGAAGATTAAATGAGAAAAACCTTATGAGTGTTTAGTAGGTAGAAAACATCCTATGAAGATAAGCTATTATTATTATAGTAGTAGCACATGCTGCTTTAAATCCAATCCTCTGTCTCATAGACAATTCTTATTTGTTATTTACAAAAAGTTTCTTAACAAATACAGTTTTGGGGTTGTCTAGTAAACAGCACAAAACAGTAGCAAACTAAACTGAGCTGGAGGGCAGCACAATGACTGCATGAGAAGTGACAGCAGGCAAAAACCTAAATCAATAAAGAAGAAAGCTTTCTTACAATAGAAGGCAAGAATAACCCCTGGTAATTAAGGGAAGCATCAGTGTTATTTCATATCTCCCCATTCCAAAAAGCAAACATTTTGTTCTTGATATTCTTTAGCTTCACCTAAATGTAAACATACGATGAAGTTTTTAAAATGTCATCTTGCTTGGCAACCTTTGAACTTTTTTGAATATGAATACTCATGCCTTGCCTTAATTCTAGAAAATATTCAGCAACTATCTCTCTGTTCTCTCCTACTGGAACTATTTACTAATGTATAATAAAACTTCTTATGTTTTAAAATCATCAATGTTTTCAATTCTTTTTTTCTTTCTTTTATATAATTTTCTAACTTACATATTCCAATTCATAAAGTCTCTCTTTGATGGCATTCTCTCTTTGACTATTTATTCCTTCTGTTGAAATTTTTAAAAAATCCAAATGACTATATATTTAGATTTCTAATAATTTTAATTGGTTTTCTTTTGTATCTGTACATTCTAATTTCATTATCACTTAGTTGTTGCTTCATAAATACCTGTTCTTTTTTAAAAAATGGATGCTATTCATTCTTTTATTTTTTGAAGATTTTAAACATACTAGTTTCTTATTTTCAAGTCTTTGCCACCATAATCATGCCACCCTATGATGACTGGGGTAGCATGGCATGCTATAATAGATATAAACTCAGTTGCTGCAAAGTATAAGAGACTGTTTAGATTGAAGGGAGAGTATAAACAGAAGAATGGAGGTGGTACAAACTATTTGAGAAAGTCACCATGTAATTTCCATTTTTCTCAAGTTGGATTTTAAAATATTGAGAGAAAAATATCAAATTCTTTTAAGAAATAGGCTAGATTAGGACATACGATAAATAGCTTGCTTTACAAATTCAAAATGCTAACTGTTCCCAGCTAGTTTTCATTGTCCTTTGCTTAGCAAGAGTTTAAGACTTAATACTCTTCTCATTAACTGTGAGTTGAATGGATGAATGAAGAATAGATGGAAGAGTATTAAGTAATGATGAATCCCATAATTGGAAAAGCTCAGTGAAATGATCATGAATATCATATCTCCTCAATTCCAAGAGCATATTTGTTTTGCAGCCAATGTTTCTGAAATTAGAACAGTCTTATGATCAATATATACATTCATCAAGAAAGTTGTTTTTTTCTTTAAAAAATCTCTTATATGAAAGATGCATCTTTGAAATAATGCTATTTGGAATTAAAGAAAGAGAATATTTTAATATAATTATGAAAAGGTTTTACACACATGCACAGAAACAAAATGATAGCAATAATTTGGAAATTTCTAATTAAATGGGAACAACAGAGACCAATCTCTAACTGAAGTGGATAGGCTATGTTATACTATAAAGTCAGCAAAAATCTGAGCGTGGTCAAAACCGGAGGAAAATTAAATTATAGGTTTTGAACTCTTTGGAGGAAAATAACCTCTTCCTAGCTCCCTAGGGTCTGCCCATATGAGCAACTTTGACTCTTCTAGCTAAGTGAATTTTCTAATAAACTAGTGGAAACATGTTTATGAGTTTATTCTGCCCAGCAAAGAGGACCTTAATTGGTAGAGAAAAAACGAAAAGGGGATTTGTGAATGCTTTTGATCAAAACTAAGGTATCTCTGAGAGAAACTTTTCTCTTGAGGCTAAGAAAACTCTGAAGAGACTTTCCAAATAGAAGATCTCAGATAAAAGGCTGCAGCCCAGAATTATGAAGCAGTCATCAATCCTGATTCTCCTATGCCCTAGCAAGAATGGAGGTGAATGATGGGAGACCTGGGACCTTTAGAAAACAAGGCCATTGGCTCCTCCTGGTAGGACATTTCCAGATGCTTAGCCTACCTTATTTCATTAAGCAAACCAACTGCTTTGCTCTAGTCAATAAACCAACCAAGACTCTGGGGGAAAATGTTAAACTCTTACAAAAAAATCGCCATTCAGTAAACCTCATCCAATGTTATGACCTAATGATTTAATAATTATTCTTTGGGAAAAGCTGAAAACACAGGCATGAAAAAAAAATGATCCAAAAGATAAACTGCATAAAAGCATAAGCAACTGGTTGAAAAGAGGAACCAATGAAAGAATTGTAAAGGAACTGATGCATGCAATACCAAGAAATTAAGAACTCTATACATACAATATATATAGATATATGTTTTGAACTCTGAGATATATTGCCTTAAAGACTCATAAGATCAAATTAAATTCTAACTCAAATTTGTTAGGATAAGACAGATTTTATGTCTTGTCTACAGGTATCACCCTCTGAAAATAAAAGCTGAACTTGGGAACTTATCATGTAGAGAATCATGGAATAATAAATACTTTGAGATGGAAAGGACTTTGAAGGTCATGTAATCTAAAACCTTTCCTGGTCTGCAAATCCCTTATGCAACTCTGGGACCAAATGATCCTATAGGCTCTGCTTTTATTTATTTTTATTTGTTTACCTTTTTAAAATTAACATATAATGTATTATTTGTTTCAGGGGTACAGGTCTGTGATTCATCAGTCTTACACAACACCCAGTGCTCACCACAACACATACCCTCCCCAATGTCTATCACCCAGCCACCCCATCACTCCTCCCCTCCAGCAACCCTCAGTTTGCTACCTAAGATTAAGAGTCTCTTATGGTTTGTCTCCCTCTCTGGTTTCATCTTGTTTCATTTTTTTCCTCTCTTCCCCTATGATCCTCTGCCTTGTTTCTTAAACTCCACATATTAGTGAGATCATGTGATAATTGTCTTTTTCTGATTAACTTGTTTCACTTAGCATAATACACTCTAGTTCCATCCACGTCGCTGCAAATGGCAAGACTTCATTTTTTTGATGGCCGAGTAATATTCCATTATATATATATACCACGCCTTCTTTATCCATTCATCTGTCAATGGACACCTGGGCTTTTTCCATAGTTTGGCTATTGTGGACATTGCAGCTATAAACATTGGGGTGCAGGTGCCCCTTCACATCACTACATTTGTATCTTTGGGGTAAATACCCAGTAGTGCAATTGCTGGGTCACAGGGTAGTTCTATTTTTAACTTTTTGAGGAACTTCCATACTGTTTTCCAGAGTGGCTGCACCAGCTTGCATTCCCACCAACAGTGTAGGAGGGTTCCCCTTTCTCTGCATCCTCGCCAACATCTGTCATTTCCTGACCTGTTAATTTTAGCTATTCCGACTGTGTGAGGTGGTATCTCATTGTGGGTTTGATTTGTATTTCCCTGATGACAAGTGATGTGGAACAATTTTTCATGTACCTGTTGGCCATTTGGATGTCTTCTTTGCAGAAATGTCTGTTCATGTCTTCTGCCCATTTCTTGATGGGATTATTTGTTCTTTGGGTGTGGAGTTTGATAAGTTCTTTATAGATTTTGGATACTAGCCCTTTATCCGATAACACATTTGCAACCCATTCCATAGGTTGCCTTTTAGTTCTGTTGACTGTTTCCTTTGCTGTGCAAAAGCTTTTTATCTTGATGAAGTCCCAACACTTCACTTTTGCTTTTGTTTCTCTTGCCTTTGGAGATGTGTCTAGCAAGAAGTTGCTGCAGCTGAGGTTGAAGAGGTTCCTTCCTGTGTTCTCCTCTAGGATTTTGATGGACTCCTGTCTCACATTTAGGTCTTTCATCCATTTTGAGTCTATTTTCGTGTGTGGTGTAAGGAAATGGTCCAGTTTCATTCCTCTGCATGTGGCTGTCCAATTTTCCCAACATCACTTGTTGAAGAGACTTTTTTTTCCATTGGATATTCTTTCCTGCCTTGTCGAAGATTAGTTGACCACAGAGTTGAGGGTCCATTTCTGGGCTCCCTATTCTGTTCCATTGATTTATGTGTCTGTTTTTGTGCCAGTAGCATATTGTCTTGAGTACAGCTTTGTAATAGAGCTTGAAGTCCAGAATTGTGATGCCACCGGCTTTGGTTTTCTTTTTCAACATTCCTTTGGCTATTCGGGGTCTTTTCTGGTTCCATACAAATTTTAGGATTATTTGTTCCAGTTCTGTGAAAAATGCTGATGGTATTTTGATAGGGATTGCATTGAAGGTGTAGATTGCTCTAGGTAGCATAGATATTTTAACAATATTTGTTTTTCCAATCCCTGAGCACAGAACATTTTTCCATTTCTTTGTGTCTTCCTCAATTTCTCTCATGAGTATTCTATAGTTTTCTGAGTACAGATCCTTTGCCTCTTTGGTTAGATTTATTCCTAGGTATCTTATGGTTTTGGGTGCAATTTAAATGGGATCAATTCCTTAATTTCTCTTTCTTCTGTCTCACTGTTGGTGTATAGAAATGCAACTGATTTCTGTGCATTGATTTTATATCCTGCCACTTTACTGAATTCCTGTATGAGTTCTAGCAGTTTTGGGGTGGAGTCTTTTGGGTTTTCCACGTAAAGTATCATGTCATCTGCAAAGAGTGAAAGTTTGACATCTTCTTTGCCGATTAGGATGTCTTTCATTTCTTTTTGTTGTCTGATTGCTGAGGCTAGGACTTCTAGTACTATGTTGAACAGCAGTGGTGATAGTGTACATCCCTGCCGTGTTCCTGACCTTAGGGGAAAAGCTTTCAATTTTCCCCCATTGAGATGATATTCGCTGTGGGTTTTTCATAGATGGCTTTTATGATATTGAGGTATGTACCCTCTATCCTTACACTGTGAAGAGTTTTAATCAAGAAAGGATGCTGTACTTTGTCAAATGCTTTTTCTGCATCTATTGAGAGGATCATATGGTTCTTGTCCTTTCTTTTATTTATGTAGTATATCACTTTGATTAATTTGCAGTTGTTGAACCAAACTTGCAGCCCAGGAATAAATCCCACTTGGCCGTGTGATGTACTGTTTTTAATGTACTGTTGCATCCCATCGGCTAGTATTTTGGTGAGAATTTTTGCATCCATGTTCATCAGGGATATTTTTGGTGGGGTCTTTGTCTGGTTTTGGGATCAAGGTAATGCTGGCCTCATAAAAAATGTTTGGAAGTTTTCCTTCCATTTCAATTTTTTGAAATAGCTTCAGAAGAATAGGTATTAATTCTTCTTTAAATGTTTGGTAGAATTCTCCTGGGAAGCCATTTGGCCCTGGACTCTTGTATTTTTTGGGAGATTTTTGATTACTGCTTCAATTTCCTTGCTGGTTATGGGTCTGTTTAGGTTTTCTCTTTCTTCCTGGTTAAGTTTTGGTAGTTTATATGTCTCTAGGAATGCATCCATTTCTCCCAGCTGGTCTAATTTGTTGGCATATAGTTGCTCATAATAAGTTTTTATAATCATTTGTATTTCTTCAGTGTTGGTTGTGATCTCTCCTCTTTCATTCATGATTTTATTTATTTGGGTCCTTTCTCTTTTCTTTTTGATAAGCCTGGCCAGAGGTTTATCAATCTTATTAATTCTTTCAAAGAACCAGCTCCTAGTTTCAGTGATCTGTTCTACTATTCTTTTGGATTCTATTTCATTGATTTCTGCTCTAATCTTTATTATTTCTCTTTTCCTGCTGGGTTTAGGCTTTATTTGCTGTTCTTTCTCCAGCTCCTTTAGGTACAGGGTTAGGTTGTGTATTTGAGAACTTTCTTGTTTTTTGAGAAAGGCTTGTAGTGCTATACACTTCCCTCTTAAGACCGCCTTTGCTGCATCCCAAAGATTTTGAACAGTTGTGTTTTCATTTTCATTTGTTTCCATGATTTTTTTAAATTCTTCTTTAACTTCCTGTTGACCCATTCATTCTTTAGTAGGATGCTCTTTAGCCTCCATGTATTTGAGTTCTTTCCAACTTTCCTTTTGTGATTGAGTTCCAGTTTCAAAGCACTGTGGTCTGAAAATATGCAGGGAATGATCCCAATCTTTTGGTACCAGTTGAGACCTGATTTGTGACCCAGGATGTGATCTGTTCTGGAGAATGTTCCATAGGCACTCGAGAAGAATGTGTGTTCTGTTGCTTTGGGATGGAATGTTCCGAATATATTTGTGAAGTCCATCTGGTCGAGTGTGTCATTCAAAGCCCTTATTTCCTTGTTGATCTTCTGCTTAGATGATCTGTCCATTACAGTGAGGGGGGTGTTAAAGTCCCTACTATTATTGTATTATTATCAATGTGTTTCTTTGATTTTGTTATTAATTGGCTTATATAATTGGCTGCTCCCATGTTAGGGGCATAAATATTTAAAATTGTTAGATCTTCTTGTTGGATAGACCCTTTAAGTAGGATATAGTGTCCTTCCTCATCTCTTATTACAGTCTTTGGTTTAAAATCTAATTTGTCTGATAAAAGGATTGCCATCCCCACTTTCTTTTGATGTCCATTAGCATGATAAATGGTTTTCCACCCACTCACTTTAAATCTGGAGGTGTCTTTCAGTCTAAAATGAGTCTCTTGCAGACAGCATATCAATGGGTCTTGCTTTTTTATCCAATTTGATACCTGTGTCTTTTGATTGGGGCATTTAGCCCATTTACATTCAGGGTAACTATTGAAAGATATGAATTTAGTGCCACTGTATTGCCTGTAAGGTGACTGTTACTATATATTGTTTCTCTTCCTTTCTGGTCTATGTTCCTTTTCGGCTCTCTCTTTGCTTAGTGGACCCCTTTCAATATTTCTTATAGGGCTGGTTTGGTGATCACAAATTCTTTTAGGCTCTGTTTGTCCTGGAAGCTTTTTATCACTCCTATTTTGAATGACATCCTAACTGGATAAAGTATTCTTGACTGCATATTTTTCTCATTTGGTACCCTGAATATATCATGCCAGTCCTTTATGGCCTGCCAGGTCTCCATGGATAGGACAGCTGCCAATCTAATGTTTCTACCCTTGTAGGTTATGGAACTCTTGTCCCGAGCTGCTTTCAGGATTTTCTCTTTGTCTCTGAGATGTGTAAGTTTCACTATTAGATGTCAAGGCATTAACCTATTTTTATTGATTTTGAGGTGGGTTCTCTGTGCTTCCTGGATTTTGATGCCTGTTTCTTTCCCCAGATTAGGGAAGTTCTCCACTATAATTTGCTCCAATATACTTTCTGCCCCTCTCTCTCTTTCTTCTTCTGGGATCCAAATTATTCTAATATTGTTTTGCTTTATGGTATCACTTATCTCTCTAATTCTCCCCTCGTGATCCAGTAGTTGTTTATCTCTCTTTTTCTCAGCTCTGTTTTTAAAGAACCTCCAGCCATCAGCCGGTCCTTTCATTTCTTTCATAGTCAAGTGATCTGAAGAAAAGATTCATGCTTCATTACCTCCACACTCTCTTCTCTTTCTCACCTCAACTCTCTGTGACCAGCTTCCACTTTCCTTGCTCTACTGAATCTCTTCACATTAAAATCACCCAGAGCTCCCACTTGTTGAATCCATGAAACTCATTTCTGTTCTTAACTTCTTGATTTGTGTTTGGCATTTTACACTGTTATCCACCCTGTTCTGCTTTCACATTCCTTGCTGATTCTTTACTACTTCTCTGGTTATTCCTTCTTGCCTTTTTCAAGGGCTCCTTTTCTTCTCCTTTAAGTACTGGCCTACCTCAGATACATGGCAATGACACTTTATTATCTCACTCTGGATACTCTTCTTGATCTGCCACATTTTCCTTGGTCCTGACCACCATCTAGATCCTAAAGACTTACAAATCTAGATTTTGGCTCAGAACTCTATTTGAGCCCCAGACTTAGATATTCAGATGCTTATTAGACATTGTCATTTGGATACCTTACAGGTGCCTCAAACTCAACATAATCAAACAGAATGCATTATTTTCTTTCACTTAAATTGGCTTTTCCTGTACTTACTCTTTTAGTAATACATTCAAACTATATGCATATTTCTCTCACATAAATAGTCTTCCCTTGCATTTATTATTTTGCACAACCATCCATCAAGACAGCCAAGTCAGAAATCTGAGAGTTCTCTTAGATACTTCTCTCATATTCAGCCATTACAAAAAATCTCCTCCTCCTCTGTTACTCCTCTTTTTTCTTCTTTTTCCTCTTCTCCTCCTCCTCCTCATTCTTTTTTACTATTGGGATCATAAAAAATATTTATTGAGTGTTTGGTATATGATAGGTACTCATAAGCTTTATAAATTTTTATCTCATTTAATTTTCACAATAACTGTGAAAATTGTGAACTGAATAATTATTACTATCCTTATTTTACAGATAAGACAATTGAGGCAGAGATTAGTTGGTAACTTCCCAAGTTAAGACAGCTAACAAGTGGTAGAGCTGTATTCAAACCCAGACAGTATGACTCAAGACCCTAAGGGTCTTAGCCACTATGTTGATTAGTTATCAATATCTGTACAGTTTAATTCCTCAACTCTTTCAAATATGTCTCCTCTGTTCCATCCTTATAGCTATTACTGTGTTTAGGCCCTTGTCATCCACTAAACCAGACCCTAAGCTCCACGAAGGCCAGGATCATGTATGTCTTTGTTCATCAATGTCCCCAGTGCTTAGCATGATCATTAGCACTTAGTATTTCCTTAGTAAATATCTGCTAAGGAAACAAAGTATTTTCACTATTTAAAAATAGGAAGCTGGCCATACACTTTAGTATCCAAACAGGGAAACTTCTGATATTGAAACAGGGCACTATCAATAATTACTCTGGGTCAACAGGAATATGGACAGCTCCAGACAAACTGAAACAAATAATCACCCTGATAATTGGACTACCTATGTATGCCAGATGGGTTTTTGGCAACTCAACACCATTTTCTCCTTCCATACTCTCCCTGGTAGTATAGGAATTGGAAGCCCGGGAATTACATTTTCTGGAATCTCTGCCAGCAGGATTGTGGTGTTAGATGAAAACAATGAGCTTCATTCATCTAAGATTTCAAAGACAAAGATCAATAGAAACCATCATTACTCCTTTGAGGTGGGTAGTCACATGGGTCTTGGTAGATAGCATATGTGAGGTCTTGAGGTTTTGCCAACAGCTTCCAAGTATCTTCCTATAAATCACTCAGTTTAGTGCTGTGGGCAGCTGAAGTCATTGGTGACAGTTTCCTGTAGTTCCTGTGCTTCATGATTTTCTGATTACTAGTCGCTACATCCCTGATCTTCTCTATCCCATGCCTTCCAAAACATTAACTCTTTTTGCCATAGGCTCTAATTCCCTAAATTAAATCCCTTCCAGTTTGAAAAATCTAGAGTAAGTTCTGTTCTTATTGATACACTATGAAAGAATACATATTTGTAGAACCTAAATACATTAACTTTATGAAGAGGCACTGATCATTTGTTTCTACACCTAAATGTATAAATATTGGTTTACTGTGTATGCATAAAGCATATTATATAAAATTTTACATATATGCTTATTGTTTAGCTCATCTAGCTACTGACTGGATATTATTTAAATTAATAGACTCAATAGCAAAGACTAATGATTAATGTCTTAAATGAAGAAAACAAAAATTTGTTGATATGTAACCTATTTATGCATATCTATCATTTCTTTGAATTAAAATGATCTACATTTTGTTAGTGAGTGATAATACTGCTGAAATTTATAAAGGACTGCCATCCATTGAACCTATAAAGACCAGGGTGCACATCAACATTTTCTTATACCAACATACCTGATGATGCATAGGGTTGTATTAAAGTGAGCAAGAGTGGATATGAAACAGGACATTGACTCTTGAATTTGGTAATCATCATATTTTCATATAAAACAATTAGCTTCTACTCAGCTCTTATTCCAGAAAAAAATAATACATACACAAACCCACTCATGCAACACATGAATGTTCATTTCAAACATTTATATTCGTATGATTATAGATGTGGATGTATCGTATGTACTAGACTGTCACCCTTTCCATTTGAAGGTAATGTTCAATGGACAGGCACTTGTTTCCATCTCAGTGACTATGGTGAAGATGGGTTAATTTCCAGGGATGATGTATAGTCAATGCGGGTGGCAGAGCTAGCCTACTCCACAGGCAACATTCAACTCCTGTCTGAATTGAGACATTCATCACTGTGTTCTGCCTATTCATGCCTCTGTCAACAAATGAAGGTCATATTACTCCCTCCAATTTGTGCTAACAGGAAATGTGGGTACATCAAGCAATCTGAAGGGTGAGTATGAATTGAGAGGAAGTACTTCCAGTGAGCCTTTACGGGACTGAAGTCTAATTCAGCCACTTTTCATTCAGGTTAATTTATGGAAAAGAGAAGGAAGAGAAAGAAAGTGAGTGGAAATTCACCTTTATTGAATACTTACTCTGGGCCGGATTCTGTGCTCAATAATTTCACATATTTCCTTACTCATTTATCACAACATCCTTGAAGAAGGAACTGTTGTTCCCCTTACTGTATAATAAGGAGGCCTGACTGTATCACTTACTGTCTCAAAAACTTTGAGCAAAGCTTCTTGCCTTTCTCATCCTCAGTTTTTTTCACCTGCCAAATGAGAATAATAATCCCTGCCCTATATCTAGGCATTCTTCACACATATAATGATTGCTTTAACATTTTCCTTCCCTGCTAGACTACCAGCTACATTAAACTTTTAAAAGCAGACTTGTCTAATGCTAAAGGCCTTCTTTTCTCCAGGTCTCAGAGCCTACCTTAGAAGGGGCCTTAAAATAAGAGCTCACCTGGACAATCTAGATCCTCCTCAGACACGTGCTCATCCCCAGGCAAAAGCCACATTCAGTACAGTACCATTAGAAGCTTATCTTTGCCACTAAAAATGCTCATACATCAAAGACCAAAGAAGAAAATTGCAGAAGAAAAGCGACCAGTGATGATAAGCAGAGAAGGTCACCTTGCTGTTGATGATTGCTGGTACACACACATCAAGGGACACAGAACAAACCTGAGTAAAGGTCAAACGCATCCACTTTGTGTGCCAGGTATTAAGGCTAGGGAAGAATCTACAAAGAAATACCATGAACTTTTGAAGTTACACACTTATGACCAAGGGTCAGTGGTTGGTCTCTGTTGATTCACTGTGGGTCTTTTGCCTCAGCTCCTTCTCAGTCATGGAGAGTGGAGAATGGAAACCCAAACTAAAAATTGCCCCCTTCTACGGAGCCAGAACAACACCCAAAGATAACAAGAATCATAATAACAGCTTGTAATTGCTTTAAACTTCTCTCTGTTATTCAGTCAATCAAGCAATGAATACAGTACACACCCTACTATGAGCCAAGTTCTGGAGATTCAGTGACAAACAAGACACAAAGAGACCCTGCCTTTGTGTAGCTGACAATCTAGCAGTGAAGGAAATGTTAAAGAGATCATTACATGTGTGAAGAATGTCTAAATGTAGAGTAGGATTATTATCCACACTTAAGAGATGAGAATACTGAAGTTGGGATTGGTAAGAGGCTTTGCACAGAGTTATTGCAACAGTAAGTGGCATGGTTGTAGTCTAGGCGTCTTGCTATATTGCTCCACTGCTTGGCTGCCTGCCTGTCTCTAAAGACCCTTCTATGAAGGCATTCTGCTTCATGTCTACTGAGGTTGAATATGGTTAATACTAACTAGGGTGGGAAAAGATTAAATAGATTTGATTCTGGAGGTGACCTTAAAGTCTTTTGTTTTCTTGGCTTTAAACCATAGGGCTATTGTTTTAGGAGGAATTTTAAAAGGAGAAATAATGTTTATGGATTGTACTATGATTCACATAAGCTCATTTACTTAGGATAACTATGGTCTTTATTAGTTTCCATTAAAAAATCTATCATCAGTATACCTGTGAGTTTCCTAGGGGCCACCTGTCAGCTCTATCTATGTTGAGTATCTACCATAATACCCAACCTGTGCATTCCATTCTCCCGAAAAGGGGAGCTTTAGATGAAACTGTGAATCTCAAAATTATAAAATTGGCAAGACCTCTGGGACACTTTTATCTCAACAGTGATAGGAACTACCTCTTGCTTGAATAGTCTCTGGAGGGAAGAGATAAATGGAAATGGCAGTTGATGCAGGTGCTGGAAGTATTTGACCAGCGGAGACTGATTCTGAGGAAGACCGAAACATCTGTGCATTTGAGTTCTGTGTGTCTGGGCCTCTCCCTTACTTCTTCTACCTGCCCAGCAGAAGACTGTTCAACATGCCCATCAACAAGCTGGGAGTCACTATGTTCTCCGCCTGGCAGTAGGTGCCAGGAGGGCCACAGTGCAGATGGACAAAAACTTGGGACACTGGAGAGAATAATCTGACTAGGAAATTGAGACCAAACATGACACAGAGAATAAACATAAACCTGAAGGAGTCCTGAGAGAGGAAAGGTTAATTTGGGCTGGAAGAACTACAGAGGCTTCACTTTGGAAATGGGCTGGGCATTGTGGGATGTGATGGGTTTGAGTAGAAGAGCAGGAAGAGAAGGGCATGCCGAGCAGGGCACATGGCATCAGCAAGGGCACATAGGTGAGAGTGAGGAGGGTTTGTGGAGGACACTGGGGGAAGACCACCTGGTGAAGTAGAAGATGTGTCTTGGACAGAAATGAGATTGAGCTTGTGTGTGCCCTGGGCCCTGAGTCAGAAAACGTGGGTTCTGGTACACACTGTGGTCTCTGTCCTCTCACAGGTCACATTCTCTCTGGTCTCACTTTATTCATGTCAGTAATCAGATCGTTCCATTAGATGATCTTTACGATCTCCTTCCAGCTGTAGCAATTGAGATGCCTTGATCCTCAAAGCTACTGGGGAGAAGGAATACATCTCCACTTGTTGCTAAAGGTCCAGGAGGAAACAGAACCAATACCACAAAGAACAAACAAAAAAATTTCCTATTTTTTTAGGATAGACCCTCTAGAATTCCTTAAACATGATGGAGGAAGGCTGGGTGGTTTAATGTGAGGTGCTGAGGCTCACTATTATTTTCTCCCCAGGACTCACTGTCCAAGGTTGGTGGGGTTTGAAAAAATTCAGCTCACTGTTCATTTCTTTTCTTTTCTGCTGCACACACTTTTGATAGGAAGACAAGCTTCAATAGTCACATCCTCCATAACAGGTCATGCACATTTATTTCCTTAGAATCCTTTTCTCTTGGGGGCGCCTGGGTGTGTCAGTCGTTAAGCGTCTGACTTCAGCTCAGGTCATGATCTCAGGGTCCTGGGATCAAGCCCCGCTCAGGCTCCCTGCTCCGCGGGAAGCCTGCTTCTCCCTCTCCCACTCCCCCTGCTTGTGTTCCCTCTCTCGCTGTGTCCTGTCAAATAAATAAATAAAATCTTAAAAAAAAAAAAAAATCCTTTCCTCTTGAAGATGCTTCCTCACAGTCAAGGTTCTCAGAACTGGCCACTGCAGAGTGCCCGCCTTCTATGGACCGTACTCAGAATGACAGGAATCACCTCTGCTTCCCAGCAGATGAGTGGGATCCTTGTGCAGAAGGCATGGCGGGAGCCTATCTGTCACAACGTAATTCACACAGCAGATAATCTTGTCTGAGTCTCAATGCAGCCACTGCAAACATGACATCTTAAACAGACTTTTATATGAAACAAGTATTTTTGCAAAAAACTATTTTTACCTAGATGTATTTCCCTTAAAGAGAATAAATACATAGGAAAATTCATTTTTAAAGACCAAATAAACATAAGACTATAAACACAGGCTCATCAAGGAAAGCTTTTAAGATTTTGATTTTATTACTACTATGCAGCATCCTCAGTTCATATTCAACTGAAAGAGGAGGTACTTCTGTTTGATCATTTTTATCTCCCTGCCCCCCTTAACAAGTGTCTGCTTTTTAAATTGGTCAGCTGTTCTTAATAAGAAGCAGGATGACCAAAGTTTCCTTTTCCTGATCGTGTCTTATAAGGTTTTAACTGCTAGTAGTATTACTTCCACCACTGAGTCATACAAGAGTAATCTTCCTAAGTTTGTGAAGTCAACAACCAACCAAGGTTTCATCAAAGCTGGAAAACAGCATCTGCACTTGGATGTTTCTCACGGTTTCAAGCAATAAATCACAGGGAGAGAGAGAAATAAAAAGGCATTTATTGAAATTAAATCATCTGCTTACAAACAGTACATTTTTTTCCCAGTCTGGAAGATTTGAAAAGAAAACAAAACTCTGGATGTGTATGTAGTAGACAGGGGAAAATGCTGATCAGTCTTAAGTAATACATATACCAAAATTTTAAGACATAAGACTTGTGTAGAGTAGTAGGAATATGATTTATTTAAAAATGTAATGGAATGAGAAAAGATAAAAGATGGTTTTTCTTCTCTAGCCATCTTTCTGTAAGTAAAGGCAGGGGAAAGAGTATTTAAAGTGAATACAAAATTTCGGGACAGCTAAACATAACAGAACTACCCCACAACTGAACTAGTGCGTAGCAATCAGATCCAAAAGAAACAACAACAACAAAAAATGTTTTAATCTCTTGGATGTAGATCAACTCATCTCGCACATTTTTGAATCTAAAACAAACCCTACATAGTTGCTGACAGACAGTGTGGAATGAAATATAACTTCAAAGATGATCACAGCAATTCACAATGACAGGACAACTCCCATCATGGGAATTCACTTCATGCCATTAAGTTACTTTTTATAGCAATTGGAGAATTATGAAAAATTTGCCACTGTGACCACAACTAATCTCTCCACTTGAAAAAAATTATTAAATAAAATCTGCCTTCTTCCAAAAGAGGAAATAACTGTCACTTTCAGCATGTGTCTATCAAAGAGAACTGAAAGCAGCTCACCTGGGAGACTGCCTAGGCTAGAGGAAGTTCTCTGAGTTAGCATCGATGCGACGTTCAAGATGAAGCAAGGAAGGACAAAAGAAAAATGAGTAAGTGATTAAATAAAGGCTGAATGATTAACAAAAGGATAAAATCCAGAAACAGTGTAATGACGGTGACCAGATCAAACAGATGGAGACATGGACCACCCGACTTTATGACATGCACCCCAAATGTCACTTCTCCACCTGCCTGTGCTTCCCTGAGACAGGGCCCACTTCTGCTTGGTTGTGTCTTTCTATCTTCTTTCTCTTTCTTGTTTCCATTCCCTTTAGTCATAGCTGGTAGCTATGCTTCCTTACCCGTCCTAGGTTTCTGTAAGAGATGAAGGGCCTCTATGAATGGATTCCCCCCCACCCCGCCCAGCAAAGCTTCCCTTGGCCCTCTCACTTTCCTGGGGTGAGAAGCACTTGCTTGGGGTCAGTTCTGCTAAACCTGACAGACACTATCTGTATCATCTTGTGTTGGGTGCTGGACATACGAAGATTAAAAGTCATGCTAAAGAAGCCCAGATCTGACAATGGGAACAACAAGTACACGTAACATATGGAGGTGTGGTGAATGAGGAGTGGTGAAAGAGTAAGTCATATGTAGGGATCTGCAAGTAGCTGCAGCACAAAAGATCCCTGGATAGACAGAGCAGGTGCTGCCCCCATGGAAGGATCTGAATGATGCGCGTGTGTCCATTTCCCATAGGACTCCTACCTGTGCCCACTCAGGGACCTATCTCTACTCCTTCCAGGCCACCGACTAATGCTGACCAACATCATTCCCCATTCTATTCTCCTTATCTATATTCTCCAGATTTAAATGTAGTAACCCTGAGTGTCCTTGCTAATATACCCACCCCTCACGGAATGACCTTTATTCATTATAAAAAAAAAAAAAGAATAGTACATGGGGTTAAGTCAAGTGAGTTATAAGGCTACAATTGTGATTCACAAGCCTAGATAACAGAATTGCATTGTTTATCCCTCTAGCAAAGGCCATTCTAAAAATATGCTCTCTCCAACTTCATAAAGCAACAGAGATGGCACTCCTCCTGATGACTTCCTTTTCACCCTCCCACTGTCACTCCAGGCTCTCTCAGGGACCAGTGCTCTGCTCACTGTCCTTCGATGACAGGCTGGCTTCAGAATAAGCCCAGGTGTGAGTGTCATGAGCGACTTAGATTTGGTGTTAAGGATGACTTTCTTCTTCAGTGCCAGGTGTTGGGGGTTGGGGTTGGGGATGGAGGAGACCTGCCTAACAATTGCCAAGAAAAATCAGCAGAAATTTTTCGAAGGCCCTATTCTGAAAGAATAAATAAATAAAAACCCATAGTGAAAATCTTGACATGAGGGCTGATTATATAAGTGGCATTTACCAAAGCTGGGTAGAATCACATTTGCTTTGAAGGCCAAGAATTTTCTTATCTGATATGAAAATTGGGGTCATTTGTCAAAAGTGGCAACAAGATGATTCTGTGTGATAATCTCCCTGATAGTCCAAATAACATCTTCTGAAAGCTAATTAATACCTGCGCCCAGACCACTTAGGAACTGCATCGCCAACCTTTGCAGAAGGTGTGACTGGTGTTGGGAAGGGGACTAGCTGTGGCTACAGTGTAGTTTCTGGATCAGCCAGCAAGAGCGATACCTTGAGAGAGAAAGGAGGTGAGCAGGAATGACTTCTTTTCTCTAGGGATCTAATCCATACCTTTATGTCAGTGTTTCCAAACCTAAGATCATGCAAGAGACCTGATGAGCCAATTTCAAATATTATAGAAAACATTGAAAAAAATATACCTTTATAAGGTAAATGGTTCCCTGAGCAAACTAAATTGGCAAATTTAATTTCTTTGCTCTTGGTTGAAAGAAGATCAAGTTGATACCATAACACTGATCATCTCCTGTAAAATTAATTATAAAATTTTGCGATTGACAAAATTTGAAAATAAATCATTAGTTAATAAAATTTTTTTTCAAAATCTTGCAGAGCACATAAATAAAGATAAAAATACAGAAACTTGATGGTATAATGATTGGGGGGCCACTGGCCTTGGCCATTCATGCTTTTCGGGGTTCTCCTTCCCCATTATTATTCCCTGACAGTGGGCATCCCAGACAGGACCCTGCCCTGATTTTCCAGTTCTTGTCTCCTCCAGATGTCAAGCATCGTGCTGAATGAAAGGTGTTTTGCTTCCTTAGAAAAGAAGTAGGACTTTGGCTGCTCAGGCTGATGCAGAAGGGATCTTTTTCTCATAAAACTTAGAGAAATGCTTAGAAAGTATGCATTTTCCCCATCATGTAAATTTTATTAACTGATATTTTTTCCAGCTTTATTGAGAAATAGTTGACATACATCACTATATAAGTTTAAGGTGCACAGCATGATGGTTTGATTCACATTTATTGTAAAATGATGAGGATAGGCTCAGCTAACATCCATCTTCTCACATAGATGCAATAAAAAGAAAAGAAAGAATAAAGGAGAAAAAAATTTCTCCTTGTGATGGGAACTCTTAGGATTTATTCTTTTAACAACTTTCCTATAGATCACACAGTGAATTTTAAAAACTATTGTTCAATGCAGAGCACAACTCAAAAAAGAGAAAGGAAGGGAAGAAGGGAGAGAGAAAGAGAAGAAGGAAAGAGGGAGGGAGGGAAACAAGAAAAAGAAATAAAAAGAAAGAGGAAGACACAGAAATTCCCAGATTTCAGAAACAATAAGGGAATTTAAGAGAGAGCAGAAAGTAAAAGCTGATGCTACAGTAACCCATGAGATTTTGAAAACCCCAGGCTGAGAAAGTAACTGAAAGACTGGTCTAAGATCTCAGAAACCCAGAGATTAAGCCAAAGCAAGTGTAGATTTGCTGTGCAGGCACTTCCATACTTCACTCTCTCTGTAAAAAAAGGACTCAATGAAGGAAGAGAAGACCACGGTAAAGAAAAGTACACACCCAGACTTTCTGTAATGACATATGACTTAAGCCATATGCAGTTTGAGTTAACAGTCAATGGAAGAGACGAAAGTAGACTGGTGGTTGCCAGGAACTGAGGGGAGAGGGGGATGGGGAGGTAGTGCTCAATGGGTTCCGAGTTTCAGTTTTGCAAGATGAAAAAGTTCTGGAGCTGGATGGTGGTGATGGTAGCACAGCAGCGTGAATGTCCTTCATGTTGCTGAACTATATTCCTAAAAATGGTTGCAATGGTAAGATTTATGTGATGTACATTTTACCACGATACAAAAATGTTATATAAATATGTGGCTAAATACAAGTAAATAAAAAATAAATAAATAAATACAAGTAAATATTGGCTGCGTAAAATAGTAAGATTAATTTATCATGGTCTTTTATATATAAAAATATGCAAATGGACAAGTGTCACTATCCTTACTTCCTTCTAAAGAGTACAGAATGGAAGGGATAGGGAAGCGTTACAGTGGACAAACTTGATAAACACACCTCAGCCAGGTGATCAAGGTCAACACCATCAGGGATAAGTCATGTTAAGAGCATAGACCCTTGATATGATGTGATGAGAATAGCACTTTACCTCTGTGATCTTCTTCCACAAAACCCATAACCTCAGTCTAGCCCTCAGAAAAACACCCAACAAATTGCAACCAAGGGGCATCTACAAAATAACTGACTACAGTGTTCCTCAAAACCGTCAAGGTCAGCAAAAACAAGGAAAGTCTGGGAAACTGTCACAACCAGGAAGAGTCTAAGAAGACATAACAGCGAAAATTCACTGAGCAGTAATTATGTGCCAGGAACAGAACTAGCTCATTTAATTACCATAATAAACCTATAGACAGATACTATTATAATTTATATATATATATGGGGAAACTGAGGCATGGCACACTTACACAACTTGAAAGGTAACACAGCCAGTAAGTGGCAAAGCCAAAATATAACAACCAAGCAATAACAAACCTGGAGAAGGTTTAGAAGTAAGGCATAACTAAAACACTAGTCAACAATAATATATATGATCAGCGAGGATATACTGGAGCAATTTATCATTGCTATATTATTTAATTCAGACAAACATACTTGTGACATTTTAATAGCAACCACTAAAAGAATAGAAAGTGTGCAAGTTTCCAAATAGTGGAGGGAAAGATAGGGAGAGAGTGAAAGAAAAACCAGTAAATCTAATGAAAAGCAAAAAAAGAAAAGGAGAAAAAAAGAAGCAAAAATAGCAAACTTAATAGAAAAGAAGTTAGAAAATGAGTAAAATAGAAGTAATCACGACACAGATAAGCAGAACAAACACCTTGTTAACCGATATTGTAAGATTTAATATTTAAAAATCTAACTATATACTGTTTACAACGGAATCAACTAAAACACCATGACCTAGATAAGTCAAAAATAAAGGAATAGAAAAAGAGTAACCAAAAGAAAGTTGGTTCCATGATATTAATATAAGATAAAATAGACTTGCATGGAAAAATCATTATTAAGGATAAAGGTCTCAAGGCTCAACTATATAAAGCAACAAAAACTTAAACTATATAAGCCAAGCTGATGGAAATTTAAGGAGAAATCCTGGTGGAAGATTTTAATATATTTCTCTCAAAAACATCAAGCAGATAAAAAACTAGTAATGAAACATTAGTTTTGAAGAGCACAGTTAATAAGATTGCTCTAATGAACATATATAGAACCCTATTCCTGGGGAAAGGAGGCTAATATATTCTTTTCAAGTCAACACAATACATTTTTTTAAAAAAAATTGACTATGTAATATTAACCAAAAGTCTGTCTCAATGAATTCCAAAGAACTGGTAAACCATGTTTCACAATCACTATGTAACAAAATTGGAACTCAATAACTCAATAATAACTTCATATTTTGGGAAACTTAAAGAAAGCTATAATGATTTAAAGAGCTAAAGAAGAATCATAATGAAAATTCCAACATATTTAATTGGATAGCCATTAAGGCACTATTTCATTTTTGTTTAATTTTTTTATTATGTTACGTTAATCACCATACAGTACATCATTAGTTTTTTTTTATGTTATGTTAATCACCATACATTACATCATTAGTTTTTGATGTAGTGTTCCATGATTCATTGTTTTTGTATAACACCCAGTGCTCCATGCAATATGTGCCCTCCTTAATACCCATCACCGGGCTCACCCATCCACCCTTCAGTTTGTTTCCCAGACTCCATAGTCTCTCATGATTCATCTCCCCCTCTGATTTCCCCCACTTCATTTTTCCCTTCCTTCTCCTAATGTCCTCCATGCTATTCCTTATGTTCCACAAATAAGGGAAACCATATAATTGTCTTTCTCTACTTGACTTATTTCACTTAGCATAATCTCCTCCAGTTCCATCCATGTTGATGCAAATGTTGGGTATTCATCCTTTCTGATGGCTGAGTAATATTCCATTGTATATATGGACCACATCTTCTTTATCCATTCGTCTGTTGAAGGGCATCTCGGCTCTTTCCACAGTTTGGCTATTGTGGACATTGCTGCTATGAACCTTGGGGTGCATGTGGCCCTTCTTTTCACTACACCTGTATCTTTGGGGTAAATACCCAGTAGTGCAATTGCTGGGTCATAGGGTAACTCTATTTTTAACTTTTTGAGGAACTTCCACACTGTTTTCCAAAGTGGCTGTACGACCTTGCATTCTCACCAATAGTGTAAGAGGGTTTCTCTTTCTCCACAACCTCTCCAACATTTATTGTTTTTGCCTTGTCAATTTTTGCCATTCTAACTGGTGTAAGGTGGTATCTCAATGTGGTTTTGATTTGAATTTCCCTGATGGCTAATGATGTTGAACATTTTTTCATATGTCTGTTAGCCATTTGTATGTCTTCTTTGGAGAAGTGTCTGTTCATGTCTTCTGCCCATTTTTTTGACTTGATTATTTGTTTTTTGGGTGTTGAGTTTGAGAAGTTCTTTATAGATCTTGGATACCAGCCCTATATCTGTAGTGTCATTTGCAAAATTTGTATGGAACCAGAAAAGACCCCGAATCGCCAAGGAAATGTTGAAAAAGAAAAACAAAGCTAGGGGTATCACATCGCCTGATTTCAATCTATATTACAAAGTTGTGATCACCAACACAGCATGGTACTGGCACAAAAAACAGACACATAGATCAATGGAACAGAATAGAGAGCCCACATATGGACCCTCAACTGTACGGTCAACTAATCTTTGACAAAGAGGAAAAAATATCCAATGAAAAGAAGACAGTCTCTTTAATAAATGGTGCTGAGAAAATTGGACAGCTATATACAGAAGAATGAAACTCAACCATTCTCTAACACCATACACAAAGGTAAACTCTAAGTGGATGAAAGACCTCAATGTGAGACAAGAATCCATCAAAATCCTAGAGGAGAACATAGGCAGTAACATCAGCCACAGCAACTTCTTTCAAGACACATCTCCAAAGGCAAGGGAAACAAGAGCGAAAATGAACTGTTGGGACTTCATCAAGATAAAAATAGCTTCTGCACAGCAAAGGAAACAGTCAACAAAACAAAGAGGCAACCCACGGAATGAGAGAAGATATTTGCAAATGACACTAAGTCACTATTTCAAAACTGTGGAAAGCAGTTAAACCAGTGCTTAGAGAGAAATGTATGTTAGAAAATAAGACAGTTAATAAACATTCACTTCAAGAAGATAGAAGAGGGGCGCCTGGGTGGCTCAATCGGTTAAGCATCTGACTTCGGCTCAGGTCATGATCTCAGGGTCCTGGGATCGAGCCCCATGTTGGGCTCCCTCCTCAGGGGGGAATCTGCTTCTCCCTCTCCCTCAGCCCCCTGCTTATTGGGAGTCTGCTTGTCCCTCTCCTTCTGTCCCTCTCCATCTGTCCCTCCCCTTGCTGTGCATGCTCTCTCTCTCAAATAAATAAATAAAATCCTTTCAAGAAAAAAAGATAGAATAAATAAATAAAACAGAATAAACCCAAATACAGAAGAAAATAACATCACTTATATAAATTCAAAATCACAAAAACTATATGATACTGTTTTGGGATATACACACTTACAGGATGATGTTAAAATAATCAGAACACCTGTTCCAGCTGCAGAGGGAGAAGGGGATGGATCGTGGAGAGGTACAAAACTGGCTTCAACTGTACTGATCATTTTTTATTTCTTTTAAATTAAGGATCTGAGACAAATATTTGAAATTGTTAACATTTATGAAACCTGAGAGGAGATATGCTAGTGTTTATTAGTCTATGTATCTTCCAAATATTTGAGGTGTTTTTCATTTAAAAAAAAGAGTGGGCAAAGAAAATATTTAAAGAGAAACATTAAGAAAAGGATATGAGATTTTCTACTTTTTAAGTTGTACGTAGGATCAGCCTTAGGCCCTTCATCTGTAGAAGGGATAATAGTAATTCCCACCTTCTAGACTCAATGAGAGCTGCACATCCAGCACTTAGCTCAGAGCTTGGTCCAGCATGCTCTAGAATGCTAATGGCCATTACTATTTCCTCCTAGAGTTGGAAAAAGTCTACTCTCATCTTCACATGAACTGGATGATCCTACTTCATTTACGTCCTAAAGCAAGGGTACTCACTGCTACTGTCAATTCCTAAAAAACAGAATACAAAAAAACCCCCAAAGCATCATACATTTGTAATTAGTAAATGGATGCTACAGTCATGAAATGTAGGACAGTGCTGCAGTGTTTTCTTACTGTAGCCACTTTAAGGCTGCCTTATCTCCCTATATCTCCAGTCACTTCTCCCCCAGAGTGCTGCTCCGTTTGAATCCCAAGTCAGTGAGGTGGTCATCATCAGTATCAATCCTGACACTACAGTTTCCTTCAACATTACATGCCCTGGATTTTTCCTCATTGCAATTCTGATAGGTATGTGTTTGTTTACATTATGTTTGATTCATATAACAGCCCTGCAAGCATATTGTCATTTATTTTGTTAATAAGGAAATAAGGCCCAGATAGGGCCAGTGATCTGCCACAGAGGGCTGTTTTGAGGATTTAAAAAGGTCACGTAATGTAATTGACACATAGAAGACATTCCATAAATACTGGTTCTCTCCTCCCTTCTCCCAAGTGTTCAATTAATGTTTGTTGATATATCATTTAATTAATGTCTGTTTATTATATTAAATGAAAATACAGGGCACAGGGTTCTTTTGGCATATATTTTGCATTTTTATCAAAGATCCCTGCTTCGTGGGGTGCCTGGGTGGCTCAGTCGTTAAGCGTCTGCCTTCAGCTCAGGTCATGATCTCAGGGTCCTGGGATCGAGCCCTGCATCAGGCTCCCCGCTCAGTGGGAAGCCTGCTTCTCCCTCTCCCACTCCCCCTGCTTGTGTTCCCTCTCTCGCTGTGTCTCTCTCTGTCAAATAAATAAAAATCTTAAAAAAAAAAAAAAAAAAAAGATCCCTGCTTCATAAGTTGAACCACTGGGTTTTTTTGCAACAACATATGGTAAAGTTCCAGAAAGATAATCAATTTAAAAATTCTCTAACTCTTCATCTGTGGCCAAAAATGACATTCAAATGATTTTATCTAAAATTATTCAACTATGAAAGATGAATTCACACTTTCCTCTTTCAGAAAAGGAGTAATCGCAGTACGAAGCACTTGATGAAATATTTCTTTCTTCAAACGTGCTGCCTGAAACAAGTGAATTTGGGATGGCTAATGGCTATATGGTCTGTGGTGATGAGAACAGAAATATAGCCTTTGAAACACTTTCTAATTATATTTTCCCACACACATTAATCAAAATAATAACTCAGAATAGTTTCAACAATATTTTAAATATCTTCCTTATAAAAGATGCCATTCAGAAGAACAATCATACAAGCATCAGTGGTCATCGTCCTCAGTTTTCTATGCATGAGGATTTTCTGAGAATGCCTGAAAATTGTAGAGTTTTGACCAATTCTTGAGACCTCAGCCACCACGGTAAATTGTAAATAGTAAACACTAGATTTGATTCTTTGTTTTCCCCACCTTGATTTTTTTTCTCTATTTCAATTTACTTTGTGGTAGATTATGTTGCCCTCAACAGCTATTTCCTGTTTTTACTATTTTTTTCTTCAGGTTTATTATAAATCTTTGTATATACAGTGTTACTAGCTTAAGGACATTGGCAGTGAGAACAAAGGGGACAGGAAAAGATGAAGATCTCTCCTTTCCCATGTCCTGTGAGTGTTATTTTAATTCTGCATCATATTTATGAAGCATCTATTAAGTGAGCTCTACGGCAATGAGAAGAGAATTAGCCTTATATATACTCAGGGATGGTGGCTATACTGGGACGATGGTTTCAGTTCGGCTCACTGCAATCTGCTTTTCTTCTCTTATGAGCACTACTCTGCTGTGGGGACGTCTCTGACCAAGCTAACCTATGCAACAGGATATAGTCAGAGACAGAGTCAATCCTGAGATTATATCCTCTGCTGCAATATCCATCGTTGCTGTTTTGGCAATTAGCATCTAACAATAATAGTTGTTATTATTGATAACCTAGTGGGGGCCAGATACTATCTAAATTATTTCAAATTACCCTATCAACTATTCAAGATTACATTGTTCCCATTGTAGGGAAGAGGAAACAGATCTAAAAGATTAAATAATTTGTCCAACATGATACAGCTACTAACTAGCATAGAAAGACTGGACTCTAACATACTTTTAACATGGACTATATGCTTATTCTGCTATACAGCCTGCCTCTCATTTATCTGCAGGGTTTGAGTTATTTAAGGATTAAGGAAGGAGATTTAAAGGGTTGAGAAGTCCATGAGACCTGGGTCACATGGTATAGTCTGGAGATGCTGGTGTCCGGGCCATGGGCTGAATATCAGCTCATCAATAACGATGATCCAATATGAGGAGGGCATTAGCAGCATTACAAATAAGTAATCTAATAATAGTCAACTTCTTTCAATACTTTATTTAGCCTGTCATCGCTAGCACATGCCTGGTAGAAACTTTCCATTCCTAGAGCTTGATTTTGAGAATGTTCACAGAGTTGGAGGGGCCTAAGAATGAATTAAATTAACCCTTGCCTCCCAGGACCATTTTAAAAATCCATTTAACCATCAGATGTTTATAGTATATTTTCTTGTTTCTTTGTTTGTGGACCTCTCTTTTTAGGCAAGTTTACTGGAACAAAATTCATTCTAAGCTGGGTAAGCCACAGTTTTTGCAAAATGCATCATTACCATGATGCAGAGAAGTGTGTAGGCGAAGAATAATACAACATATCTGGAAACCCCATCACTTCCTCTTTGGTATATTTAGCATAGCGAGGTAGAAACTGGCTTATCAGCCCCACAGCAAACAAAATTTGCTTAGTAACTCCAAAGCTGTGGTCTTCCAGACTCTGTATAGCTGGGCTCTCCCCAGTCCACTTCTCCTGTGTCTCCATTCTGTTCATCATACTTCTTTACAAGTTAAAGGATGACACCTATCTGGTATCTTTATTTTAGAAAGAACTCCTATCATGTCAATCCCATGCTTAAAGTTTTCTATGGCTCCCTCTGCCTCTATATAGCATCAATTCCAAACTTTAGCTTGGCATCTAGTGTCCTTGACAAGCTGACCCTCACCTTTTATTTGACTCCTTTCCAGCCAGTCCTCACTCACCTATTGCTCTAGACTTACAGAAACATCCTCCAGTCCTCAAACTATGCACTTTCATGAGCTCTAATTTTGTCCTTCCTTCTCCTACTTTCCACCCATTCAAGGCTTAGCTCAAATGTCTCTGTCCATGTGAGGCTATTGCTGCCTATGAGTTCCTTGATGGAAGGACTTGTATTCTATTCATTTTATTAGGCTTACATGAAATAGGTGTTCAATATTTATTACTGAAATAGGAGATCTCCTTGTAAGCCAATTTGTGCAACATTGTGATGATACTGTCTTAATGAAGTAGCCTACGTTTTCCAGACAGTCCTGCCCCGGACTTCTATGGATCCCGTTCTTGGGTGGGAGGAAATCCACTGGGGCACTAAGCATACCATTATTAAGTCTTTCCATAATCCTTCTTCTCCAGGATAAATAATGCCAAAGCTTCCGATTCCTTTAACAAACAACACCACATTTCTTAACTTTCTAAGGGCATGCAGGCCAAATCAAAGCAGATGTGGGGGAGGAAGCTGAGCACGCTGTGGGGAAAGGGGCCCCCTGAGACTCACCTTTCTCAGCATTCATCTGCCATCAGTCCAGGCTTTTTGTCAGGCAGGAAGGAACTGCTCACAGTTTGCATGCCACTGGGTCTGGGTCTTGTCTATGTCTACACAGAAATGGTATATTCTAACTAACTGATAAAATAGTAACAGCAATATTCATGCCAGCCTCAGGCTCTAAAATGTCTACATAATCTCCCATACCACATCCAAACTAAAAGGCAGAAGAAATTCTAAGTGATTCATTTTACTTCATCTCATGGACATATTTAGAAGATCAATCTACACACAGTTTGTCTTTTTACACATACCAGTGGAAATGTCTATGTCGGCTGATGAGGTGTAAAGATGCTAAGTATTTTAGTGAAACTTATAAATGTGATTAAACCTCAGGACAACTTCTCAGCAATTCCCAACTGAAAAAAATATGTATCTGCTACAGGTCTTCTGGTAAAGCCAGACATGCCACTAGAGTAAATAACATATCTGAATAAAAAAATGAGATCATCCTCAAAAAACCATGAGAAGAGGCTACAAATGCCAGTAAAGCTACTTTTAGAAGTAAAAAAAAAAAAAAGAAGAAGAAGAAAGAAAGAAAAGAAAAAGAGTAAGTATATTCTTAGAGTCTAATTCTTCTACTGTTCTAGGTATTTGTCTTATTATATACAATTATAAAGAGTCAAGACCAAAACATATTCAGAAAAATAAAAGCAAATCACCATCTACACATTAAAATTCAAATTAATGAAAATGAAATTTAATGTTGGGAGAAAATATTTTTCTAAGACTTAAAACAAGTTAATTTCTTAGTTCCAAAGCAGATGTATTATTCCCCAAAGGTATTATTGAGGACCAATGATTTTAAGAGGATATCTTTCCCAGGGCTATCAGTCTCCCTTCCTGTGCTCACAAAATAATTGTGGAGGAAGAGCATCCAAAGTGAGAGTAGGGAGATTTTGTGGCATGTTTTGGGATAAAAATTCCTTCTAGAAAAGAAAAATGCTACCAAATTCTGATGCCTTTGGGGCCATGGAAAAACCTGGTAGAGAGGCCTTAGCATATGTCAAACATTTCTGATAATACTACATTCATTTAAATGAAACAGTCTCAGATATCGTGGATAAGAAATTAGTTGTTGGGTAGAGTTTGCACATGGGTACAAATGTGCTTCAAGAAGAAATACAAGAATAATCTCTACCATGCCAATTAAGGAAGCACTGAATGGTTCCATCTTGTCAGTATTCTGGCAACCACAAGATCCCAAATATAGCCTAGAAAATCTAGAATGAAAACAAATCCAAGGCTATTTGTACTCAGTTCTATAAAGTGTACCTGAGCGTGTATTTTGTATTCTTCTTCAGTTCTGTCAACACCAGTAATGCCCCCAGAGCAGTGTTTCCCAAAGCATACTCCACCCACGAATATGTATACTCTCCCAACAAAAGTTTTTTGATGAATCAAGAAATTACCAAGAGGGAGTTTCCTAAATTTATTTGACTATTCATTTTTTTTTTCTATATAACATCTCACTATCCTGAGGATGAGGTTCCCTAGAAACAGACTGGGCACATTGTTCCAGTAAAATAGTATTACAAAATACATATGAGTAAGGACTCAGGCTGCCTGGATTTAACTTTTTTACATAATAGCTGTGTGATCTTGGGCAGGGTACTTAGCTTTTCTCTGCTTTAGTTTTCTCTTCTGTAAAATAGATATAAGAAGTGCATTCACAGCTTGGAGTTGTCAAGAAGAAAAGAGTGTATGTGCATAGTGGAGTGCTTAGCGCAATGTCCACGACATAGTAATATTCTGTAAGTGTTAGCTTTAGAACTGTTATTATACTCAAAGGTATGGCAAAGCCCAGTGGGGGAGGTCCTTTCCAAGTGGGATTGCCTTTCTAGTCTGGGCTAGTGCCAAGCTGGCTTCAGGGCTCTAGCTGTCTCTAGCTCTACCTCTTAGGTTTCCATTTTATTGGAAGTTGTTAATTTCCCTTGCTTGGTTATTCTGGATTGGACTTCCTGGGACTTTTCCAAGGGAGGCTTGACTGAGGAGAAGGAAATCCTCTTCCTGGATGGATGCCTCCCTCTAAGAGAGAATCCACTGCATTCGAAGTGGGTGTCTAAAGCTCTAACTACACCAAAGCCTTGGCACGCATGTGGCTGTGTGCCCTTGTGTACTTCTGGGCCTGGAGGGCTCGAGGACTCCTGCATAACTCTTCCTACTTCCCAACTCTGCCCTGTTGTTCCCGTTGACACAAGTTAATGATAATGGCGATGCCAAGAATCTTTCCTTTGGCTTTTGAGGGTTTTTTTTTCCCCCCGATTACTCAAATAACACCTTCTTACTATAAAAAAATCTAATGTTATATAAAATATTAAATAAAAAGTGTACATTTCCTGCAATTTTGCAAATCCCCTCTTCCGCTACAATCCCAAGATTGTTACTGTCAACAATTTTCTCCTCATTTTTAATGATGTGCAGGACTGGAGGCTCTAACTCTGCTAGGAATTCTTCATTGTGCCCCTTTAGAAAAGAAAGCTTCAATATTGCCTTTGTGAAGATGCCCTGATCCAGCCACACCGTCCTCGTCCCTCCCTTCACTAGGTGTCCGAAAGTCACTTGTACATACTTCAATTAAAGAATTTAAAACAGTTTCATGGCAATTTTTGAATTCAATGTCTCCCCTACTTCAAGGATTTTGGGGACCATGTCACATTCCTCTTTGGTACAAGGCACCAGTGCACAGTAAGAATTTGCTGAGTGAATGAGTGAAAGGATATATAAATAAACTATTTTTCTAACACACAGACTTTTGAGCCCTATAATAATCACAATCAGGACACTCACATTTAAATTTCTCAAACAAGATGTTTCACATATATTCCACATTTCAACAACTAAGTGGTGCTATTAATTCTGATCTTCTTCCTTTGTTTAGGTCTGAAAACTCAAAATTCTAACTTCACAGAAAATGGTAAAGTTGGAAGAATTTTGGGATGGATGGTGGTTTATTTTTCAAGTGCCAAATGAACATTTTGAGGCATAGCATCTTTGACCATAGGCTTTGTTCACTGACACCAGAACATTCTAGGAAATGACATTTCAAATAAACAGTTTCGAGTCCAGTAAACCACAAACACAAAGAAGTATTCAATAGCATTTCACAACAAATAGCCTTCTGTTGACAGTTACTCAGGAATGACTGATTATATTTGGAAAGCATAGATATCTCTTCTGTTAGATTAATTGAATATAGTTTTAGCTGATGGCCTGGGCAAAAGGGTGAATCCATTAGAATAGTAAAAGAAAAGAACAAAGGAAAAGAGATAAGAAGGATGAATCTTAGAACTATATTCCTAAATATCAGAAATCCTCTCTGGACCAACACTTCAAATTCATGAGCCCCACTGAGGGACTTTGACATGCATGCTGCATGACATATTGTTCAAGGAACATCAGCCAAAAAGAGTTACTTTTCTTGGAAAAAAGATTACCACAGAGCATTTGTATTTCACCACTTAAACAGTTTGGGCTTAATATAATTAAGTAATATAATTATGAACCCATTTCCCAAAGTCCTATTTCTTGTTCAAGCATACCAGTAATTTTCAAGCAGAACTTATATGTCACATGTTGGACCCAGTTCTTTGCATTAAAAAACATAGACAATCTACAAATAGAAATCCACAATCTAATTTTAACTTTAGAATTAAAGAGTTAAGACTCAATGGGTACAATCACAGGAAGTGAGGTACAGAGTGGAGATTGGGCATTTAACCTAAGCCAGAAGCAGAGGCAGGAAGTGAGAAGGAGAAATTCAGATTCCTCAAAATTTATTATGAAAGTAGAAAAAAGTGAAGGGGTCACTGGATTTCCATCACACAAGAGATAACACCTTAAATAGTAAAGAGAAAGCATTTACCATAGCAGCTGAACATAGAGTTACATCAGTATAACTAACAGATTAAGTGAGGAAGCAATATAATTACTAATGGAGGTGGGGGTAAAAAAATTACCATTCTCCCTTACATAAAAAATATGGTACTATCAGAGTCAGGCTTACTATAATAAAAGTTAACATTTATTGAGTACTTGGGTTGGGTCAGGTACTGTTCTAAGTACATTATATGAACAGACTATTTAATTTTCAAAGCAATTCTATGAGATAAGGACTACTATTATCCCAATTTCACAGATGAGAAAACTGAGGCACAGAAAGGCAAAGGCCACATGCTTAGTAAGAGGCAGGGCCGGGATATGAACTCAGGCAGTCTGGCTCCAGAGTCTTATGCTTTTTTAACAGTATGTCATGCTGCCTCTTAACACCTACTCAAAAGAAATATTACTTTTGGGGGCACCTGGGTGGCTCAGTCAGTTAAGCATCTGACTCTTGGTTTCAGCTCAGCTCCATGGTCTCAGGGTCGTGAGATGGAGTCCCACATTGAGCTCCGCACTCAATTCTGCTTGAGATTGTCTCCTTCTCCTCCTTCCTCTCTCTCTGTCCCTCCCCCCAGTTGCTCTCTCTCTCTTGCTCTCTCAAGTAAATAAATCTTTGAAATAAAAGAAATATTACTCTTTATTTCAGAGTTTTATTCATATGTTTATATAGGTTTTCAGAAATCTATAGGAAAGTTAAGTCCTGAATTGAAGGAGACTGGTTACTAGCTATCAAAAGCAACAGAAGTCAGTGTTAGAAAAAGATACTCAATTCACCTTCGCATGGTGTTACATTTATCTATGCAATTGAATCCAACTCAATTAACAATGATTTAGGGTCCCATGCTGAGTACTAAAAAAGTAAGATTCAAAGCCTAGAGAAGATACCACTTTTATTCCCATCTAGAGCAGATAAAATACTCCGGAAGCTTACAGTTAGAAGAGATGAAGAAAATGAAGACCAGAGAGTTCAAATGACCTCCTGAGGCCAAAAAAGGAATTTGAGGCACAGAGGGACGTAAACTCCATTTCAGATGGGTCCAGTTCTCTTTTCGCTCTACCACTGTTTCTAATCAAGCTGGCTGAACACATCAAAATAAAATTAACCTCCTAAATGTATATCTGGGCCCTATAAGGAAGAAAATGCTTGATATCTCTGCTTGTCTCATGTCTGGAACCCACTTCATTCTGGAATGAACAGATCACCAAGGGAATATTTTTAAGGGAAGGAGGAGAAGACTCACATGTAAAGTCTCCCAGATCTTCTCTGAAGAATGTATGTTTTGGGGTTTTATTTGCTGGACAATTCATCCCTCTCAAACCTTACCCAATTCTAAAAGCAGACCTTGAAATTAGATGCATATTGCCACCCACATGAACAGGTGCATGCGTATGCTCCAACTCTATTCTAAGGGTCTTAAGAAGAGAAGACATGCTTTAAACCTTTCTGTATGCCCAGCTTTTACAAACTGCCTTCACACAGTGGGTGTTCAGTATGGAAGTGATGTCAAAAGTTTAAGTACCCTCAATGTAAGGTTTCCAATGTAAGGTTTTCTTCCCCCCCCAAAAATGGCCCTGTATCAGGTCTTTTAGTGATTTTTTTATTAGATCATCTCAGTGGACCAATTTTATACATTCCTCCACCACCAGCCCTGACCTGCCAAGGGACATTTGGCAATGTCTGGAGACATTTTTGGTTGTTACAACTTGAGGAGGATGGTGCTTATTGGCATCCAGTAGATAGAGGCCATGGATGCTGCTAAACATCCTACATGAGACAGACCCCACAAAGCAGAATTATGTCACCCCAAATGTCAGTAGTCCCAAGGTTAAGAGACACTGGCCTATTTAAAAGTAAAAAAATATACAACCACCTTTCCATCTCGCCACTTTTAAAACACAACTAAAACATAAATCAAAATGGTACACCAAAGATTTGTCCCAAGCAAGATCATTTCAGCAATCTATTGTTAATAAGACCAATCATTTAAAGGGCTTATTTATAGGATTGGAAGGGTTCATTAAACACTAGAAGAAATGCATGAATTTAAACACATATGTATGTATGTAAGCAATGGAAAGCCTTCACCAAAGAGGATGTTCTCATCTTTACTATATCTGAAGCGGAGGCATTCCATAGTTACAACATAAAACCTTCTGCTGATGAGGCATTTTACGGCCACCACTGCTCTGACTCAGATGTGGAACTCTGACTTGAAATTGTTTAATTATTTCTAACCTCACTCAAAATCTGCCTTTTGGACCAGCACACAAAGAGGAAATGTATGTTTTTTGTTTACAAAGAGGGTCATCAAAAACCGCTTTCACTATTAGCTTTTCCTTTTTACGCCTGCCCATCTTCCTCATGCCTAGGTTCACCTGGAAGTTCCAGTTCTTCAGCCTGGATTCCTTATTGTGGGTAAAGGGATCATTCCTTCAGTCCGGTGTTGCTCTCTTTGACTTCCGCCATGGAAAGATGGCTGCAGTAAAGCTATCTTAACAGCCTGATAATGTCTTTAAGATGAACAAGGAAAAGGAGGCAGGGGGAGCTGCTGACTTTTCTTTGCACTTGGCCATGGGTTTCCTTACATAGTCTCTAGCTGATGTGGTTACATGTGCTACGGTTTTATTTGCTTGTTCATTTTCCTAGTGGCTGATCATGTTTGATACTTTGGATGTCTGGTGTACACTTGAATAAAAATTTCTCTCTTTAAGGGGACAAATTCATTCTTTCCTGAGAATCAACTGACAAAAAACATACAGACCTCAGGAGGATCTTTGAACATATCACAGTAACTTATCTGTTCAGTATTTTGTGTGTTGAGTTAAATATGTCACTACTGAGATCCCCACACATTGGTTAACGACTTTCTAAATATTTACCAAGATCTTTAATAAGTGAGAGGGCTTCCCATGATATAAAGGCTCCACCACCATCATCCATGGCACCCTGCCCAACGTCCCAACTGTCCAGATGTCCACTGACCAGTACAACCTGGAACAAATAATAACAAGAGAAAAAAAATAAAACTAAGCAGAAATGACATCAAGGAGGAAGCATTCACAGTCATTCCAAATACAGATATGAAACTTTTATATGTTCTTTTCTATTTTTACATCTTAAAATATCTGTGTCATTACCAGTGGAAAACCTGATAGAAGGCATTACAGAAGGGGTGGAAGGGCATCCTAATAGCAATAAAAATTCTCACCTCGTACTTCTCTTTATTAATATAACTTTGAATACTAAAGTAAAATGGTTTATTACTGACCAATGTTTGACAATTTTATTACATGGCTTAAAACACAAATGACATAAAATGGAGCTCAAAACTTCAACCATATTCTCAGCTGTCCCAAATTCTAGCAGACATATAATAGACATGTGTTGGATTGAATTCAAATGAAAAAGTGAGAACAATATTAATTTTTTAAAAAATGATTATGCTTTGTGTATTATAAATCACTCTGGTGTTGAATAAATACACTGGAGCTACAAACTAGAGTCTCAACAAAGAACTTTTTTAAAAAATCCAATTTACATTAGTGTTAAGTAAGTCTACAGATTATATTATAAATTTTAAATCACCATAGGTTTAAATTTTTTTCAAGAATCATTAGTAATTCTCTCCAGGAAAATATAAAACATATTTCAATGAAACTAAACTTTATGAAAACATTTTAAATGAAGCAAGTAAAATGATGCTCAGTTAATGGGATATCCATATGCAAAAATTGTATCTTGACCTCTATTTCATACAATATACAATATCAAATCAATGAATTACAAATCTAAATAAAGATGTTAGAGGAAAGCATAGAACAGTTCTGTCAACTTGGAGTAGGCGAAGATTTCTTAAACTGAACCCCAAAAGCACAACACATAAAAGAAAAAAATAATAAATCAAACTTTTAGAAAAATAAGGAATGTCTGTTCATCAAAAGACCCCAATACATGAGTGAAAAGGCAACCAAGATATTTACAGTACATATACACAACAAAGGAACTATACCCAGATTATATAAAGAATTCCTATCAAACAGTAATAAAGAGAGAGCCAATGGATAAAAACATGGGCAAAAGACTTGAACAGACAGACAACTCACAAAAACAGATATACAAATACTAATAAACATATGAAAAGGTACTCAGGTTCACTATCATCAAGGAACTATAAATTAAACCACATTCAATATATATCCACCAAAATGACTAAAATAAAAAATGCAGAAAATGTCAAATATTGGTGAAGAGATGGAGCAACTGGAACTCTCACACATTGCTGGTGTGAGTGTAAATGCTTACAACCACTCCAGAACACTGGCTTATCTACTAAATCTGAACATACACACACCCTATGCCCCACTCCTATATATTTCCAACAGGAATGTATGTGTATATATACTTTCACCAAAAGAGATGTACTAGAATGTTCAGAGTATTCATAATGCCCCCATCCCCCTCCCCCAAAAGAAACTATTTAAATGCCTGTTAACAGCCCAATGAATAAATTGTATTGTATTGAATAATAGAACACTACAGAGCAGTAAGAATGAACAAACACAATACATGATCAATGGAAATGAATCTCATAAACATAATGAAAAATGAAAGAAACCCGACACAAAATAATATATTATGTATAATTCCATGTATATAAAATATAAAAACAATCAAAACAGGAGAATGGTTATCCAAGGTGAGAAGGGTTAGTGACATGAAGGGGGTACAAGGAGAGCTTCCGGGGTGCTGGTCACATTCTGTTTTGTGATCTGGATACCAGTTACACAGGTGTGCTCAGTTTGTAAAACAGCTTATCTTGTTACACACTTAGGATCAGTGTATTTTTTCTGAGAATATTATATATCAATAAAAAGCTTTCAAAAGTCAAGCAGATTGATGTCTATGTACAGCATGTAGTAAGCAAACCAAAGTTGACCCAATCTTCTTGATGAATGAAATAAAAATGCCCCATGACTTTGGGAAAGCAGGATTTGGGTTCTGAAATATCAGAGTGACCCCTTGGCGCTGCCTGCTTCCCCACGCAGCTGCAGGATCTCCCGTTGAGTCTGTACACACACACACACACACACACACACACACACACACACAGAGACCCCGCCTACGTGACTTCACTGTAGTCAGAAACAAGTACAACGCCTTGTAACTAACAAGGCTAACAAATGGCCATGTAATGAACCCAAATGGATTGTTTCTAAGGAAAGAAAAAAAAAAAAAAAAGAAGACGAAAGAAGAAACCATGTTGCAATAGCAGGAAATTCTGATTCAGAAACTGGTGTAATCCCATGTGGGATGAACAAGCCAATTAGCAATGTTCTCACCATCCTCAGAGCCATTTTCCCAATGAAGTTAGAGTTTCAGTGGATTAAAAGTGTCAAAATGCATTTTAATGCACTTTTTCCCGGTTAACACGTAAGAGTAACTAAATCGAGGCAGCTATTATTTTATCCTTTAGAATAACTGAGGTTACTTTATAATCACACATCTTTGTTTTCTAAAATGCCTACATTATCCAACCCAGAATTATTACTTAAATAATTAAAAGATGGAGAAAATGGTTTTGAATGATAGGAAACCAAATGATATCCCATAAGATAAGGTCTTCGGCACAGTGCTAGAGAAGAATGGTTACAAACCATTTAGATTATGAGAGCTTGTTTTAATATTTTTTAATCAGAAAATGTATCAGGGGCCACCATGGAATAGCAGTTATAATTTTGATACAAAAACTACTAGGTAATGACAGTTTGGGAGCATTTTTAATGAACTTGAGTTTTCCTAACCGTAAGAGCTCTACTACCCTTAGAAAATAATAGTGTCCAAGGTCTTCTTCCCTACTGCAGCCTCACAAAGGATAAATCAGTAAATCCTACAAACTCTCCATGCCTTATGTCAGCGTCAGGCAGAAATGAACACTGCCTATAATACATTTGGATCTGATTTAGGAAAACGAAATAAAAACAGACTACCCAGAAACACAGAAAACTCTGGTTTCATGAAAAAGAATCACCTGATAAAAGAGGAAAATACACAGTCCCTTCCCTGCTTCTGTTCCCTGACGTGGGGCCCTTAGCGCAGTAACAGGGCCTAGAACCTACAGAGGAGTGGGGCACGCACTCATTCACCCGAGGCAGGCAGAGCATCGACCAATTCCCCAGCCCCCACCTTCCTTTTCACCACCATGTCTTCCAAACACAGTCAAGAGCAAGAAATGTTAAAACCATAGCAGCAGCAATAGGAGCCACACCAAAACAATTAGGAAGGCAAAAGCGGAACTGCCGTGGTCTGAAATGCAGTTTGTTATTTGTGAGGCACGCATTAGCCCTGACTACCAGAGACTCGGGCCTTGGCGTGGGGGTGGGGGTGGGAGAACCTAGCACAGGAGGGCAGAAATGCACTGGCTGGAAACCTGCTATGATGAACAATTTGAGTAGCATTGGCTCACAACCCCCTTCGGGCCAGCTGCGGGTCTGAGAGCAGAGATAAACCAAATCAAGGGTCGACAGAGAGCAGCCTCAAGGACAAGCCCCTTACTTCTTTGTTATTGGTGCAGATGGAGACACTGAGTGCAAACAGATTTGCCTGATTCAAAGATGAGTAAGGACATAATCAAAATGGGACATATGAAAAATACGGCAGAACAAGGAGAGAAAACAGCCTCAGAGCAAGCACATTCTTATGAAAACAAGCTAATACAAGATATTGGAGAAAATGTCACATCTTTGGCATTCACTGCAAGCATTTATTCAACAATCTGTATTGAGTATTATAGGTCAGAGATACAGAAATGAAAAAATAACTAAATAGTCTATCTTAATGGCATTATCATTCTGGTAAGGGAGGTGGACAATAAATAAATACAATATAATGGTAGTTTTAAGTGCTATAAAAAAAAAAAAAAACAGGACAAAGGTAGAAAACAGAGAGTGGTGGTGGCAGGGAGAGAGACCATCAGTCTGCTTCCTCTTAAACTGGACGACCGCAGGAGAATTCTGTGCCCGCCCTAACAGTGAGAGAAATCTGGATAATCTACAAAATCGTCACTTTTTAAGGCCCATCACAGATCTCAGATTGTGATTCAGCCAGAGGAGCTGAATTCCAGAGGATAACAAGCTCATCCAAGGAGAGATGGGACACATGAATTGCTTGGCCTTTTGCAGTGACAGGAGGAAGAGTGACAGTGACAACAGATGGAGGTGACAGACCCAAGCAAAGGGCATTGGCTAAGGGGAAGGGGTAGAAAATTGCACTCCCACCCTGTACTGACACTTGGAAAAACACGTATGTCTCTGGGGGGTAGGTCAGGAAACCTGCTCACGCCCACAATCCTGCACTGATGTAAAGCAGGGGGGTGGGGGTGGGCTACTTATTCCCAAGACATATGGCAGAGTCTGGCTTCCACAGGGGCTGGGGGAAAGCAGAAATGTTGAGAAAGCTCCACTCTTGACCTCCAGCACACAGAGGGGCAGGAGAACCAAGAAACTACCCTGTCCCCACCAGGGGCCTGCAGTGAGTAACAAGCACTGCAGTAACAACCTAGAGCTCAGGGAAGGGCAAGAGCCCAGAGAGAAACACCTGCTGTGGTGCAGACAGACGGAGTCTGCTGAAAGTGGAGGATGAAGCAAGACACCGGGAAACCTCCTCCAGCAACCCAACCGCTAGAGAGACTAAAAACAGAGTAACAGCAACCCATGCCAGACCAATGTGAAGCAGGTGAGCACCAAAGGTAGGAATAGAAACAATAAAATCTAAACCTAGCTCAGCTATGAAAGACAGACTTAACCACCCTCATACCAATGGCTTGACAGAAGAAGAGGCATAATCACTTTTGGACTCACATATTATTCACCTCAGGCTCTACTGTTCTCTTACATATGCTATCCAGCATCCAACCAAAATTATGACGTATAAAATAAGCAAGAAATAAAATGATCCATTGTCAGGAAATAGAGTATTCAATACGCTACCGTAGACCCAAATAGAGCCTGGATATTTAGAATATCAGATAAGGACTTTAAAATAATTATGATTAATATGTGAAAAATCTAGTGGAAAATATGGGGAATTTCATCAGAGAGATGGAAACTATATTTAAAAAGTCAAATGGAAATGAAAAATATAATTATGTACAGATGGATTAAATACTTAAATGAAGTAAAAAATTAAAACTTATGTAAGAGAAAATATCTTCATGTCTTTAGGGGAGGGGGAAGAATTCTTAAACAATATATAAAAAATGCAAAGCATGAAGAAAAGATGCATAAAGTCAACTATAAAAACTGAAGACTTTGTGTTCATTGGGAGAAATCATAGGATGAGAGGAGTTGCTACAAGTTGGGGGAAGATATTTATCATACATATAAGCAAAAAGTGGTTTATATTAAAAATATATAAAGAATTCCTACTATTCAACCAGAAAAGATGAGCAACCCAACAGGCAAATGGAAAAAAGACATAAACAGGCATTTCACAGAAAAGAAATTATGAATGGACACAAGCATTTGAAAAGATGACCACCCTCATTATTTGTTGGGAAACAGAAATTAAATCCTCAATAAAATCCCACTCTGCACCTAAGTGGAAAAAAACTTAAATCTGACAATATGAAGTCCTGGCAAGGATGCTGAGCAAAAGGAATTCTCATCCACTGCAGGTAGGAGCAGAAAATTGTTAAGACCCTTTAGGAAAACTATTAGGCATATCCTTTTAAAAGTTGAGCATATGTGCATCTCACAACCAACAACTGCACTTTAGGTGCGTATGTTAGATTAATTCCGGCACTTGAGTTCTTGGAGACGTGGGTCAAAATGGTCAAGCTGAAGCAATCACAAGGCCTCAAACTGGAACCAACCCAAATGTCCATCAACAGTAGAATGGATAAAAAAATTGTGGCACAGTCATACAATGGCATATTATAAAGTAGTGAAAATGACCTATACCTATATCTATCAAAATAAATGAATCTCAAGACAAAAATACTGAAGCAAAGCAAAAACAAAAAAGGAAATCACAAAAGAAAGAGAATAAATTTCAAAATTTGGCTGAACTAAAAAATATAATCTTTAGCAATGCATACAAAGAGAGTAAAATCATGAAGAAAAGCAAAGTAATGGTAAGCCAAAATCAGGATAGTTTTTTATATCAGATGGGGGCTGGGACAGAGTGGAGATGATCAGATAGGGGCATACACAGATGATTCGAGTGGGCTTCTAAGACACTGGCAGTGTTCTTTCTCTGAAACTGAGTGGTAAGATCATATGTAATCCTTTCATTATCATTCTTTATGCTGTACACATGGTAAATAAAGTCTTTTACAAGTGTGCGATATTGAACAATAGCAAGAGTTATCAGAGATGTACCTTTGAAGCATGCGGCTCAGATGGTTTTGTAAGTGAGTTCAAACAATCATTACAGGTCAGATATATCTCATCCTAATTCAGCTGTTGCAAAGCAAAGAAAAATATAGAAAATGTCTGTATTTATTTACAATCATAATCTTGATTCTAAAACCTGAAAAAGATAGGATCCCCCTTAAAACCAACTAGAGATCAAAGATAAATGTAAAAATCAAAAATCACTTGTATTGAAAGCTATCATGACAATGGCTCAATGGTCTTCAAATGCCCATAGTAAATGGAAGTTATATATATACCAGATATGCTAAGAAAAGACCACTATTGACTCATTCTTATCTTCTTGGCATGCTTAGTTTTCAACATTTTACATTTTAAATTGTGAGTTGTATAAGTGTTAATCTAAACCTGACCGAGTTCTTATTGATTGATCCTTAATAAACAGGATGTCCACTTAACTATGAAGCATGCTTCATTTTACAAATGTTATGCTCAATCAAAAACAAGAAAGACAACTACTCAGTGTTTTTATTTTTTGATTTTGTGATGTTTTGCTTTGCTTGCAGCTGCTTCATTCTCTTGGTCTCATTTTATTTGGTGTATTTTAAGAGGTAGCGGGAGGAGTGTCAGGGTTGCAAAGTTCATGGCCTGGTGCATTTCCAGACACAGGAAATCCCCAATCCAATTTTCAACAACAAAAATCATTAGATAGTTGAAAAATATGACCTACAAAAAAAGGAGGAAAAAAAACTCTCATTATTTGGCCTTAGAGAAGAAGCCAAGAAGTGATCTAATAATGGGCTTCAGCCATGACGGGGCCATCTGTGGAGGGTATGAGCAGCAAAAGATACAGCAAGGGAACCAGTTCTGGGCTGTAGCAGTGACCGTGACGGTCATATACATGATCAAGAATTTTCTGATGGAAGGCTTTTGTAGAAGTTAAAAAAAAATGGCCAACAGGGGAAAGGTTATGGAAAATTTCATTCCTGGGAAGGTTTCTAAAACAGGACACATTCTTAGGTCTTAAATGGAAAGCTAACTATGAAGAGATAAAATCTTTCAAGGTTCCACCTAGTCCAATATTCCATGTCAGCTCTCAAGAATTCTTCTTCTTACCACTTTAAAGGGGGAAACTGTCCTTTGAAAAGTCTCCATAACCTCAACAGACTTCTCCCTGAGCATCTCCTAGATACTCTGGCTGCCAAGATCTTCCCACAATTTAGAATCTAAACACAGGTGGGCAGGCACTTCTCAAGAAATCCATGTTTTCGAAATCCCTGCCAGAGACAAAGTCTTGGCTTTCAGAGGACAGTTGCTGAATGTATTGTGCTATTGCCCAACACAGACAAAAGGGATTATGTTTGAATAAATATTGTCCTCCCCAGTGAACAGACTAGGTGGTCTACTGAAGAAAGCTAGGCTCCTGACACACAGGGTGTGTTCAGAGGCAACACAGCAAACATCTGAGCTCCTTTTGAATTAATTTATATTCAAGCTTTATTTAGTGTAACTGTTGGGTATTGATTGCTTACAGGATACAGACTTCTTTCACAAGAAAATGAACCACCTGTCCAAATGCTCACCCATCACCACAGCTACCCCTGAAAGGAGCTGTTTCCATCCTTGAGTGTCCCTTCTTACATGTGCAGGGCACTCAGATTGCCTTCATAAAAGAAAGATTGTGCCTGTTCCTAGTTGAATAGTCTGAGCACATTGCTGATATCTGAAGATAGGACATGAAGGGCCTAATTTATCTGTAACCCACAAAAACCAAGCCTTAGGTAGATTTATAAATGTGATTGCAGTGTATTTGTAAGAAATGGCTGAAATTGATTCAAGATTGACTTGTGGATCGGACACAGGAGAGAGTATCTATGGAAGGAAATCATTCTGATTCAATGAAGGTAAGTGGATTTCATCCAGAAGTCATGACTGGTTGCAACTGGAGATGATAATCTTTGAAATGAAAGAACCGTGTTCCTGAATCCCTTCTCCTTTGGCCTAAGCAACCACAGGATAAGTTGTCTCACTTAAGAGGATGGGAAGAGTAGAGAATTTGAATGACAATACTGTATTTGAACTTCCTCAAGGGAGGAAAGGGAGACAGAGTTTAGGCACTTTCTATCTCAATAGTGATCACCTTGCCCATGGTCAAATCCAATTACAGGGCATAGCTGTAACTTCTCTATTCTGACAGCCATTCACTCATCACTATGTTCTAGGTTTTTGTTAGACATGGTGCATAAGATTAAAAAATAAAAAATAGAAGCTTTTGGTACTTTGGTACCAAATTTTCATTTTTCAATTAAGACAAGCTAATAGAGGTATCATCATTATAGGAGATGAGGGCCAAGGTGCTGCCTATGGAAGGAAGGAAGGAAGGAAGGAAGGAAGGAAGGAAGGAAGGAAGGAAGGAAGGAAGAAAGAAAGAAAGAAAGAAAGAAAGAAAGAAAGAAAGAAAGAAAGAAAGAAGGGGAGGAGGGAGGGAGGGAGGAAAGAAGGAAGGAAGGAAGGAAGGAAGGAAGGAAGGAAGGAAGGAAGGAAGGAAGGAAGGAAGGAAGAAGAAACTTTAACTTTTTTTTTTCTTTTTTTTTTTTTTGCCATTTAGGTATACAAACAAAAGGATTCTTTTTGGCCCCTAATGTTTTATAAAATCTCAGAAGCCTATGCAGCTTAGAGTACTGTTTTTGCTGTTTGTTTGTCTATTGATTGTGGAAACTTTCTCAATTCTTTAACCTTATGTGACTTTCTGAATATTGTCTACAGAAGTCAATCTGCAAGATCAGCTGAAAGCTTCTGTCTACACAATATTCTGTGGCCTCCAGCTCTGGACCTATTTGATGAGCCGTGAAAAGAAAGTGAACAACAGACCAGGGGTTCCTAACCAAATGAGTATTGTCACTTTGAAAAGCACAATGAGGCTGTACAATAATTCCTCCTCTACCACCAGTTCCCATAAAGAGGAAGACAAATTAGCATGGATTAGTATACAGATTTACTTCTGTGTAGTTCTTCCTTAGTAGAAAGAACTTTGGTTTGAGGATAGGGTATTTTTAGTTACTTTGTGAATGATTAGGAATGGAAGGAAGGTGGGAGGGAGAGAATGAAGCAAAATGATAACTAGCACAAAAAAGAGGAGATGAGGTAGAAGACAGATTAGAAGGCAAGAAGACTGCAAAGAAGCTTTGGCAAAGGCAGAGAAAGGAAAGAGAAAGTAAACCCAGGTCAAGATGTGAACCCAGGCTTATGTCCAGTTGCTGAGGCTCACGTGACAAAATTAAGAGAAATTTCACCATATCCTGAGTTGCACTTGCTTGATGTCATCATGAGTGTGGCTAAGACTAGGTAAACTGAGAAGTGGGAAAGAGGCTTTGAGAAAGACTAACCTGCCATGATAGCCTGTATATTTTAAATAACAGTTACCTAAATTATTTCTACCTCAAACATCCAAGTTATTCTGTTAGCTCCTGCCTGCCAAGTCCTGGACCAGGTAGTGGGGAGTCAGAAGTCAACTATCGCAAGTCCAAGACTTTGGCAGTGAACTTTGGGGTAGCTGCATGGTTTCTAATGATGCCAGCACTTGGAAGACAACTTTAGTTTTGATGCATAAATTATAGCTTAAATAAAAGACAGTCAAATAATGTTATAGATGCCCCTAGAGGACTTTTCAATGATCTAATTTTTACCTTCAGGACAGAGTGTCAAGAAACCAAGCTTACTTTGAAAGATTCCATGTCTGTACAGGCAGCAAGCTTACTGTCCAAACACAGTGCTTCTGGTCTTTACTCCTCTCATCATATTTGAGCTCACATACTCTCAGCCAGGTCCCTTTAGTTAATAATCTCTGCATTCAGACTCTAGGAACATGCCAAATTTCCATTAGTATACATTGTTTTAGGCAGGGGCAAATACCAAACATTTTATTTTCTTGTATCTTTGTGCAAAAGAATACTATTTTGCTCATTAACCCTGACTCAGTCTTATTTTTTATTGGAATTTTCATGTCCAGAAAAAAAGACAGAATAGTTTTTTTTTTTTTTAAGATTTTATTTATTTGAGAGAAAACAGGGGGAGCAGCAGAGGAAGAGGGAGAAGCAGGCTCCCCACTGAGCAGGAAGCCCCATGTGGGGCTCGATCCCAGGACCCTGGGATCATGACCTGAGCCGAAGGCAGACGCTTAACGACTGAGCCACATAGGCATCCCAACAGAATAGTTTTCTTAACTAGTATTGTACCTAATGTAAATGTTATGAGAGACAGAGAAAAGTGTATGTTGTGTATATTTGCCCAAAAGGAAAAACTCTTCCTTTCCATTTAAAATATAATAAATTGAAACTTAACTTCAATATTCACTGTCAAATAACACATGTACATGAAGAAGAGAAGTAATAATTGTAGTGTCACAAGACTCAAAAGTCCCCAAAAAGCTGGTTAACCTCATAATGTTTGTACACCACGAATCAAAACAATCCGAAAGTGATTTCTTCTAAGTCCAAACTAACTTGAAACATGGTCATGCTTTGCACAGTACAGAAAACTTATCTTCTGCCCTCTTAAAAGTGAACTTCAAGGATAAGGAGTAGAAGCAGCCTCAATGTCATAATGTTTGGTAATGGCAGACCTGCTGGACAGAAAGGGATAAAAATTGGCCCTGGGGACTCAGAGCCCATGAGGAATGACTATTAAAAAAAAAAAAAAAAAACCATAATGAGAATACAAGGTAATTTTCAGAACATAACAGAGACCACAAAGGATAATGAATAGCATAGCGTTCTTCTCTCCAAAATGCAATTAATTGAAATGAAAGAACATCATGATAAAAGAATGCTCAATGGATACTGTGACATTATTGTCACACTGCAGACTTAGATTTTTTAATGTCAACACTTAGAAGGTTATCCATGTTCTCCTAAATATTTTGGCTTGTCATGAGATTATATTCTCATCAATTACATGTTGGTTGCAGCCATGTGTTTTGAATAATTAATCATATACGTTGGGAAAAGGAAGGAAGGAAGGGAGAGAGGGAGGGAGTAGGGGAAGGGAGGAGGGAGGGAGGAAAGAAGACTCCTCTCAATTGTGTGTTTTCTAAAGAAACAAAAATACTGATAAAAACAAATGTTTATTAATTTAACTTGTATTTTATCAGCACAAACAGTATATTTTAATAGACTATAAAATTAGAGCAAGATTAAAAGAAATACAAAGTACAGTTCTCATGAAATTATATTTGTTATTAGTGTTAGCACTTGTTTAATTTAAGTCAGCCCTGGTACAACCTCATACAGTATTTCCATCAATACCTTGGAGACATACTTGTGAATTTTAAGATGATAAAAATATAGGATGAATCATCAATATGTTGGACCAAATAATCAAGACTCTAAAATATCATCCTGAAGCAGAAATAACAGCTTATAGCCAATAAGATATTCCAGCAGGGATAAATATGAAGGTATACACTGCCCTCTGAGATGGTGGGTTGATGGCAGTTCACCTGGGGATAAGCAGAAAATTCAGGTGGGCCTAAGCATATTGAGTGAACAGCCTTCCTGATATTTCCCAGAATTTGCTTATTTTCTTTATTTGCATAGAATTACATAAGTTAAGAAACCTCCGATGACCCTGGATTCCTTCTCAGGTTCCTACTCTAGAATGACCCTAAGAGATCATGGCCAACACTCTGCCTTTACACAGAGAACTGATCTGCCCAAGCAGCAGGGTCTGAAAACAGAACTCAGGGCTTCTCACGCAGAGCTAAGGGTTATTTCCTTCCCATCCCTCTGCCTGCTTCACAAAAAACAATGCAGAGATTACTTTTGATTGCTTTTCTCTAATGCATTACCTTTTACTTGACCATGCTGAAAATTAATCTGCTACTTTTTGCCTACACATATAGTCTAAAGAGTTTTTTCAACAATTTATCCCTATCAGCTTGGCATGGGCAAGTTATTTAACCCCTCTAAGCCTTGTTTCTCTATTTGTAAGGTGGGAATAATAACACAAACCCAACTTTAAATTGTGTTGTGAGAATGAAATGAGATGACATAATAACTTCATCACTGTCATAGTCACTGGGCACAAAGCATGGACTCCTTACATGGTGGCCATTATAGTATTGGTTACACCGTAATTACTGTAAGATAACCTCAAACATTGCAAACAGTTGTCTCTAGGAAAGACCCACTGGGGGAGTTGGAGAGTATAGTAGATTTCACCCACACTGCCTTAGCAGGCACAGCTTTAGGGTACTATGTGCTGCTAGTTTGAATTAAAGGGAGCATCAATCACAAGTACATGTTATTTAGAAATATTACAAACACTCTAAAAATGTTTGGTGAGTCTAATTTAAAACAGCATGAACTTATCCTATTTGAAAACATTCGTACACCATGAAATAGCTAAGTTACATTTTCATTTCAATAATAGGTTGCAAAGGGGAAAAAAAAGTTATACCTCAAGCAATCACAAACACACAGCCCTCCCTAAGTAACTCTGCAATTACTAGGCAACCAAGTAGTGCTGGGTGAAAATGAATTCAGGTATTTGAACTAGAGCTTCCCATGCACCTGAGGTGAGTTTTGTCCTGGCAATAGCTAATCTAATAAAAGATTCCACTGTCAATTGCTTTTCTAGAGCTAGCGAGACTGATCACACAAAGGCTCTCTCCTTAGAATGGCCTAGAATATAGGGAGAGAGTCCAGAATAGATTCTCGGAGAACACATCAAAGTCTGGCATATTTCATATAAAAATGAGAAGCTTAAGCCAGGAAAAAAAAAAAAAAAAGAAGCATATCCTGACATCACATTTTAGCATAATCTCTGTGGAGAAGTTACAAAAATCGCCAAGAATAGGGAGTGGATGATAAAGGGCAGATATCAATTTTATGCTGTTGTAGACAAATTTAAATGTAGCATTGTTTGGAGATCAAAGAAAAAACTAAATGGCCTGCAAAAGAGCACTATTTCATCTCTTTCAACTCTATACTCTTAACAGTTGATGAATTTTGAGCTCCATATGTTCCTGCAGTAAACTTCAAAAAGGTAGGGCATGTTTCAATCTTGCCTTTGCCCTTCTTCTTGCAAGAGTAGTTAAAATCCTGGGCTTTCGAGGCAGACAGGCCAGGGTTTGAAGTCTACCTTGCGAGGACCTTTCAGCAAGCTGCTTTTGTTCTCTGGGCTTCCATTTCCATGCGTCTAAAAATGGACATTAACAACTGCCAATAGTGTTGATATGACAACAATTTCAAGGAAAGGGCCTAATCCCAGTGAATATTCAGTCTATCTAGTTTCCTAATCCATATTAGCACTTATTTATGTTTTATTGTCATCAGAAAGCCCAATTTTTATGGTATCATTCTTAGAAAAAGTGGCTCTCTCTGTTGGTAATTCTCAAGCAGTTGTGGGGGCAAAGAATACACTCCCCTGGTGGTAGTAGGCTGGGAAGAGGAGGTACACACAGTTTAAAATAAAAAGCCTCCCATAGCTGACTGATGCACTTCCACCGGGAAGAGAGAAGGAGCATGTCTTCTATCCTTACCCCTCAGTTGAGAAATACCAGACTCTCTCCTAATGGCAGAGACCTTTTTATTTCCTTCACACGTATTTCTCACAAGACTTGAAATACAGTAGAGAATCAACAAATCAACTTGATTTGTTTCTGTTTAGTAATAAAATGATTCAGAATCAAGCTAGTTCAGTCTCTTAAAGAAAACAATACTAGTTTTTGTGATCAAAGCACAATTAAAACAAATTTCTAATTAATTACTTTGACCTTTAAAATTCTAATCACATAAACCCATTAAAGAAGTTTACTCTCAAATATTGTATAACTCCCTTTCTCTCAGTGATGAGTATAAACAATGAGTACATTAAAAAAAGATTAACTTTTAATGCATGCTTCAAAGGTCAGAACTATACAGAGCTATGGACAAAAAATTAGGACCAGAAATAAAGTAAAGCTTAAAAGTTAATTATGAGACTTCTGGTCAATAGGGTTCAGCAAATTCACACCTTCATGAGTCTCCTCTGTTCAAACAAATGGCAATTAGAGATGAGTTAAAAAAAAAAAGTGAAAACCAAAAGTCTGTAGTTTGGCTCTAAAGACCAGATAAACATCTCTGTAGACAGGAGATGGATGAGAATCACAAGGCAGTGAGTGGGTCTAAAGTCAAGGGATCTGCAGGGCTTCAGATCTAGGAGCCAGCACTGACTGCTGGGCATTCTGCTCCTAGAGGCAGAGAGAATCTAAAATCGCTTTGCTGGAGATAGGGGGACCTACGCCCGGTTAACTGTGTGAAAGCAAGCAAGGGAGTTGGGATTGTGAGAGGAAGCTGAAAACAAAACAAAACAAAACAAAACATAAAAAGTTTAAGCCTATGGAGGAGATATGGACAAAGACATGAATCAGAACCAGGGACTGAATCAAGCCACCTGCTGGCTTTGTAACAGAATATGTGATCCTCGTTATCACCATCGGCAAGGGTGGCTGATACAACATAATAAAACCTGGTTCTGGACTGGCAGTGTTGCAGGCCAGGTGAAAACAATCACAAAACCTCCAGAGAGAGAACAGTGAGCCCAAAGGGAAAGAACACAATACTAACAATAATACAAATTGAATTTTAAATCACTCTACTCAAAATGAGTCAGCAACTCAAATTCCAAAACATATGAAGTATAGTGCTAAAAATGTCAACAAAATAAAAAACTAGAATAAAAATTCCATTCTAGATCAAATTAATTTTATGGGAAAACTATATAACAAATTTTTAAATTATGCTTAGGGTGATCAAAGGACTAATTTTCTAGAAAAAATTTAACAAAACTAACTCCAGAAGAAATAAGAAAACCTGAAAATCTCAATAAACATTAAGAAATTCAATCAAGAATCAGAAAGTATTCTCTTCCCCCCTCCCCCCCACACACACACATACACACACACACAACTAATCCACCAGACTCAAGAGGTTTTACAGGTCAATTTTACCCAATATGAAGGAATAGAAAATCTTCAAACTAAGCCAACTTAAGGTATTATCTTAAGACCAAAACAAGACAAGGGTAGTACAATAAAGGAGGTTTTTTTTTTTTTAGAATTTTTTTTTTAAGATTTTATTTGCTTAAGATTTTATTTATTTAATCTTTATTTAAGATTTTATTTTATTATTTTTTTTAAGATTTTATTTTATTTGACAGAGAGATAGAGAGCACAAGTAGGCAGAGAGGCAGGCAGAGGGAGAGGGAGAAGCAGGCTCCCCGCCGAGCAGGGAGCCCAACGCAGGGCTCGATCCCAGAACCCCGGGATCGTGACCTGAGCCGAAGGCAGCCGCTCAACCGACTGAGCCACCCAGGTGCCCCACAATAAAGTAAGTTATAGACCAATCTTATTTATGAATGCAAAGCAAAATGATTAAACAAATTATTAAACATGGTACAACTTACTCCACTTTCAACAGATAAAATTAGGTAAAATAAAGGTAAAAAATGGGCTTATGATTTCAGTCAATCTATATAATGTATAAGGTGAATTTGTCATTCTTGAAAAAGCAAACATAAAAACAAACAGATAATGTTTGTTATATAACAAACAATATCCTATGTTTGGTCCAAAATGTGAAATACAAGTTAGTGATTCTCTATGAAAAACTAAAATCCACAACAACCCTGGTTATATATATGGAGGGTTCTGTGGATTTGTCCATGCAGACATGGCATTTGGAGTGATCAACTCCAGCTTGTTGCCTAAAGAGTAAACAATAATGTTGAGCAGAAAATGAGCACACGGATTCATTTACTCCTGCTTCACTACCCATATCTGTAAAGCTTAATGGCACTGTACCCTAGCACCAGTTTATTTATTTTTATTTTATATATACACATACCCGACTGCACTATCAGTGAAATATTCAACAATCTAAAAAACCAAAACAAAAGCAATGAAACAGAAATATAGGACTGTCTTCCATTTTGCCTTCTGTATCCGACAGGAGCCCTGAAGCAGTAAGTGCCTGCCCTGCCCACAGGCTTCTCCTTAGGAAAGTAGCCTCAGGAATTCTTTCTGCATAGCGTTGTTATGGCTCATGCCATGTATGTCAAAAGAAATGAGCTCTGCTTCCATGGTTACAAATAATTATACCAAAATCAGCTCCTAAGTCAAACTAACATAGATAATCAGACATGAGAGTAGCTCACCTTTGACCTGTTCTGGCTCCAAAACCAACTCAAAAGGGGTGAGTTGCACTGGATGGCAAGAAGTTAGGGACACACAGAGAAGGGAGTGCTGAGGAGGAAAAATTTACTCTACCATTCAAGGTTCTTCTGGCCGGTCTAAGAATTATATTTCATGAGATGGATTAAGAGGAAAAAATCAAATTTAATTACATTACATACGTTTGGGGAATCCACATAAACATGAAAGGTTCCAAAGACAGTCAGGCAAAATGAGGTATAAATGTCATCCTGAACTAAGGAGAAGGGGCTAGGGATCTGGGACTTCAAAGGGAAGGAAAGTAATTCACAGGAAGATAAAAAGTAAATGTTTGGTAAACAAATGTCTACTGGGCCAGTTGGAAAAAATGGGACATAAAGAGGAATTTTAACAAACAGACTGCTAAATTCCTCCCTGTCTACGACCCCCAGTTCATATTATAATATAGTTATCTATCTATATAATATAGTTATCTATAGTGATAGCTCCTTTCCTGGAGCAGGTCCTCTAAATTCTTTTAGGCATTTAGGGGGAGTGTCTCCCTGAATCTTTTGGGCTTTGATTGTTTTCAGCTCAAAATAACCTTTACACCCTGGTGGCACATCTTGGGGTGATTTGTTCTGAACCCATACAGGAGGAAAGTGTTTCCTGTACTGTCTGGAATTCATCTTCATTCTTCTTTAAGCCTACTCTATAATGCAGTCTTAAAAGTATACAGCTAAAAAGCAAATTATGTACCTGCCATCTATATGTCCTTGTACACTTGCAGTAAATAACTATGCCATACCCATTCTATGTTCCCTCAACTATCTATCTATCTATCTATCTATCTATCTATCTATCTATCTATCTATCCATCCTTAGACCAATATATTTGGTAAATGCTCTACCAGCATATATTGTTCTAGAGAAACCTGTTTAACCTTATTTTACACAGTGTTTCCAAAATGTTTTATCCATCCCTTCAGCAAGCATTTATCAAACCACTATGTGACAGATGCCACACTATGTATGTACTTGGAGTAGAGCAAGAAACTTGACAGACAAAGACTCTGTTCTTCTGAACTTACATTCTAACTGGAGGACAGCCGATGACCAAGTAAACAAAGATAACTCCAGACGGTGACACATACTGTGAAAAAATAAAATCAAATGATGTGTCAGAGAGTGGTAAGGGGCTCAGTGGCCAGGAAAAGGCCTCTCCAAGAAAGTAAAGTTTGTGTTGAAACCTGAATGGTAAGAGCTGGCCAGGTGAAGATGTGGGAAAGAGAACTCACGCCAAAGGGAAGAGCTGCTTCAAAGACCCAGGGGTCAGAATGAGTTTGAGTGCTTAAGTCTTTCTTCACAACAACCTGTGACGCTGCTGCTTGTGCTCTCTCTCACTCTCTCTACCTCAAATAAAATCTTAAAAAAAAAAAAAAGGCAGAATAGAAAATCAGGAAGCCACATTTAGGAAATACCTGAGGGACCAGAAATACTGGTTTAATTTGAATTTAGGAATTACGATGACATGCTGACGTAGGAAACCAAAGAAATTATCAAATGCTCATAAATCGATCCATCTGGAAATGATGATAATAATTCCCTTTCAAGTAGTGAAATGTAACATGTTATATCTAGAAGTCCCAGGAAAGATTTAATGTAGCAAACTGAAATGTGATTTTCTAGAATTACTTTTCTAATCATAGACAGTCATCAAATAATTTTGTTTTGGAAACGAAAGTAATGCAAATATCTAATTGCCATAGAAGTCCTGTGGCAGGGAACCAGAAGGTACGGATCATTTTTTTTTTTTTTACAGGATCTTTGTACCATGAAAAACTGGGGAAGAGATGAGCACTGATGATAGGATCAAATGGAAGAGGCCGGAGCTGGATAGCCACGGGGTATAAGCAGAGATACATCTTTTCACAGTCAATTGGCAAACTAACGTCATGGCCAGAAGCCCTGAGGGGAGCAGCGTGGGGCACGGGTCGCAACAGGCTGGTCGGCACGGCCCCAGGACTCCGTAGTGAGTGAAGGCAGGAGCCACTGCTCAACACAAGCCACCTGGACATCACCTGGCCTGACCACAATTCACAGTGTCACAAAGTGATGAGCTGAGAGCAAATTTAGGAGAATCTGAAAGCAAACTACCAGTGGGGAGATCCTCCTCAAGAAGAGGACAGTTTAGGAGCATGCAGAAACCAGTTAAGGAAGAATTCACACAGGGCAACAGGACAAAATGGGGACAAGTAAACAGTGAGGGTTGTGTTTTATGTTTTAGTAAGAAATGGAATATGTTACCATTACAACAATTATCTTACAGAGATATACTGTAAGTTGCTTCAATTCCAAATCTTAAAAGAGGTGCTAAATTGGATATAAGTGCAACAAATAACCATGCTGCTGGGTACTCTTTCATCTTGAGGAAAAAAAACATGCTCAATCCAATCATTTATGAAATGGGGTGTTCTGATTAAATCGATTTCCTGATTAGATAGATTATATTTTTCAAATATAGTTGTCAATCTTTCTTACAGACATCAGCCATGATCAGTGGAACAGAACAGATAGTCCTGAAGCATATCTATGTATGTGTGTACAAAATAATTAAGTGTATTATATAAAAAAAAAAAAAAAGCTTTGCAACACCAACAGACTATGTGCATTATGAAACATCCAGAACCACAGAAATTTAAAATGAGATAATCTAAGTTTTCTATTTCTTCTCAACATCTTCACGGATCTGCCCACTTTGGAGACTTCTGCACTCTCTGCCCACATGAACCCCCGAACTGCAACCGTGACCTCCAGGAGATAAGAGCTCATCACCTAATCCCTGGGACTTCAGAGTACTCAGCAATTGTTAATTCTCCCTGGAGCGCTCTCCCTCCTCAGGGGCTGAGGCTAGTGGGAGGAGACACTAGCTTCGCCGCTGCTTTAAGCAATCTAATTCTATCACCTCTGGGGGGCACTGAAGAGGACTTCTCCACCCAGGGACAGAATAACCAGCACTGGTGTGGAAAGTGAGTCCCTTAGCCTAAGGCTATCACTGAAAGTGAAGGAGACTTTTTTACACCCTCTAGGTAATGCAAGCCTTTAAAAAGAGGAATTTGAGGTATTTCCCCACTACCCATGCCACTGGAAGAATTTTTAAAGTTGAAGAGTAAATATGTGAACACTGTAACCTTTCAGAAGTACAACTGTTTAAAAAGAGTATACTGGCAAGCTGCTCAAATATTCTAAAACAATGAGCAGCTTGACATTTTTCAAACAAATATTTTAAAACTCAGGTCCACATGTGCACTGGAAATTAATGCCATTTGTTCAACAATAATAGACTTGATTCATATCCACTCTCATATGTTGGATTATATTTGCTGATTTCATTAAACCTTCAAAAGGTTACAGCTGGTTGACATATGAAAAACTCCACACCTCTAGAACAAGGAATTGTGGACCAGTCCTTTTTTTTAACAAAACCACTCCTCAGAAAGAAATGGTAGAGCACAGCACTCTGTTCCTTACTATCCCTGACTATGTATTTAAATGTTTATTATCTGTGGATTACTAGCAAGGAAGCAGAAACAGATGGTCAAGAACAAACCTGGGCCTGAGAACATGGCAGATACCACTGGGAACTCCGAGAACTGCCTGGAGACCAGGGCTCTTCCAGTACAGGGTCATAGGATACAAAACCGGGCATAATCAGTGTGGGTTAAATGAGGACTCCCATAATCATGACAGTAATTGCTGCAATAAGATCTTTAACAGTTACTAATATACAAAACCTTCCAGCCTAAAAGGTTTAGTGACACAAATAACTATTACATTGTCAAGTCCTGAGTGACAATGAAAGTCCTGGAATTAACCCCAATATGCATTAAAGGCTACAGCTATTGTGCCTTGATACATTTCTGAAAAACTTAAAAAAAAAAAAGTTACACTTCTCACAAATGGTTGTGTTGTGCCCCTGTAATGCCCTTCATGTATTTATCTCCTTTCTCTTTTGAAAAAGAAGCTTTCTTCAGATTCCTCATTTCCTCAATGGTTTCGCTTTAATTTATACAAACCAAGAGGGCAAGACTGCTGTTTTCTAGTTGTGTAAGTTACTTAATTTTTCTATGCTTTGGCTTCTTACCTATAAAAGGAAGACAATAATAACACTTAAATCTTGGTTATTCTGAGGATTAGCTGAATCTATGTACACCGAGTAGGGCGAGGCCTGGACCATGGTAGTCAATTATAAAGTGTTTGTATTACTTTTACTATTTCAGTGATTTATATAGATTTATGAAGAGAGGTTCAACCATGATATAGAGGAATGTTTTAAGTTCCTGATAATTTACTGCCACGTCATTCACCTCTCCTATCTAAAATTCCAGCCTAGGAATATCTCTTATTTTACACTGGACAATTAAAGGGCTTTCTGAAGGAAGAAAATCTGGGTAGGTCTGGAAGGCTAGCAGTGACTCTAGCTTTCAATCGTTCAAACCACTAGACATTACATGAGTCTGATGGGAACCTTCCAGAAGGTCAGATCTCCAGTAAGTAATGTAGCTCAAGTCCTCTCAGATAAAGTTCAACCGGCTTAGATAAAAGTACAAAACAGGAATTCCTGGTTCCAAGTGATGACATTACAAAAGTCATATTGAAAACCACTTCTTGAAGCAGAGGCAAAGCCCCAAAGCGTGTTTCTCTGAGTGTGGTCCTCAGACCACCAGCATCAGAATCATCTGTGACACTTGTACAGAATCTTGGATCCCACTCCAGACCTACTGGATCTGAATCTAAGCACGGGTCCCAGGAATCTACATTTTTATTAAGACCTAGATGATTCCTGTGCATGCTGAATTTCAAGAACCACTCCAGGAAGTCGACTCAGGTTATGGGACTGAGCAGCAAATCTGTGCTGTTGGTGATGGATCCTTTGCATCAGTTAGAGGAACTATGAGTTGGATAATCCCTAGCTTACCTGTCTTATATCCCAAGGGTCCCTTTCATTTGCTTCATCCCTGCATCCTACCCCAGCTTCAATCAAAGAGCTCAACTCTACAAATCGTACCAGGACCAAAGGAAGCAGCTGGGCAGAGATGGCCACTCTGAGAACTTGGCTCCAAGAATACTACCTTTGTAGGATTCCTTCCTTAACATGGCTCCTGGCAAGATGATCATATTTCTAGTTACAAAACAACCATAGAGGTTTAGGCTAGACAGTAATGTTTGCAAAAAAAACAACTCAGCCCCTGCCTTATAGGGATGAAAGAAGAGAATGGAATATAGAAAAATGTACCAACTCATTGCTTTTTGTGGTTTACTTGTGAAATCAAGTTAGGCAGTCCTTGGAAGGACAATGCTATTTCAGGTTCTGTTAACAAGAATAGCCACATTGTTTCTCTAAATTATAAATCAGTATATACCCCTCTCAGTTATTCAGATATTGCAATGTAACTTATCTTCGCTAGAGAAAAGAAAAAAGAGAAAGGATAAGGATAATAAAGCATTCTAGCACATATATCAACTTAAAGAAATTCAATATTTCAATAGTAGCTTGAATGGCTAAACATCTTCCTCCTTCAGTGTTATCTGCCTTACTCTCGCTCTTTAGCAGTTCAGTTTTCTTTTGTTGCTCTATTTAAAAACAACAAAAATGATTACATTTGATCCACAGGTGTGAGCACAGGACATACGGATGCACCATGGATATGCAAAGATGTGGAAGTGTGCTTACCCCACCGCTGTGAGGGGCGCAGAAGATTACAAACTCCCACTGCAGTCGTTTTAGAATCATGGTTCTCAGTTACGCCTGTGACGTCCCTAGTAGGAAGAGGAAAACATCACCTCTGGCAGGAGTGAAAGAGGGGCCTTGGAGTGACTTGGCAAATTCTCCAGAGTCCCACAGCATGCTGGCCTGGAAACCCTCAGCCCTGAGCCATCTCAATCGCTCCATCTACTCGACCACATACCAATGCTCAGTAACAACTCATTACTACTAATAGCAACCATATTGTCCACTGTTCAGATACACCGCCATGCTCTGGATAGAAGCCTACAAAGAAAGAACTCTTTACGGAGTGTGAACTGGGGCAATATATGGGCAGCTGAAGTCTGAAGCTGATTTACATGCAAGCCAACCAGGACAAAAGATTAAAGAAACTAGGGACCCAGGCAAATTCAGCTGAGCTCTGGAATGCAAATAAAGTTTACAAATGAGAAAGACATCAAGGTTATAATAGTAAGCGTGCAAGGCCAGCACAAGTTCAGCCAATCCCAGCAGCTTGTTAAAAGCAGTTCCCCTCCACCCCACTGAAAGTGCTTCCGGATCTCAAAGTTACATAACCCTATCTGCAACAGCAGCTCCGCACTCCATCCATTACCCACATTCCACCCAGCTAATTACCTAGCGCCAGACATGCTTCTATGGGAGAGGGCTGAGAGCAATTTTGAAAGTCCCTGTGTTTTCATTAATGTGAATTTCTCGGCTTTTCTAGGTCAGAGAAACACTGGGTGATTACAAGCTCCTACTTGTATGAAAGGGGGAGAAAGCATGCTGGCACATTATAAGGAGCTAATGCCAGTTCCCAAGATTAGGGGAAAGAAGATGGAGTGCTTGGAAGAATGCAGAAGGTATTTTTTTTAATAAAATAAATTGATAGAATGTTTTACATCTCCTGAAGAAATCAATCAAAAGACCTTATAAGGTGCTCTGAGTATTAAATTACCAAAGAAGACTAACTCTAGAAATAAGAGGAGCTGATGGGAATTCAACTCCATGTAGCTCTTCCTAAACTACAATGAGTGAAGAACTGAAAAATCTTTAGTTTCACTCATTCATTCATTCATCCATTCATTCATTCATTCAGCAAATATCTGATAAAGCCTCCCCAGCCTAGGGGCTGAGGTTGCTTTCTTCTCGGCATTCCAGAGCCATCTGTCCATTCCTCACCATCCAATTTGCAAGCTACATGCTAATATTCCTTGTCTTCTCCACTCGATTTTTGGCTTGTCAGTGAATGAATACATAAAAGAAGGAAAGAAAGATAGGGAGAGAGAGATGGAAGGAGACAACAATTCCTTTCAAAGAGCATGCAATCCAGTTTGTTGTGAAAGTCATGGTGGTCAGAAGTTTGGTGTAAAGGGGCCATAAAAGGTCCATGGAGAACGGTTGGTTTACTTTTCCTCTTTGTGAGTGAACTCCTCTATATGGGACCAGTTCTAACCTTCAGCTGATGAATGACAGTTTCCATGGGGAGCCCTATCAGACTCACATTCATTCTAGAATTAGAAAGAATTTCAAGATCCATTTGGCATATGTGTTTTCAATGCATCAACTACCTTTAAATATATTTAGATTGTGTCACAATCAGGGAACAATAAGACGAATCAAACAGGGTGGAAAAGGGAAAACAATTTTTACAGAGAAAAGTAGAATTCATTTTTAAGGTAGCCAGGTTAAAAATATTTATTATGGTTAGAGAGACTTTCATTAAGTTTTCACCTGGCATCCCTGAAAGGAATATTGGTGGTAAAAATTAAGACATCTGAAAATACCAAACATTGGGGGAAGACACAGAACACAAGAACTCTTACGTACTTCTGGTGGGAATGTAAATTGGCACAATCCCATTGAAAACAATTTGGCATTACCTAGCAAAGTAAAAAATGTGTAAACCCCATGACCCAGAAATTCCACTCCTAGGTATATGCCCTAGAGGTACTCTTGCATGTATGTGCCAGAAGACACGGACAAAAAAAATGTTCATAAGCAGCACTGCTTGAAACAGCAAAAACTGGAATCAACCCCAAAGTCCATCAACAGTCTAACGGGGAGGTAAGCTGTGGCATATTCACACAATGGAGTATTATAAAATGTGAAACTAAATGAAGCACAGCTGCACGCAGCAAAATGGATGCTATGTTAAAAAAAAAAGAAAGCTAATTATAAAAGACTATATACAATTAAAATAATCTCATAAAGCTTTTTAAAGAGCAAAACTATATACTATATTGCTTAGAGATACCTATATGGGAAAACTATTTTTAAAAACATCAAGGGATTAACACAAAAAATTCAGACTAGTATTTTCAGGGTAAGGGGACACAAAGAGACTGCCTGGGAAAGGAGCCCAAGGTAGAGACCATGGGACTAAGTGATCTTAGGTTGAGAGGTGAATTTACAGATGGTAGTTTCTTTATTAGGCTTCACAGTTTACAGAGGTGGTACATATTCTCCTTACATATACAAATTTTAAAAAATTCTGATATATTGTATGATGAAATACTGCATGGCCATTAAAATAATTAGATCCATATATCCTGATAGGAAGAGATCTCAAGACAAATTGTTTTTTTTTTTTTGTTTTGTTTTTTAATTTTTTTTATTGTTATGTTAATCCCCATACATTACATCATTAGTTTTAGATATAGTGTTCCATGATTCATTGTTTGTGCATAACACCCAGTGCTCCATGCAGAACGTGCCCTCCTCAATACCCATCACCAGGCTAACCCATCCTCCCAACCCCCTCCCCTCTAGAACCCTCAGTTTGTTTTTCAGAGTCAAGACAAATTGTTTAGGTTAATAAAAAAGCAAGACATAGAAAAATGCCATAGTGTAATTCCATTTCTGTAGCAAGTTAGCAAAGAAACTAAAAGCTCATAAAACTAGACGGTAAGTATTTATTTGTACTGGATATCTCCTGTTTGCCCCTCCAGTCCAGCCTCCACCCTGCTCTCTGGCCAAGGATGCTGACCTAGATGGACTGCACCAATAAGTTCTCATGCCCTCAGCTTCCTGTGGGTTCAGCCAATGGGGAGCTTCAGCAGGAGAGTGGAAAGAGGAAGAAGAGGGAGGTCAGTGTGCTTATTCCCAGCTACATCCCCTGATCCCTGAGGACTAGCTGCAGCCTTCCACCAAAGGTCTCAGTGCCATCAGAGGGTCCTTTCTACAACATCTTCTCTATGTCCACGTTTCCACTCCCCCTCTGTGCCCTCTCAGGTCTCAGGGTAATATACATGATCTCTCGTGGTTTCCCTCCATCCTCCCCACACTTTATAAATAGTCCCTTTATTAAACTCAAATTATCCTCATTTAAATGCACCATCTATTTTCTGCCAGGACCCCAACTGAAGAAATTATATATGGATATACAAGCATAGAAGGACTAGAAATACACACAAGAAAGGTTATCAATGGTTAACAATAGTGAAAGAAGCCAGAAGGAAACACTAATGTTTTGGCCTTTATATTTCTGTATTGTATAACTTATTTCTAAGAGGCAAGTATTCGGGTATTATTTGGGCAAAACAAATTTTAAGAGTACCCCAAAAAATAATTTCTTAAAATGCAAAAGAACGAATCCCCAATGCCCAGCACAGTGCCAGGCACACAGTATGTGCTGATCAGGAAGGCTGACCCTGTAATCCAGTGAACTTTAGGTTTAAAGGATTTCTCAGAAGCAAGGTTGGCATCTATGAAGTTAAGTAATGAGAGAGAAAAATAAGTACCTCCTAGAGTAGCTCCACAGAGGGTTCCCAGAGGTATAGGGAGTGATGGTCCCCTTTGATACAGATGTGAGCAACAGCTGGGCTGTCAGCCTGGCTCCTGGCCTGCACGGTGTACCCATGGCAGAGGCCCCAGGCCCTCTGCAGGCTGAGCTGAGCTGTGCCATGGTGTCTGAGCATGAGAACTGTCCCTGACTGTGCTCGTCCAGGTGTGTCTCTTAAGTCTGACAGATTTCCAGTACTACTATCTCCCTTTTTGGTATGCAGGGTCTAGATGCTTCTCTGGACTATGATCTCCATGATTAAACCCTTTCACTACTGGACTGGACTCTATCTGGGCATCTGAAGCTGTGGTTGGGGGGGGTGGTCCACAACACCTACCTCACCCCAACAGGTAAATTAAATCCAGTCCCAGACTCCCCCAATCTGGTCCACTCAGCCATAAAGATCCAGGTACAGCTAACTCAAATTATCCTTCAAAACATGTCACTTCCTTTGAGAAGCCTTTCATGATTCCTTGCGTTTGAGTTAAGTTCTTACGGTTTTCTCCTTCTTAAATGGCCCACAGATACTGTGTACTTTCTCTATCATAATATTGTTAATATTGTATTGAAATTGCCCATTTACTTGTATATGTCTCCCATTAAACTGTAAGCTCTTTGAGGGCAGGAGTTAAATTTAAATTTTATCACTCCTGTATCATAAGGGACACAGACACAGAGTAGGGGGTTCATTAAATACTGGAAGGAAAACAGGAAGGAAGAAGGAAGAAAGGGGATGGATGAGGGGGCCAAGGAAAGAAGAAGGAATGGAGGGAAGGAGGGAGGGGAAAAAAGAAACCACATGCTGCTAGACCCATAAATATGACAATGCAAAAGAGATCAGCCTGTTTTGCCTGCCGTAATGACTTTTAAAGTCATGGATAACTCATGAACCCAGGTAAAGATGAAGACATTGATTCATCACATACTTACTGAGAAACTCCTCTCCTCCAATTGCTGTCTTAGGGGCCAGCAATGTAACGGTGACAGAAAAAATCAGGCTAGATTTCCTTCCCCATCCCCATGCTTATATGTGGGAACGTTTTGTTTTTCAAATTTCTGATGTTTCTAAATGTTTTGAAATATTTTCCAAAGGTCTCTCTGAGATCTTTGGAGTATTTAGATTGTTTGTTATATTTCTACTAATTGTTGTCAGCCAAGAGATTTTGTGAGTGAGTTCATTGGCATTAGGTACAGCTATCAGAGACCTGCACTGGTTCCTCTGCATGGAATTATCTCAAGAATTCTTTGCCAAAGTAACGAAAATGAATGTTTAATGTTGGCCCCCTCGGTCTCTCTGATGGCTTTACAGAATTCTGTGGTATTTAAAAAGCATCGGGGAAAGTAAATAAGGAAGGTTTGGTGTTCCTTTTTTAAACACAAATGAAACCATTAAGCAAATGAGTCAGAAATCACATAAAAGAACATTAGAAATTAAAACAGACTTGAAAATGATTTCTAAAAGACGTCAGGCAAAAATTCCATTCAATTCAGTCCAGAAAAATTTCATTAGTCCTACCACACTGAATGATGCTACCATCTGACCCCCCACACTCCTACCTCCTTCTAATATGTAACCACTGTACCGCATGGCCTCACTGTATGAGGGTGAGAGAATGTAGCACTTCATTGTAACAAACAAGTCCTGAGTTTTCTCCAAGCACATGAGAACTACACAAAAAGCCCATGAAAAGAAGAGAAAGAATACAACCACCATAAAAGTTATAATTTCCCATTTGATGTTTACTACTTGACTTGGGTTCATAGACATTGGTTGTTGTGCTCATGAGTGAGGTAAGCAGTACATGAAAAGAAAAGAGGTAGAACAAACTGGGATGCACAGTTGGGAGGACAGTTAAATAGCATCAACTTTCAATTATCCACATGTGGTTAACCAGTGGAGACCTTTTCATTTCAGGCTGATTTCCTGAACAACCATCAGAATAAGATTTATAAGGAGACAGAGTAGACAATTACTTTGTGCTATGACTTGGGAGAGCCTGAAAAGTCCTAAAATCCAAAATCTCCACCTTCTCCAACCCCCTCACTGGCCTTTCCATGATACACAAAATTCCCATGTAATATGCATTAAAACTATGACAGTCCTTTACAAGAGGAAAATGCTATCATGGATATAATACCTTAAACTGTTATCAGCATATGGTTGGATGTGTGTGGATGACATGTGGTGTACACACACACATACTAGCCCGATATCCATGTCTCCTTCCTTTGAAAACAGAAACCTGGTTTCCGCTTGCAAACCACTTCTTTCTCATTCTCAGTCTATGGTTTGGGTGAGACTGACCATGACTCATGGTTCTGGGATTGGGCATCCTACCTAGTCCTGGACAATCACACACCTACAATGCCCCTCCACAATGAAAGTAGACAAATGACTCCAGTCAAACTAATCAAGTCCTATCTAGAACTTTTGCCAGAAGAAACTTCTCTTGGGATGCTAAGATAGCAGGATATAAGCCTGGTGTGCTATAAAGGCCTTTTGGAACTACTTGTAGGCCATTTGCCCGAGAACGAATCATACTGAGAAAAGCAGAGCTTTGTGAAGGAGAGGCAAACACCTGACATCTTCTAAAAGCCTGGATTCAGCCCTACCAAAACTCTTCAATTACATGAGAGAAGACATTTCCCTCTTATCAAACCAGTTTCACTACGTTTCTGAAACCTAAAACCAAGGATTCCTGATTAATACATAGGCATGGATGCCCTAATCTGAATGCATGGTAGAGGAACATGCAGGCCCCACAGTGGAAGGAAAAGAACATAACTGGGGATCATAGAGATCTGACTCTGTCCCTCAATGCTTAACCTTGGACGTGTCCCTTCAAAAAAATAAGGGGGAGTTCTAATAATGAACCCTAAGCTCTCCTTAAGCTTTGATATATTATGATTATAGATATTTAATCTATATAGATTTGGGGAGTATAGAGAAGAGCCAGAAAAAGGCTGCTATAAATGACACATTCTGCAGGCAAAGTGAGGTGGGAGTGGGGGCCTGTTTAGCTGAGCTGACAGGAAGGCACCAGCAAATGAAGGTGGATTGCTGACAGGAAAATGAATGATCATGCAGATGCACTTCAATGACTTGACAATTTTTCCAGCATCGGCCCTGACTATCAAAGAAACAAACTTCTGAGCTAAAGTCTCCTTTATGTATTATCCATTCTCCTCCAGGAGGAAGGCTGTCCCAGAGGTGAGGAGATGAAGGAAGCCTCTGACAGTGACTTGGCCCTTTTTGCTCCATTGTGCCCCATCTGGAATGCCCTCTTCACTGGGCTCTTCTGGCCTAAAGCTTACATGACCTTCAGCACCCAGTCAAGGCCCTTCTCCACACAGTCTTCCCATGTCATTGTATCACACAGCAATCTCTCTGTTGTCCTTAATCCTAGGCCACTTGTTACGATTCCTCTGACTTAATTACTTAAAAATACCTCTCTGCAATGATGGGAGGTACCCAGAGGATGCCAGAGAGCCCAGGCCCAAGGGCACTCAGCTTCACAGAACTTGGCTGAGAACTTAGGTCTCTGGCCTACACATTCAGAGTTCTTCCCTCCATATCTACTAATGACACCTACGCTATCTTCTCTTCACGTTCCTGTTGCTTTTTTACTCAATGTTCAACAGTTCCCTCCCCCCCACCCCCCACCAATTTCTTACTGAATGCCTCCTATGTATTAGGCACTGTGTGAGTTCCTTATGAACATTTTCTATAACCATCACAACCACCCTTGAGGTATACATTACCAGTGCCATTTCACAGATGAGGCACAGTGAGGCTGAGTGATCTGTTCAGAGTCACTTGTCCAGCTCCTGGCCAGAGCTAAGAACAGGAAGAGCAAGAATTTGAAACTGGGGTATCTAGCTGTGAAGCCATTCTTGTCCTTCTCTATCATCATCGTCACCACCAACACCACATTGCTATCCCTGCTATTGCTTAGCAAGGAGTGGTCAATATAAAGACATTACCTAAAATTCTCCCAACCTTATGATGTCAGTATTAATCTGAAATACTGACTTCCCCCAGGAAGCCTTCGCTGACCACCACACCTCAGAGTAGGTTGGAGCCCCTCCTAAGTGCTTTTATACCACCCTGTGCTTTCTCTGCCTGTTTTCACATTTAGCTAATGGCCTGAAAACCCCAGCTTTCTGTCTCCTCCACTGAATTAGAAGCAACTTAAAGGCAGGGACAATGTCTTGTCAACTGCTTATTCTGTAAATAATTGTTGCATAAATAAGGTTGACAAAAGTCCACAAGAAGCTTTTGCTGACCTTTCAGAACCACTTTCCATTTCACCTTGGCCCCCTCAACCATACTTTTCAGGAGGGTGCAGCCACTTAGAAGCAGAGCAAGAACAAACTGGCCTGGGGATACCAATAACAGCAAAGGAAAAAATCTACCAGTCCTTTTGACTGGGTCTACACACTTGGCATTTCTCACCAAAGTTGGTATTTGTGACCTTACTGAGGTCAAGTCAAAACCAAATCAAAGCTACTTTCAAGAGACAGATGGCAAGAGAGCATAACATCTGCCAGACCTTTCAAATCACCAATTCTCCATGGCAAGAGCTTTTGGTGGCTCTTTGCAAACATCCAGTGGGCCTCACTGAGCCATGCAGGAGTCTACAATCTGAGAGTTGACAGAAATAATCTCTTTAATCTATTGTGGCAATTTTTGTGGGATCAACCAGTTGGGAAGAAACCAGTGGTTGCTGGAGAACGGTGGAAATATTTTCAGAAAGGCCTCAATACCCTCTTACATGCATTCAGAATCACAGCATTTAGCCCTTATTCCACAAACATCTACTTTCACGTGAGCAGACATTTGTCCAACAAGTATTATTGTTTATCTATTAAGAATCAAGTACTCTCCTAGACACTGGGAAGATAACAGTGAACATACAAAACCTGGTATCTCAAATGAACTCTTTTACCTGGAAGAGGCTGCTTATAAGGCCATTTTTACTCACCAGGGTCAAAGCACAACTACTTTATCAGATAAACCAATGGTTTGGTTTTTTTTTTTGAAAAGTAGGACCATGAGGTAATTCGTGATGACTGGAAAGGTAGGTTGGAGCCAAATTGTGAAGAGTAGGGAAAGAACATAATCAGTTTTGCATGCTTAAGTGGTATTTAGAGCAACAATGACATTTAGTAAACTAGTTAGTTTATACAGTTAAAATGGATGAACTAAATATGGATAAGTCTTTAAATGTGTAATAATAATGTTGAATTAAATCAATCGAGTTGCAAAAGGATATTTTTATGACACTACTTGTTTAAAAATTTAATACTAAAAATCAATAACCTAATTTGAGTATTGCATATGTAATAAAAACAATCAAAATATGCATAGGAATGATATATACAGACTTCAAGAAGTGAATTCTATAGGGAAGATACAAGGAAGATATGGGCAGAACTTTAACTATATCTATATTATTTTGTTTGCCTGCCTGCCTTCCTCCCTTGCTTCTTTCCTTCTTTTCTTTATTCAGGGGGCATCTGAAGCAAATATAGCTAATTGTTAATATCTATTCAATCTGGGGAGTGAATATATACATGCTTGTCTTTTCCTGATTTTTTGTGTTTTTCTAGTATGTTTGAAATTTTTTGTATTAAAAATAATTTAAAAAAAAGAAAGAAACACTGAGTTTAGGGACTCAGTGTTAGGGATTGCTATATAGAAAATCCAGAATAAAAGATTTTGAGTTTCCCCCTGGGAAAGTTACTGATTGGCTAGAGGGAAAAAGTCCACAGAGATCCGTAAGTATCATTCAGGGCCAGAGGACTAAACTCACACCAGGAAGATCCTGGTTCACTAGACCAAGTTCTACTCAAATCTTTCAGCATCCCAAGATGCAATCTGGTACTCTTCTCTCAACCCTGTCAAATGAGGCACCTTCTATTCGGAGCAATTTTTCCCTCAGAACTCTTTTTGGAGCTGGGAGAAATAGGGTGTGTGGAGAAAGCAGTAGTCCTAAAAGTTTAAGATCCTCAGACTACTGCCTTGTTAGTCCCAGAGCTCAATGATACCAAGCTAAGGGACAGCTGTAGGTGCTTCAAGTAGGGATTCCAGATGAAGAAGGGGAGGATGTCCCAGAGCAAGCTAAGCCGATGGCAGCCCCCTGTGCATTCCTCTTGCTATGTCTGTTCCTACTCTGAAGGCCAAGTGTCACCCAGCTTAGGTGATCACAGAGCTGTACAGGGCTCAGGAGATTTGGCTCTCCAAGTTGGTAAATAGAACAAGAGCAAAAGAAAGAGTAGGACTAAAGTAAAAACAAACAAGCAAGCAATGGGGTTGTACAAATAGTACGGCAATTTATCCAGGGCTACCATAAAAATGTAAGACTGAAACTTCATTTCTGCCAAAACTTCTTTAGATAAGAAGGAAACATATTTGTCCTCTGCGGTGCAATAGAAAAGTTAAAGAGAAGAAAAAAGACAGAAAGGAAACCATTTTACCCATTTCCTGTTTGAACCTAGCATGGCTATAAGGCAAAAAGGCCAGACCAGCATTGCTGAACTTTAGTGAATAGCCTTGATCCCTGTGATATTCTAAGTGAAAGTCAGTTACCTCTTATCCAGTGACATGATCTTTGCTTCAAAAAACCTTTTGTGGGGAAGAGGGGAAGAGAGGCCAGAGGCCTGCACGTGTGTCTGATGAAAGGTCAATGTGGCCTTTGGTATGCACAGAGCCACTGACAGAAGAACGGGAGAACATTCTTGGGTTTCCTCTGGTCCCTCTGCCACCTGCAAGGGGACCACCTACCAAGGGAGCTGATGCAAAGGAAGGTTATAGGACTTAGCACACTGATGTCCCTCTTTGCCCCACGAATACCTCTCTGTGGGACAAACATCCTCCTCCCAGCAGTGTTGACAGACCCAGGTCCAAGGTGATATAAATCTGTCCAACATTCCAATAGCTCATCAGAATTTTTCCTTATCTTGGAGTCCAGCCAGCTACGACTATCTCCATTCCTACCCTTTGCCAGGCAGTGAAATGACACATCTGTTGGTGCTCCTGTGAAGGGACCTGGCACTGTCCTCTACATTCTGCAGACCTGAAAAGTCATCTCTGGGAGAACCAAGAGCGCAGTGAAGGCTTTCCATCCAAACACTGGGAAATGGGGGTGTGCAAATTATGCCTCTGGTTAAACAGATGGTTTAACACTAAAAATCTCCAAAGAATATCATCCTTGTTACCAGAGATAGAACTTTTTGGTAATAGTGTTTGTGAGAGTTTGATTTATTTAGAAATAGCCAAAGATCAAACCTCTGAAACAGCGATTCTATGGACTTCATTCTATAGAGGAGCTATAGAGGAGCTGGAAGGTAAGATCAATTCTTTACTCCAAACAGACTCTGCACAGATGAACGGGATGAACATTTCAATATCTCCCCAAAAAATCACTCTAGAAAAAAAGAAATGTAACAGTTCTCTTAATTCCTCATCCACTCAGGACATAAGGAGTTCTAGTTGCTAGCCATTTGCTGGGCTAGAAGAAACACGTGTCCTTCTTGGCTCTGTAACTTTCTATGCATTTGATTCCTTGATTTTGGGCTCATGTGAAGCTGAGGGGTTTTAAGGAGAGAAGATGACACTGTGTTTTCCCTGTTCATTTCTACTATGATAGAAACACCTATAGTTTCTGAATACGTCTCAGGAAACCTGTATCGTCTTCTTGATCTAACAGTGAGGTTCAGAAAGGATAAGCTTCCCCCCTCTTGGTTTCTGACTGTTCCAGCTGGGGGTGTTTCTTGATATACCACCTGCTGAACACAGCCCCCCATACACACACACACACACACACACACACACACACACACACTGAGATCTCAACACACAGAAAACGCTATTTTCAAAGCATAGCAATTTGAAAAGAAACTCACTTCTGGGACATAGATCTAATGAATACTGAATTCTTTACCTGCTTTTTTCAGTTTGAAGCAAGCACAAGTAATTGTATTTGAGCATAACTCATGTGTGTGCTTACATACACACTCCTGAAAATAAGAGAATATAGTGAAAGTACATTTTCAACCCAAGCTCTACTGTGTAAGAAAACTTAGGGGAAAAATTAAGTGCGTTTCACAGAGACAGAATTGGCGAGAAGCCATGCTCTGAACTAGGCTGAATAAAACTATAGGAATATCCGACTGGATTTCTGAGATTAAGCCAGAGGAGTAACAAGAGAGGGAACTGCACTCTCACTCTCCAGAATCAAAACTAAGAAACTTGAGTTTATTTGGGGACGCATACAAGAAAGCTTAGAAAGATGAGCAATTCTGTTTTATCTCCTAAAGTAGATCTTCTTTACAGTATAACATGACTAAACATCTTATCTTCCAACATTCCTCCAAACCAACACAATGGATCTCATCTGCTCACCAAGACTTTAGTAAGGCCTTCCTCATGCCAACAAAATGAACATTACACATTCTATTTCTTTTTCCCTTAAAAGAATCTCTCCAGGAAGTTTTGGTCCCCTATCCCTCCTCAGTAATAGAAAGAAAGGAAGGAAGAGAGAAAGAGAAAAAGAGAGAAAGAGAGAAAGCATCTGGGATTTTAAGCTATCACTCATTTAAATCAGAATGATCTTCCATCGGGGCGCCTGGGTGGCTCAGTCGTTAAGCGTCTGCCTTCGGCTCAGGTCTGATCCCAGGGTCCTGGGATCGAGCCCCGCATCGGGCTCCCTGCTCCGCGGGAAGCCTGCTTCTCCCTCTCACACTCCCCTTGCTTGTGTTCCCTCTCTCGCTGCCTCTCTGTCAAATAAATAAATAAAATCTTTAAAAAAAAAAAAAAAAAAAAAAGAATGATCTTCCATCATTCAAGAGCCTGCAAAGCTCTTAATATAAATGCTTGTTAACAGTTCATTAGGAAGTCAGGTGCAAAAATAAGGTTGGAAGGGGAGAGCATCTTCTCATTGAGAATAAATTATAATAAAAATACAGGTTTTAAATAGTTTATAATTCTAAAAGGCACCCGGGTTGAGGAGTTCAGGTTTTGTTTGTTTCAGACTCAGCAGAAAGCCTTCAGGCCCTGAACTCCTCAAATTAAAATCAGATCCAAATCCAAGCAAATTGTTTCTTCTGATTCGCTGCCCTCAGACTTGGGATATAATTTCTCTGCGTCAGGGTCTGAACTTTGGAAGCCCATCTTGCAAGCAGCTTTCAGTCCATGAACAAAGTTGAAGAAACCTCTGCTTTTCACGGGAAGAGTCAGTGATGTGGAGAATCTGGCGGCTCTTCAGAGCACAGCCCAGGTGGGTGCAGTCTAAACACAAGGCTGTTTGCTTTCTGTTCTGGAACAGCTGAGCGTGGAGGTAAACTGCTTACCCATGTTTGCCTGTGTTTGCCTGCCATGAGCAGGAGACCCTGATTAAAAATGATGTAGCCAGCAAAAAGACAAACATCTGATAGACATGCATCACCCACAAATCACAAGGCTGCCTCTCTGCTGCTAAATACAAGGTCAGCAACTCTTTCTTTCCTTCCCTTGCAACCCTCTCTCATAGCAAGGCCCAAGTGTTGGCTTGTTCTTAAATCAAAGTAGGCAGATATTAGACAGCTCACAAGAAAGGAACGTGAACCCTTTAATATTGGATTTCCTGACAATTGATTTATGCTACCATGCCAACGTTACCTTCATTTAATTTCATTGCTTTGGTTTATGTTCTTGTAAAAAGACAAAGCAGGAAGGTTATTAGTGCATAAATGCCCCAGGGTTTGGAACTGAAGGAGCACTTTTCCCATACTCCCTGTCTTATGATATTAGAAAATGCTTCCTGAAAGTAAGAGCTGGGCATGGTCAACCTAAAATGAACTGAGTGATTGGTCGGTTGTAAAACACCATGATGAACTTGAGCTGCACAGGACCTACTGGTCTGGCCCTGCAGATTTTCAATGAATGTGTCTGTTTTAAGATGGATGCAACTGGAGGAGGGCGCAACTACCTCCTGGCATAATGTATACCATGGGATAAAGAATGGCAGGATGGAGAAATAAACCAGAATTAACCACCGGAGTGCAAATGTCGCTGTGCTGATAAACAGAGATTAGAAGGAATTCAGATCATCTCAGGCTGGGTTTATTTGAAGGAAGGGAGGACCTGGGGTCTAAGCAGATAAGAGAGGATGGTGGAAATGTCTCAGCTAGCTTGGTTTCTGGAATATAAAGTGCCTCTCTGATGTGCTTCTAGGTTGAGGTAAGTGGAACCATATTCTAGTTCCCAGGAAAGAGTCCTTAGGCCCCCTTACTTTCCTTCTGCTGGGAGAGCAGTGAGCTTTCCACACTTCCTCAGCACCAGCTCTTTCATAAGGAGCTCACCCCCACTGTGCCCCTGGGGCCAAGGCCACCCCCTGGCACTACTTCAGGGGGCATCATTCTTAGGGAGTCAGCAAGTATATGAATGCAACCCCTCAGAGCATAACAATGGGAATGGAGCCCCTGGAGCTCTGTGGCTTCCCTCTCCTTGAAAAAGTCTCCGAAAGCTATGGAAGGCCACTGTGACCCAGAACTGCCCTTCATGTGCTTTGTTTCCCAGCAAAACCTTTAGTTTTAGGAAACCGACATGACCCAGCACTGCTGGACCAAGATTCTTCTGGGAGACCCCAGCTGGATGCTGTATTATGGGGGACAACAGGAGGGTAAGCAACCTTGTTTATCATCCCCACCCCAAAAGTTATCAGGAAGTCAAACAGGTATCTCAATCAAGCACTCACTCTCCCTTCCCCAGGTCTGCCTCCTTGAGAGACGTAGAATGGCTCAGAAGGAACTCTGAGGAGTAACCTAAGACACTGCCCTTAGCCCTCAAGACAGTATATAAATGAAGTCACATGAAAATATGTCACATTTAAAACCTGAAAGAAAGACTGCACAACCTTATTCAGAAAACCCTTTCCAAAGTTTTCTAGTCATAACTCTGCTACATAAATTTCTCTTGTTGTAGCTTAAGCCCATTTGGTCTTTTACTATTCCAGCTTAGAAAATCTTTTATGTAAGAAATGTGGCAGGTTAAAAAAAAAAAAAAAACTTATTTATAGAAATGAAGATTGACTTTCAGATCCTCCTAGGAATCTGTACTTTTATTTCCAATAAGGTAGTCCAGGGCTTAATACATGGTAGGCGTTCTTTAAATGTTTACCGAATGAACGATTTATTCAAACATTTCAAAACTTTGGGGGAAGGTTTTTTTCTCCTATAGTGGCAGAAATGGGAAGAATAGGTTGAAACTAGAAAAAGACAGACTTAGACATGAACTGTTCGAACTGCCCGAAGATTCACATTGGAGAATGAGCTCCATGTCACTGGGGATATTCAAGCTGGACAACCAGAATGTTGTCAGAGGTATCTAGGAATTGGAAGGGTGGTTGGGCTGGTTTGATCCTCAGAGTAACCTGAACCAGAATACAAGGCCAACTACAACAGTCTTTAAGAGGTATAACAAGATTTTCTGGGTCTTCAGAGAAGGGAGCAATCACATCCAGGTAGGGTGGTAGTTCTCCGTCTCAGCTGCATACTATAACCACTTGAGCTTTTAAAAATAAAGAGACCTGAGGGGTGCCTGGGTAGCTCAGTCAGTTAAGTGTCCGACTCTTGATTTTGTCTCAGGTCATGATCTCAGGATCATGAGATCGAGCCCCATGTTGGGCTCCACGTTCAGCACAGTGTCTGTGTCCCTCTTTCTCTACTTTTTCCCCCACTTGTGCTCTCTCTCTCTCCAAATTAAATTTTTTTTTTAAGATTTTATTTATTTATTTATTTGAGAGAGAGCGAGAGAAACAGCATGAGAGGGGATAGGGTCAGAGGGAGAAGCAGGCTTCCCGCTGAGCCGGGAGCCCGATGTGGGACTCGATCCCAGGACTCCGGGATCATGACCTGAGCCGAAGGCAGTCGCTTAACCAACTGAGCCACCCAGGCGCCCCCAAATTAATTTTTTTTTTAAATGAAGAGAATTGAATCTCACCTCCAGAAGTGCTGATTTAAATGATCTGGGGTGTAGCCTGGGCAAAAAGACTTTTGGCAGCTCCCCAACTGCATCCTATTCCCCAAGATGCACTGAACTGGAAGAAATGGGAGAAGTTTCATTAAAGAAGGACAAATTATGCCTGAGCCTTAAAGGTTGGGTAAGATTTGAAATAGGGAGAAAGATAGAGAATTCCTGGCACAACCTGGTATATGTTTGATAAATACATATTATGGAGCATCCATAAATGAATGCAAAATAGAAGATCAATTTACTAATTTTTGGTACAGTTCATGGGCTCTTGTTCTTAGGTATAAATTCCAAGTGGATTTCTTTCATGCATTCAATAACTATTTCCCATTTATTAGTCACTCACAATTACTTTTGTCCTCAGCCCAGTAGTATGGGACGTGTAGTATAAGATTACACAAAAGGGTGGGTGGCTATGTTAAATTAAAAACAAACAAAAAAAACAAGGTCAATTCAATGATAAAGGGTTAATGAAAATCTTTTCAATGGACCCAAAGTAGATGACATTCTAAGTCTGACACCTGAGAAAGTATTAATAGCCATAGAGTTTCTTTGTTTTTTAATTAGTTCAATAGTACCTGGTAAATTAAGCCCAGCCAACCAAGCACTCAACAATCAATCATTGTATCTAGTCTGGTTTTATATCCATCTCCTCTTCTCTGAAATCAAATATTTCTCTCCCAACTTTCCATGAAGAGTGTCGGCTTCCTAACACACATAATTACGGAGTGAATGGGTGATAAAACAAACTGCATTAGCCATTAGAAGAGTTATACTACACGGATGTAATCATTCTTCATAAAATAAAAAAAAAAAACCATTGCACAAGAGTTGCAAAATATTCCTTTCAAATGATAGATGATAAATCAAATGGGCATGATTAACGTCAGTACAGGGAAATTTGCAGTGGAGCTTTTGGTTGCGATATTTTTCTTGTCTGTATAAATCTGCTGAAAAGAGGTTGTAGAGAAGAGGGAAGCTATATATATTCAGGAAATGAGTAAGTCCAATTCTAAACATAGTGCTATGTTTCTGCACATGAAATAGAGTAAATGCTCACTCTGGTAAACTTTACTGGAAAACGGACAACTCGCATGCATTTCCATTTGAAGCAGTTGGGATGGCCACAGAGGTCGAAGCAGATGCTTTGGCCACCCCACCCCACAGCCTGCGAGCCCACCTTTGGGTTCACCTGCAGTCTTGGTGAACAGAATCTGTTCATGCCCCTGTCCTCTGCTTTTCTGCCCAAGGGCTTTCTCTAGCACTGGAAGCCTACTAGGAGGCAATCGGAAAATGCCATGGATTTAATGCTCCCAGGGTAACTTCCAACCAAGGATGACAACAGTCAGTAGGTAAACATCTCAGCTTTGCCATCCTTTGGTGGGACGATTCTAAAACGTTCTACAGAGTTTCTCAAAAAAATCCCCAGTAGGACTGAGGCCACTTGCCTATAGTAATTAGCCATGTCTTAAATGCATCCTTTTTGGATTTTTTTCCCTTTGTTTTACCTCTTTATCTCACTTTGGCTTCCTGGAACCACCTACCAAATAGACTATCTCTATTACAGGGTCGAATTCTCTATTATAGGGTCCGCTTTTGAAGAATCAAACTAAGAACAGAGCATCTAATCTTTCATTATCTTCCTACTTTGGTCAGGGAAATAATGATGCTTTGAGAATATGCCCTGCATGCATGTAGTAGCTGCTCAATAGATGATGGATGGATGGATGGATGGATGGATGGATGGAAAGATGGGTGAATGGATGGATGGACAAACAAGAGTATGTTACTGGGGACAATGGATAAAATAATAAGATAAACACTGGCCATTGGGAAAAAAATAACATTTGAAGAAAGAGAGAGAAATAGAAGATAAAGGACGACTGGATTATTCCCATTGGCTGGGTTCTAGGATCTAGTTGAGTGATTCTGATGGAAGAGCTATGCCAGTGTAGGGATGAAAAAAGAAGGTATTCCATGAGAGACAAGCACATTAAAAATATACTCTCTTTGAATACCCAGACCCTGTGTTAAACTGCAATACCACTGACGATTCAAGTTCGTATTTTACACAGCTTCTTTATACTTTTTTGCATCATAATCTTAACAATTTCAGCTTAATGCATTACTCTTAACCCAGGCGCCCACACAGCTTCTTTATACTTCTTTGATTTCCAGAGAGATGATATTTAAAAAAAAAAAAAAAATCATGCAAGGATAGTATAGAAGCCAAGGGAAGAAAGAGCATCAGAAAGTCAAACTGGTTAATTGTGCCCCATGCCATGAAGAGGTCTGATATGATCTTGACTGCAAGGTCCTTATCCCCGCAGCTGAGTCCTGGCTAAGATGGCTTCCATATTCAGGGAATGTCTGAACAATGTCTCCTACAGATAGGGTTGAACTACTCCTGGTAGGTAGCCTACTACCTTTTACTTACTTTTGGCCCAAGGGAAGGTGGAGCTGTCCTGATAGAGGCAGCTCTTCTAACTCCCCTATCCCTGCAGGGAATTCATTCTCACCGAGACATGTAGAAATGGACTTAGGGGAGGGATCAATGTTAAGGAGTGGTCTCACTTGCACAGTCCTGCCACTAGCTCAATTTTGAGTTTCAGCTTATCCTATGGGATACACTACCCAGTCAAGTACCAGAGGACTATTCAGACCCTGCCTTGGATGCTCCAAGCCCTCTGTACACCATGGTGGTCTAACCAAAACCAACCAGGTATGCACTCATCTAAAGAAACTGGCTCTTCCAGCATATTATGATCTGTTAAGTATTCACTTTAGAGGACTTTCTACGTTGGCAATAGAGATAACTATAAGGAATCTGGTTAAAATTGTTACAGATAAATAGTATCATTCTACTTAACCAGGAAAGGATGGAATATTTAAAAAGGCTTTCAGGTTCAGAAAGACATTGTTGAAAGTTGTAATATATTTTTTACTTCTTTTTAAGTAAAACGAAACCCTACTACACAGGGTCATGAAGAACAGGAAAACAATGAATTATCCCTGCCTCATGTTTCGGCGACTAGTCAGTCAAATAGTTTCCAATTCTGTTTGGCAGCCCAGGCTGAGTACATGGAATTCACAGTGGTCTATCCCCTTCCAAAGGAAAAAGAGAAACAAATTAGGGGGTTAATCCTTGCCGTCTGATGAACTCCCACTGTCCAAATCACATGCTGCTGAATAAACAGCTTTAAAGGCTCTGTTTGCAAAAAACATTTTGATTATCATCCAAAGTTTTTTTTCCCCCCAAACCCTCTACTTATGTCATCTTGTAAAACAGACAGTTGGGAAAGTATTAGGGGTTGAACCTGGTTGGGAAGAATGGGTTGTCATAGTTACTGTTTTATAAATATGGGCTCTGGACGAATTCCAATGCTGATCATACTTAGGAAACATCTTTCTAATTAGATGGCCAGAGAACTAAAGTTACATATTCTGTGTTGTCACACAAGAATAGCGATGGTCTCTGAAATTAAAAAATTTAAATTTAAGAAGATGAATTTTTAAATTATTGTTTCTCTTAGAGGGAAGAATAGGAGCATTCTTCATTTCTTGAAGTAAAATTTTTGGTGAGAAAAATATAATCTACATAAATGTCTTTAAATTGTAGTCTAAAAATAACAGAGAAGAAATCCCAAATCAAAGCTTTACTTCAATGTCCCCTTCCTGTCTATTTATGATATTTCCACATATGAGCAAGCAGTTATCACTTTAAATAATTGAGTGACTATGACCATAAACTAAGATTATATAAGATCAGTAATATCGGACTGCTTACTACATTACTTTGAGGGCAGCTTTTACAAATTTCTACAGACATTTTTCTAAGGATGAAGGAGAAACTCGAAAGTTTAATTTGAGGATGGGTAAAGATATATTTTCAATATAACAAAGAAATTACAGCGTAACCTCATAGAAAGGAAAGGTCTCCCTGGCTCCAGAGCCAAAATTTTCTGTTCAGCCACATCTCTCCATACTGAACACATTAATTCCTACCTCAAAAACTGATGTCTAAACTCGGGCTCAAAACAGGTACTCAATATATATTCGCGGAATGAATGAACAAACTAAACAATAATCTAACCGCATGGAATAGCTTGAAAGCAAAAACAAAAAAACAAACACACTGCAATAACAACAACAATGGGGACATCAATATTCCATTCTTCACTTTCAGTGGAACAATGACTGAGAATTGAAACACATTAGATTCTGGAAGCTGAGTAATAAACAAACATACTCTCTCTTCAGATTTGGCAAGTTTGCTGTTTTCTTCATCCCAGCATTAGGCAGAAAGCCACAGTTTCCTATGTTAACCTGTCAGTGGTAACCTGTCAAAACCATCTTATAACAAGTCAAGTATATAAACTACACTAGGAAGAACAGGTGCATTCTCTACACTTGTGGTAACTGTGAGAGACACTTCAGTAAAGTGAAAAGAGAAGGAGATTTAAATCAAATAGCCTGGCTTCAAATCCCACCTGTGTCCTAAGCAGCTATGTGTGTGTATAGATTCTCTGAGCCCCAGCTGCAACATCTATAAAACGAAGTTAATAATAACACTTACTTTATAGGAGTGGGTGAGATTCAAACGAAGTGTGTAAAAAGTGCTTTATAAACTATAAGGAAGAAAATAAAATAAAATAAAATAAAATCAGAAATTCCAAATTTTACTCCTCAGTGCCAACTGTATTAGTTTGCTAGGGCTGCCCAAACAAAATAGCACAGACTAGGGGGCTTCAACAACAGAAATTTATTCTCTCACAGTTCCGGAGACTGCAAGTTTGGTTTCTCCTAAGGTCCATCTCCTTGGCTTGCAGGTAGCCTCCTTCTCTCTATCTCTTTGCATGGTTGTTTCTCTGTGCACACGCACCCCTGTGGGCCCCAATTTCTTCTTCTTCGAATGATACCAGTCATATTAGAATAGGGCTCACCCTAAGGGCCTTATTTTCACTTAATCACATCTTTAAAGACCCAATTTCCAAACACAGTCACCTTTTGAAGTACTGGGGATTAGGACTTCAATGTATGAATTTGGGGGGGACAGAATTCGGGGGGAACAGAATTCAGCCCCTAACACCAACTAAATATAAGTTTTAAAGAAAAATGTGGTGAGGGGATGAGACATTGAAACAACACTGAAGGCTGATCTGCTGACTAATTAGCAGAATGCCAGAGTTAAATTATAGCCTTTGGAGAGAACAATATATTATAATTGTTAAGAAAACAAGTCCATTACCAAATAACACATTTATTTACACCAACGGCCTCACAACATTAACAGCTAAATGGAGTAGCTAATGGACTTTAGATCATAAGAAATGATTCGTATAGCTGCTCTTTTCCTCGGCTGCTAGAACACAATCTTTCAATTTAATAGGCCTTAGTGAAGACACTACCACTGCTTCCCTAGGTTGCTACATTTTCTTTGCCCCATCCCGATCCCCACCCCCAAATTTTTTTCACTAAACTTTTTCAAGTTATTTTAGACAACCATCAAATACTTGCATGGCCTTATTTTAACAGTCATATAGAGTAGTATTTGTTGAAAGCTTATCACATTCCAGGCATTATGCTAAGTGTTTTACATACATTACCTTGTTTTATCCTCATACCACCCAATAATGTAGTATAAAAAAACTGAGGCTCTGAGAAATTAATGACCTACCCATTTGGTCAGCGAAGGAGCTAAGATTCAAGTTCAGCTCTAACTCCAGAGTCTACATTCTTAATTGTTACCTCAGTGGCTTTCTTATCTTAACCCTAACTAAACTTCCAAGTTAATTTTATCACTAAAGTAATTAGTTCTAAAGGTTAGGCTACACCCCAAATCAGAGCAAATCTGCACAGAAAAGGTATTAAAGTATGAAAGATGCCTCTATCTAATTAGAAAAATCCAGTTCTTTTGGAAATCTCCCAAATTATAGTATCCTCAATTTCCTACAATTCCTTTCCAGGTCACCCTAGAACACCGAGAGGCAGCACAGTTTTAGGGCATAAAACTGGGTAAAAACTTGAAAATGTGAGATTCTAGTTCAGCCCAACATTACCGTTTAACTTCTAAGATGGTGTCTGAGCAATGATAACGTATTCCAGAGGTTTTAGGGCCTGTGCAGAGGGACTGTGGCAAACATAGTCCTGTTCACTTACTCTTGGATTCAGTAAGCGTGTATGAAGTATATGTCACACAATCAGCATGGTGCAAGGCTCACGGTGCGCCCACATTAGACAGACGTGGTCCGTGCCCCAGATGGGCTCACAGTCCAGTGGGGAAAATGGACAGATGTATTACAATTACAATACAGTGTGGCATGTGCATGGAAAGTACAGTCAGAATTCTATGGAAGACAAAAACAAAGTAACTTACTTTGCTTGAAGGACTCAGCCATTCCTTCTCCAAAGAGGCAACATGAGCTAAGTCCAGTGCAGGTCATAGGAAATGCAGCCCAGGTGCAAGACTTCTTGTTTAAGTTGGGGCTCCCTTTTCTTTTTAAAATCATCCCCATCCAAACAACCACAGCTTAAGAAACACAAACACCAACCCCATCTTTGAAGAAATTTAAAGACATCTGTAACACTGAATCACATGAAGTCAAGGTACAAAGCAAATACAGGAATTTTTGCTGACTTGGCAGAGTAAATCAAGAGGAACTTATGTGCCTCCAGATGGTATACCTAAGCTGCATTACTGCAGAGAGCCTAAGGAAGGTACAGGAATGAGAGGTACCAGCTACCTGTGAGGCAGGGGTGAGACGCAGGATTGAAAGCAGGAAGTTTGCTTGAAAGTATTTATGAAAAGCATGTATACCCCCAGGTCCTTACTTCCTTCATGCCCACACAAGCGCCTGCAACCCACATTCTCCCAAGGCCAGCAAACAGGCATATAAGTCTCACAGAAGGGGACTCAGAAAGGCTTGGAACTCAATGACTGGGCACAGTGGAATGAAGGGTAATGCACCAATCTGAGAATAGGGAGATTAAGTGAAAGTCTGCGTATAAAACAAGAGACCCTGTCTCCTTTTCTACCCAGTTCCCACATACAAGCAGCCTTATTCCTGGCTCTGCATGCTTATTCTCAATGAAGTAGCCCAGAAAACAGAGGGTCCTGGGAGGTGAGGATGAGGAGTAAGAAGAACTGAAAGTTATCTTACAAGTTTGATTACATGAGAAAAAAATGTGGGCTGGGTAAGAGTGATAAGTACATAGAATGAAGTAATTATTAATTCCAGGGCTTTAAAAAGTTAACAAAAGGGTTAATATACACTGAATACTGGCTTAATTAAAAAATTGTGGAGGTGCCTGCGTGGCTCAGTCGGTTAAGTGTTTGACTCTTGATCTCAGCTCAGGTCTTGATTCAGAGCCGTGAGTTCAGGCCCCATGTTGGACTCCATGTGGGGCATGAAGCCTACTTTAAAATAAATAAATAAATAAATAAATAAATAAATAATTTAAAAATTATGAAATAACTATACTGTGAAGAAATGGGTAAGGGCAAGGAGGTGAAATAAAGCTAATCCCTCACCTACAATAATAGGAGATCAATGGATCAATTTGAAGATTGACAGCTCGAGAGATAGCTATAAGGCACATTACTCAGATGTATGGACGTAAACAGCTAAGAGTTGGAAGTGCTGCTCTTGGGAAGCAGGTCAGGATGGAGTGGGAGTAGAAGGAGGGGACTGCTCTTTTTATTATAAGCCCTTCAGCACTATTTGACATCTTCAGCTATGTATTTATCCTTTGAGTAAATAAAAACATACTTTTAAAAATATCATGGTGTAAAACAACCCTACTGCAGAAGGAGGGAATAAGGTGCTCATCTAAGTAACTCCGGAAATGAGTGGAGTCCGTAAGGCTAAAGGTGAAATGAAGTGCGCTACAAGCACTGGCCTCCAGGTGATGAAGCTGTTTCCCACAGGGTACAAGTTCCCAGCGCCGAAACAATACCTGTACACCGGAACTGAACAATTAAGTACATGTGGGGAGGCTGGTGGGGGCCAGCTTTCTCATTGTTGGGGTGACGGGTTATAGGGAAGCAAGAGGACAAGGTTACAATGTGGTAAGGCTTCAGAGCTGGAGACATTAGTATGAATTCATGTTTAACTTAATATAGACACAGATGGTTACACATAGAATTATTTATAGATATGTGTACACAAACGGGTTAGTGTACAAACCCACACCTCCTTGCTCTGTCAGCTGAGAGGATCTGCAAGCTATGACACCCCAGTAATAACAAGCATACCTAATGCCAGATCTTGGTTTTTAATGCCATTCTCCAATAAAAGAACTAGGGCTCCTTGGAGAAATGGCTGATTCTAGAACAAGGGCAGGAAATATGCAAGATAAGCCTAGAGCATCTTGCACTGTCAGAAAGCAAGGAAGTGCTTAAACAAAAACAAACACAAAAAACACCACAATAATGGGAGTGTGTCAAAGGGACACAGGAGCCAACTTACAGAGCTCCCAATGGCCAAAGTAGAACAATTTGAACAACAAAGTAAAGTAGTATTGGATTATAACCCAAAATATAGGATAAATATCCATGCATCCATACTAATTAAATAAATGATTGAAAAGGTAGATAGACAGACAAGGGAAAATAGTCAAATCCCCTGTGCAGAAGAATTACAAATAATTTATGAGATACTCCACCCTTAAGGAGGTAGAGCATAACTCATCAACTCTTTTTAAGTGTGGGCTCCACACACTGTCTTCCTTCCAGAGAATACAGTTGTGTAAAGGGAAAATAGATTACAGTGGAGGAAACTGACAAATACAACCTCAGCTAGATTTTCAAGGTCGATATCAACAGTGATAAGTCATGTTGAGAACATCTACCCCTGATGTGATGTGATGAGAAGGGTGCTTTACCTCTGGGGTCTTCCTCCCAAAAATATATTACCCAGTCTAATCATTAGAAAAATGTCAGACAAATTCCAACTGAGGGACATTCTATAAGATATCTGATTGATACTTCTCAAAACTATAAAGGCCATCAAAAACAAGGGAAGTCTGAGAATCCATCACACCATGAGGAGTTTAAGGTATGAGATTTCTAAATGTAGTGTGGATCCCTGGGTAAGACTCTGAAACAAGAAAAGGACATTAGAGAAAAACTGAAGAAATGTCATAAAATATGGATCAACATCAATATTAGTTCATTAATTATGACAAATGTACCATAGTAATGTAAGATGTTAATAGTAACTGGGTGTGGGGGCGCCTGGGTGGCTCAGTTGGTTAGGCGACTGCCTTCGGCTCAGGTCATGATCCTGGAGTCCAGGGATCGAGTCCCGCATCGGGCTGCCTGCTCAGCAGGGAGTCTGCTTCTCCCTCTCCCGCTCCTCCCTCTCGTGCTCTCTCTCTCTCTCACTCTCTCTTTCAAATAAATAAATAAAATCTTAAAAAAAAAAAAATAGTAACTGGGTGTGTGCTATATGGGAACTCTGCACTGTTTCCACAATAATTCTGTAAATTCAACTGTTCTTAACTAAAAAGTCCACTTTAAAAAAGATTGCAAATTTCCATAATTTCTACTCTAACTCACCATTTTAAACTCACAAGTTTCTAACACTCTTAGCAGAAATGAAGTGATATAAGGGAAAACATTATTTGGTTTAGTTCCTATGATCCCTTTGAATTCGAGAACTTTTGAAACTGTAGGCAACAACCTTCACGATGCTTTCGACATGCTGCGCCCCATTGTGACATATACGTGGGCACTAGAAGATTAAGTCTGTATCAGGATATTTTGTCAGCGAACAACAATCAACTTTGGCCAAGTGGAACGAAATAAATGGATTTACTGGAAAGAGATGGGGCAGATCGCAGAATGAAGGTAAAACTACCCAACCCAGTCTTTATAAAGGACGGGAAGCAAGCAGCAGGGATCTCCTGCCTTCCCTTCAAAGAACTCCCTTGAGAGGCATCAGCTCTAGAACTTTTCCATTCTGGAGGAATTCTGTTCAAAGCTCAAATTCTCAGAACAGCAGGTAAAGCAGATGACCCAGGAAACCGGCCTCCTGTATCACAAAGCTCCGTGCGGCCTCATTTGAATCTTGTGACCACCTCCGGGAACAGGGGAGCAGGAACATCTTCATTGGGATGCCACCTAGTCTGCATGCAAAGTGGGAAAGAGTAAGTTCTCCCGATGAGGTTGTACTATTTCCAGAAGAAGGGGAGGCAGATGCTGGGTACGCCAAAATATCAGCTGTCTAGCGCAGTTGTCCCTTCAGGGAACCTACAATCCAAAGAAAAGGTTGAGGCGAGCAGGACATTTCGACCCAAGCATAGAGGACGGAAGCAGCAAGTTATAAAGGAGAGAGATGGGATCCTCAAGAAAGACATCTTGAATATCTGGCCTCAGTACTGGGAGTACAGTGATGGAGGACACAGAGTCGAAAAACTGTGAGGTCTTCTGGGAAAGGAGCATTAAATGAGACAAGTATGGAAAAACTCCAATGACCTAGAATTCATCAATGAGGAGAGAAGCCCATTTGGTCTATGTGGGTGAGTAGTGTGTTTTCTTATTTCCTTTTTTGCAAATCTTATTTTTAGAGTGATTTTTTTTTTCAGAATATGTACAAATCCATGAATGAAAAAGAAAAAAATACATTCAGTCACAGGCATGCTTGCAATAATTGACTATAGTTATTCTGGTGTTCAGCATTTCAGCTGCAGACTTCCAGGTATACAATATGCGGGCTCCTAGAGTAGGAAGTTACAGACACTCAGGGAGCTTGTCTCCACCTCTCCTATTATGCCAAGGGCCTTAGACAGAAGACACATACTGAAAAAGAACTTTCCTAAGGCCCCAACTCTTTCTTTGTACATTTTTATTTTAATTCCAGTTAGTTAACATACAGTGTTATATTAGTTTCAGGTGTAGAATACAGTGATTAAAACAATTCCTACATCACCTGGTGCTCATCACAACAAGGATACTCTTAAGGCCCCAACTCTTAAAAATCACAGGCCCCTGCAGTGGCAGAAGGGAAAGGGCATTTGTAGGCATCAGTTATCAATGAGCGAGTCAGAGCTAAGGACCACCCAACAGTTCCCCAGCTCCGTAGTTCCTTTCTTCTTTCATGTCATGTGAGAAAGGTAAGGCAGATAACCCACGAAACCAGCATCCTGCATCACCATTCATCTTTTCTGATAACTTATAAGATTTCTCTCTGATTACTCCATCAGTGATCTCAGTGCCAAAGAACCAGCTGCAGTAAGTAATTTTTCCCATTTTTGACTGCACAATGGACCATAATTGGCAGAAATGCATCCCACAAGTCAGTCTCTAACCTACGATTTAGGCTTACATCAACAAATTCCTCCAAACTGCCAAGTGTTATTCCATCTGAGCAATTGCCTTATTCCTGGCACCCAAGCATGCCACTTCCTGTTCTATATGCTGGAGGTGAGGACCATTTATGGCTAGTTGGAGTCAGCAAACTCAGTTTGAAATTAGCCTGGTGGAATTCTAACCCCAAATCCCTTACTATAATTTTAAAATAAATCATCCCCAAATGACAAAGCAGGACCAGGGCTGTATTACAATCACTAAAAACTAAGAAGTTTAATGGAAAGGAAATGCCAAAGCTGCAGGGCAAATTACTATCACAAAAATCGTATTTCAGTTTTCTGAGCAGAAGTCAATTATATTTCCTAAACCTGTTCACAGGATAGATAAAATGCCAGCCCTCCTCACAGTGCTTATATCTATTAATTTCCTACCACTCATACCTGATGTAAGCGCTGCACACAGACCCCCGGAGCTCTGTGCATGGCCCTGTCTTTGCCTTTTCACAATCTTGCTGCCATTACTATAAGTGGCTCTATGATGGAGGCATTCAAGGAATGAGTCAAGGCTATCTCTTTTTCATATCTAGGTTGTAGTGAGTAACTACCACAGCCTTTTCGTAGCTATAAAGTCCTCCTTTCTCAAGACTAATCAAAACAAAAAACAAGTAAAAAACTCAAACCCCAAAGAGAGGTAAAGCTTCCTTACAACATGTTGAAGGTATTCAATAAACGTTTGTCAAATTAATTTAAAAGTGAAAGTATAAGCAGCACTAATATAATCTGTCTATTGAAAAACAACTAAATTGCTTTGGTTGTGTGCCCCAACTTACCCACCAGTCTCCCAATGCGCGTGTGGCACAATTATGTAGAGAAGCTTGAACACAATGAAAGGAATGGGAATTATTTTCTTTAAAAGCCATTTATAATCACTTTGTAAACCTAGCATGTGTTGAGGCAGCATTATTTTGCAATTTCTTTTCAGTGCTGTTCAAGGTAATCATGTGGATGTGTAAACAGCAAAGTAATGGCTGAGAAGTAAATGACCATCATACCATTTTTTTTTTGTAAAGTTTTCAGCAACCAGCACGACTTCAAACTGAATTAATAATTTATAAATAGCTAGATAACCAAAACAACTTCCCTTAAGTTTCCTTTTTGAGGTTTTGGATGATGAGAGATGGGAAGTAGGATATTTATAAAATACGAACAATTTACTCTCCATCCTGAATCACAACCCGGAGTCTTGGATAGAAAGGAAATTGGAAAGTATCATCCCCCACAGCTTAAAAGCTTATGAGTGGGGGTCCAAGACACTAAATTGAGAGAGTCCAATCCATTTAATTTCCTCTTGTGACACCTCACACTTGCCCCTTCTTTTTGCAAGAGGAGGGGTATGGCAAAGCTCCTCGCCCCTCACTGTCATTTCGATTAACTTATCCGCCACCTTGTGCTAGGGAAGCACATGGAGTTCACAACTTGAGAGCAGACAGAGATTTGCTTTCCTGGAAACAGCATAAGGATGATGTGGTTGGATCAGCAAGACCCTGGAAGCCAGAGCAACAAGCAAGGGACCATATGTGTTATGACCATTTTTTAAAATGTTGCCAGCCCCACCAGCAGTGTGGACAATGGCCCATATGTACGATACATCTGGAGGTACGTGTGGTTGCCTGATGGCCTTGCTTAATGCTTCTGCATATTTAGTAGAATCAAAGGGTTGAATACAGAGTTTTCTTCATAGCAGAGGGGCTTCCACAAGAACACCATTGCTTAAACTTCTCATTTCTCAGAGAAGAAGGGTGCACACGAGCCCAGGCCGTGTGTGTGTGGTGGGAGCAGAGCAGCAAGGAGAAAGCACGGGAGAGAGCAGTCAGTCCGAGCTTTGCCAGGGTTGATGAAATCCTGAGCAGATGAGATGTCTGTGTGTGGCGCGTCTTGCGTATTCTCGTCATCAGAGAGCTTTCTTCCACTGCTGCTTCTCACACTGGTTTCAAAACAGCCCCATTTACAGATACAAAGAAGAAGTTTCAGAGGGGAGCATATGGAATCATTCTATGCAGCTAATGCAGATTTGACCTTCCAGACTAGTTAGCGATTCTAAGCCTGCAGCAATATAACGGGGTTGTTTCTCTTAATACTCCTTTGAGGTAGGTCAGATTCTACTGTTTCCTTCAAAGGACTGGCAAAGGAATTCACATTCCTTTATTTTAGCATTAGTTCTATAAAGCTCAAAAAAAAAAAAACCCATATAAAGTCATGAATTTGGCTGGCACATGCCTGATTTAATACAATTACAAAAATATAATAACCTGTTTATATGCCCGAGTCCTCAAAAATAGCCTTATCTCTTAATGTACTTTTTCATAAGCACTTCTAGTTATTATCATATACTGGAACTTGGAGATTTTTCTGACATTAAAAAAAGGCTGGATTAAAACAAACCACATACTCACAGAGATGTCCTCGGCACATAGAGGATATTTTCATACTCATATGCAAGATAACAGAAAGAATACCTTTCTTGCTGCCTTGCTCATAGTGAGAGGGTAAGAAATGAAAGTAACCTGAAGTGAAAACTTACTGGTGTTTTAAGACTTGACTTCTAAAGCAAGGTACAAAGTGTTAAAAATAATATTTTTTATTTCTTCCAAATAAAATGAATGTGTCTCACATGTTAAAAGAATCCTGAATGACCTCTGTCTAGCTAAAGCTTCCTAATGAGGAAAAAAACATCACCAGTGAATCTCTCATCTGGTTCTGGGGAGTTAGATCAGGCAAAATGCTGGTGTGGAATGACAGAACCTCACACGCGGCCGCTCGTTTGATCCTCACAGCACCGGCGGTGGGTGGGTACCAGGACTGTCGCTTGACAGACGGGGAAAATGAGGCTCAGAGCTCTTATGTGAGGTGACGTGGTGAAGCTGCAGATCCATGACTCAACCCCGGGTCTGGCTAACTCCACAGCCTGTGTGATTACCTTCCGAATAATGCTGCCCCTGTAAGCTGCCCCTTCCCTATAATGCTGCTTTATAAACCTGGATTCAGTAATATGCCCCCGGAAACAGCAGAAATAATGGGAAAATCAGACTAAATCGGGTTACATAGGAAAACCTCAGAATGTCAATATTTACATTTTTAAAATTTGCATGGTTTTTTGCACACGGTCAATACGACGGTTTCTGAGATTAAAAGATTTAGTTTTATTGCCGGAAAGGACTGCTTTTCAGTAAGCCTGCTTATTATATACAGTGGGCCTGGCGGCTCAGTGACACATGACAAGAGAAGCATGGCATTACCCAAGGGAGACCGGATGTAAGTGAAACTCATCGTGGTGCCCTTATCCCCAAGTATCACTGACCACAGAGCGAGGGACTGACAAAATACATGGCCTAGAGGCTGGGAAAGTGCAAAGGGGACTCCTTGTCTGGATAGGGCACTGGGACAAAAGGGCCAGGGCAAGGCCCACTGACTCTTCTCTTGCTGAGCCCTCAGAGGCCCGCTTGAGAGCAGGCACCAGCTTGACCCTTACTGGCCTGAACCTAGACTTGGCAGGAACAAATGACTCACACGGTCTCCTCATTTATGAGCTGCATTTTTGAATAGCAAACCACTCATTTGCATGGTGAAGCAAGGGCCTTTCCTGATTGTTGTACATTTTGTTTTCTTTTGGTTTGGTTCTGCAGCTCCTCTCGATGGAAACCCACCGTCCCTTGCTCCACCTCTTTTCTCACCCAGGGGATCCTTCTGGTGGCTAGAAAGCACATGGATCTCTAAAACATTAATATAATTCAAGAAAACCGTTTTGCTCTTCTGGTAGCATCCTTGTCCTAAAGCATCCTACCTGTAGCTACTACACTGTAGACAATAATTGTGATGGCTATTTGTTTCATCTCTCTGTCCTCTGCTATATGTGCTGGCCTAACAGTAAGAGTGCACTCGGAACAGAGTGAAGCCCACGCACTGGAGTCTCAAGACCTGGGTTGTGGTCCTCACTCAATCCTCAGTGTGACCTCAACAAGATACTTGACCTTTCAGAGTATCAGTTTCCCGAACTGTAAAATAGGGATTTTAATATGATTTCACCAACTGCACATTAAATGGGAATATACATTTTAAAAAGTATTTTACAGATTAACTAGTATTATACAAATGATAATTATTAGGGTTATTATCATACAAAAGTTCCATGGGTAACTAGGATAGAGAAAGACAAGAGGTCTCGACATGACCTAGTGAGAAAAAATTGTGGGAAACACTGGTCTTGGAAGATAATACCTCCAGTTCCAGGTCCACCATCCACTAGATGTACAACACTGGGTGAGGCATTTAACCTCTTTGACCAACACTTCTTCATCTGTCATAAATGTGAATGGAAGCAAGAGAAGAAAACCATGGGCCTCACATGGGCTAGGATTTACATGTTCTCTCTCATTTAATCCCAACAGTAGGCTTCACAAGAAGCGTTATGATATATCCATGGTCACCCAGGACAAGAACCGAGACACTGAGAACTCAGGGAGAAGAATGCAAAGCACACACAGGTGGCTCACAATTCAAACCCTGTTCTGCGGACTCCAAAGCTCATGCTAACCTGGCCAAGTACCAAACAAAGGAAGAAGAGTGACCATGGCTTTGATCTAGATGATTCCGAAGGATTTCTTTTAATTCTAAAATGCTAGGAGTCTAAAATTGTGTAAGTTTTTCCACTTAGTGAAAAATAAAAGCCTAAGTAAGGAAGAGTTACATATTCCTTCAATTTCTACATGACCTCCCTCCACAAATGTTCCCTTGTTATTCAGGGACAGGCAGACTGGCTACTAGTGGGCTGATCACAGCCCCTTAGATGTCCACTCCCAGCTCTTCTCTGGGGGATCGACATGACTCATGTCATCGGGCTATTACCATTCATCTCTCTTCTCACAAAAACACATGCCAATAACAGCAGGGCCATCACACCACTGGCCTCTGATACTGTGAGAACGATCTGCCCACACATCCCCAGCTCCAAGGACACAGCTCTGTCTCACTAAAATGCTCACTAAAATAAATGCTCAATTTATAGCATGATACTCTCATGGTAGGTACATTGAGAAGTGGAGAGAGAAAACCACTGAGGAATTCTTCTCTCTGACCAGCCAATGCCTGTAACAGAAGAAAAACATTAGAGGAAGCCTGCCTGGTGTCAAGTACAAGGCCTCTAACTCCATTTTATTTCCACCGTTGCTGATGTCATTGTGAATTCCTGCTGCATTTATAATTAAGAAAGAAACAGATGGTAATGCTTAGGATTAAGCAATAAGGAGTGGCCATTAAAACAATCTAGAATGCCAGCAGTTGTATATGATATCAGAGGTGTAGTTTACCATAACAAAGTTTTATATCCATGGGAAAAGAGGAAGAGAAATTAAAGCCCTTTTTTACCTCACAAGTCCATTCACCTTACAGCTGTCCCCTCGCTGAAGGCACACTGCACATCACAGGCAGAATCCTGGACCCAGGCGTTGCTGGACACAAAACAGGTTACATCTTGATTTTATTATAAATTGCTATCACAAGTGGCAAAACATAAAAGCCAAGATGCAACATTCACCAAGCTATGTTGGTGAGGCCCTAGAGAATCACAAAAATCACTTGGGTGATAGGACAGGCCGAGGGTAGACAGAAGAATTCCAGAAAGAATTCCAGAATACTGTGGGAACATGGCTGCCAGCCTACATCTCCTGGAGAATATAAGAGGCTATTAAATTGTGTTACAAAATAAAACCAAACATCCCTGCCCCAAAATATATGTGCATACATAGGGTGTGTGTGTGTGTGTGTGAAACTGAAAAGAGAAATGGCTGCATAATTCTTCCAGTAAGACAAACTTTAATGACAATGTCAACTAGTTGTCAGAAAAGTAATCTATCTCCCATTCCCCACGTATACATGAATGTTTCTGCCTTTAGTCATCTGAGCTTCCTGAACAATCTCAGTCCTCACAACCTTGCCTTCTGATTCTGTGAAGGATGCTCATCTCATTGGAGTTGGGTCACCATCTCCTAGGGATCCAATTCCCATGGCGGGGAGGTCACTCTAAACCAATGTACCCATTGAGGCACAGCTCTTACTTGTACCAATAGGCTTGCATCCTCCTTAAAAGTGTCTGTCACCTGCCAACTTCCAGCCTAAGTCACTAATCTTGCAAGATGCATGGCAGCCAAGTGGCTTCACCTTTAGAACATCCCAACACAGCTAATTATAAGACCTTCCTGTTCCGAATAGAGCTATATATCACAAAATAACAAACTTTAGGAATTCAGAAATACGTTGTCATGGTGGAACATTCTCTCCCTGACTTTCCCCCACCCCCTAAAGAGGCGGGGGAGGGAGGAAGAGATTAAATAAAGAGGTAGTACAGAATAAAGGGAGTGCAGGGACAAGTGGAGCCCTGAGAGATACCAGTAAAAATGCTGAAAATCTGTGAACTCATTTTCTGCCTGGATGATCCTTAAGAAAACATTCTTAATGTTCAGAACCTCCGATTATGTGACAATAGTCACACTTGAGATTCATTATATCACAACTGTCAGAACAGCAAATGGAAGACAATTCATACTGATATTTTTGCCAACATATTTCAACCAATGGCACATTTATTAACTATAGGACAGGGCTCAATAAGTCTCTTCTCATGACCTTCCATAGGATATAGGAGGAGAACCCCACAATTGAGAAAAGGGAAAGCCAACATCCACGTTGCCCAGAATAACTCACAGGCTTAGGTGGATACTAGGAATGACATTTGAGACAGGCTGGGAACAACACATCAAAGGAAATAGAATACTCCACAGCATAGGCAGCAGCTCTGGCTAATTAGTGCAGCCATGAAAGTTAGTGATTGGCTCCACTTTCAAAGTTCCATATACCTTTCCTGCGGCACAGACTGCTAGTTAGTCACCAATTCTGTTCTCCCCTTCATCTACGGCATTAATAATAGAGGTGGAGCTGGGTTTATTGCTATGCAGCTCGGCTACATATCCCAGCCTCCCCTTCACTTAGGCATGGCGGTGTTTTTTAAGCTTACCAACGCCTTGTGAATGGAAGTGATATGTGCCACATCCAGGTCTGAGCCTTGAGATGTTTGACATTCTCTTTCCCTTTCCCAGGTGACAAGCCAGCTTCTGTAATGCAGTGAAGACAATGCCCTAGGTGATAACAGAGCAACAAGATGGAAGGAAACTGTACCCTGAATGACCATGGGGGGTTGAGCTACTCAAGAGAAATGTACCACTCATGCCTGCTACATGAGCAGTAAATAAGCTGATCTGTTATTTGAGCCACTGCACTGTTGATCTCTTTGTTACAGCAGCTAGATTTTAATACATTCCCCAAATAAAAACAAAATATATTATAAATATAAAATATATTATGAATATAATTTATTCGTCAGTATTTGTTTTCCTTATCTACTGGGCTCCTTCTATCAATCTGTCTTGGCAAATTCTCCTTCTACATTACTCTGGAAGATCCTGTTTTCTAATAGGCACAGAGACATAACTAATAGCAGTTCTCTCATTTTGATATCCTAGAAATCTTTCAAAGGCTCCTAAGCAAATGCAATAGTATATACTATACTATACTATACTATATTATACTATACTATATTATACTATACTATATATATGCATAGTACCTTCTATATGCATGTTCCTGTACTAAGCACTGGCGGTGGGAGGTGAGTTTACAGAAGCCCAGGACATGGACTTTATAGTTCATGTAGATTTCTATGCTAAGTAATTAGCACCATCTCTTTTATCCAGTTTATTTTATTTTATTTAGTTCTTCTTTACCATTAAATTCTTTTTTTTATTATGTTCGGTTAGCCAACATAGAGTACATCATTAGTTTTTGATGTAGTGTTCAACAACTCATTAGCTGCATATAACACCCAGTGCTCATCATGACACGTGCCCTCCTTAATACCGGGTGATGGGTAGCCAGCTTATTTTGAAAGTTTTTTCTGAGGCTTGCAAGTTTGGTAGGGCAACGTAGGGCTATTCATATTACATGAAGGGAATCTAACGCTCAGAGGAGTGAATGTAATTCTTGGACAGAGTTCACCATCCTTCCTTTCAGCACCTAGGACAGGATTCTCAAAGTGTGGTTCCTGGATGCTCATGTCAAGTGAGGAGCCCAGGTGACCCCTTCATACCCAATGACTCAGAAATAGCTGGGGGCTTGGAGGGAATCTACACTTTTGACACGTGCTTCAACTGATTTCCATGCAAAATAAGCAAAGTACTGTCCTAGGCAATGAACATACTTCATTCAGGTCTGCTCAGCAGCATCTTATTAGCTTATGAAAAAAAAAATTCACTTATAACATTTGATCTAATCATGACTCCATCCTAACATTCTTCCCCCAGAATTTTAACCTTTAATCTGTCCCGGTGCCCCTAGTTCTTTTTCTAGTCTTTTATCAATACAGCCTAGCTTCTGGCGGCCACTGTGATATTTCTATCCAGGCTTAGTTAGGTATGGACAATTTTTTTTTCTTTTCTTTGATTTGGATTATTTTTTCAAAGGGAACTTCACAATATATAAAGGGAAAACAAAGCCAAGTAACCCCCCAAAATGGAGATACTAGTTGGCAACTATAAGCTTGTCTTAGCTGGGAGAAAGCCCTGCTTCTCTTCAACTCAACCCTGTCTGGGGAACTCTGACCCGAGGCCCACTGTTTGGACCAAGCTGCCTGTGATGCCCTACTTCTTCATGGACCTACCCCTCTTCTCAGATAGGTACCAGTAACATGGGAGGCAATCTGATAGCCAGTTTCCTGTGGGCTAATATTCCTTAGCTGTTCTTAAGCTGCTTCCACTTTTCTATCCTGTTGTCATAGCTACCGTGTTCCCACCCTTCACCACAGGCTTCTGGGCCCCTGCCCACTCAGCACCTCACTGCACTCTACTGTCCTAACATCAGGGAGTACCATGCTTGGAAACGACCCTCTGCAGAAGTCAGCTCCCACAGGGCTGCTGTGTTGCACAACTCCCGGAAGCCCCAATCATATTCTGTTCCATGTGAACAGCGCCCACGAGTTCATACAGTGCCAGTGGCACCACCAGAGTGGTGCTACCAGCAGTCCTGCATAGAGTGGGTCCTGAACTACGCATCAGAATGACCTGGGGAGCCTGTTGCAGTTATGGATTCCAGGCCTCTGCTCCTTCCCTACTCTCCCTGTCTTCCCTTCACCTGAGTTGTGATGAGTAGGTCTGAGATGGGGCCCTTTTGAAAAAGCATCTGTGGTAATTCTCATGATCAGCATGGTTTGGGAATAAATAATCTCACCCCACTCTCCCATTTTGCAGGTAAATGAACTGAGTCCCCAAAGGACTGGGTGACAGATCAAGGTCACACTCCACTGGTAAGCCACAGCTGCAGTCAGGTCCCAGAACTCATGACTTTCAACAAGGGCCTTTTGTCTCTAGCATTTAAACAACATATAACAAAATCAAAGGAAAATGAAACAAAGACAACCACAAAAACATTACTAGGAGGGTAAGAAGTGGTATGAGACATCTCAAAGTCAAATATGAAATGCAATTTGTATTCTCCTTTGCGTGGATCTCCTGTACCATGGCTTCCTTCCATGGCAAATATAGTCCTACTTATGCATGAACACAAAACTCTGGGGAGGCCTCGAGGAGGGAAAGGTGGGAGATAAGAGCTTTAGATCAAAGGAATAATTTTAAAGACAACTGGGCTCCCCTAAGGACACCTATCAAGTCCTGAGGAAGAATCTGCTGGCTGTGGTGGGTTCAGGGTTGGGCTCTGCCAGGCAGACGTAGAGGACTTATCCATGCTGCTCCAATACACAAAAGTGTGATCAAGGAGCCAGAGGGCCCATTTACTACTTCACGGTGGGAGGCATTCTTGGCTTCCAAGTACCCACAGTCTGCTACCCAGAAGCGGGCAGGCGGGCACGGATGCTGCAAACCCCAGCAGCTGGCTCCACCGCAAGTTGCCTTTGGACTAAATTAGGACAAAGGGAATAAGATGCTCTCGTGCCATATCTCCTCTCCATGCAGTGTTTCCCTGCTCCAAATAACTTCCCTTGATAAAGAACTTTGCAGAAGACAGCAGAAGGTATCAGCCATGAGTGTAGGTCTTGGAGTTTGGCAGGCCTGGGTGTGAACTCTGGCGCTGGCACGCATGAGCTGTTCTGCAGTCACGTCACTGTATCTGTTTTCTACCTCAAATGAGACTAAATGAGAGCATACTGACCATTTAGGGTGGTGTTGGGCGTATACCTAAGCTCGTAGAAAATGGTGGCTCTCCTCAATACGGGTAATGTGGAGAGGAGGAGCGGGGAGGCCTAAAGTTAAGGGTCCTAAAGTAAACGTGATCTCCAATCAGCCTAATCAGGGAGAGAATTCTCTCGCCAGGTTCTTCACTCCTAAAATTCCCTCCTCCTTTGTAAGTGCTCACATTGTGGTAAAATTAACTTCTTATTAAGCACTGAAACTTACCCATTAGTCATAATATCAACTTCCACTTTATTCTAAATGCATTTTTCAAAGAATCGATGTCCTTTTGTCATTCAACAAAAAAGTATTGCTGAGACATTGCCTACTTCTCCATTTGTTCCCACTTTTTAGCCCAGGCCCACTTCCTTAGCTTGGCTTTCATGATTTTCCAGTGAGAGAGGGGAGTAAACCCAGAGCAGCAAGGGTTAGAAAGAAGGAAAGGGAGATTAGGAAGGATGTTGAGCAATGCCAAGTGAAGTATGACTAAAGCAATGACAAAGTATAATACTGCCTTTAATATCAGATAGTGTAGAATGCGGTAGAACACTGAGAAAAAAGCAGGCAGCTTTGAACTAAAATGGCTTGTCAGTTGTCACATATTAGACTAAAATAACTGGGCTTTTTATACCCCCTATGAATCAGTCATTGGATGTGGACCACACCAGGACAGGGTGTGACCTTGTAGGAGCAGCTCTCTGCCAGTGAAACAGTCCCTGAAGGAGATGACAATGGAGGCCATCTGCTGAGTGCATTTCCAGAGCCTGGGCCAATGAGTCCTTCCCCACAAGGAACCACTGAAGAGATGGGAGGAGACACTCAGCTCAGTAAGGAGAAAATTAGATATGTAAAGGCCATTTCCAAATGTGCAATGAGCTCTCATGTGGAAGAATTAATGGGATTTGTCTGCTATGGTTGAATCTAGGAACAACTGTGGTATATCTACTTACAGGTAGGAAGATTTCACCTCAAAAGTGAGATCTTTCATAGAGGGAGTGCTACCTAAAGGACTGGGATATGTCAGTAAGGACTTCATGCAGGTGTAAAGCAAAGTCTGAATATAGAGCAAATCCAAGAAAGAATATTAAGTTCCCTTCCAACCTTGAGATTCAATGATTCCAAGAGTCAGAGTAATGCTCATAATACAAAATTGTCACTTATGCATCATTCATAGGCAGCACTATCAGCCCTTAGGCCAAAAAAATAAATATGAAAGTTCTATTTGCTGTAGCTTCATGAGGAAATAAAGTTGCTAAGCAATAGGAATAGTGACTAGTGACTACAGACATTTCCCAACTTCCAAACACCCAACTCACCAACAAACTTATCTATCTGTCATCTCTCTGTCTACCTATCATCTATCTGTCATCTATCTACATACATAGCTACCTTCTTACCTACCTATCTAGATATCTACGTAGCCACCCATTTCTCCTCCACTGTTCGGCAGCAAATGAAACCCTCCAGCTGTACCCATATCCACCTCTGGGCAACAAACCAGAATTTCTCTTGTGAAGGCAGCTCAAAATCAACATATCTAAAACTCAATTCAACTTTCCTTTGCCTATACCCCACTCCAACCCATATTCCTTGTATATTCCTTTACTTTGTTAATGGTGGCACTATTAACTCAGACTTCACAAGACAAAAGTGTCAGAATTCATGAGTTTTAGAGCCAGGTATATTTGATTATGAAACTGACTTTTCCTGTTTACTTACTATATGGACATGAATAAGTTACATACGTCTCTCTGAGTGTCATCTTTCTCAATTATATCATTGGGATACCAACCTCATCAAGTTGCTTTGAAACAAGAAGGTTCTAGTAGGAAGAAAAAGTACCAGGAACTGGAAAAGGACAAAAAAGAGGGGCCATCATCAAAGACAACATTATCTATTGTTAAGTTTTTGTTTTGTTTTGTTGCCAAGTGTTGGCCCAAAGTCTCTAGTCTTTTCCTCCATCACCCTAAGCCCCTCACACCAAATTTCTCTTATCCTCACACCTTATTCTAGTATACCCAATGCTATAAGATAAACACGCATTTTCAGTCTCATGTCCATGTAGAAATGCATTCCAAATTCCAAACTATTTTTTGTACAACTTCTGATAAATTGGTGATTGTTCAAACTTGAAATAACATAACAAAAAGTCAATTTTAAGTAGGTATGTAGCTGCACCTACAGCTTCTAATACTCTCTCCAGACCCCTTACTGAAGATCAAAGATACATGCTTGATCGAAACTCCCCCATAACTTCACATCAGTGTTCCACCAGCCAGCAGGATCCTTTTTTTTTTTTCCACCACAGCACCCTAATTCTGCCCACAACTTTTCATCGACTACAATATACAAAGTCTTGATCCTAAGTTTCCTTAACACAGATGCCTCCTGGACAAATCATTTATAATTCTCTATATTCTTATTATCAAATCCAATATACACTGTTTCACATTTGAAGTTCTCACCACCCATAGTGGAACATTTATTAATATGCTGAACCATCGCCATAACTCTATTCATTAAAAGAGGGATTTGGCCACTGGATGACTGGATGGCTATCCTTTTAAAGACTAATATCCTTCTTACTCCCTACACATCCCCCTCCAAACCCCTCACCTCCAAGAGGCTTGAGTTTCCTTCATACCATTGATTTTTTTTAAGAATGAAGTATTGTGAGTTTTAACAACAGTGTTATGCTAAAGTAGCAGTGCATCATTCCACAGTTCACAATCACCCTGATTATCTTTTGCTAATTCATCATTTGAATGGTTGGGTGTTCTTCTCAAGTACCATCAATAATTCTGCATCTTATGCCTCCTCAGTAGAAAGAGTCTACTTTTTCCTTTCCTTCTTTAGGGGAAAAAAGAACTGTCCCCAGAATCTCAAAGCACAGTAACCATCATTCACTGGATAACTACTCTGTGCCAAAGCTTTCATGGACATCTCACTGAATCCTGAAACACATCCGTGAGGCATACAAACCCCATTTTTCAGAAGGTAAACCTGAGGCTCAGAGATCCTCAACTGTGCAGAGCAACAACATGAGTGACTCATCCCCCACCTGCTCTGTCCATGTGTGTTCCTGCTCAAGATTTTAGTTCTTAGTAGTGGGAGTTGGCAGTCCACCATAAGCCCAAATGTTGGGAGAGGGGCCATTCTCAAAGGAAGGAATCCTGGGCAGACAAAAACACCTTTCTCAAGCTCTGATGTCTTCATTAGAGGCCCCTTACCTTTCCCTTGCTTCTCTGCCCTAAATATAAGAAAAAAGAATTCAAAGTAACTCCAGGTTTTAAAAGAATGCTCAATCATCTCCAGAAGGAGAGTCAAACCTACTCTGCTTCAGAATGGTGCACAGCCTCAAAATGGCACAATTTTTTTTGAGGTTCCCCCTTTCTGGGGTTTCAATAGTTTCCTAAAAACAAAACAAAGCAAAAAACAGTCTTATTAAAAAAAAAAAAAAAAAAAGTCTTATTCACCATCCATAGGGCTAGTACAGGAACAATTATGTAAATAGAGATCATTCAAGGTAACTGAGAGGATCTTCAATGTATAGTCACTGTCACAGCCCACACATTCCCAACCTCATGAGTAGATAAAGAAGAGCACAGAGGTTGAACAAGAGTGCAGAGCTTGAACTCACGGGTTTACTCTGCCCACCAACCACCCTCTTTGTCCAGTGGGCATGGACAAGTTAGGGCATGCCTAACTCTTTAAACTTTTGCTTCCCCATCTGTATAATGTGGAAAATAAAAGTACCTGATTCATAGAGTTGTTTAGGGGATTAAATGACAAACTGGATGGTAAAATCCCTGACACATGGTAAACACAAGCTCATAGTTATGGTAATTATTTTGATGGCTCACTTCTACTGGAAACTAATCAAGGTTCCTATAGGATTCTTATTGCTCAAAATAAATGGTTTTTCAAAATTACTTAATCTGCTGCTTTTCTCACTACTCCGGTTAATATATTTGCCTTTTGAATGCTAAAATAGTTTATTGGTACTCTGGAAGTGGAATCTTCCTTTTCAGTAATGTCCTTAAAACACTATCTTATAATAAAAAGCAATGACAAAGTATAATACTGCCTTTAATATCAGATAGTGTAGAACGTGGTAGAACAGTGAGAAAAAAGCATTCATTTCCTTCTCTGTTGGAAACCACACGAAGGGTGTTTCACAGACTGGAAACCCACAACAATATTAAATTTCTAGACCAGTTTCATCATTTTATTTTAGTCATTAGCTTCCACTGGTAGAGAAGGCAAACATTTTCTTTTAATCATTAATTCATTCATCTATTCATTTTTCTTTAATGCAAAAAACATTTTTTGAGTGCCTACTATATACACAGAAATGAGATATAGATTAGTGACAAAACATTAGTATAAAAAAGACCAATGGGAGTTCTAAAGAGAGAAGCCATGCATATGGCTGAGGTGATCAGGAAAGGCTTCTTAGGGGAGGTGGCATCTGAGCTTGCCCTCGAACAGTGTCTGACATGCAACTATAGCTCAGTAAATTTCTATTAAATGAATTAATGTTATTGAATCATTCAATTAAAGTGAATAAATGAATAAAGAAAGAGTAGGCCAGATTTCAATGGGTAGATACAGAAATGGGGATCAGTATGGAGAAGGCAAAGAAACCAAGACGTGACACAAAACATATGGAATAGAGAATCTTCCAGGCTTGGAGGACATAGATTATTTCTGGGGAAAGGCATGACCAGTGTACCATCTTGTAGATGCAAGGCTTTGTTTGTTTGTTTGTTTGTTTGTTGACAGTAAGTGGGGAGCCACTGCCTATTTTAAATAGAAGGTTGACAGAGGCATATTTCTGTACTGAGGCATCCTTGATATCGGTTGGGTGGTGATATACCAGACAGGAGAGAAGAAAGACTGGAACAGAGATGTTAAGATGGTATCTCTATCATCCACACAACATCCCCTGACAGATAAAGAAGGAATGAGGTCCAGTTCTCTGATCTGCATTGAGTTCCATGCACTCATATCCAGGCCTACTTCTTAGAGGCTTATTATAAAAATATACAAATGGTAGTTTACAGTATAAACTCAAAGGGCCTCTGATATAAACACTGAGGGAAAATGGGAGAAAGTTCTGGTCAAAATAAATTTGGAATGAAATATTGTAATTTTGCAAAGAGATGAGGCATGACTAAGGAAGAACATGCATTAACTGGCCATAATTGCTGCTAAAAATTCACATGACATTAAACTAAGTTAGTTTAACCTTAAATTAAGAGTCAAGAATGTGCACAGAATAATAATGTTCTTCATCCAATCATTCATGTTTAATTTAACTAACAGCATTACTGTGACGGCACATTCGGCACATGGCCACACAGTGTTCTTAGAATGTTCCAAGGGCAGTTCTTTTGGCACGGAGAGAAACCATGTTAACCTCTTACTAAGTTTCCCATTGATTATTATTTAAAATTACTCTGTTTTAGCAAAACCCATAAACAGTTCAAAAGACAACTTCAAAATTCCCTAGCCACATATTTATTTAGATGTAACATCATTTTACTGAAAGATTCATGTATAATCAAAACATCTAATAACAGGTTAAGTAAATTACAGAATATCTATTTGTCAGAATAACTTACAGATCCTAAAATTTCTATTCCAAGGGATATTTTGCCTGATGTTAAACAAAAATCAGATCTGACACTATCTATAAAATATAGCTATATAAAAACATTCATAGAAGAAAACACAGGGAAGGAAATGCAGCAAGATGTTAATAACAATTGTCTGAGTTAATTTGTTCCTGAGTAAAAATTCTTTTTATTTTTCTCTGTTTTTCAAATATGTAGATACTAATTTTATATGAAAATCTAACTTAAACAATAAATGTAGTCTTTCTACCAGGAGCTGCTGCTAAATCTAGAAAACAGTGGAGTTGGAACTGGGATGCAAAGAGATTTCTGCAACCTAAATATAAAGGTTCTGTTTAAGGGCCTGTCACAGTGGGTGACACATGGGTAGCACTCAATAAATAGTCCATGAATGAGATATGGCACAGAATAACAAGTAAATTTGGGCAATTCTCTTTTTAAAAAATTCAGTTGGTTAGCAGGATGCCAAGCAAAACACATAATTGGTTATAAAATGTTAATTTCTACCTGATTGTTGCAGCAGAACTGGTAGAGTGAAAAATCCTGGGGAAAATCCAGGTGTTCTTCATTAGCTATTTCTTAGCCCTTCTTTTAAGCTTAAAGTTTTCAAAACACAGACCCAGACAGTTTAGTGCAGTAACAACATAGGGAGGTGGCTATTTTGGATAACCTGGACTCCCCTTTCACGAAGGATTTATACAGTACATTTTTTGTTTTAATTTTGAAGTAAATATTTCAATGTTTTGATTGCTTTCCTGTCTTCCTAAATCACCCCTATGCATCTTAATTCCTTGCAGACTCGTCACTCTTGGGAACATTAGTTGCTACATTATCATATAATATAGTAAGTTCTTAGTGAGAGCCTTATATCCCAAATGCTATGATTTCTGAGTTGTGAGTCTGTCTTCTCTTTCATTTGCAGTTCCTAAAATATGCCTTGCTGTGGCACATTTTTTGCATACACTTTTCTCTTTGCCCAGAACACCTCCCAATAAATTCCTTGTCCATCTATTAAATTCCTGCTCATCTCTCTCACCTTTCAGTAGCCAGCTTTCCTGACAACTCAGACACAGTATTCCTTTCTGTGTATCTTGTGCTCTTTGATTACTGTATTATTTCACCCCAAAACCTAGTAGCTTAAAATAATAAATACTTATTACCTCACATAGTTTTTGTGGGTTAAGAATTTGGGAGCAGAGAAGCTAGGTGGGTCTGGCTCAGGGTCTCTTATGAGGTGTGGTCAAGATGGTGGCCAGGGCTGTAGTCATCTGAAGGCTCAACTGGAGCTGATGGATCTACTTACTGGCTAATTTGTGCTGGTGGATAAGAGAAGGCCCCCAGCTTCTCACCACATGGACCTCTCCACAGGGTTGCTTGAGTATCCTCACAACATGGCAGCTGGCTTCTCCCAGAGTGAGTGATCCATGAGAAAGAGCAAGGAGGAAGTCACATGCTTTTTATGTTCTAATCCCAGACGTCACCCACCATCACTTCTGCCACATTCCATTCATTAGAAGCAAATCACTAAGTACAGCCTACACATGGGGGAAGGTAATCTGGCTCCATCTTTTAAAAGGAGATTAAAGAATTTATGGACAATTTAAAAACCTCCGAGACTGCTCTTACTGAATTATATGGTAATTATTTATCCAAATAATTTCATTCTTCAGGTTGTGTTTTAGAGCATCCTTAAAGCATTTGTTCTATGCTATATTAAACTGCAGGGCTCTGGGCAGTGACTACAGCAAGTTATAGAGGAATCAGACTTTGAATCTTAACTCCCACTTATTAGATGTGTGTCTGACTTGAGTAATTTACTTGAATCTCAGCTTCTTCCTCTTTCAGGTGAAACTGTAATAATTAGCCCTGTTGTCAGGATTAAATGAGATACTACAGGTGAGAGTACACTGCAAACTGTAAAGGACTGCAGGGTACGTTCGTACTGGGTCAGCCAGGACGGAGCGCCACAGGCCGTGCGTCAGTACTGTGGAGTCCGAGTTGCAGAATTCACTGCCTGCTTCACTTAACCACCATGCAAGGGGCCCTTTACCATCTCTTCTCTTTGCCTCAGAATACTTCCTGAGTTTGTCACATAGAGTTCTACATGGACTAGGTATTCAACAAGCATTTGTTGCTGCTGATTATAGTGCTGACAGTTGTGCTGGTTTTCTTTCTGTTTAGGGTAAAACAGGAAACTCTTTAGAGAGCAGGATCTCACAAACTAGACTAGAAAAAGACTAAGAAGTCCAGGATAACTAATTGTTAGAGTACAGTTTCCAGGATAGAATAAACTTGTGTTTACTCCTAGCTCTTCCATGCAGAAGCTTTGTGAACTTTATGATCTAAGCCTCAGTTTCTTCACCTGTAACATGGGGATAACAGCATGGCTTACTTGAAAATGCATGAGAAGCATCAAGAATACTGCCTGTCACATGGTAAACACTCCATAAATGTGGACTGTTATTCATCTTATGATTATTACTAAATAACTCCATCATTAATAAAAGAAAGGTGCTCAAATCTATGAAAGATGGCATCCTCTTGCTTGCAAGTCCCATTTTGGCCACTAGGATGACTTATTGAGTCCAGGAAAGAGTACTCTCCAAGGAGCGCCGTGTCTACCTGGGTGGCTATCTATCTAAAACAGCCTGTCTGGCTGGAGCTATTTCCATTTGCTGTCTTTATGAGCCCAGAGGCATGCATAGCTATGAGCACATTTCAGAAATTTGAAAAATAAACAATGAAATGCCTTATGCTTGCCACACATGTATTTTTCCTTCCATGATTTAGGTTGGCTGGTTCTAAGCCATAAAAAGTTTATAATAAGAAAGAAAAAAAAGAATGAAATTTGCCAGCTTCAAACTCTTTAACCCCACCCCCCAAAACTTTCCAACTCAAGGTTAAGATGTGAACAAATGTTCCAACCAATAGGTTCATGAAAGATTTAATAATTACTTTGCTTATGAAAGTTTAAACAGCTGCTTGTTAGTAAAAAGGCTCCCACCCAGGCAACGTAACTTGCTGTCCCCATTAAGGAGGTTTTACAAATCATCAGACCACATACTCAGATGCAAGACAAAACTGCATTTGCTATATAGCCTCTAAGTCGTCAATTCTGTACAGCATGATTTTGTCCACCAGGTCAATCAGGTTTGTTTATTCCTTCGACAAGGGCTTGACAGCATCAACGTTAAAGCTGTTTCCAAAAGGATGGCTGAGATTTTCAATAATTTATTTTTAAAAACATACATATGGGGAAGAGGCCATGCGTTTTTCTTTAGGCATATTTTACAGCATAACTCCATGAACACAGGGTTCATTAACAGACAGATTTAGAAATTATAGGTGGTCACATCACATTCCTTTAAAAAAAGAATAACACCACTCTTTGGGCTTTCATACATACTATTCCCTCTGCTTGGAGCATCCCCAACCCAACCCCACCCACGTAACCTTTAACTTGGTTAACTCCTGTGGTTAACTACTCGTGTTGAGGAGTCAATTGGATCTCTCCAGAAAGGCTTCCTTGGCTTCCCTGACCAGGATGTTTGCCCCTGAAATGAGCCCCTGTTATACCGTGTAGCTGCCATATTACGACACTTGTGGTTACCTGTTTACTTGCTTGTCTCTTCTGCCCCAAGTGCTATGAAAGGAATGTGATACAGCCAGCACATAGTAAGAGCTCAATAAATTCTTGTACAATGAATAAATGAATTCCACCCAAACTGCACTTTTTGTCCCCTGCATTCAAACTTTAACGATTTCTGCCAATTTTATTTCCTAAATATTTCCTGAATCCTTCTCCTCTTTCCCGACACTATGTCAGCTGTCCCAGTTCACATCCTCCTGTCTCCTAGCTGAATTTCAGTCTTTGCCTTCAGTCTTCTAATAGTGCCCATACTGTACCAAAACGCAAAGTTCCTGCTAAAACCCTTCAGGGACTTCCTACTGCCAACAGGACAAAGCCCCAGCCTTGCACACGGTATGTCAAGGCTGTGCTCCGTCCCTCTGATGAGCCCCTCCTATTTCTCAACTCCTTGCTTTTGCATAAGCTCTCCCCTCTCCAGTAAAGGTCAATATATATTGAGGGTCAGAGAGGCAAAATGACCTACCAAGAGAATGTGAGAGGTAGGATTTGAATTCTACTGGCTACGTTTCTGACTACAGGGCTATGCTGCCCATCTGACACGACTGCTGTAACTCTCATGCCTGACACATACCGGGTACTCAATAAATTCGTGTTGTATTAATGAATGAATAGTTTTTAAAAATGAATATTAAAAAACACCAAATATAAGCTACCCAGTGAATCTTATGCCTCTATCCTACTGTTTCTCAAAAAGTTTGGGGAATATTACAAATATTTAAACTTCTTAAAAATTCCCAGAGTACACCAGCACAATAAAGGTTTAAGAAGTGCCACAGGGGCACCTGGGTGGCTCAGTCGTTAAGCACCTGCCTTGGGCTCAGGTCATAATCCCGGGGTCCTGGGATCGAGCCCCGCATCGGGCTCCCTGCTCCACGGGAAGCCTGCTTCCCCCTCTCCCACTCCCCCTGCTTGTGTTCCCTCTCTTACTGTGTCTCCCTCTCTCTCTGTCAAATGAATGAATAAAATCTTTAAAAAAAAAAAAAAAGAAGTGCCACAAAAAAAGGAGTTTATTTTACTTTTTCAATAGAAGAGTTCCTAACTGTATCTGAACACATAATGTTAAAAAAACAAACAAACAAAACACTGACCAACACTGCTACTCTGTCAAGTAATGAAAGAGCTCCCACTGCGTCTTGTTACTATCTAACAGCATACAACGTGTGTACCATCAGTCTGATGATGATCCCCGAGTATTTTTTTTTTAAATAATGGAATTTTAAGGCTGGAAATGAACTTTGAGTTTTCCCAGACAAAGTTCCCCATTCTATAGTCGAAGGATTGAGTGGGCCAGGGTCATTCAGCTTATTTGTGGCAGAAATAAAACCAGAACCAAGGCGTGTGGCAACACCCATACTGTGTTTCTTCCATTATTCCACACCAGTGATTCTCAGTCTGGGGTGACTTCTGTCCCAGACATTTTGCAATGTCTGGAGTTTTTTCTGTTTTTTTTGGTTTTTTTTGACAGTTACGGTTATAGGGTGTGGGGGAGAGGCCAGGGATGCTGCTAAATATTCTACAACACACAGAGCAGACCCCCACAACAAAGAATTATTTGGCCCAAAATGCTAATAGTGTAGATATTAAGAAACCCTACCCCTCCCCCCCCACACACACAAAGAAAAAGTGAGCTATACACCTTACAAACTAAAACTTTCATCTCAACGTTTCCCACTGGCCTGCACAGTACTGCATTATATTTGAAATAACACTTTATATGAAACTGAAATTGTTCTTTGAATCCATGAAAATAACTGCCATAGGAAAAATGCATGTATAAAAAAACGATTTCACTCATCAAGGCTTTATCAAAATGGATTTGGATATTATCAACCAAAAAAAAAAATCTGAAACACTTTTCTTTTCCACACAATTCCCTCAGACTTCTGGAATATATTAACATTTTTAAAATATTACATTTACTAGGCAAAACCTCAGAAGGAGGCCTAGGAAATCACTGAGGAGCAAAGGAGATGGGGCAGCCCCAAGAGTCAATACTGGAAAATCTGTTCTCAGTAGAGAGTCTGTCCTACAGGTGCACCAACTCCCTAGTTTCAGGTCATCAGCCCTTTTGTCAGGTCACTTTGAGCACAACCCTCCTTCTGTGTTTGCCTGTTTGCTGGAGAGAAATACCCTGGAAGCATCATAAAGTGAGGCCAGGAAAGGGCTATTCAGGCTAATGTCAGGACAGGGTCCCCCCCTACACTGGCATGATTCTGGGCTTGGAGGAGCCAAAACGTGCCACTTTAGGAAGAGGGTAGAATTAATGTGCATAATACCCCTACTCTGCCATTTTCACATATTGAAACTCAATAAAGTATTTGTATTATTGGCAGTTTTAAGAAGCCTATGGTTAATTCAGTACTTATAGTTTATGGCTAAATTATACAGTAGGGTTTTGAAATGTGTTAATGCTTCATCAATCACATATACACTTTTTTAGAGCTGAAAATTACCACACCTCGTCCATGGTTCTTGGGCCAAATCAGAGGGATTCTTTATGTGCTAACTGCTTTTCTTTCATTAAAGTGCTGAGTATGAATAATGAGATGTAAGGGGTTATGCTGGGTGTTAGCACTGAAGACTGTCTGTCAGCCACTGTGAGAATATTAGCCTACTCTCAAGACACCCAGGATGTTTGATCTGCAAGCAGAATAACAGAAATTGCAATAAACCCTCTTCTTTTTAGAGCTAATTTCCATTGCAAGTAATTTGCTTAGCATTATTTAACACTCTTCTTTAGTATGATATGGAGCAAGGCAGGGAGGATGTGTTAGAGATAAGTTAGTCAACCTAAACAACCTAATGTTTACGTCACTGCTGCCATTACAGTAGTCCCCTCCTTATCCACAGGGGACACATTCCAAGATTCCCGGTGGATGCCCGAAACCACGGATAACATCGCCCCTTATATCTATTTTTTCCTATGCATACATACCCATGATGAAGTTTAACTTCTAAATTTGGCACAGAGCTTAACAACAATAACATAATAAAATAGAAAATTATAACAACATACTGTAATAAATGTTACGTGAATGTGGTCTCTCTCTCAAAATACCTTACTATCCTGTACTCACTCCTCGTGATGATGTGTGATGATAAAATGCCTATGTGATGAGCCGCAGTGAGGGGAATGACGTAGGCATGTGATGTAGCCTTGAGTTACTGCTGACTTGACCTTACATCAGAAGGAGGAGCATCTGCTTCCGGACTGCGGTTCACCGCAGGTAACTGAACCCGCAGAAGGCGAAACCGCAGATAAGGCAGGACTACTGTACCTATCATTAAAAACAAAGCTGAGCGATTTTCAGAAAGTTTGCCAGAGTTGAGGAGAGCTAGACTCCCTCATTAGCCAATGAAAGAATCGTTCTTAGTTGGCATTTGAATCTCCATCAGACATGTCTTTCCCCTCCTTCATTCTCATTTTCTACTCGCTTCTGAGCATTCATTTTCTGCTACATAATTTCCTCTTACCTGTAACTGCCTCCCTCCCTCTAGGTCTCTTTTCCTCTGTCTTCTGCTCACCTCTGATTACTCACCCCAGTATTTATCTTTATCATAACCTTTATCTTAAAGGGAACAGGAGAGGGGGTCTGACAGCAGGGAAACACCAGGTGGAGATCAGCATTTTAAAACAGCTCTGAGCTGCATTGCAAAAATAGGGGAGAGATTAGAACAAGAAAAATCGGTGGGGAGGGAATAGCAAGGGCCTGAATTAGGACAATAATGACAGTAAAGGCAAGACAGAACAGATTTTTTTTAACATGATGAAAGTAGACTTAAAGGATGTGGTGCCTGGCTGTAGGTCAGTGATAAAGAGGAGAAAATGAAAACTAATGTGAAGTGCTCTAACCGTGCCAGCAGGTAAACACGGCTCCTTTCACAGAGACGAGAAACTAAGGCAAGTGATCAGGTTTGAAGGAGTTGAGGTGTTCAGGCTTGGACAATACAGAGCTGCATTTAGAGGTGATGTCCAATATGTCAATGGACAATCACTATTCTAAATGGACAGGAGAACTTTTCGATTTAACAGGAATTGAGATTAAGAAAATTCTCCAACCATTTTCTCCTTTACTTCCTCTCTTCATTTTACTAAAACAAAATATGTGTTGAGAAGCTACTGCATGCCAAGTCCTAGTACAGGCATTAGTGAGAAGAGAGAAAAAAAGTAAACAGTGTCTGCTCAGGGCATTAGCAAGCTCTGGCGGGAGATGACACCATCAGAGCATATAGTGCTGAGATGAGGTGAAGGTTACCTGAGGAAGCTTCATGGAAGGGGCAGCACTGATCAGGGATGGACTATGCTTACTTACACTAGGTTCATTAGCTCACCTAATGCCTAGAGAGAAGAACACATGCTTGCTGCTTCCCTTCACAGTCTGGACATCCCCTGCAGTTTCAAGCAGACTATGAGACAGATTCCTCCCCAAAAATAGTCACACAGACTTCACTGCACTCATCCACATGCCTTCTGTGGAAGTAATACTGTGACTTCTTTGTGGGAGAACTTTTGTTAATTTTCTACCTTGTATGTCTTGGTAACAACGTATTTATAAACCAACTGCTGGAATGCTATGCAATGCTATGGTAGAAGTAAAAGTTTAATCCTGAGTCTTGTGAACTCTCTGGAATCTACCCACCTAGAGAAAAAGCTACCCCCCACAGAATACAGAGACTGAAGCACCCTGAAGAAGATCAGGGTGCTTAAATTTCAGGCTGACCCAGCAAGTCTACTCCTAGGCATTTACCCAAAGAGAAATGAAAATGTAGGTCCACAGAAAGATTTGCATAAGGATATTCACAGAAGCTCTCCTTATAACAATCAAAAACTAGAAACCACCCAAATGTCCAACAACTGCTGAATGGATAAACAAATTGTAGTATATCCATGCAATAAAATATCACTTAGCAGCAATATAAAGGGATGGACAATTGATAAAACAACATGGATAAATCTCAAAAGCATTATATGTGAGTGAAAGAATGCCAGACTCGGAAGACTGCACATTCTATGATTCCACTTCTATGAAATTCTAGAGAAGAAAAAACTCTAGTTCTAGGAAGCAGATCAGTAGTTACCAGGGGGCAGGGGAGTGGAGGAGGAGATGGACAGCAAAGGTGTACGAGCAGTGTTTGGAGTGATGAAAATATTCTCTATTATGCAGTGGTTACATTACTGTGTACAGTTTTTAAGCTCATTGAATTGTATACTAAATTTGGTAAATTTATGTAATTATGCTTCCATAAAGCTGATTTTTTTTTTTTTAAATCAGCCTGAGCTGAGGAGTAGGCCCAAGCATTCCCAACCAGAAGATGCCAATGGCCCTTGGGAAGCTGTATGAGCCAGCACTACTTCAGCCCTCTGGCTGCTACAGCCCTAAACAGAACTCCTCTGCTTCAGTGCTTTAGCTCAGACCATGACACCCCCTGGCTGCTGCAGACCAAGGCTCCCGATAACTCACGCTCATCTTGCCACCCAGCCTAGGGACCAGAGAACCCTGCTCACCCAGACGACTGATCACAGATAATCCTAAACCCCTCCTGCTCTGGACTAGCAGCCTTAAAAATGGCAACACTTTATCCTAGAACTACTGACTGGGGAAAATACCTGGTAAGGATTACACTTTAAGGAGGCTGACTCCTTGGAGCCTGGAATATAGACTCTGGGCCCTTCTGTTATCAGGTTCCTAAAGGGCAAGGGGCTTGTTTGTTTGTTTTCTCAACATTGGAAAGTAGAGTTTCTCTATAGCTATCTGACTCCCTAGGGTCCTACTGAAATCTTGCTTCTCCATTATCCCTGTGGCTACAAGCCTAAGGCTGATGCATGCCCACATCCTGGATGTAATTTGGGAAGGAAGAACATAAAACAAATCTTCACTGCAACAGAGCCCTTATGTCTGGGAGAGGTCCTGAGTCAAGACATGTACAGAAGATTTGTTTCTCCATCACTATTCACTTTTTCCTTCACCCCGTCTACCTCTTTAAGCAAAATACAAGTCTGTAATTCTAGAATAACTTGATGTTTAAATGCTATTTCCAGAGTTTCAATAACTACTAATAGAGGAAATTTGCACCAGACACCTTATCAGAACAGTTTTTTGGTACACTTAATGTCAGATGAAGTAAACTTCCATTCAGTGTGTGTCTGCATTGTACCAAACACAGTGCTAGGCTATTTGATGTGCTGGGCTAGTTGAGTCCTCAAGATAATCCTGCTAAATTACATATACCATCGCTTCTTTGCAGAAAAGTTCTCTAAGACTCAGAGAATAAGCAACTTGCCAAACTTACTTAACCTTCGGCTAGCATAGAGTCTGAATCTACCTCTAGTACTATTTGATTTGCAAACTTTGCTAAGGAAAAAAATATTTCGGGAAATTACTGTGGTTTAAAACTTGGTTTAAACATTTTTAAGGTCCTGGTTTTGACCTCAGGCACCTGAGTGTGGACCTCAGGCACCTGAGTTTCCTTTGATGTTACTTTCCTCACCTGTAAATGATGAAAATAAATCCACTTCACTGAGCTTTGAAAGACTCAAATAACATAATCCACACAATAAGCATAATAACTATAGGCTATCAGTATGATCTCAAATGCCAACCTGGCTCTAAATGGAATAAATACATGTGTGTGTTGGGGGGGGAGTGTGTGGGTGTGGGTGTGCAGCTAGACAGAGGTTGAATTTCCACACCATGGATCCTATTACACTCTTCAAATCATTGTAAAACTTTTGGTGGGAAATAAGTAAATATATATATCCTGCCTTCAATGAGTTTATAAGGACCATCTCTGTAAATTCATGTTCTCTCTTTCCCCAGCCATCTCTAAAAACTGATACTTGACCACAAAACCCTATTCCCAAACAGCCCATGCGCCCCCTTCACTCACCTGCTCTGGGTACTTGCTACCAATGATCTCTGCTACAGTGTTGAAGGAATCAGCATCTGGGTAGTTCTTTGCCGCCATCTTCAGCTGAATAACAATTCTGTTCCCACGAGAAGCCATTCTTGACATCATTTCTGCATCTTCCACTGTAATACAAGCTGTGGGGATTTTTGGCACACCATCTTGGTATTCCTGAATACCTGTGTGAGGACTTGAGAAAAGAAGCCACCAGGTTACCTTAAAAGTAGAAATGGACCAAAAGTATTTTTTAAGTGTCTGTATTTGGCATTTAACTCTCACTGATCTTTGTTTGCATATGAGAAATAGGATGGGTGGGCAATATTGGTTTATTTGCTTTTGATGTGAATTTTCCTTTTTGGTAAAAATAACTTAGAAAGTTCAATTTAATGGTCATCTCATTGAAAACATTACATGAAATTTATTTTGATAATTTGATGATCCTTTAAAGTTGCAAATTGCCTCAAACTCAAAAGAACATTAACAGCACCTTCACGACCAAGAGGTGAATGAACACATGTGTTCAAGGAGACAAAGAAAGCTCTGAAGTCCATCAAGGCTACAGACCAGAAGACCCACATCTCTGGGAGAAAACTGCCCAAATACATCCAGCTCTCTGTCACAGACTGATTCTGCGGATACTCTCTTCCCACTCAAACACAGAGATCTGAACATGCAGCCCTGCATTGGTGGTAGAATGCTTTTGCAGAAAACTGTAGAACAATGGGAAATATTTGTGTTCCCATGGAGAAAAGTGCTGCATAAACCCCAGTCCCTGATTTTACTGTTACAAGAAAAAGAAAACTATGATAATTTTGGCACTAGAAAAGAAATATTACCCCAACGGTCAAGTTTTTCCTAGTAATTTCCAGATGCTTCTTAGATTACTAGAAACACTTGTAATTAAAGTTTCTATGAATCTATTGTTGATTCAACCTCTATACATGCTAATTGAGTTTATCAAACTCATTTCCTAAAATTGCTCTGTCAAACTGTCCCTTTTCGCTCCTGAGGTAGGACTCCAAAGGCTCCCAAACCACAACCCCCTCGGGACCAAACTGGCACAAGTTTCAGAGTGTGCACCACACCCTATCAGCCCATTCCCATCTTCTGTGAAGGCACAAGCTAACTGCCTCCCTCTTAAAAGTAATTTTTCTTTTCCTACTTCCACGTTTGTTTCAAGTTGCCTCATATTTGCAGGAAACCCTTTCTCCTTCTCTCAGCCACAACACATTTCTCTCCTATAGAAGTGACTCCAACCTCCACATGCATAAACATGACAATCCAGTCTTATCACTGCTTTCTTGGTGTGACTGCACGGTTGTGACAATATGTCTGCTGACTACTTACTTACTTAGAGAAACTGCACAGCAAAATGATTAAGAACAGAGACCGCGGAGCAAAACCATCTAGGTTCAAATCTGGGCTATGGCACTTATTGCTAATTGACCTTGGGCAAATTATATATACTTGCTTCAGTGGCTTCATCTATAAATAAAAGTGATAATAATACTTAACTCACAGAGTTATTTTGCAGATTCAATTAATTTATACAAGTGAATCACTTGCCATGAAACCTAGCACTCAATAAATGCTAAATATTTATTTTGTTAACTTGTCTATTACCTTATCCCTGCAGAGAGAGACTGTCTAATCTCAAATCCTTAGCACCATCTTAGCACACCCTCTATGAACATTTCTTAAATGGTAGTCTTCATCAAGAGAGAGACAAATGACTTATAAACTCAAAAACTGTAATACAGAAACCCTAAATCTCAATCCCTACTCTGGAATATGCTTAATTCACTCTAACTTCTGGTTCAGAGTGGGCCATGGGGTCATATAACCTAGGTCTAATCCTGGCTCTACCATGACATGTAGCAACCCACATGATCTCTCTGTTTCTGAGTTTCTACATCTATAAAGTGGAGAATAATATTAGTATTGACTTCATAAGATTGCTATGAGGATAAAAGATAGTATATATAAAGAATTTAAAATGGTATTTGGCACATTATAATTATTTAGTAAATATTAGTTATTATTATTTCTTCAGTGCAATTTTTCCCAATGAGTTGGTACAGTGATTAATGACCAAAAGTACTTTGAAACATGTAGGAAAACAATCTAAATATTTATTGTTCAGATTACCTTACATGATGTCTGGGATTCAACAAATTCTCCTTGTTCTCAGACTCTTACTCAAGAGGAGGTCAGTGTAACATTTCTCAACAGGTTCTTTTTTTTAAGTTTTTATTTAAATTCCAGTTAGTTAACATACAGTGTAATATTGGTTTCAGGTGTACAGTATAGTGATTCAACACTTCTATACAATACCTGTTGCTCATCACAAGTGCACTCCTTAATCCCTATTAGCTATTTAACACATCCCTCCACCCACCACCCCTTTGGTAACCATCAATTTGTTCTCTACAGTTAAGAGTCTGTTTCTTGGTTTGCCAATCTCACTTTCTTTTCTTTCCTTTTGCTTGTTTGTTTTGCTTAAATGATTTTCCTGAAGAAATTTGTACCAATAAGTTAGGGTAAGCATTCTTAAAGTGGGGACAGTAAGTTGGGTATGCACCCGTGACTCCAGGGAGGAAAACAGCACTAAAAGGCATCTTCCAACTATGGTTCTGAATTCAAGATATAAAAACCTTTGTAATTTGTTTCTGCAATTAAGAATGTCCTCCAGGAGTGCAATCCAGCACTGTTTAGTAGAAGTAGGAAGAATGAGGACTCAACACTTTTCTCTGGAGAACTGTACTTTCACTGCCTATTGTTCTACAGGGGATGATCAGCATTAAACACCACCTTCCTGCTCCCATTTATAACCCCACCTGCAATTTAACAATAGCAAAGGGTAAACTACAAGGAAAGCTATAAAAAAATCAAAATGATTATATTTAAAAATTAATACCAATTCTTTACAAACTCTTCCAAAAATTTTAAGAGAAGGGAACACTTCCCAACTTACTCTACAAGGTCACTATTACTGATATTTAAACCAAAGATATCATAAGAAAACTATGAACTAAAATCTTTTATGAATATAAATGCAAAAAAATCCTCAACAAAATATAAGCAAACTGATATCAGCAACAAATAAAAAGGATTATACACCATGACCAAGAGGGATTTATCCCAGAAATGCAAGGTTGGTTTAACATCCAAGAATCAATCAATGTAATATATCATATAATACAAAAGGACAAAAGCCACATGATCATCTCAATAGATACTAAAAAAGCATTTGACTAAATCTAACACTCCTTCATGTTAAAAAAAAAAAAAAAAAGCTATAGGAGCAAGAGAGGGTGACGCTGGTATAAGGATAGACATAGATCAATAGAATAGAATTTAAAGTCCAAAAATAAACCTTTAAAGAATGGTCAGTTCATATTCAGCAAGGGTGCCAAAATAATTCAATGTATATAGAAAAATATTTTCAAAGAAATGGTGCTGGGGTCAACCAAATATCCACATGTAAGAGAAAAAAGCTGCACCCATATATCACAACATATATAAAAATCAATTAAAAAATTAATTACAGGGGGCACCTGGGGGGCTAAGTTGGTTGTGTCTGACTCTTGATTTTGGCTCAGGTCATGATCTCAGGGTCATGAGATTGATCCCTGAGTCTGGCTCTGTGCTGGGTGTAGAGCCTGCTTAAGATTCTCTCTCTCCCTCTTTCTCTGCCCCTCCTCCCTCTCTCTCTCTCTCTCTAAAAACAAATAAAAATAAAGATAAAAATAAAAATAAAATAAAATATTTTTAAAAAATTAATCACAGACCTAAATGTAAGAGCTAAAATTATAAAACATCATGACTTCAGGTAATGAAATTATTTCTTAGATACAACACCAAAATCATAAGCAACAAAAGAAAAAATAGATAAATTGAACCATGGAAATTGTAAACCTTTGTATTTCAAAAGACACCATCAAAAAATGAAAAGACAATGCACAGGATGGGAGAAAATTTTTGTAAATTGTGTTCCTGATAAAGCACTTATATCTACAATATATACAGTCTACAATATATAAAAACTTGAAACCCTGTACATTATTGATGGGAATGTAAAATGGTGAAGCCACTTTAAAAACAATTTGACAGTTCCTTAAAAAGTGAAACATGTACTGCTAGGTATATACTCAAAAGAAATGAAAATATATATTCACACGAAAACTTGCACACAAATGTTCATAGAAGTATTATTCATAATAGTCAAAGGTAAAAACAACCCTTATGTCTATCAGCTCATGAATGGATCAATAAAATGTATGTCCATACAATGGAATATTATTCAGCAATAAAAAAAATTATGTTGTTATACATGCTGCAACATGGATGAAACTTAAAAACATTACCTTAAGTGAAAGAAGTAAAAAAAGACCACATATTGTAAGAGTCCACTTACATGAAATGTTTAGATAGGTAAATCCGTAGAGGTAGAAAGTAAATTTTAGGTTGCCTAGAGCTGGTTGAGGGCGAGGAAAATGGGCAGTGAATGCTAATAGGTATGGGGTTTCTTTGGGGGCTGATGACAATGTTTTAAAATTAATGATGAGTGTTGTACAACTTCATGAATATCAGCTCTCCTGATTCACCAGCTTGCTGGCTATATATCTTGGGACTTCGCAGCCTCCATTATCACATGAGTCAAGTCCTCATAATAAATCTCTTTATATATATATATTGGTTTTCTTTTTCTAAAGAATCATGACTAAAACAGCCACAATGAGTCAAATTTCTTTTTATTTGCAGCCAAATATATTCCCAACATTTGCAATGACCAAAATAGATAAATGATGCATTACATATTTAAAAATTATAAATATTAACCTTAAACCTTTCTTTTCACAAATATACAGCTTCATATCAAATAAATATATCCAAATTAAAATTACTGAAAGAAGCCATTATAAAGGATTCTGGGAAGATAGTGAAGTAAACCTGCCCTGTAAGAAGTGCTTAAGGGAGTCCTACAGAGTGAAATGAAAAGACACTAGACAGTAACTTGAAGCCATGTAAAGAAATAAAGCTCTCAATAAAGATAAATAAATAGGTAATTATAAAGGCTATTTTCATTGTAACATTGGTTTGTAGTTCCACTTTCATGTTTTCTAAATGATTTAAGAGACTAATGTATTTAAAATAATTCTTAGTTTATTTGGGGACATAATGTATTAAGATGTAACTTGGTGATATCAGTGACCAAAAAGCATGGGGGTGGAGCTGAAAAGATCAGAGTTTTTCTATGTTATTGAAGTTAAGCTGGTATAAATTCAAATTAGAGTCCTATAACTTAGCATGTTAAATGTAATCCCCATGGTAAGCACAAAGAAATAGTTCTAGAATATAAACAAAAGGAATTGAAAAAGAAATATAAATATTCCACTATAAAAAATCAGCTAAACACAAAAGAAAACAGTAATGCAGAAAATGAGGGACAAAAAAAAAAGCTAGAAGACATTTAAAAAAAAAAGCAAATAGCAAAATGAAAGAAAAGAGTCCTTACTTAGCAATAATTACTTTAAATGTAAATAGATTAAAATCTCTAATCAAAAGGTGGAGATTGGCAGAATGGATTTTTTAAATTATCTAACTATATTCTATCTACAAGAGACTCACTTTAGAGCTAAAGACACAAATATTTTGAAAATAAAAGGATGGAAAAAGATATTCCATGCAAATATTAAACAAAAGAGAATAGGGATGGCTATACTGATATCGGACAAAATAGACTTTAAATCAAAAAGGGTTATAAGAGACAAAGAACATTATATACTAATGAAGGGGTGAATACAGCAAGAAGATATTAACAATTATGAACATTTAGGCACCTAATGGCAGACTGTCAACATATATGAAGCGAAAACTGACAGAATTGAAGGTAGAAATAGACAGTTCTAGAATAATAGTTTGAGACTTCAATACTCAACTCTCAATAGTGGATAGAACAACCTGTGACATACACCTGTTCATAAACATTCCCCTCTCGGGTGGTCCCTCAGCATTTACTCCTAGCCTCTAGGGCTATAAAAGCAGATCCTAATAGAGGTGGGGTTTCGGAGATCTACTCGCCTGGTATCCACCCAAAACACACTTCTGTCCATGAGTCCCCTTGATAAACCATTTCTCGTCAAGCTGGACTTCTCAATCTTTTTCTTCAGTTTTATGTCTCCTTCAGCATTTAGAAGTCACAGAACAACCAGACAGAAGATAAGTAAGGAAATAGAGGACTTAAACAACACAATAAACCCATTAGATCTAAGAGACCACTCTATCCAACAACAGCACACACATTCTTCTCAAGCACACATGGAATGTTTTCCAGGATAGGCCACATTAGGCCACAAACTGAGTCTCAACAGATTTAAAAGGGCATATATCACGCAAAGCATCTTCCCTGGCCACAAAAGAATGAAGTTAGAAAAAATACAAAAGGAAAATGAAAATTCACAAATTTTTGGAAACTAAACAGCACACTCTTAACCAGCCAATGGATCAAAGAAGAAATCACAAGGGAAATTATAAAATATTTAGCTATGAAGGAAAACAAAACCACAACATACCAAAACATACAGTATGCAGCAAAAGCACTGCTAAGAGGAAAGTTTATAGTGATAAATGCTTACATTAAAAAACAGGAAAGATCTCAAATCAACTACCTAACTTTACAACTTAAGGAACTAGAAATAGAAAAAGAAGAACAAATTAAACTCAAAGCTAGTGAAAGAAAGGAAATAAAGGTTAGAATAGAGATTTAAAAAAAAAGGTTAGAGCAGAGATAAATGAAACAGAGAATATAAAAACAACAGAAAAATCAATAAAACCAAAAGTTGGTTCTTTGAAAAGATCAACAAAATTGACAAACCTTTAGCTAGATGGACTAAGAAATATAGAGAGAACAGTCACATTACTAAAATCAGCAATAAAATTGGGGACATTATTACCAATTCCACAGAAATAAAAAAGGATTATAAAAGAGTATATGAACAATTATATGCTAACAAATTGGATAACCTAAATGAAATGGACAAATTTCTAGGAACATGAAACCTACCAACTCTAAGTCATGAATAAATAGAAAATCTGAATACATCTGTACCTAGTAAGGAAATTGAATTAATAATCAAAAAATCTCCTGACAAGGAAAAGCCCTGGACATGTTGATTTCAAGGGAAAATTCTACCTAACATTTAAAGACCTAACATCAAACTTTCTCAAACTTTTTAAAAAAATAAAAAGGAGGGATTACTTTCTAATTCATTCTATGAGGCTAGCATTACCCTAATACCAAAGCCAGGCAAGGACACTACAAGGAAATAAACTACAGACCAATAACCCTTAGGAACACTGTAAAAATTCTCAACAAAATACTAGCAAATGGCAGCATATTCAAAGGATTATACACCATGACTAAGTGGAATTTATTCCTGGAATGCAGGGATGGTTCAACATACAAAAATCAATCAATGTAATTTACCACATTAACAGAATTAAGGGGAAAAATATGATCATCTTAAGTAATGAAGAAAAAGCATGTGACAAATTTCAAGACCCTTTCATGATAAAAACACTCAAAAAACTAAAAATAGAAAGAAATTACCACAATATAATTAAAGCCATATATGAAAAACCCACAGCAAACATACTCAGTGCTGAAAAACTGAAAGCCTTTCCTCTAAAATCGGGAACACAGCAAGGATGCTAACTTTTGCGATTTCTATTCAATACAGTACTGAAAGTTACTGCCAGAGCAATCATGCAAGAAAAAGAAATAAAAGGTATTTAAATTAGAAAGGAAAAAGTAAAATTATATTTGTTCACAAGTGATGTGATCTTATATGTACAAAAGGCTAAAGACTCCGCACAAAAAAACTGTTAGAACTAATAAATGAATTCACCAAAGTAACAGGATACAAAGCCAAAACATAAAAATCAGCTGCATAAACATAAACAATGAACAATCTGAAAAGGAAACTACAAAAACAATTCCATTTACAATAGCATTGAAGACTAATATACTTAGGAATGAATTTAACCAAAGAGGTGACAAACTTGTGCAATGAAAACTACAAAACATTGCTGAAAGCAATTAAAGAAAATATAAATAAATGGAAACACATTCCATGTTCATGGATTAGAAGACTTACATTGTTAGGATGTCAATACTCCCCAAAGCAATCTACAGATTCAATGCAATCCTTATCAAAAAATCCCAATGACATGTTTTGTGGAAATAGAAAAAAACACCCTAAAATTCTCAAGATATGCTTACTAGCCAAAATAATCTTGAAAAAGAACAAAGCTGGAGAAGTCACACTTCCTGGTTTCAAAACTTACTACAAAGCTACCACAACCAAAATAGTGTTATACTTGCATAAACATAGATGTTTATATATATAGATGTATAGACCAATGCAATAAAACAGCCCAGAAATAAACCCTTGACTATATGGGATTTTTGACAGGTGCAAAGACCTTTCAATGGGGAAAGAGCAGAACTTTCAACAAATGGTGCTGGGAAAACTGGATATCCACATGCAAAAGGATGAAGTTGGACCCTTATTTAACATCATACACAAAAATCAACTCAAAATGGATCAAAGGTTAAATGAAAGATCTAAAACTGTAAAACTCCTAGAAGAAAAATGTAGGGCAAAAGCTTCATGGCATTAGATTCCAATGATTTCTTGGAAATGACACCAAAGGCAAGGCAACAAAAGAAAAAATAGACAAATTAGACTTCCTGAATATTAGAAAATTTTGTGCATTAAAAGACAACATCAACAGGCAAAAAGGCAACACACAGAATGAGGGAAAATGCTTGCAAATCATATCTCTAATAAGGGATTAATATTCAAAATAATTAGAGAACTCAAAAAGCTGAACAACAAAACCCAGACAACCCAATTTAAAAGTGAGCAAAGACTTGAATAGACATTTCAACAAAGAAAATATACAAGTGGTCAATAAACCCAAAAAAAGGATGCTCAACATCACTAATCATTAGGGAAATAAAAATCAAAACTAATGAGATACCACCTTACACCTATTAGGATGTCTATTATCAAAAAACAGAAAATAACAGATGTTGGTAAGAAGGCAGAGAAATAAGAACCTTTGCGCCTATAATGGGGAATGTAAAATGGACAGACTCTTTGGGAAACAGTATGGTGGTTCCTTAAAAAATGAAAAATAGAACTACCATATGATCTTTCAATTCCACTTCTGGTCATATACCCCAAATAATTAAAAGCAGAGTCTCAAGGATATACACCCATGTTCATAGCAGCATTATTCACAATAGCTGAAAGGTGGAAGCTACCCTAGTGTTCATCAGTGGATGAATGGATAAACACAATGTGGTATATACATACAATGGAATATTATTCAGCTTTAAAAAGAAAGGAAATTCTGACATATGCTACAACACAGATAAACATTGAGGGCATTATGTTAAGTGAAATAAAGCAGTCACAAAAAAACAAATACTATATGATTCCACTTAGATGAGGTACTTAGGGTAATCAAAATCATGGAGGCAGAAAGTAGAATGGTGGTTTTCAGGGGCCGGTGGGGAGTGGAAAATGGGGAGTTATTGTTCGATGGGTATAGAGTTTCAGTTTTACGAGATGAAAGAGTTATGGAGATGGATGGTTCTGATGTTGCACATTAGGAATGTATTCAATACCACTAACCTGGGTGGGGAGTGGAAAATGGGGAGTTATTGTTCGATGGGTATAGAGTTTCAGTTTTACAAGATGAAAGAGTTATGGAGATGCATGGTTCTGATGTTGCACATTAGGAATGTATTAATACCACTAACCTGTACACTTAAAATGAGTAAGATGCTAACTTTTATGTCATTTGTGTTTTAAAAAGCCATTACATAAAATAAAATCCAATATTGTATAAATTATAGGGGAAAGTATACATACATTCCATGCTGATGGTACTGTTTAATTAATTTAATATTTCTAGAGTGTGATCTCCCAACATGTAGCAAGAACTATAAAATTTCTTACTTTGTTTGCTTATTCTGCTTTGGAGGACAGACTCTTTGGCAATATTATAAAATGAGAAAAAAAAAACAATTTATATTAAGATGTTTCCTGCATCTCTGTGTATAAATGTGAAAATCTAGAAACAATCTAGCCGAGGTAGCAGGAAAATGAAACTGGCAAGGCAAGTAAATGGCCAAAAGCAATACATGGAAACATGTAGATAAAATAATGTTAAGTTAAAATAAAAGAACCGAATACCAAATGCACATGATAAAAACGGAACATGAATCTGGAGTGATATAAATTAATAACCCCTAGATTCTTTGAGAACCTACACTCATCCTGTTAGACTGTGATCATGTGAACTGCAACATTACCAATAAACAGAAGTAAATTCTTAAAAATCTACGCCACAGTCTGTAAAACAACCTGGAAGCAAAGACTGAAGCTATCACAGTGGCAGTTTGAATCCTTGATATACTAGGTCACAGGCATTTGAGCACCTGTGGCGAATTAACAGAAAAATATCTGTTGAAATTTTCTTTTCTTCCACCATCAATTACATGAAATACTTGCAGCTGAATCCTTCTGCAATGCTGGTCCATCAATGTGCCATCTAGGCAGAATTACAAAGCTAATATTTTCTTGATGCCAATTGCATTTGGGTTCAAGGGCTCTTCCTGTGCATCTGGTAGTGTTTTAACTGTTTATTCACATTTGTGTACATCTTCTCAACCTCTGAGGCAATAGGTACATGTTTTAGTCTTCTAATCTTTAGAGAAGTTGTGTATGAGTGCTCTTTCCCACAATGATCTAGAGGGGCACAGAATTACCTCTGAAAAGATTGCTGGCACAGATAGGAAATCAGCACTCAATTACTTCAAAGGAGGAAAATAATGTCTACAAACAGCATCTGCGCATCATTATCAGTAAACTTGCTCAAATAAGACATTTCCATAAAATAAAAATGGATGCCCTGACCTTTGCTTTAAAATTTTCCCCTTGGCCTTTTTTAAGCTTTATTTTGGTATTAGTTTTTTGTCCTTATTTTTCGGCACCAAAAAAGGCCTTCAGTCAAATAGTAGAGCCTTAAACCCTACAGATTTAAGGAAGTGGTATTCTTATTCCATGGGCCCCTAAAGCATAAACCCTTCCATCAAAACTCACAACATACCATAAAGAAAAGTTAAACTCTCTGACAGAGCAATCCATGGAACATTCCCCCAAACATGAATGATAATAACAGCTAGCACTTACGGAGCAATTGCTACAGGGCTGGTGGCCTTCTGAGTGTTTTACATACATTAATTCATTTACCAGTCACTATAACCCTATGAAGTAAGCACTCTTACTGTCCCCACTTTACAGCTGAGGAAATTAAAGTACAGAGAGGCTAAGCCATAGTCTCACAGCTAGAAGCTGATAAAGCCAAAATTGAACCCTGGCAGTCTGGCCGGAGTCCACCCTCTTAATGCATATAGAATCTATATTATATTGCCACTCACCACTCTAGGAACAATGATGATGATTTTGATGATGATGGTAGTGGTAATTATGATGATTACCATTAACAGGAATCAAAACATTACTATCTATTGCATACTTAAGACATATACTGAGCTAAGCAATTTCATTCATTACCTTATTTAATCTTCATATCCATTCTAAGGTAGGTGCCCATATACCCATTTCTGAAAGGAACTGACAAACGTAGAGTGCTCTGGGCAAGGAAGAGTGAACTTTGAGACCAAGCTCTTCTTTCCAGGTTCAAGGGAACCTATTCAAGCCACACAGCACCTCTAAATCTTTTATATTCCTTCTGATGGGCAGACTGAGAAAAATGATATATTGTGATGGAAAGAATTTGCACTGTGCCTGACAGATAATTTGTGACTTATCAATGATACTTATGATCATCACCACCCATATTTTACATACACTTCTATACTGAAGCATCGCAGGCATTGTAACTATTTACTCATCTTTTATCTATTCTAGACCATCAGCTCTATGAGAACAAAGACATTCTCTTTGTTGCTTTTGTCTACCCAGTGCTACAGCACAGTTTTTAGTCCAGAATATGTGCTCAGAAAACACAGAATTTTCTAACCTGTGGCCCCTGACACTAACTTTTGCTCATCATATTATCTCCTTGAACTCTATTTCCAGTTTTCTCCAATCTTTACTATTTATTGATCATGTATTATGGGTCACAATCACATGTAGGTTTTGATAAAACACAGGTCATTGGGCCCAACATCCAGAATTTCTGATTCAGGAGGTGCAGAATGGGGCCATGGAATATGCATTTCTAACAAACTCCCAGGTGATGCAGATATTGTTGGTCCCAAGTGTTGGAGAGTTCGAGCCTTCACTGGAAGAGTTTATTCAAAAATAGGTGCTTGCCCACGGAAAAAGTGTATTCTCAACAGAGTATTCATTGCTAGAGAATCTATCACAAACATACACAGGTATGTACTATGTGCAAGACATGAATACAGGTTCTATGAAAGAATCACCCCTGCTCTCAAGGAAGTGACATTATTTGGGACAATATTCGTTTCATAGAAGTGTGACTACAGAGTTATGGACTTAACATAGTAACAGACTTACCCAAATTCACATAACAAAAGGAGTGTTAGCCCTCCAAAGCTGTCACTGTGTGAAGCTGCACAGTTATTGCAGTAATTGCCCAGTGCTCTAAACATTTTTGGCACTTTTTCCTCTAAAATTGGCTTCAGAACACTTTGGCAGCCTACCAAATGGTCAAAATGGAGGCAAAATTAGGTATTTTAAAATTAGAATTGATTTTTGGAAACAGCCAAAATATGAACAAAAGAACAAATGATCTAGGGTCCAAAACCAAGATATATTATAAAATAATGAAACTTTTAAATGTGTAGCTGATCAATTGGATCTGAAGACAATCTCAAAAAAGAAGTATCAGAAATGTTTACATCAATGGCACCTGTGTTAGAATATGTGCTTAGACTCAAGGTATTTACACAATAATGTTGATTAGATGTATATAGTATTGCATATTTGTTTAAAATGATTTATTCCAACAGCGTTTCTTTTAAAAAATGGAAGCAACCCAGAAGTTCAATAAGGAAATTGTAGTATAAATTATGGTATTCAATTTCAATGGAGTATTTTGTAGCCATTAAAATGTTAATTATGAAGTCTATAAAACAATATGAAACTTTTGACATAATATGGAGAAAATAACAAGGTCTTTGTAAACTTTGACAAGCAATATAAAGTTTTATGCACAAGGAACAGAAGGAAATACAGGATCATAGAAAAAATTTAACATGGTAGGAGAAATGACAGCATCTTTTTCTTTTGAACTTTCTCATTTTCATACAACTACAAAATTTGGACTTAAAAAATCTTTATCTTAAAGCTGCTATTGATATTTGCCAGAGCAACAGAAAAATGTGGACAAGACTAATCATAAATATTGTGAGAAAGAAGGTATAAATGCTTATATTTGTTTATGATATGAGTTATCAAATATGCCTAAACTCAGCTACAGAAACACTTTGAAAATAGACATGTAGGGGGAAATATTCCCAAATGTCTGAGAATCTGAGGGGCTGTACCATAACCTGGCACATAATTCATGAAAATGAAGGTGAGCATGGATCCACTTGATGATCACAGGTCTAAGCCAGATTCCCAATCTAAATACATAGGAACAGTGTATCAGTCAAGATAGGTGAAATTGTACTATGATAACAAACAGTCCTTATGATTCCATTCCTCAAACAATAGATTTTTTTTATTTCAATTTCTCTGAAGTAGAATTGACAAAACTGTAAAATATTTAAAGTGTACCTTGAGATGATTTGATAATGATAATACACTGTGAAAGTATTCTTCTCGTCTAGCTAATTAACATATCCATCACCTCACATATGTATTGTTTTTGTTTTTGTTTTGGTTGGTTTTGGTGAGAACATTTAAGTTCTACTCTCTTCGCAAAAATTAATTGTACAGCACAGTGTTATCAATTATAGTCATTATGTTTTACATTAGATCCTCAGGCCTTATTCATCTTATAGCTGAAAGTTTGAAGGCTTTTACCCACCTCTTGATTATTCCCACCTCTAGGATCCCCACCCACCCAGGACAGGGCAATCACTTAGACTTTTTTTTTTTTAACTCAATATATAGGTGATACCATATAGTATTTTTCTCTCTCTGTCTGGATTATGTCACTTAAGATTCCTGTGTGTGTGTGTCTACCTAAACACCTATATTCATTTATCTGTTGCTGGACACATAGGTTGTTTTCCTATCTTGGCTATTGTGAATGCTGCTGCAACGAACATGAGAGTACAGATATTTCTTCGATCTCCTGTTTTCATTTCCTTTGGATATATGCCTGTAAGTGGGATTGCTAGATCATATGCTAATTCTATTTTTTTATTTTTTGAGGCTGCATCAATTTACATGCCTACCAGTAGTAAATATGTGTTCACTCTCTCCACATCCTCACCAACACTCATTATCTCTTCTCTATTTAATAATAGCCATTCTAACAGGTATGAGGTGATATCTCACTGCAGTCTTAATTTGCATTTCCCTGATGATTAGTAATGTCATGCACCATTTCATGTACCTGTTAACCATATACATATTTTCTGCAGAAAAATGTCTATTCTAGTTCCTCTGCCCATTTCTAATTGCACTATTTGTTTTTTTACTATTGAGTTGTGTATTCAAATTCTCTGTATATTTTGATATTAACCCCTTATCAGATGATGTATGATTTGCAAATATTTTCTCCCATTCAATCAGTTGCCTTTTCATTTTGCTGATGGTTTCCTTTACTGTGAAGAAGACTTTTACTTTGATGTAGTCCTACTTGTTCATTTTTGCTTTTGTTGTTTTGGTGTAAAATCCAAAAAAGTCATTGCCAAGACTAATGTCAAGGAGCTTACCATCTATGTTTTCTACTAAGAATTGGATGGATTCAGGTCTTATGATCAAGTCTTTAATCCATTTTTAGTTGATTTTTGTGAATGATGTAAGACAGGGGTCCAGTTTCATTCTTTTGCATGTGACTGTCCAGTTTTCCTAATACTATTTATTGAAGAGATTACCTTTTCCCCATTGTATATTATTGGCTGCACTGTCATAAATTAATTAACCATATATGCATGGGTTTATTTCTGGGCTCTCTATTCTGTTCCATTGATCTATGTGTCTGGTTTTTATGCCAATACCATACTGTTTTGATTACTACAGCTTTGTAATATAGCTTGAATTCAGGTAGAATAGTGTCTCCAGCTTTGTTTTCCTTTCTCAGGATTCTTTTGCTATTCAGGGTCTTTTGTAGTTTCCTAAAAATTTAAGGATTATTTTTCTATTTCTGTGGAAAGCACCATTAGAATTTTGAGTTTTTGCAAAGTATGGGCATTTAATTTTAATAATATTAATTCTTCTAATCCATGAGTATAGAATATCTTTCCATTTACATGTGTCTCCTTCAATTTCTTTCATCAGTGTCTTACAGATTTCAGTGTACATATCTTTCCCATCTTTGGTAAATTTATTCCAAAGTATTTAATTCTTTTTGATGCAATTGCAAATGGAATTATTTTATTAATTTCTTTTTCTGATAGTTCATTATCAGTGTATAGAAACTCAACTGATTTTTGTATTTTAATTTTGTATCCTGCAACTTTACTGAATTCATTTATTAGTTCTAATAGTTTTTTGGTGGAATCTTTAAGGTGTTCTATATATAATATCAAATCATCTGCAAATAGAGACCGTTTTATTTCTTCCTTTCTGATTTGGATGCCTTTTATTTCTTTTTCCTGCCTAATTGCTCTGGCTAGGATTTCCAATACTATGCTGAATAAAGGTGGCAAGAGTGGGCATCCTTGTCTTGTTTCTGATCTTAGAGGAAAGGCTTTAAGCTTTCACCATTTAATATGATGCTAGCTGTGGACCTATCATATATGGCCTTTATTATTTTGAGGTATGTCCTCTCCATACTCACTTTGTTGAGAGTTTTTATCATAAATGAATGTTGAATTTTGTCAAATGTTTTTTCTGTACCTACTGAAATGATTATATGATTTTTGCACTTTATTTTGTTAATGTGGTGTTTCATATTGATTGATTTGCAGATGTTGAGCCATTCTTGAAACTCTGGAATAAATCCCACTTCATTATGGTGTATAATCCTTTTAATGTATTGTTGAATTCAGTCTGCTAATATTTTGTTGAGGGTTTTTACATCTGTGTTTAGAAATATTAGCCTAAAATTTCCTTCTTTTATAGGGTCCTTGTCTAGCTTTGGTATCAGGGTAATACTGGCCACATAAAATGAGTCTGGAAGTGTTTCCTCCTTTTCGATTTTTGGAAGAGTTTGAACAGGATTGGTATTACTTCTTTAAATATTTCACAGAATTTGCCAATGGAGCTATCTGGTCCTGGCCTTTTCTTTGTTGGGCAATTTTTGAGTACTGATTCAATCTTACTAGTAGTTGGTTTGCTCTGATTTTCTATTTCTTCTTGATTCAGTCTTGGTAAGTTACGTTTTTAGGAATTTATCCATTTCTTCTAGGTCTACCTTGTTGGCATATAATTGCTCATAGTAGTCTCTTATGATCCTTTGTATTTCTGTGGTAGCAGTTGTAATGTCTCTTATTTAATTTCTAATTTTGAGTCCTTTTTTTTTATATGTCTAGCTAAAGATTTGTCTATTTTATTTATCTTTTCAAAAGCACAACTCTTAATTTCATCAATCTTTTCTATTCTCTTTTTAGTCTCTAATTTATTTATTTCTGCTCTGATCTTTATTTACTTCTACTCATTTTGGGTTTACAAATGGTCCCCAACTTATGAGGGTTTGACTCATTATTTTTCAACTCTACAATGGTGTGAAAGCAATAAGTGTCCAGTAGAAAATGTACTTCAAATTTTGAATTTTGATCTTTTCAAAAGCTAGTGATATGTGGGCAATACTCTCTTGTGATGCTGGGCAGCAGCAGAAAGCCACAGATTCCAGTCAGCCACACATTCGGGTAAACAACCCATACACTTACAACCATTCTGTACCCATACAACAATTTTGTTTTTCACTTTCAGGAGAATATTAAATAAATTACATGAGATATTCATCACTTTATTATGAAATGAGCTTTGTGTTATATGACTTTGTTCAACCGTGGGCTATTGTAAGTGTTCTGAGGACATTTAAGGTACATGAGGCTAAACCATGGTATTCAGTAGATTAGGTGTATTAAATGCAATTTGACTTAATGGTATTTTCAACTTATGCTGGGTTTATCAGGGTGTAACCCCATCATAAGTCAAGGAAGATCTGTAGTTTGTTTTTCTTTTTCTAGTTCCTTAATGTGTAAACTTAGGTTGTTTATTTGAGATCTTTCATTTCTTAATGTGGCATTTATTGCTATGATCTTCCCTCTTACAACTGCTTTTGCTGCATCTTATAAGTTTTAGTATCTTGTATTTCTATTTTCACTTGTCTCAAGATAGTTTTTGATTTCTCTATTAATTTCTTCTTTGACCCACTAGTTGTTGGGTTACATACTGTTTAATCTTAACGTATTTGTGAATTTTTCAGTTTTCTTCTTGTAATTGATTTTTGTTTTCATACCATTGTGGTTGGAAAAGATATTTGATATGATTCCAGTCTTCTTAACTTTACTAAGACTTGTTTTGGGACTAACATATGATTTGTCCTGGAGAATGTTCCATGTATTTTTGAGAATAATGTATATTCTCCTGTTGGATAGATTGTTCTACAAATATCTGTTAAGTCCATCTGGTCTAATATGTATTAAATCCAATGCTCCTTATTGATTTTCTGAAAGGTGGGTTGAAAGGGGGGCACTGAATCCCTTACTATTATTTATTGCTGTCTATTTCTCTTTGTAGGTCTGTTAATATTTGCTTTATATAATTAGGTGCTTCTATGCTGTATGCATAAATATTTCCAAATGTTATATCCTCTTCTTGGATTGACCACTTTAGCATTATATAATGACCCCCTTTGTCTCGTGTTATACTTTTTGGCTTAAGGTCTATTTTGTCTGATAATGGTATTGCTACTTCTGCTTTCTTTTGGTTTCCATTTACAAGGAATATGTTTTTCCATCTCTTCACTTTCAGTCTGTGTGTTTCCTTAAAGTGAAAGTGAGTCTCTTGTAGGCAGCATATAGTTGGGTCTTGCTGTTATTCTTTTAATCAATTCAGCTACTCTATGTCTTTTGATTGAGAATTAAGTCCAGGTACACTTAAAGTAATTATTCATAGGAACAAACCTACTATTGCTATTTTCTGAACTGTTTTCTAGCTGTTTGGTAATTCCTTTGTTCCATTCTTCTTTTGCTCTCTTCCTTTGTGATTTGATGATTTTCAGAAGTGGTATGCTTAGAATCCTTTATCTTTTGTGTATCTACTATAGGTTTTTGGTTTGTGGTTACCATGAGGCTTACATAAAACATCTTATATTTATTTATAAGTCTATTTTGAGCTAATAACAGCTTAACTTCAAATACATTCTAAAGCTCTACATTTTTACTCTCCCCACCCATGTTTTATGTTTTCAATGTCACAATTCACATCTTCTTGCCTTGTGTATTTGTTAACCAGTTATTGAAATTCAAGGCATTTTTACTTTTGTCTTTTGATTTATAAGTGATTATAAATTTTAAAGTGATTATAAGTTTTGTCTTAGATTTATAAGTGATTTTCCTACCACCATTACATTAGAGTATTCTGAATTTAACTATATATTTACCTTTACCGGTTGGATTTATACTTTTATATGTCTTCCTGTAACTAATTAGCATCCTTTCATTTCAGCTTGAAGAATTCCCTTTAACATTTATTCTAAAGACAACCTAGTAGTGACAAATTCCTTCAGCTTTTACTTGTCTGGAAAACTCTATCTCTCCTTCAATTCTGAAGGACAACCTTGCCAGGTACAGTATTCTGGTTGACAGGTTTTTCTCTTTCTACACTTTGACTCTATCATGCTACTCCCTTATTGCCTGCAAAGATTCTGCTGAAAAATCTGCTGATAGTCTTATTGGAGTTCTCTTGTACATGTTTTTTTTTTTCTTGTCTTTAACTTTTCAGATTTTAATTATAATGTGTCCCAGTGTGGGTCTTTGGATTCTTCTTCTACAGAGCAACTCTCTGGGTTTCCTGGATCCAAATGTATGTTTCTTTCCCAGGTGAAGGACATTTATAGCCATTATTTCTTTGAATAAGCTTTCTGCAACTTTCTCTCTTTTTCCTGCTTCTGGGACCTCTATAATGAGAATATTGGTCCTCTTGATAGTGTCCCATAAGTGCTTTAAGCCGTCTTAAGTCTTTTTCATTCACTTTTCTTTTTGCTGCTCTGATTGGATGAATTCCACCACCATATCCTCAAGTTCCTTGATCCTTTCTTCTGTTGACATAGTCTGCTATTAAATCTCTCTTTAAAATTTTCAGTGCAGGTATTTTATCCTTCAGATCTGTGATTTCTGTTTGGTATTTTCTTATATTTTATATCTTTGTGTTGAAATTCTCACTTTCTTCATACATTGTTCTCCTGACCTCAGTAAGCATCTTCATGATCATTGTTCTTAATTCGTTATCAGGTAAATCACATCAACATTTCATTATCTGTTTCTGGAGTTTCACCTTGTTCTTTTGTTTGGAACATATTCTTCTGTTTCTTCATTTTCCTGAACTCTCTTTGTAGGTTTCTACACATTAGATAAAACAGCCAACTCTCCCAGTCTTGGCAGAGTGCTCTCATGTAGCAGATTAACTTTATCATTTAGCCCAGCCTGAGCTTTTGGTTGTCTCTCAAAACTCTGTGAATGTCCAAGCTCCTATCTTTGTTCATAGTGGCTCTCAGTAGTTGAGGGTGTGCTAAGACTTGTCAGTGTTCCAAAGGGAGGATCTCAGTCAACATCTAGATGCAGGCTGATTGGAATTCAGACCCTCAGGCAGTAGCTTTTCAAATATGCAAATAGACTTCCTTCTGGGAAAGACTAGTAGATGAATTTTTGTGTCTGCTACCTATGTATTTAGCCCTGGGGAGATCACTGGTTAAGAACTGTTTCTTTGTTTGCCAAAGTTCTGTGGGACTGGCAAAAGCAGGCTCCACAAGAATAGAAGCTAAAAAAAACCAAAAGAACAGATCAAGAAACCAGGAGCTGATTCTTTGAAAAGATCAACAAAATTGATAAACCTTTAGCAAGACTCATCAGAAAGAAAAAAATAGAAAGAAAGAGAGAGGACTCAAATAAACAAAATCAGAAATTAAAGAGGAGAAATAACAACCAACCCCACAGAAATACAAAGTATTATGAGAAAATATTATGAAAAATTATATGCCAACAAATTGGACAATCTAGAAGAAATGGATAAATTCCTAGAAACATGTAACCTCCCAAAATTGAATCAAGAAGAAATAGAAAATTTGAACAGATCAATTACCAGCAATGAAACTGAATTAGTAATCAAAGACTCCCAGCAAACAAAAATCCAGGACCACATGACTTCACAGGTGAATTCTACCAAACATTTAAAGAAGAGTTAATACCTATTCTTCTCAAACTATTCCAAAAAATAGAAGAGTAAGAAAAGTTTCCAAATTCATTCTATGAGGCCAGCAGTATTCTGATACCAAAACTGGATTAAAAACACTGTCAAAAAAGAGAACTACAGGCCAATATCTCTGATGAACATACATGCAAAAATCCTCAATAAAATATTTGCAAACTGAAATCAACAATACATGAAAAATATCATTCATCATGATCAAGCGAGAATTATTCCTGGGATACAAAGGTGCAAGTACTTGTTCAATATTTGCAAATCAATCAATGTGATACATCACATCAACAAGAGAAAGGATTAAAACCATATGATCATTTCAATAGATGCAGAAAAAGCATGTGCCAAAACCAACATCACACTCAATGGTGAAAAACTGAGAGCTTTCTCCCTAAGGTCAGGAATAAGACAAGTATGTCCATTCTCACCATTTTTGTTCAACATAGTACTGGAAGTTCTAGCCACAGCAATTAGACAACAAAAAGAAATAAAAAGCAACCAAATTGGTAAAAAAGAAGTAAAACTTGCACTATTTACAGACGACATGATACTATATATAGAAAACTCTAAAGACTCCACCAAAAAAAACTACTAGAAATGATCAATGATTTAAGTAAGGTGGCAGGATATAAAATTGATATACAGAAATTTGCTGCATTTCTATACACTAATAATAAAGCAGCAGAAAGAGAAATTAAGAAAACAATCCTATTTATAATTTTATGAAAAACAATAAAGTACCTAGGAATAAACTTAAACAAGGAAGTGAATGACCTGTACTCTGAAAACTATAAAACACTGATGAAAGCAATTAAAGACAACACAAATGGAAAAATATTCCATGCTTATGGATTGAAAGGACAAATATTTTTAAAATGTCCATACTACCCAAAGTAATCTAAAAATTTAATGTAATCCCTATCAAATATCAACAGCATTTTTCACAGAACTAGAACAAATAATCCTAAAATTTCTATGGAACCACAAAAGACCCCAAATAGCCAAAGCAATCTTGAAAAAGAAGAACAAAGTTGGAAGCATCACAATTCTAGATTTCAAGTTATACTGCAAAGCTGTAGTAATCAGAACAGTATGGTATTGGCACAAAAACAGACACATGCACCAATGAAAGAGAATAAGAACCCAGAAATGGACCCTTAACTATATGGCCAACTAATCTTCAACAAAGCAGGAAAGAATATCCAATGGAAAAAAGACAGTCTCTTCAACAAATAGTGTTAGGAAAACCGGACAGCTACATGCAAAAGAATGAAACTGGACCACTTTCTCACACCATACACAAAAATAAACTCAAAATGGATTAAGGACCTAAATGTGAGACCTGAAACCATAAAAATCCTAGCAAAGAGCACAGGGAGTAATTTCTCTGACATCGGCCATAGCAACATTTTTCTAGATATGTCTCCTGAGTCAAGGGAAATAAAAGCAAAAATAACTTATTGGGACTACATCAAAATAAAAAGCTTCTGCACAGAAAAGGAAACAATCAACAAAACTAAAAGAGAACTGACTGAATGGGAGAGAATATTTTCAAATGACATACCTGATAAAGGGTAAGTATCCAAAATATATAAAGAACTTACACAAATCAACACCAAAAAAACACCAAAGAATCCAATTTAAAAATGGGCAGAAGACATGAACAGATATTTCTCCAAAGAAGACATCCAGATGGCCAACAGACACATAAAAAGATGCTCAACATCACTCATCATCAAGGAAAGGCAAATCAAAACCACAATGAGATATCACCTCACACCTGTCAAAATGACTAAAATCAATAACACAAGAACCAACAAGTGCTGGTAAGGATGTAGAGAAAACGAAAACCCTCTTGCACTGTTGGGAATGCAAACTGGTGCAGCCATGGTGGAAAACTCTAAGGAGTTTCCTCAAGAAATTAAAAATAGAATGACCATATGATCCAGTGTTTCCACTATTGGATATTTACCCCAAAAATATGAAAACACTAATTTGAAAAGACATATGCACCCCGATGTTTACTGCAGTATTATTTACAATAGCCAAATTATGGAAGCAGCCTGAGTGTCCATCAATAGATGAATGGATAAAGATGTGGCATATCTTTATGCAATGAAATATTATTCAGCATAAAAAAGAATAAAGTCTTGCCATTTGCAAAAACATGGATAGAGCTAGAGAGTATAATGCTAAGTGAAATAAGTCAGACAGAGAAAGACAAATACCATATGATTTCACTCATGTGAAACTTAAGAAACAAAACAAATGAACAAAGAAGAAACGAGACAAACCAAAAAACAGACTCTTAATTATACAGAACTAACAGATGGTTACCAAAAGGGAGGCAGATAGAGTGATAAGTGAAATAGGTGAAGGAATTAAGATTACTCTGATCATGATGGGCACTGAGTAATGTACAGAATTGTTGAATCACTCTCCTGTACACCTGAAACTAACATAACACTGTATGTTTACTGGGATTAAAATTTTTTTTAATTAAAAAAAAAAAAAAAAAAGCAGGTCCCGCTGGCCACCAGAGCCAGGCAATCCAAGGGTGTATCCTCCGGATGGCAGCTGGAAAAGCCAGGATGCTAGATGTGTACACATGCAGCTTTCAGGGAAACAACAGCAGTGTGGAGCAGGCCTGAGGGAGAACGCGAAGATGGGGTCTACTCCCTCATGAGTCACTGGGGAGGACTGCAGTCAGCCCCCAGGTGTATGTTACATTTTAGAGGCCCGAACCTCAGGCAGGAACTTTTAAAGGATGCAAACAGGCCTCCTTTAGGGAGATACTGAGAAATAAGCATTTCTTTCTACTCCCTCGGTGCTGAGGCTGAGGTGCAAGCTATAGTGAGTCCTTCTTTGCTCTAGGTCTCATGTACACAAATCATGTTGGCTTTCAGTGCTAGGTATTAGGGGATTCTGTCCCTCAGGTGGAAGTCTTAAAAGCTGGGGGCACTAGATGTTAGGTCCAAACACGTTGCTCCTCAGGAAAAAGCTGGGAGTTGTGCATTCCCTCCCAACTCTGTAGCACTCCGCCAGAGTTAAGGTTTATAGGGAGAGTGGGCCTTAGTCTTTCCTACCCATTTCAGTTAGGGTGTTTTCTTGTCTGATAGGTAGGAGTCACTAAGCTAGTTTTGGAATTTCTTTCAGAGGGAATTGCCTGTTCCGTGCACAGCTATTGATTTGGTGTGTGTGTGGAAGGAGATGAGTTTAGAAGCCTCCTACTTTGCCATCTTTGACCAGAACTCCCAAGACACAGTTTTATTTCCTGCTCACATTACTTATCCATCCCAGTTCTTCTGGGTGCTCACCTTGGCCTCACCCTCACTCTGGGATCCAGACTAATGGAGCAGCCACTCTCTGGAACACTGCCAGTTACTGTGGCAGAAGGAAAAGCACTCTGGAAGATTTCTCTCATTAATAATTAAATGTTCTGCTCACATCTCATTGGCTAGAAAAAGTCATATGGTTCACCAAAACCCAATGGGGCCAGAAAGTGCAATGCTCTTTTATGTGTAGAAAGTGAACAGCCAGAACTATTTGGTGACAGGTGGTAATGAATACCATAGTGAACCAAGAGGGTCTCTGTGAAGCCAAAGGTAGATGCGAATCACCATGGGACTAAGACTCGGCACCATAAAAAAATAGGAAAGACCAAATAAAGGATGGTAAAGTCATCACAAATAACTCTGCAGCCATTAAGCACCATATTTGAAGGGTATTTAATGACACAGAAAATGGTTAAAACATGTTTCAAAATTGTGCATATTCTCCAATCCCAATAGTATATATGTAAATTTATGCAGCAAAAAATGACTCAAAAATAGATGAAAAAGTAAAAGAGGTTTTTTTTTTGTTTTTACCCTCCCAACTGGAATATAAAATGTCAGCTTTATTATTGTTTTATTCTTCTCTTTTTTTTCTATTTCTTTCTCCCAATATACCTTTCTAAGTCATCTTAAACTGATTAATAATGGTAAGTTAAGCAGACAGATTTTTCAAAGGATTAGATTCGGCTGCTGAGTTTTGAGGAATTAGTGGGTGTTCCTCCACTCATTTTGAATAGTTTCAATTAATAATCTGGCTTTAAAAATTGAGAAATGAAACTTTTATTTCCAAGAGAGAATACATTTGGGGGAAAGTAGAAAAGCTTGGGGAGGTGTAAGAAGCATTACCAAGGACTTAGTATTCACATGAAATTCCACAAAACAGGCTGAATTCTTATCATATGTCATGGAGAAAATAGGAAATGATAGGGAATAAGCCCCTTTAAGGCAGAGGGAGTGAGGGTGAAGGGCTGTTGAACAGCTCTAGTATAATATTTAGTTGATGTAAAATACTTTCATCTGGTACTTTGAAGTAGGCAAATGTTATTTCTTTACCACAAAGTCAAAGTATAAACAGGACATTAGTAGAATGGCATTTTATAAACACCTGGATAATGTATTCATAAGGCCTAGGCCTAAAGATTCAAGAATCACCTGGCAATAATTCCAAATCCATCACTGATTAAAACACTTTCAAACATAAAACCTCTGGTACTTGGTGTGGTTTCAGATTGCACTGGAACATTCCATAAGATTTAACCCATTTCACAAACATTATGTTGAGGTTCAGCCTTAAATTTAGAGTTTGAATTTTAAAAGGAAGGGGTAGCTAAAATCATCCAAAAATAGGTAAGTCAACTCTAAAAAATTTAGTAATCAAATGGAAACTATTATTTCCACATTTAGAACTATGATTTAACTTTTGTGAGAAATTAAAATCTACTACTCCTTTGAATTACAAAAAAAAAGTCACCAAATATTTAGTCAATTTTCCACAGTTTGTTCCCTTTTCAGGTAATTTCCACTTTTTTTTTTTTTTAAAGATTTTATTTATTTATTTGAGAGCGAGCAAGAGAGAGAATGAGAGAGAGAACACGAGAGGGGGTAGGGTCAGAGGGAGAAGCAGACTCCCCGCTGAGCAGGGAGCCCGATGTGGGACTCGATCCCGGGACTCCAGGACCATGACCTGAGCCGAAGGCAGTTGCTTAACCAACTGAGCCACCCAGGCGCCCCAGGTAATTTCCACTTTTAAATAGCAAAATAGATATAATTTTAAAGTTCTTTTCTAGTTGCCTTGCAAGAATATTATATAATCTAATAGGTCTCATTTGCTGGGAAATTTTCCTAAGCAACCTGGTGTAATGTCTTAAAACTGCCAAGCGATTTGCTGAGCTTGTCATGAACCTTCTGCTTTTATTAAAAATAAATCATTCATCAAACCTGTGACTAAGTGCAATCATTAATTACCAAAATTTAAACATTTGGCTACCAGGTTGACTTTGGCAACCAAAATTTCCAGCTCAATAAAGGGAGCAAAAAGAACTCATGGGTTGAATGAACTCATTCTGGCCACTTGATCATGTATATGGAAACATTAATAATATATTATAATAATATAATATTTGAAACATTAAGTCAACTCTCAAAATGTCTTGGGTACTTACCTAAGCCAGATTCTGTGCTAGATTCTGTGGAAATAGGCTATATCTGTGAGCAAAATAAATGCAATTCCTGTCCTCTAAGGAAAAAAAAAAATTCACACTTTCACAAAAACTTGCTGGGCATATATTTCCTGGACAAACCTAATACCACCCTCAGGCTCTCCAATCCACTCTTCAGGACAGGCAATGTTCATATATTTATCTCTATATTTCTAGCACTTAGTATGCACACTAGTATACAGTAGGCTTGTAATAAATGTTTGATGGATGGATGAATAATATACAGATTATTATTTCCATGATTATGTCCATTACTAGGAGATGATGAGTTTAATAACAGACAACTTGAAAATTTAGGAAAAATTTAACCTCTCCTCATCTGTGCTCTAACTGTTCTCAAACTCCATGGATCTATTTAAAATCGATATCATCTGAATTTCTAACTAAGTCTGACAAAGAATCAGTCACACAGCAACTCTAGAGAAAGCCCAGATTAAGAGGCAAGGGCATGTTGCAACCCCTCCAAAGTCAAATGAACTGAAGTTGAGTGGAATAGGAATTCAATAAATGGCCACCCTCCACAGGGTAGCATATCGACCACAAACACCAGAAAAGGTCCCACTGGGCTCCTTTCACATGCACTTGTCTAGGAAAGAGACACCTGGGTATCTCAGCACATCAAAACTACGTGCTGCTCAAAACTAACTCAAAGCTAAGCAGAGCCTCCTCCTCTGCTCTCCCCCAAGACAGAGCCAGCACCATGGTGGCTTACTCTCAACAGCTGCCTCTCTAGTCCACACAGACTCACAGGGTCTCACTGAGTAGGAGAGCTAGCCTTTTGAAGTATTCAAAGTGGACAGAGCTCAGCTGTCATTCAAGGAACTGTTGATTCTATGATGAATCCTGGAGAGGCAGGGTCACCATACGAACCAGAGAGACCAGGGGTCAAGTCCATCTGTGACATTAACAGGATGACCTACAGTAGCTTTCGTAACCAGGCTCAGCCTCAGATTTCTCATCTGTAAAATGGAGAGTATCTTACTCATAGTGTTGGTGAGTCTTCAAAATAGCTTATACAAAATGCCTAGCGCACCATAATTTAAAATAGCAGCCATCATTATTATCCTACTTTTTGGGGCCCAAGGCCCATATATTGCACATAAGCATTCTACTCATGCCTTCCTCCACAGAACCCACTCTCTGGAAGTGCTTCAATTGTTATTATTTTATTGATATTGCTATTACTACCAATAATAACATCCAACATTTGAATTCTCACTTAGAATTTACTAAGAAAGTTCTCATAAACATAATTTACTTTTACAAAATCATAAAAGGTAGGTATTGTTACTCAGATTTTAAAAATGAAGATAGTCTGGCTCAAATTTAAGAAATATGCCCAATATCGGGCGCCTGGGTGGCTCAGTTGGTTAAGCGACTGCCTTCGGCTCAGGTCATGATCCTGGAGTCCCGGGATCGAGTCCCGCATCGGGCTCCCTGCTCGGCAGGGAGTCTGCTTCTCCCTCTGACCCTCCTCCCTCTCATGCTCTCTGTCTCTCATTCTCTCTCTCTCAAATAAATAAAATCTTAAAAAAAAAAAAAAAAGAAAGAAATATGCCCAATATCACACAACTAGCAATTAAAGGAACTGAAATGTGAACCAAGATTTTGCGAGTACCTACAATGAATATTTTATGGGGAAGCCATACCATCTCTCACTCCTCTTCCCATGCTATGCATCTTCTCCCATCCCATTCCTCCAAATAGCTACTGGTGTTCATTTCCTTATGTTTAAAAATACAGAGCACAGGTTAGATTTAGGATGCAGGCTTAAATATTGCTGAAATAAGAATATTACCCAAAACTCATTCAGCAAATATTTTAGGCACTCCTCTAGGTTTGGAAGATGTGGCAGCAAATGTGATGTTTTGTTATCACGGTTTGTGACTCTTTGGGGTTCCTTTAGGCCCTGCACTCTGCATTGTTTCATCTTTGAAAACACGCAACAAAGAACTGTTTTGTATATGGCTGCTCAGGTCAATACCCTGTCCAAGATATCTGTAACCTTTACAAACACAGACCTACCCCCTTTAGACTCCTAATGAGTACAAATAACAAGTTCCACGGTCTGCAGCTCCCTCTTCTCCTGTTGGGTGGAAGAAAAGTTTTGGGTTGGGCCATGCATAAAGTCTCAAAGACCCTTCAGGAAATCAAGGAACCAGATAGCAATATCTTTCATCCTCTCCAAATGAGAGAATACAGTTGGCAGATTTGCTGGTCCTAGAGAGTGGGAACTGGTGCAAGTAGACACACTAGACAACTGGGGGCAAGGCACTCTAGGCCTCCAGCTCTAACAAGCTGGTTGGGAAGTGGGAACAGAACAGTGCCTACCTCCTTCCAATCCCTTCTCTTGGCACAAACTTTCCTTTCCCTCACATTTCTCATTATTCCCTCTTACACCTATCCCCATAAATTTCTGGTATATATCCAGGCAAAAGTTATACTGAGTATTACCACTATGGCCAGTTACTAGATGACCTGTTATCACCAAGTCCAAAGATAATTATGCATGCTATTATAACATGTCAAATCCAATTTCTTATTATTTTTATTTGATGCCAATACCAAAAGCATTCATGAGTTCTCAGTCTTTATAGTCTGTTGCTTAAGCAGTATGATCATCTACTCACAACTTTAAAAACCATTAAGTGACTATCCAGGAACCAAAACCATTCATCCTCCATAGAATTCTTTGGCAATTCTGTCACTGGGACACTTTGGTATGTACCTGCTAAACTGAGAAGAGCCTAACCAAAGCTATAACCAAGCATTAAAAGCAAAAAACAACCCTATGGGCTGGAATCAAAATCCTCCCTGAAACATTCAACAAAAATAGCATTTTATCCCTTAACAAACACATATAATCAATACAATCTTAACTATGAGAAACCTGGAAATTCCTTTTCTTCTTGTACATTTCCTGCGAGGTGCAAAAGAAACAAGCTTCTTCCAATTCAGTCTCAACCCTTCTTTCTTTGACCCCTCACAGAGACCTCCCAGAGGGTCAGTCTTCAGTTTTTTGCACTCAGTTTTTTATACTCTTTCTCCCTTGGAAATTTCATCCCCTCCCATACATTCAATTATCAGAGCTACTTAGAGGCCTGCTACCCCCTCCAATTCCATAATCTCCCACTCTGACCTCTTCTGGGTTCCTAACACTGGTTGCTAATCATCCGACATCTTCACCTGGACTGGACCCCAAGACAAAAGCATCATCCTCCTGCTTCAACCATGTTTCCTTTATATTCTTAATACTGCTATTGGCCTGAAATCCTAGAGCCTAAGCTCCCATTCATTTTTTTCCCCTGGCTCTGAGTTGGCTAGGGTTAGATTCTACTGCAAATAACAAAAGCTCAAAGTCTCAGTGGCGTCAGGAGAGTTTAATACTCTCTCATAGAGAGGTCTGGTGGAATTCTGTCTAGGGCTGGAAGGACAATCTGCCCCATGAAGTCTGAGATTCAGGCTCCTTTCAATTCATCCCTCCAATATTCCAAATGAGCCACTACAACTAGACCAAGACCAAAATGGCCGATTATCTAAATGATATAAAAAAAAGTGATGGGAGAAAAGGCTGTATGCCAGTCAACTTTTAGGCATGCCATATGATACTTCTGGCCAGAACATAGTCTCTTCACTATACCTAGCCACAAGTTGAGAAATATAGTCTTTATTTTAGATGGCTAAGTTTACAGCTAAAAATCAGGGTTTTTATTACTGTGAAGGGGGAAAGAACAGATACTCAGGTACGACTAGCAGCGTCTGACACTATTCTCCATATCTAATTGTTCTAATCTTTATACATTATTTCTACGATGAATCTGGCATCAGCACTGCTATCAGTATAAAATTTCAAATTCTAAACTTTAATCACACCATTCCCTAGTTAAAAATTTTCAATGGCTCTCCAATGCCTATATATAAAGTCTATATTCTTAAACTAGCTCCTAGACCATTCAAAAGTTGTCTTTTTCACAGACTACTTTTTTTCATTTTATGTAATACCATTACCCAAAATTGAGACAGCCTAACTATTTACAATAATATTTGCTACCATTTATTAAGAGCCAGAGAGTTTACATAGATTATAACCAATCTTCACAAAAAAAAAAAAAAAAAAACCAAAACACACACACACACACAAAACAAAATCAATATTATTATCCTCATTTTAAAGATGGGGGATCTGAGATTTGGAAAGGTTAGGTAGCATGGGCATAGTCCATATTTATAAGTAGAAGGAATTTGAAAACATACTATGTGACCCCAAAGTACACTGTTTCTGTACATGCTCCATCTCCCCCCCTCCCCATTAAACATCATTAGTCATGAGACAAGTTCTTTTTCTTTATGGCTTTGTTCCTGCTGTTCCCTCATCAATAATGTCCACATCCTCCATCTCTGTTGAGATCCATCAGTTGTTGACATTCAAATCATCTTCCATGATCAATTAAAATACTATCTCCTTCATGAAAACTTCTCTGATTTGTTTGCCCTTCCTCCCTCTACTCAATTCCCCAACAACCAGAAGTACTTTCTGCCTGAACAGCCACAATATTTTGTTTGCATTTTCTTTAAAGTCTTAATCATATCCTATTTTATATCATGATTGGGTATATACAAGCTTGCCCATCCTCAAGGCTTCTCACTCTCAGAGTGCTGGACCAATGTGTTTGTCATGTGCATCCCCAGTGTGGGGAGCACTGGGTGCCAGGCATTCTGGGTAATCACCTAATTTTTGTTAAGTGAATAAATCTTAATTTAAACATATCAAGTTTGCTTAAGAATAGGCACACCTGTTTAAGATGTACCTCCATTCCTTGTTGAGCATGCTCTCTGCAACAACTCTGATGCCAGAATTAGCAAAGGGAAGTGAGAATATAAAGAATTTATCACACCCCAGTGATATCTTCGTCATGTCCTTACATCTTCAGGGTCACAGTGTACTGATTGGGAAATAGAAGATCTTGCAAGCTTAGTGACCTAAGCAACCTTCCTCAATCCTTGTTGCTTTTCTTCCTTCTGTTCAAATTCTGTCCCTCAGCTCTGTCCCCATTCCATTAACTTTTTGCCCCTTTCACTGTTCTTCCCAATTTTCTGCTTAGTCTTAGTCATAAGATTCTAAATTACTGGTAAAAAGCAAAGTACTTTCTCACACAACTAGTTATACAATTTTGCTCCTAACTGGAGTATGTTTGTTTGGTTTCTACTTTCTAAATTCTAAAAGGTTCATGCTGGCTTAGAAATCAATCTACACAATTTTTATGATACAGTACCAACAAAAATATCAGAGTCTTATTAATTTTTTTATCACCAATGCAAAGCCCAGTGTCTAATGGCTAGTAAGGTCTTAATAACTGCTTAATGAAGAGTGAATAAATTAATGAGTCTAGAACAGAGACTGCTTTATTGCTAACCCCTCCTCCACTATATTTCAAAGAATTAAACTGACATCATTAAATCCAAGTTCAATTTTCTTAATTCAAAATAAACAAGTATTTATTACCAGAAAACTCACATTGATAATCCATTTACTAGTTTTGAAAATAAGCACTACAGCTTTTTGTTTCAGTACAACAGAGAGTATATGAATGTTGCCTAAAGCTAAGTGTCTGCAAAAGAAAAAAGGAATAAGGAATTTTCCTTCAGAATTTTAGGTTAAGTGTCCAGAGGCCTAAGACTTATCCTACCTCCTACCTATTCAGCCAAGAGGTTAATTCTATCCTGGAGTGAAAGGAGACCCAAGACAACTATCCCAGCAGATCTACCCTATGTGCATTGGAGGAGCTCCTATAGGTTGAACACATTTGCACACCCCAAGTTCACCACTCCAATCCTTCCCACTGCTTGATACCAGTAAGTACCTAGAAAAGGCTACCTTCCTACTCCCATGCCCTGCCAAGAAAAGGAACTGCTACTGGGCCAAAAAGCTTGAGGGGATCTGAAAAGGTATTCAAATATACTGATCAAACAATCCAAAGGATTGATGTTAGAGCATGCACATGGGAAAATCAGTTGTATGAATAAAGAGCAAGCCCCACAGCTTTGAAGCAGTGGCCAGTATTCTCTCAGTGCAATAACAGCTAAGCTTTTCAACTGGGAAATTGCCTGTATTGAAAATACACTATTCTTGGTGGTTTATTTCTTTCTACTGAATGTCTCCTCAGTGCCTACATCACTCCCCTGGTGTCTTAGAGAATTTGTTGAACTCTTATAATCCACTGCATGATCATCTAACACATTGTAAAGGTACTGAATGTATCCTCAGGAGAGCACTGAGGTCAGAGTGGCAAGGGCAACATAGCAGGTAAGCCCTCAGTGTGCTCAGTGTCTCTGAAAGAGTTGACAGGCCTTCACATGTTCCTAGGAAAATGATTTGGTACTAGGTCCAAGCTATTAGATCAAACACAGACCTAAAAAGCATTGGTCCAGTTGAAAGGAAGCCTCAACTCTGAGATTCAAATTTAAATCATTTTGGAGAAAATTCGGCAATCTCTATTAAAATTAAAAATCCATATTTTTAGGGGCGCCTGGGTGGCTCAGTCAGTTAAGCAACTGCCTTCGGCTCAGGTCATGATCTCAGGGTCCTGGGATCGAGCCCCATGTCAGGCTCCCTGCTTGGCAGGAAGCCTGCTTCTCCCTCTCCCACTCTCCCTGCTTGTGTTCCCTCTCTCGCTGTCTCTCTCTCTGTCAAATAAATAAATAAAATCTTTAAAAAAAAAAAAATCCATATTTTTCAATCCAGAAATTCCAGATATTAGTAACACATATACCTGAATTTTAATTGCAAGATTGTAATTAAAAGTGAAAAATTAAAACCATCAGCATGTCTATAAACAGGGAAATGGCTAAATAAACTATAGAAGATAATATGCCATGCAATGAAATAATCTGCAGAAGTTAAAAACAGTAAGAGAGAGTTCTACTTCTGGCTCTAAAGTTGTTCGTGGCAGGCCAACATTCCTACTAAAACAGTAAGAAAAGACAAATAAACTACAAAAAATCATGTATTTAAAAACATTAGAGTTACTGAAGCAAAGAGGACTAAAAAAAGTAAAATTCCAAAAAGAAAAGATTTCAGAGGTGACCTAAGTAGATGCAGCTACCCACAGGGGACACTTGCCACTCCTGAGCTGGCTCACTCTAGAGGATTGGGAAGACAGAATCAGAATAGGGCTGGGCAGAGGACAACTGCTGGGACTGAGAAACCTTCAGATCCTCTGGCAGCCATTTGAACCTCAGTAACAACACTGGAAATTTGAGGGATCCTGACCACAGAGTTGGTCACCCAGGCAGGTTATTGTCAAGTTCTGAAGCTGCATGGCAGAAAACTAAAAAGCTAAGCCAAAATCTCTCAAAAGCAGACCAGAAATTCTGCATTCTCTCAGTGCTATGGATTCAAAGACCTACCAGGCTTTTGACTGAAAGCCCTGAAGGGCCATGCACCAGAAATAGGGATAACCAGAAGTAGACTGAGTTTTAATGAAATTGTAACCTATTCTGATGCAACATAATATATGGTTGGATTAATGTACTCAGGCCCTCAACTTAATCTGTGTAGCAGAGGAAAGGTAAACCTATGAAGCTTGTACAGCTTTTCAAAACAATGTCTGGCATTCAAGCAAAAATTATAAGGCAAAGAAAGAGTTAGAAAAACAAATGACTATCAAGAGAAAAAAAAAGGAAAAATAAAAGCAACGAAGTAGTATGTACTAAGGTAAAAAGATTTCTAAACTGAGTTGATAGAAAAAACACAAAACTACACATTTACATAATATTTGCATACACACATGTCAATGCATGGAAAAGAAGTCTGGAAGAACACACATCAAACTCACATCAGTGATTCCATCTTAAGAATACCAACTTGGATACAGTGGTGCTGGTGAGGAGAGTCAAGGAAAATATTTACATGTATTGTTCAAATCTTCCTATTTTTAAAAGTAGGTAATTCTCAAAACTACTTAAATGGTTTAGTCACCTTGGAAGTAGAGAGATACACATAGCTTTCTGCATCACAGGAAAGGAGGTACTTGATTACAACAGCTGGGAAATTAGTGAGCTAGCAACCTATTTGCCTTGATAGAAGGAAAGAAGCTGGTAGGAGTACAGGGAGTGGGAGATCTCTTCCTTGTAGCTACCCAGCAGTGGTGACTTTAGTCATATCCATTTTGCTAATACAATTTTGCATCAGTGATATTCCCTTGGGTAGGAAACAAAGGAGTAACATTCCGAACATTCAGCTCTGCTGTGCGAAGAACTCTGAAGTTAAGCAAGGAATTGGAAACAAAGGGTAAACCCAAAGTAGGTAGAAGATTATCTGATAAAAGCAAACACAGACACACATACCAGGCTTGATGAGGCCTGCCACAAGCTAGAGAAAACTAATAATCCAAGGGGAACACTCAAAATTAGGAGCTGGAATAAAGTGTGCAGAAAGATACCCAGCCAAGCCTGGATTCCTCCAAGAAGTAAATATCTCCCTCTCCTGTGTTTTCACAAGACTTCCTATTTCTCTGATTAACCTCACTATAGTCTTCCTTGAGATACAGGCTTCATGTACACATCTTTTGTGCACTCAACACTGAGGCCCCAGAAGACAGACACTCCTAGCAGTGTCCTCCCATGGTCAGTGCTCTACACTTGTCTAGGATCTAAGTCAAAATAAAGAGACTTCTGCATAGGGTGCTTATCAGCAAGTAGTCAGACATTCAACTTGCAGGGCATCACTCATTGAAAAAAATAGGTTTTGAATTATGGACTGAGTTATCTACTGTCTCCTTAGCATTATGCTAAGCTGTTTTTCACAGCAAAAAATTGTCATGACTCATCTCTTCCTACTCTGCTTTCTGATCAGCCTTGCTTTCCCTTTCCTCCTAAAGGTGCTAAATGGGTCAGCAATATTGAGTTATGGGGAACACAAGGACAAGAAAAGTAACAAGAAGGCAAACCTTGAGGAACAGTTCCCAGTGGAGAAACACTATACAGGAAGCATGTAATAAACATTTATTGACTACCTGACAACCAAAAAGTCTGTTCTGGCTAAAATGTGTACAGTAGTTTGTAAAAGGACAACTGCAATGTGTTGGGCTGCCAAAGCATTCCATGCTTACGCCAGTTCAGGAAGATTCTTCATTTTTCATTTTGATAGCTGACCAACAACCCAGGTAAAAATTTCCCCTAATTGTGCATCTTTATCTTAGGAAAAACTGCTTAAGGGCAAACAAAGCTCTTTTGAAAATCTACTGTTCAAAGCAGATGCTGTGGAAGAAATTACTTCATAAGAGAAGGTCTAAATATGTTCCTTAAGTAGAGGAGGGGGAGGTGGGGTTTTTTTGTTTTGTTTTTTAATAAACATGCAGATGCTCCTCAGATCCCTTTGGGCGCTGCTTTCTGGCACAGCCTGTTTATTGGCCTAAGTTTATTCCCTTACAGATTTAATTTTTCTCTAGTGGCCTTGAGGCATGATCTGCTGCTAAATGTGCAGCAAGGCTGTGTGTGGCTTGGCAAATCCATAGGTGGGCTTCCCATGCTTATTACCAACGAAAGCCAGGGGAGCAGTTAAATTACAGGCCTGTCCAGGCACAGGCCCATGGGTCTAGGTGTTGCTGACCTCCATGAAAAAGGAGGATTTTGGCCAACTTCTCTAGCTGGTCACATTGCACAGATAACAAAACAGAGACCTAAGGTCCACCAGGAACCAAGCATGCCTTCTGGGCATGACCATCCCATGGCTTCTGGGTACATATTCTCTGCTCAGAACTATACAAAGAATATAAGAATTGGTCCTTGCTTTCACAGAAGTTACAATCTAGTGAACAAATGTAGCACAACAGAAAAACTAGAGATGTTCCCTTAACCACCCTATTGATCCTTTTTTCAACACAGAACTTACCAAAACCTGAAACAACTTAATTCACCTGTTTATTGCCTATCTCCTCCATCAGTATGCAAGCTACATGTTTGTAGAGGTGTCTCTGTCTTGTTCTCCTCTGTAGCTCAGCCTTAGGACAGGCCTGGTCCACACAAACTCCTCAATCAGTATTTATATATGCATTCATTCAATGGACCCACTATTCTAGATACTGAAGAAAGGGCAGTTCCTCAGTATCTGATAAGATAAGCAAGATTCCTTCTCTCACTGAGAGGAGACAGAAGGCAAAGAAGTACACAATAAAATAATTTCCAATAAAAATAAGTGCCATTAACAAAATAAAATGTAGCAATCACCCTTGAATCCTTTATTTCCCTCTGTTCCCACACCCAATCCGTCAGCAAGACTGGAAGTCTCTGCCTACAGAACAGTCAAATCTGACCACTGCCCACCATCTCCACTGCTGCTACCACAGTCAGCTCTCATAATCTCTCATCTAGACATTTGCAAAAGCCTTTTGAATGTTTGGTCTTCTTACTTCCATTCCTGCTCCCCACAATCTATGTGCCACCCAGAGAGCAGTGATTTCCAACGCATGAATCAGATTGTATCACTTTTCTGCTTAAAAGCCATTTTCATTAGGGTGAAATGCAAGCTCCAAACCAAGGCCTAGATGACCTTTCACAAAGATGTGGCCCTGCCAACCTTTGTGCCAGCCACTTCCTACCCCTCTAACCCTTGCCCGCCTCTGACCCAGTTACATGAGCTTCTGTCAGTGCCTGGAACATGTTCTCCCTGTTGAGCTATTGTACTGGTTGTTACCTCTGCCCAAGAAGTACTTGCCCAGGTCTCTAAATGGATAGGTCCTTCTCATCATTCAAATCCAAACAGAATGTTATCTTCTAGAAAGGTCTTCTCTGACCAGTACAGCTAGTACAACCACTACTATGCCCAAGTCAATACTCCACCGCATTACCCTACTTTATTTCTTATAGCATTTATCACTATCAGAAATTACATTCTTTATTTGTTCTTTCAGTTTCTCTGTGCCCCCACTAGTGTGTAAGATGCATGAAAGCAGGGGCTTTGCTAGTCACAGTCATTGTTGAATCTCCAGTGCCTTTCACAGGGTAGGCCCTCAATAAATTTTTCTGAATCAATAAGTGACAGCAGCTGAAAAGACTATTTAATTTTACTTTTCTAAAATTTTATTTTCTTTAAATTCAACTTAGTTAACACATACTGTATTATTAGTTTCCGAGGTAGAGTTCAGTGATTCATCAGTCTTATATAACACCCAGTGCTCATTATATCACATGCCCTCCTTAATGCCCATCACCCAGTTACCCAATCCCCCCATTTCCCCTCCAGCAACCCTCAGGCCATTTCCTATAGTTAAGAGTCTCTTATGGGGGCGCCTGGGTGGCTCAGTCATTAAGCATCTGCCTTCGGCTCAGGTCATGGTCCCAGGGTCCTGGGATCGAGCCCCACATCAGGCTCCCTGCTCGGTGGGAAGCCTGCTTCTCCCTCTCCCACTCCCCCCTGCTTGTGTTCCCTCTCTCGCTGTGCCTCTGTCAAATAAATAAATAAAATCTTTAAAAAAAAAAAAAAGTCTCTTATGGTTTGTCTCCCTCTCTGATTTCTATCTTATTTTATTTTTCCCTTCCTTCCCCTATGGTCCTCTGTTTTGTTTCTTAAATTCCACATATGAGTGAAATCATATGATAATTGTCTTTCTCTGATTGACTTATTTTGCTTAGCATAATACTCTCTAGTTCCATCCTCATCGTTGCAAATGGTAAGATTTCATTTTTTTGATGGCTGAGTAGTATTCCATTGTGTATATGTATATATATATATATATATATATATATATACATACACACACACACACACACCATTATCTTCTTTATCCATTCATCCATCGATGAGCATCTGGGCTCTTTACACAGTTTGGCTATAGTGGACATTGCTGCTATAAACATTGGGGTGCAGGTGCCCTGTCGGATCAGTATGTTTGCATCCTTTGGGTAAATACCCAGCAGTGCAATTGCAGGATAATAGGGTAGCTCTATTTTCAACTTTTTGAGGAACCTCCATACTGTCTTCCAGAGTGGCTGTACCAGCTTGCACTCCCACCAGAAGTATAAGAGAGTTCCCCTTTCTCTGCATCCTCACCAACATTTGTTGTTTCCTGACTTGTTGGTTTTAGCCATTCTGACTGGTGTGAGGTGGTATCTCACTGTATTTTGATTTGTTTTGATTTGTATTTCCCTGATGCTGAGTGATGTTGAGCATTTTTTTCATGTGTCTGTTGGCCATTTGTATGTGTTCTTTGGAGAAATGTCCATTCATGTTGAAAGGACTATTTTAGACAGTGTCTAGGAACAGTCCCCCTGAGGAAGTAGTACATGAGTTAAGACTGAAATGAAAAAAATGAATGAATGAATTCTTCACGTAATTTAGAAGCTAATCTACCTATTTCCCAGAACCAGGCATTCTCCTATCAGGGCTGGGTTTATTGTCTTTGCCCTGGATCCTTGGGCCTATGACAACACCATCAGCCTCCTTTTCCTGGCCCTTCTCAACAGCCACCTGCTGTCCAGAGATAGGAAGATATCTTAATATGACTGATTAGAAGAATGGCTGAAATCGTTAATCTTATGTGTCAAATTGACTGGGCCATGGGATGCCCAGATATTTGGTCAGACATCATTCTGGGTATTTCTGTGAGGGTGTTTCTGGATGAGATTAATATGAATGGGTCTCATCCAATTGGGTGAAGCCTAAATAGAACAAAAAGACTCTTTGTCCCAGAATAAGAATCTCTCCTACTTGACTGCCTTCAGACTGGGACATCCGTTTTCCCCTGCCTTCAAACTGAAACATCGGCTCCTCCCAGTTCTCGAGCACGCCAGCTTTTGGACTGGAATCATACCATTGGCTTTCCTGGCTCTCAGGCCTTCAGACTCTTGGGTCTCTAGCTTGAAGATCGTGGGATTTATCAGCCTCCATAAGTGCATGAACCAGTTCCTTACAATAAGAAAGTAAATTATATATATAACACTTTTACTGGGCCTTCAATGCCCTCACCTTGTTTCTTAAAAAAAAAAGATACAACTTTTCTGGGCGATTCAATGTTATACTTATGAGTTTCCACCATTATAGGTATGGCAATCTACCTTTGTGGCTGTACTTTATAGTTTTCCTGTCTCTTCTCTCAATGTCAGAATGTCCTCCATCATTCCTATGTCTGCTAATCTGATATGTTCTTAAAAATAAAAAATCTAGGGGCATTGGATGGCTCAGTAAGTTGAGCATCTGACTCTTGATTTCAGCTCAGGTCATGATCTCAGGGTCATGAGATCGAGCCTCTGCAGGGAGAAGACTCGATCTCAGACTCAGTGGGGAGTCTATTTGAGATTCTCTACCTCTGCCCCTCCCCCCGCTTGTGCTTGCTCTCTCTCTCAAGTAAGTAAATCTTAAAAAAAAAAAAATCAGAAATCTAAACTTGTTCAAAATAATGTGCTAAAAAGAGCCAACACAATATTGAAGAAGAACAAAGTTGAAGGACTGACAGTACCCAACTTTAAGACATACTATAAAACTACAGTAATCAAAACAGTATGGTATTGGTGAAAGAATAGACAAATAGACCAATGGAACAGAATAGAGAGCCCAGAAATAGATTCACATTAAATACAGTCATCTGATCTTTGACAAAGAAGCAAAGGCAGTACAATGGAGCAGAGTGTCTTCAACAAAAGATGCTGTAACAACTGGACATCCACATGCAAAAAAATGAATCTAGACACAAACCCTATACCCTTCACAAAAATTAACTCAAAATGGATCATAGAACTAAATGATTGTGTTCAGGCATAAAATTCCCAGAAAATAACATAGGAGAAAACCTAAATGACCTTGGGTACAGTGATGCTTTTTTAGATACAATAACAAAGACACAATCCATGAAAGGATTGATAAACCTTGGCTTAGTTAAAATCAAAAACTTCTGCTCTGCCAAAGATAATATCAAGAACATTAGAAGATAAGACACAGACTGGGAGAAAAAGGCATATCTGATGAAGGATGTTTACCCTAAATAAACAAAGAACTCTTAAAACTCAACAATAAGGAAATAACTTGATTTAAAGATGAGAGAAAGGAGCACCTGGGTGGCTCAGTCAGTTAAGCATCCAACTCTTGATCTCAGCTCAGGTCTTAATCTCAGGATGGTGAGTTTCAAGCCCTGTACCTTCCCCCCTCACCTCCTCCTTTCTCCAAAAAGAAGGAAAAAAAATTAAAAAATTAAAATGAACCAAAAACCTTAACAGACACCTCACCAAAGAATACATACAGATAGCAAATAAATATATGAAAAGATGCTACACATCATATATCATCAGGGAAATGCAAACTGAAACAACAATGAGATACCTTTAAACACGTATATTAGAATGGCCAAAATCTAAAACACTGACAGCACCAAATGCTAGCAAGTATGTAAAGCAACAGAAACTGTCATTCGTTGTTGGTGGGAATGCAAACTGGTACAGCCACTTTGAAAGGCAGTTTGGCAGTTTCTTACAAAACTAAATACGTACAATCCAGTAATCATGCTCCTTGGTATTTACCCAAAGGAGTTGAAAACTTATGTCCACATAAAAACCTGCACATGGATGTTTATAGCAGCTTTATTCATAATTGCCAAAATGTGGAAATGATCAAGATGTGCTTCAGCAGATGAATGGATAAACTGTGGTATCCAGACAATGTAATATTATTCAGTGCTAAAAAGAAATGAGCTATCAAGCTATGAAAAGACATGGAGGGGCCTTCAATGTATATTACTAGGTGAAAGGAGACAACCTGAAAAGGCTACACACTGTAGATTCCAAGTTTATGACATTCTAGAAGAGACAAAATATGGAAATAAGAAGAAGAAAAGTAGTTGCTAGGGCTAGGAGCAGAGAAAGATGAGTAAGCGGAGCACAGAGGACTTTCAAGGCAGTGAAAGTACTCGGAATGATACTGTAATGGTGGATATATGTCATTATACATTTGTTCAAACCCACAGAATGCACAACACCAAGAATGAACCCTAAGGTCAACTCTGGTGAAAAATTTTACCATTCTGGGAATGGATGTTGATGATGGGGGGAGGCTATACATGTACAGAGGCAGTGGGTACCCGGAAATCTCCACACCTTTTCAATCTTGTTGTAAACGTACAACTGCTCTTTAAAAAGACTTAAAAAAATTAAGTCTTTAATAATAATATGCTTATGTTCCAAAAGCTCTTGGTGAGAAGAGCAGAAGTACAATGTACTTTCTGGCCACATGGGGGTTGTGACAGCTATATGGAGCTGCTCAGAGGCTTTTTCTCTGATTTCCACCTGAAGTTGTTGATAAAACTTCAACCTTCAGATCGGTATGGCATTATCAGCAATTGGTTTGGCCCAAACTATGGGATTCCTAACACCAAGCACATGTATCATTTAGTACAAAATTAAATAAATAAATAAATAAATAAACAAAATTAAAATAAATAAATTCTTTAAATAATAAAAAATAGGGGTGCCTGGGTGGCTCAGTCATTAAGCATCTGCCTTCGGCTCAGGTCATGATCCCAGAGTCCTGGGATTGAGTCCCGCATCGGGCTCCTTGCTCAGCGGGAAGCCTGCTTCTCCCTCTCCCACTCCCCCTGCTTGTGTTCCCTCTCTCACTGTCTCTCTCTCTCTGTCAAATAAATAAATAAAATCTTAAAAAAATAATAATAAAAAATAAAAGTATGTGTTGTCTACATGATCTGATATTTTATTTTTTCACTCACAATAAGCCTTTTCTGTGAATAAGTTCCACACTGGATTATCAACAACATCAAACCTCCCAAAACATGTAAATTCAGAGCCAAAGCTTACAGGCTGGAAAAATAAAGGTTCTGATGTGAACCAAATATTGACCAAAACCAAACCAAGCCAAACCAAACCAAACCAAACCAAAACAAAACAAACCTATGCCCAGCACTAAAAACATTTGCTTTGTTTATGTACCTAAAACATCATTTTGTATTGCTCTTTCAGAAGGTCTGTGAAGTGACCAGTAACAGTACAGTGCAAGGTTGAGGGAAAGAATTTCCCTGCAAACATAAGCAAACAGCAAATGTCACATGAATTACCAGTGTTCAGAGGAGAAATTCCGCCTGTGTCATAAAGGTTGATATCTCTCTTCCTGTTCTCAGGGTATGTTAAGAATATAGGGCGCCTGGGTGGCTCAGATGGTTAAGCGTCTGCCTTCGGCTCAGGTCATGATCCCAGGGTCCTGGGATCGAGTCCCGCATCGGGTTCCCTGTTCAGCGGGGAGCCTGCTTCTCCCTCTGCCTCTCTCTCTCTCTTTGTCTCTTATGAATAAATAAAATCTTTAAAAAAAAAAAGAAAAAAAAAGAATATAATGATTCATAGATTAGAGCCTGCCACAGTGCCCTGGCCTTGAATTTTAGAATGGTTTACATGGACCAAAAAAATCTCACGTTCACTAAATACCTTCCTTCCCATGACATTTATGACCACAGGTTCCCTTTCAGGCAAGTAAGAACCCAAGATACCAAACTGTGTGGCAAAAGGGGAAAGAGGTTTAAGGACACTTCTGTTCATATCTTGGCAAGAATTGCCAAACTGTAGTCACAGTTGGGGACTGTCTAAAATGTCAAATTTTTTGCAGCTTAGGTAACAGACCTGTTTATTAAATAACTAGCGGGGCTCAAATTTGAGGCTTCTTCCCAAACAGGTCTGGGAAGCATCAGTGATAATAAACGTAAGTGAGAGTAAGCAAGCACTGGCTATCCTTTTGGGGGGATGTAGACATCTCATGCTGAGTCACTATCATTTCTGTTTCTTGGGAACTTAGAAGAACTTCATTTGTATTTCAAGGTTTCCGTTTGGGTCAACCATGAACAAGTAACAATAGGAATGAGAAAGAGACAAGGAGGCCACCTGGAACGTGAGCTGGGAGCCTGATAAGAGTTTCCCCAGTCATGCTATCTGGTGTGTCCTGGCACTTGTCATCCAAATTGCTGTTCTCCCGAACAAATTTAGTTTCCCCCAGACAGTTCAGCCTAAATGAGCTCATACAGTCTATCTGACACCTGTCAAAAGAAGAGTGAAAGATTTCTCTAAGCCCTGAATTGAAGGAGAGAGGGAGGCAGACAGAGAGAGAGAGGTGAGCAGGAGCAAGGAAGAGGGCAAGGAGATGGGCTATGTGCTGAGCAGAAGCAGCTCTTTCTTGGAGGGCCAGTGTATTTCTATCTTCACCTATCAATCTCATGCCAGAAGGTGGTAAAAGAAGGAAAAAAGGACCACTTCCAATCATATTTGCTGAGAAAAAATCTGATTGAACACATGAAATATGAAAATAGTATAAACTACCTTCACTCCCATCTTGTGTCATTTTTGGGGGGTGGGGGGGGTCCTGTTTGTTTTGTGTGCTGCTTTGTTTTCTTTTTAGTTAAGAAAGGAAGAAATAGCAGTGGAGAAATCTGATCTGCTTTTGACCAGTGCTCTTTTTCTATCCCAGCTGGAGCAGGATTCAGTAAGAGGCAGGGGCAAGTGGAGGAGTGATTTCATTAACTCGGTCTTGATTTTGAGGTTTGCATATCTGCAGATCTGTTTCTTCCTCCCTGGGTCTTGGGGAGCTGCCAAAATGGGCAAAAGAAGTGATGATAATGGATTGAAGCTGCCACAGGGCAAATCTCTGGAAGGGAAGCTATCATGAATAGTTGCCAGGAGGATACTGCTTGTGCCTTTGTCTTTCAAGTTGTCAGGTACCAGGGCATCAATTCAGAAACTGTTATTTGCCACCAGAAGAGACCGAATAAAGAGAAGGAGGAAAGAGACAAGACAGAAGGATAGGAAACAAATGAACCTCACAGAAATATAACCAAGACGTCTTTCAAAATCCACCTTCCAAAGCAGAGGGCCCAAGATTGCACAGCCCTCTTTGATGTCGTTACCATGGGTGTTAGGACATCTGTTGGTGGTTTCTTGCCTTTTATTCTCCCAACGTGGTCTCAGTTGGAACACATTGTTTTGTCTCTTTTGCAAGCTTTAGTAACACGATCTTACAAAACCCTTATCTATGTATTTTTTTATTTCTAGTTCAATTATATCAAGACTATTAGTTCTTAAACTGGAAAATAGATAAGCAAAAAAAAAACCTTTTCCAAAATGTCCTATGATACAATCTTGATCAAGTTACTCAAATATAAAATGTGTCTAAAGCTCCCTGCTTCCCAAGACTCTGGCTAAGGTTCAACTGAGATGATAGATATAAGCACAAACACTTAAAAGTGGCTGAATATATGTTAGCTCCTTTCTCTTCCTCTCTCTGAATCAAGAGATTCCTAGAATTTATATCAGAAAATCCAGATCAGTAATGGGCAGTATATAAGCATATGTCCATTCACTTACGTTTTCTCAGGGAAATTATTCCAGTTAAGATAAAAATCAGCATAATATCACAACGCCTAGTTGGGGTATTTATGAGCATCAGAATTCATTTAAAAAATATTCCAGTGGAGCAGTATTTTAAATACACCATGGTGTTATGGACACAGCTGGTGCTAAGCAACATGAGGCACGTAAGCAGTGAAGATCTATTGCACAGCTTCTTTCCTTAGCAGGAGAAGGGATGACATTTTGTCAGCCTCGCCTCCGTGGAGATTAAAAACCAAGCACCAGAGAAGGCCAGACAGCTGACAAATAGGCTCTTCCCCCGCTGAGGAAAGGAAAACACAAAGCCCATGGAGAGCTTACCTCTTCACAAGGTGAGTTTCCATTTCTTGTGAGAATGTTCATGATACAGTTCACTTTGCTAAAAAGTCCTATCGAAATGAGCAACGCTATGTGGCATTTCAGAAGCACACTGGGTATGCTAACTCTTAAAAACATCAGTTGGCGTGGGTGGGAGGAGAAACCCCACAAAGATTAAATCAATGCATGCCTAAATCAATGTACTCATAATCCCGGGAGGCTGGGTGTAGTCTGATAGAGATCTGCCTAGGAGACTTGAGAGAAAGGAAACGTGGTATCAGGAGCTACAAGACACGTGTCCTTGTTCTGCCATTAACTAGCTGAGTGACCTCAGCCCCAAATTCCTCATCTGTACAACGAAGGGGTGGAGCAGATGCTCTCTAAAGGCTCACCCAGCTCTAACATTTTTGAAATCTAGATTCTAAAAGGAAAAGGAAGTAGAAATAGGAAGAAGATGCTTATAAGAATTCCAAGTGCCAAACCACTAAAATCTGGAAAGTCCACCAAAATATGTATAGTGGTGAGGAGGAGGAGGAGGAGGATGGTGTTAACTACACCTGCAGATGCCTTACTAGGAGTCCCGCACTGGTCTGTGCACTTGACAGGTGTCAACTCTTGTAACCCACTCTGACTTCCTTTCTGTCATACTTCCCATCACACCGGACAACACTGGGATGGATACAGGCATTCTGAGCCTCCAGCCAAGAGTAAGTTGATTTGGGGTTGTATTAGTTTGGGCTTATGGGGCTGTATTTATGCAATTCACAGTTGTCATTTCCATCCTGAAATGGCTCCCGCGACAACTGGTGTCACAGTACAAAGGAGCAGGGCCAGAGGCCATCTTGGGCTAAGAGCTATCTTGCAACAGCTGGCATGAAAGTAGGGAGATAGTGGTAGAGACCCAGACGCTAGTCGCTAGGAAAAGTCTCCCAATCATCAAATTGTAAAACTGCAAATAAATGATTCAATTCTCATCTATGCTTACTTTTTAAAAAAAGATTTTATTTTCTTTATTTATTTGGGGGGGGGAGGAGCACGGGGGGGTGGGGGGAGGAACCGAGGGAGAGGGACAGACTCCCCACTGAGCAGGGAGCCTGATCCTCCATCCCAGGATCCCAGGATTGGAGCCGAAGGCAGACGCTTCAGGGCCTGAGCCACCCAGGCACACCTCATCTTTGCTTACTTAAAAAGAAAGTTCTTTCCTGTCAAGAACAGATTCAATAATTCAGCGTATGTTATGAACACAACTTCTAATTTTATATTTTATTTTTCCTTTTTGAGGAAATCATGTACAATGGAATTTAACAGAATTTCTGTGTTTGTGGGGGGGCAAACCTGGAGTTGTACCACAAACAGTGAATGCACTTATGTATGAAGTCACATGATTTATGTGTGTCAACATATTGGGTCTCATGTTAGCATATAAAACATATTTGTCCTAAGCAAGTCTGTCAATACCAGACAAAAGACATACAAAAACCTTGATTTATTGAGAGAAAGAGATGTACTTTTTCATGATAAACAGCCTCTTAGATTATTTAGGAATACAAATAGTGAAGAGTAAATCACCTTGAAAAATGATTGAAATTTCTTACTGATTTGACACCAAATAGTGACAAACATAAAGATAACAGAAAGTCACAAGATGCCACTAAAGAGGAAATAGACACCAAACTCGTTCAAATGTCGTCAATTCATTGTTACTATACAAGAAAGGGTATAATGTCCTGAAATCTTACTGCTCATACATGGAAGAAACTTAACAGCAGCTTTCCAAAATTTGAAACAATCCTAAAAATGTATACGGTATTACCAACAAAAAGCTGTAAGCCTAAAATAAACTTTCCCAAACTATCAATAATAAAAACTACATTTCTGTCCACTGTGTTGGAGGAAAGACTGAATTCTCTTTCCATTTTCTCTCAGGAAAATGTAACACAAAAGCACTGTCAAATAAAAAGCAATCAAAGTGTAGGCAAGCAAAAAGTGTAGAAAAAATACAGAAGCTTGACAGGTATTTAATAAAAACATTATGATATTTTTCTGAATTTTGTAATGTTTGTATTATTTGGCAGCTTTCTTAAATTTGTAATTTGTTATAATTTTTGTTATTCTAAGTAAATGTTGATTTTATATCAAAAAATTTTTATTTGCACCTCTGTATTCTTATTCTTAAAGAGGCCCCCAAATTACATCAGAGCCTAGTCCTACAAAACTTGGGTCCTCCCCTGGCCCAAAATATGCAAGACACTTAATAAATGCTTATTGAATGAATAAAATTGGAAAATGTTAAAAATTAAATTCTTCTCCTAGATGTCAAATATGCAATTTACGGAGAGCAGCAACCAGGGTGGCAACCGATACTCATTCAGCTTTTAAACTACCACGGTAGACCTGCTAGCCAAGGCTGGTTACCCTTTCACAACCACTGATGATGTGGGTGAGGTGGAGTGGGTAGATAATTTACAGTTTTCTGTTCTCCACCACAGAAATTAGGTAACCTCTTCCCAAAGAAGCACCCTTACAGGGCTCTGCAAACCCACACTGAGACACTTATTTCTCCTGGAAAGGGCTCTTTGGAAAACACACTCCTCAACATCAGCTCTGCAGGGCAAAAAAGGAAAAAAAAAAATCTAGAGAAAATCAGAAGTAATTGCTGGATTTAAGATTTTTGCTCATTTATTTTAACAATTAACAGCAATTATGTATGGGGTGAAGGATCTTCATTTGCATATGGTATACACTGGTAATGGTAAACTCTAAAAATAACTTCAGGAGTTATTACTCCAAAGCTCATGCTGCTAATGAGAAAGTTCAGAGGAAATGGTATTGATTACACCCTGCTAATTAGTTGACTTATCTGAGATAGCTTGGGTTCCCTTGGATATAAAAGGTGAATTCCTTCCAGTGCTTCAAATATTCAAGCTTATTGTAAAATACTAACTTTCACATGTATTAAGCACTTTGAAATTTTTGATGCTTTGTCAAAAAGAATAATGACTCTATTGAATTTTAATACATCCAGTTTTAAAAATCCATGGAGTGATACTCAGAAACAGTAAGAAGAGGAAAAAGGTGAAAGCTCCTCTTTACAAAAGCAGGCCAGTTAATAAATGTGAGAGGAATCACTGAATTAGAAAAACATTTGCCACCAGCAATGTAATGACTGATTCAGACAAGAATCATTAACATACGCTAATTTTCACTGGGTGAAATTTTATTGGGGGACTTAAGATTCACAAAGTCTCAAAGCATCTCACCATAATTACAAGGTATTCCCCCTGCAAATGTGAAAAGTACCTTTCCAATGAAGAAATCCTGAGATGCTGCCTTAGACAAGTGATCACACTCAGGCTCACTAATAAGGAAAACTGACATTATCTGCTTCCTTCTGCGATGCAATAGGAGGGACGCAACATTATCCACATAGAATTCTTGCCAAAAATATTTAATCTGAATCTAATAATGAGGAAATAACAATTCCAAACTGAGAGACATTGTGCAAAACAGCTGCCTGTATTCTTCAAAAATGTCAGCGTCATAAAGTATTAAAAAGGCTAGATAACAGTTCAGATTAAAGGAGACTAGAGATACAGGACAACTAAATGTTAAGGAAGTCCTTGATTGGATTTTGAACTTGGAAAAAAAAAAAAAAAGCAGGGACATTACTGAGAGTGAGGAACAACTGGGGCAATCTGCATATGGATAAACTTTGCACTATGTAACAATGTAAATTTCATAGGTATGATGACAGTGATGATACTCCATTATGTTAGAGAAGGTTCTTGTTCTCCTGAAATACATGCTAATGTATTTCTGGTTGAGGTGTCCTCATGGTTATACCTACCTCACTTTCATATGATTCAGAAAAGGAGAAAGACCGAGAGAGCAAATGTGGCAAAATATTAAATAATGAATGTTGATGAAGGGTATATGAGTGAACACAGAAAGCAACTGATAAATTAAAATTCACTAACTTTAAAAACTTTTCCTCATCAAAAGACACTGTTGAGCCAAAAAGCAAAACAAAACAGCAACAAAAACAAGGAATAGGCAAGACATCAATATGCGAGAGAATATTTGCAAAACATATCTGACAGTGCACTTGTATCTAGAATAAATGAAAAACTCCTACTACTCAATAATTTAAAAACAATCCAGTTGGGGTGCCTGGGTGGCTCAGCTGGTTAAGCGTCTGCCTTTGGCTCAGGTCGTGATCCCAGGGTCCTGGGATAGAGCCCCACACTGGGCTCCCTGCTCATGGGGAGTCGGCTGCTTCTTCTCCCTCTGCCCCTCCCTCCAGCTCATATGCGCACCTTCTCTCTCTCTCTCTAATAAATAAATAAAATCTTTAAAAAATATAAAAAATAAAAACAATCCAGTTATAAAAGGGGCAAAGGACAGGAGCAGACTTTTCACAAAGGAGGATTCAGAAATGACCAATAGGCACGTGAAAGAGTGCTCAACATCATTAGTCATAAGGGAAATGAAAATCAACATTTCAATGAGGTACCAGCACACGCCCACCAGAATGGTTAAAATTAAAGACTGACAACACCAAGTTTTGGTGAGAACGTGGAGCAGCCTGAACTTTCACACAGGGCTGGTGGGAATGTAAAATGGTACCATCTCTCTGGAAAAAGTTAGGCAATTTCTTATAAAGAGTTTATGAGTCATTTAATATTCTTTCAGTTTTTACCATAGATTGGTATTTTTCCAAAAAAAAAGTTGGGAAAAAAGTCTGTAATAGTTTAGAATGTGGCTTCAGAAAACAGACATGATTCAGTATGTATCGATTTCTGGTTGGTTCTCTATTCTTTTGATCTTAGATGGTTTTTTTAAATAGTTATTCACTCACAAATATCTCGTGAGTACCTGTCGTGTGCCAGGCAATCTCCTGTGTACTGAGAATATAATAATGTAGAAGAAGGATGTAGTCCAGTCTTCGTGGAATTTATACTCTCATGGGGAGAAACATACTAAACAAGTAATAGGTAGACAGACGAAAGTTACCAAATGTTATTAAGATTCTGAGCATACAGAAGAGGTACTAGGTAAGAGAATTTGAGGGAAAATGCTACTCTACTTGGGATGGTCAGGAAAGGCCTTTCAGGAAAAAACTTTCAATGGAGATCTGAAAATTGAAAGGAAGTCAACCATAGAAAAAGCTGGGGAAACAGAATTCCAGACGAAGGGGGGTCAATGAGTGCAAAGGCCCTGAGGTGGAAAATAGCTTGGATAGCATTTAAAATAGACACTTGCTGCATCTCCATCAGCTGGCCACACCAATCACTGGTCTGAGTCACCACAGCTTTAACACTTACATGCAAGAATAATTTCAAGCATTCAGTGTGAGGCCAGAGTGGGGAGAAAAGACAAAGAGCAGAGTTTTAAGCCAAAGACTGAAGGAGACAAGAGTAGTTCCTGAAATCAGGAGATAATCAGAACCAAGGTCTCTGGAGCCCACATTGTGAAGAGTTCTGGAGTTCTGCTTTTTAAGATAAGTTAGTTCATCTCAAACTACCTGCTCCGTCCTATCATGATCTAATGATGACAATGACAATAGTGACCATGATCAAAATAAGATGTCAATTATAGTTCACTGAGTGCTTTCCATGTATGATGTCCCATGTCTAGTGCTTGATCTCATTTCATTCTGTCAACAACTCTAGAGGTAAACAGTGTTCTCCCCACATTACAGATGAGGAAGCAGGCTCCCAGTGGTTAAGTAGTGGACGTAAGGTCGGCCACACAACCTCTAAGTGGCCGAACCTGCATCTGAATCCAGGTCTGTCCGATTCCAAACCCCAGAGTATATATTGTCAGCTTTGCTGGCCTCCAAAATTTCCCTAGTAGTACCTTCTGGTTGGCACTTTGTCCAGAAGGCTAAAGAAGACAGCAGGTCATTTGGATGCAAGAGGAGTTTAAGAGTCGTCTTTAGCTTTCATGAGAGAGAGAGAACAAAAGCACCTGCAACAGTGAAAGACTAGAGGTTACTCAGGAGTCTTCTGGTTCATATCCTACACTAGACATTTTCCAAAGGGAACTGCATAAGCAAACAACATTGTCATAATCCTGAAACCTGAATTCAAAATGCATTAATTTCTTTTTACCACTAGAGATTCAGAAAAACATGCCACGGTGATGTGATTCTTAAGCTTGTGCTTTCAATAATCAGAAAGCTGGAAAATAGAAGGTGAACATTTATATACATTTTAAAATTATGAATGCAAAATAGCAGCCAAGAACAAATTTTTGTATCAAGGTTATAAGCAGATGAAAAATGACAGTCAGTACTAGGAATGCAAACAGACCATTAATTATAGCAGCCTCACAAAGCACCATAGTAATATGCAGTTTGCAATACTTTACCAAAATTTACATAACTATATAGTCTGCTCTCAGATTCCGGAGATTCTATTTTTGATAAGTAGCAATTCAAAAGGTTAGTCACCTCATCTATAGTATTATTCAACTTCTATGAATGTGAAATGGTGACACCTTGAATTCACATGTTAGCGAACCGGATAGACTGCCCCTAACTCCTTATTCATTCGTTCCAGCACTACCGTGTACCAGGCCTTAAGCATGGCCCTGAGGACACTGAGATGAAGAAGACACAAAGTATGTCCCCAGGAGAACTTCCAGTCCAGACAGAGAAAAAGACTAGCAAACACGTCACCCAGAGTTTGGACAAACTAAATAGGGGGAGATCGAAATGACAAAATGGGGCTAGGGTTGCAGAGGGCCGCAGTGACAACAGTGATACCGAATAAATTATGTTTTTTCTCCTCCCTCCTTTCTTCCTTTTTTTCTTCCTCCTTCCCTCCCTCTGACACTCCACACTTCCCTCCCCTCCTTCCTCTTTTTGTCAATAAGTATATCCAGTCATTACTTAACAAGACTATATATCAACACCACTTTACACGTATGTAAAACTACGTGTCAGGCAATACCAACATCTCATTTAAAACCTCACAAAACACCAGGAAGAAGGTACAGTTATTTCCCCCACTTTACAGATGAAACTGAGGCACAGAGTTTGCACAGCTTGCCAAGGTCACACATCTGGCAAATGGCTAACAAAAACTCCAGGGGGGCGGGGGCTCGGGAGTCATTGCCCAGTTCTGTCCATTATGAGGAAGTATGCCTGTCACACTACCTGAAGCAATAATAAGATTTCGGTGATTAAAGAACATTTTGGAATTTCTAACAAAGGCGTTCTAAAAAGAATCTGCCTTTCAAAATCAGAGAGGGGAGAAAGAAAAGGATGATGAGAAGAAAAAAAAAAAATGCTGCGTTCGGTGTGGGTCTTCTCTGGTTTCCCCCCGCGGGAGCACAGTGGCCCTCCACCTGCATAAATGATGAGAATTGGCCTTCTGCTTGATTACTGTGCATCTGTTATGAGCTTCAGAGTGAATTAAGCAAAAACAATGTAAGGCAGGAAAAGAACCTACTAATGGAGGCTGGCCCAGTTGCCCAGTTTTGAGTCATGGTGGTATCTTCCTTATTTTGTAATCCCCAGCAGGCACATATGCCCCCCAAATTGCAACAATATTTCAAAACAATTTAAATCAAGCTTGATAGCTAATTATGCTAAGGTCACGCCAAAGAACCAAACCACCAGGACATCAAAAATCCAAGACGGTCTAAGTGTGAAGTAGCAGCATTAATTTTCTCCCATTAAAAAAGCCACAGGAGGTGGGGGGACAAGCTTTTTTTACTCTCTGGGAATAACTGGTTTTCAAAACTCCCCCAAAACAGACCTCTTTAGACATTTCACCTCTGCTCTGAATGTTTTAAGTTGGCCCTCTGATTACAAAAATGTTCATGTTAAATCTCATCAAGATGCTTTCTTAAGATGAAGAATGTTTTATAAATTGTAATGGCTTTAATCAGAGCCCTCTTTGAAGCTATTTAACTCCACGATGTAGCCCAACCAGCGCTTCAATTATGTCATTTATCGACTCAGTATTAATTAAGTATCATTATAGGGATTGATTTATAGACTTTTTCTCAGCTCTCTCACCAGATGGTATAACATTCTCCCTCTCTGACACTCCATAAACATCACCTGGATTCACTCGTCTTGCTCTCTCCAGCTGAATGTTTAATCAGGTCTTAGTCATCCTCAAACTGGATTGCTCCTCTTCCTCTTCACTATCCTCTATTAATAACACGTTACATGACGGCCAAGTGATATAAAACATAAACCAGGAGAATTTACAAAGCAAGTTCTATCAACAACTCATCGCCACCTCCATGCATTCTTACCCAGCATGGTGATGCAGTTTTCACAGTGAAGTGGAGGGAGATTTGCTTCCTTAGCTGATTAAAACTTACAGTCTGTGTTCAATTATCTGGGGCAATGGAGAAAATAACTAGGAAAGAAAATGTGTATTTGGCAGTGGGAGTACAACAGACAATTTGGCCTCAGTAGAGTTACCTTCTGAATTGTATTTTACTTGGACTAATATAAAAATCACTTTGCATTCTTGAGCTCGCACGTTGAGAAGGCAGGAGGCAGGAGTCCCAAGGTGTGCCGCACTGCAAGGAAGCCAGCCTAGAATTTTAAATTGCCTTGGGTGATCCAAAAAGTAGATAACAGAGAAATGGAAATGCTTACCTGTTACCTGTTTTCTTCTTACAAAATATAAAAACCGGGTTAATGGAACTTCTCACAGTCGCCTCAAACTCAAAATGTCTAAAAACCAAGCTGCTCATGTTGCCTGCAATCAGCTCCCTCTCCTGACCCCCAACACTTCTCCACATTCTCCGGTCACCAACCTGGGTGGAGGGAAACCAGGAAACTTCCACAGACTGGAAAGAGTACAACCCATCAACTAAACGGACTTGGAGACTTATCTAATCCGCTGGTCTGCCTTATGGAACACACTAGATGTTGCCAAAACCACAGACTCCTATTTCTATGTAACTCTCATGATTCTTAAATATTGGGCTGAACTGAACACAGATTCATCCCATGGTTTGATCCTTGCCTCACAGTAAACTTTGACCCTTCCTCCAGTTCCCCTTCAAATACAACCAAGTTCTGATCACTTTTTCACACTATCCCTCTTTGCTGTCTCTTGCTTTCCATTCCCACTGCCATCATCAATGCCCCCATTATTTCACATCTGCATTATTAGAGCACTATCCTATCTTTCCTTCTCACAGCAGGCTATGTAGTCACCCGATTGATCTTTCTGAAACAGTAGTTCCCAAATTTTAACATACGTTAGAATCACCTGGAGGGCCAGTTAAACCACAAGCCCCACCCTCAGGCTTTTTTAATTTAATGGGTCTCAGGTGGGGCCTGATAATTTGCATATCAACAAGCTCCCAGGTGAGGTAGGTAAGGTTGACGACGGTGTTACAGAGACCATCTTTTTTTTTTCCTCCAGAGTGCGTGCACCTGCATGAGCACGAGAGGCGAGGGAGAGAGAGAGAGAGAGAGAGAGTGTGAGAGAGAACAAGTAGTGGAGAGAGAGAAGCAGGCTGCCCGCGGAGCAGGGAGCCCTACGCAGGGCTCTATCCCAGGACCCCGGGATCATGACCTGAGCCGAAGGCAGACGCTTAATGACTGAGCCACCCAGGTGCCCCATCCAGACCAGGCACCCCATCCAGAGACCATCTTTAGAGAAACATTGCTCTAAAACATCACCCCCCCCAGCTCTACCACATTCAATGATTCCCCATTTCCTCCACATAAAACTCAAAACTCCCCAAACTGGTACTCTTGATTCTTCATAACCTGGTCTCTTCCATTCACCCCAAAATTACATTTCCCTGATCTTCTATGAAACCTTCTGGCTCCAGCCATACTGGTCTACTTGTGTAGTACCCAAGTACATCATGCATTCCCACCTTGATCATGTATAGAATGTCTTTACACCCCCCCCCTTCTCTTATTCGAGTTCAACTTCGTTGTTGAATATACCCAAAATCTACATCCTCTATGTAGCCAGCTCTAATCAGATTTCTGCTATCCCTTTTAGATTCCAAAGCACTGGCTCTTCGGGTTGCTTGGTGCAATCCAAAGTGCATAGAATTTAGAACCAGAGACTCTAATTATGAATCCTAGTTCTTTCACTAGCTGTGTAATTTGATTATCTAAGCATTCTGAACCTGTTTCTCTTTCAGTAAAAGAGAGATACCAGTTATCTGCCTCCATTGGATTGCATAAAGAATTAATTGAAACAAACTATTTAAGCCTTCAGAGATGCACAGTACAAAGTAGTTGCTAAATAAATGTTCATTTCTTTCCTTCATTCCTTTCCCCCATTACTCATTTAGCACTAAATGTAAAAAGAGATTACATTAGTTTTATATTTTAAGCTTACCCTCCTCTCTTTTAGCCAGATAGAATATTTCTGAGGGACAAAAAACATGTCTAATTCATTTTTTTTTTTTTAAGATTTTTTTTTTTATTTGACAGAGAGAGACACAGTGAGAGAGGGAACACAAGCAGGGGGAGTGGGAGAGGGAGAAGCAGGCTCCCCGCTGAGCAGGGAGCCCGATGCGGGGCTCGATCCCAGGACCCTGGGATCATGACCTGAGCCGAAGGCAGACGCTTAACGACTGAGCCACCCAGGCGCCCCATGTCTAATTCATTTTAATAACCCTACAGCTTGGCAACTTCTGAGCAGTGGTAAGCTCTCAATAAATATTTACTAAAAAACTAATTAATTTGAGAAATAATATAAGACAAATGGTTCCTCTGCAGAACTTAAATTAATAATTACATTTATCCTTAAAATATCCTCCTATGACCAAGGCAAAAGGTATTTTACATACAGAAAAACTAAAAAAGATCTAATGAGAGTCCCAGTTGATACTTAATGGTGAACAAAAGTCACTATAAAAACTTCAATAAAGAAAAAAATCTCTTTGAAGAAAATTTGAGCACAAGAATACTAATAATGGCAATACAGAGAAATGGCAACAATGAGCCTGGAGATATTGAAGGCAACAAGTAATGGATGTTTTACAGATGTTTCTTAAGGATATCTGTCATGTAACCATGTGACTGTTGTACTTCCAAAATGGCTGACAAATATCGTTAACGGCGCTGACAAGTGTCAAGTTAAACTGGTCAAATACATTATCTGCCCCTTAGGGGTTTTCTCTGATTTTGAAGCCGAGCAGAAACTAATTACAATTTATATTCTGTTCTCTAGGGTTGCTGATCTCTACACTACTCCTAACCAGAATCCTGTATCACCACTCCCATAGAACTACAGGTGAAATGTCTGTCAGAGAGAAGGGAGTGGTTTTATTCAATTACCAATTCAAAACATCGTTGTTCATGAATGTTGTGGCAGAAAAAAGACATAATCTGGCAATATAGGGCACCTGGATATTTTCCTTAAATACAGAGCAAAGTGCTCTAAAAATTCAGGTTGTTTTGAACTTATTATACAGAGGCTACACAGTTTGTCAGAGAGTACTTAGAATCTGGTCACCACGTTTATCATAACAGCCCTGCCATGACTGACTATACAATTTCAGACAAGTTCATTCCTTCAAAAGAACTGTTCCTGAGTGACTATTATGTAACAAACAAACTAGACGATGGAGATAGAGGTTTTAAATATATATAAATATGTTTGTATATATTTACGTATATTAAATATAATATTAAATACACATATATATTTTTTAATGTCTTTCTGGAACTTAGAGTGGAGTCAGGTGGTTCAGATGGACTGGACAGTTTACCTTTCACTGATGGCATAAAGATAGACCAAATTTCCCCACCTCTACATAACTTCATTCTGGCCAGTGAAATGTGAGTAGAAGTGAGGTACGCCATGTCCAGACCTGGCCATGGAAAACCTCCCGTTTGATTATCAACTTTCTCTATCTTCTTACTTGCCAGCTGGATTCAAAAGAGGACTCTGAGATCTTAGAGGCGATGGTGTCACAAGATGGGAAGGAGCAGAAGGCCACCTGCTGAACACCCTCTGGGAACCATTATGTGAGCAGTCAATCAATTCCTATTGTGTTAGGTGACTGAGATTTGAAGCTGTTACAATCGTTAAGTGTACCCTACCATACCATGAACCACAACTACCTCCAAGACATTACGATATAGAGTATGCACAGGATGATGTGGGAATACCAGAAAGACGTGGCTCGCCTGCATTGGATCTAGATATCAGGGAGTGCTCCCTAGAAAAAGAAACACTTAAGATGAATCTTAAAGGACAGTATGAGACAGTGAGGAAGAGGATAGAAGGCTACAAGGGAGAAATCATATGGAAAGTCATGAAACCTTGAGGAAACGTGGTACATCGGGAAAGTGTTAGTGACTCCTGACTATTAGAATGTGGAGTGATGTTGGGAAATAGAGCTACTCAATATGTGTTTGTTGAAATGACTAAGAAAGAGCAGGACCTAGGAGACATAGTAATTACCAGAAATGATGGATAAGAGAAGAGAACAAAAAGTACTCAAGAACCATCTAGCTTAGTAGGCATAATAGATGACACTCTCTTCCCTGAAGTAGGAAATGCAGGCTAAAGAGGTAAGAAGATGAGTTCAGTTTTGAAGAAAACTGAAGTGTAGATAGCTATGGAACATCTGAAAGACGTATCAGGAGGTGTTGGGATATAAGGGCCTAGGGCTCAGGCAGTGGTATGGGAAGGAGAGGTGGGTTTGGAAAGTGTCACAGTAGAGATGGTGGCGGAAGTCACAAGCATGACAGGACTGCTCAGGTAGAATGTTCAGAGTGAGAAGCCAGGGAAACAGAAGAGGAAGAGGGAAAGTAGGAAAGAGGGAAGGGGTGAGAGCAAGAAAGAGAAAGAGAATATGAGAAGCCATAGAAGCCAAAGAAAAGAGATATTTAGGAAGCAGTCAACAGTGACAATGTTTCAGAGAGGGGAAGTAAAATGATGGCCTGAAAAATGTCCATTATATTTGACAACTACAGTTGCTATTTGTGACCTTAACAGGTTTCATTTCAATACTGGCAAAGCCAGATTAAAATGGTGTGCAGAGGGAATGACGGATGAAGAATTAGAGACAGGAACATAAAATACTCTTTTAAGGAAAATTAGCTCTAAGGAACAATTAGCTAGAAGTGGACAAAGAGGCAGAGTTTGTTTCATTTTAGTTTTATTTTTCAAGATGTAAGACTTAAACACGGTAACATGTTGAATTCTCTGAACTTTCATTTCTCTATCTGTAAAATGGGGCTAATAATGCCCCTTCTGCTAGGTCTACTAAGTTGTCAGGACAAGTAAGATGCTGTATGTCAAAGATTCTAAAGTACTGTGTAAAGGGCAATGTTATTATGTATTTATAAATGTCAAAAATACGAAGTTATAAAAGTCAAGAGTCCAGTGAAATATGGTTAGCTATAAAATCAATGAAAAATTATAATCAGTCTAGATCTAGAAATATGAAGAAAAAGAAAAATGTCTTTTTAGTATACACTAGAATTTGTTGATCCCAAATATTAGAGGTTAACAATAGATGTCTACATTCTATGCTGGGCATAATTTTTCTGGGGCTCCCAGGTTATAGACTTGGTTTCCAGACGTCTTCATTATACCAGAAAAAAAATGTCAGTTAACCCTGGCAGATTGCAGTATACTAAGTCATTTGGGAGTTTATTAGTCTTATGAGTAGTAGTTCTTAAATAAATATTTTTGGCAATCACCCCATTTCACAAAGCAACAGACTAACTACATAATTTAGATCTCATGACCAGTGAAATCATAGTGAATGGCCACAGCTTGCTGAGGAGTATGTTATTCTAAGGGGCGAGTGAGGTATTCTGGGAAGTAAGCTAACCATTTTAGGACTTCCCTCCTGGGAAGATTAACCATCCAAAAGACTATGGGCCAAAGATTATTTCACGAGTCCCCAAACCTTTAGACTCTACAAAGAACATTATTTTAGCACTATGACATCAGTAGAACTAGTTTCTCTCTTATAAAACTTTTAAAAGTGATTTTAACATGTCCCATCTTCCTCCCTGGGAAGAAATCTTATCCCCATAAAAGAAAAATGTCCCTTTCCTTTTTTCTCTGTGATTTTGGACAACTCCCTTCTGAGTTGGTTTCTTATTGGCTGATGTCTCCTCAATTATATTATTTTCAAGGGCGCAGGGTGCTAATTAAGATCAAACAGCTATGTCTCCAGCTCCAAACAAAAATTGTATAGAATAAATAAATTTTCCTTTACAGTAGATACTAACCTAATCTTGAAACCCAAATAAACCCTATTTGCAATTGTTTCTGCTTGCCTTGTTTTCTTTTTTTTATCTTTGGGAGATCAGACTATGACTAGAATGGTGCTTCTTTTATCCATGTTTATGTCCATCAAATACTTCACCCTTAATGTGTGACACTACCATATGTAGCTATTAAATTAGGCCAAATGTCTACAGGTCAAGTCTTAGAACTTTTATCCACTGCAATGCTAAATTTTATCCTAAGACTGAGGGTCAATAAAGCAATTCACAATTACCTCAATCAGAACTACAAAGAAAAAGACAAAACTTATGTTGCCCTTAAATACCACAAAACATTTACTAGACCTTTGCAGAAAATCAAGTATCTTTCGTAAGTTCATCTCATTTATTCTCAAAGTAACATTGTAAATATATAATTCTTCATCATCACTGATTCACAGTGAAGAATGCTGAGACCCAAGGAGTTTAAGAGCATTCCCAAGGCCACATACTTGTTTGGGGGCAGAACCAGGTCTATATCCAAGATCCTCTGCTTCCTCCTCTCTTTCCACTACACCACAGACAACTCCCATCATGTTACCCACTTTATTTTTATTTCACTTCTCTAGCAACAATGGGAAAAGGCCTGGCTTCCTCTGAAGTCATAAGGAATCTTTGATGAAACACAGACGTGAATTCAGTTCTCCCTCCAATGAAAATACATAACATATTGGTTACATAAGGAATGTTATGGGGTCATCATGGATGTGGAAAGCTTTTTAAAAGAATGTACAAATAATGCTAGGAATCCTAAAAAGGCCAAAGAAGATGTTACAAACAAATGACCAAATATGGAATGGGGGGAAAATTCCGTAAACAATCAGTATTTTCATTTGAATGCTTTGTTTTTATTTCATAAGGGCTCCTCTTTCATGGACAATCCTGGTTTTTTAAAGAATTTCAAATGAACACCATGACCTACCTATAGATGGAGAAGGAAGCCACTGATCGAATCAGGGATGCCAAAGCCCCCACTTTGGCAGCTTCCACTGCCCCCTGGACCCGGTACTGCACTGTCTTCGAGTAGCTGACATAAGGTTGATTATAAACAACAATCTTCCCTCTTGCTTCTGGGGCCCTTCTCTGCAGTTCCTCGAAAGAGGTCACCACCAGAACTTCTGCCGTAATGCCTGGAAATAAAAGTCATACAGGATTAACTTATGGTTTCCGACCAGCCAGGTTGAATTGGCACACAAAAGGTCATACATGCTTTATCTGCTACATCTGACAAGCTGGTTTGAGAAGATCAAAGTTTTAGAGTGATTTGCCATGGGAGAGAGACTGCAGAGGTTAGCCAGTTTCCCAAGAGAGAGAAAAGGCATTCAAAATAATATGACATATGACTCAGAAGGTTTTTCAACTCACTTGACCAGCTGGTACTAAATCACAAATGGCTTGAAAAGATAGCTTTTTACCCCTTCTTTCCCACCCTAAGAAATCATGAGTTTCACAGAATGACACTAATTATTCATAAAGAAAATGCACTTCAGAAAGCTCCCATTGGGATTAATGAAACATATATTTACCTTTTTATAAAGTTATTTTGACATGTTGTTAAACAACCTTCATGGACAGCATACAAAGAATGGCAGTTCATGATGAATGTTCTTAGAAGCCAAGAATCTTCAAAAATCCAACTTTTGACAAATAGTTAATGTAACCTCTACCAAGAACTACAAAAAGTCAGCTTGTTTTCATTCCTCCTTTATACAAAACACTCTTAAAGAATATGAAAACTTCCCATGCTTCTCAACTTACAGTACTTGTTCATCACCAAAACACATCACTATTCTCCAGATAAAACTTCTGAAGATGTTGTAATTGTCCCATAATCCTGTTGTCTTACTTAGAAGAGATGCACCATCTTTCCTCCTACAAGACTCACCCAGATCTTCCTGATTAGGGAACAGGGTTTCACAGCCTCCAAGAAGTCATTCAAAACTGCCAGACCACTGAAGATCCAATTTGATGGAGCAGTTTGAGTGACAAGGAGAAGATATTCAGCATCAAAAACCAGGTGCAGTGACTAAATAAAACTATGAAAAGAAAGTGGCCGGTGCCTACTCTTTTGTGGCTTTAGCCATGCAGTCATGAAATATGTCAATAAAAGCAGAAGTATCAACATGTATTTGGCATGTTTCCTTAATCTTGCAAAATGGAGAATTAGGTTTTTCTGGAAGGTTAACAGATGTCATTAAAATATTAACTGTTACTTGGAAAATCCTTTTAAAATGCACTACAGGTATGAGAGAATTCTTGCTTTCAATATAGGCCCCATTGTAATGGACCCTTTGGGCTGGCTCCACTCCTACTTCTGGTTCCCCTATCTGGACTCGATTTGTACTTTTACTTTAAAGTGACTGACTACAGATCTATAAGCATGTCTCCACCAACATTCAGAACTCAGAATTTAATTTATAATCTAAAAAAAAGCAATGTACAATTATAAAAAGGAAGGCACTAGCTTTTCCACATGATAAGTAAATATGTATAAACATACAAATAAGAGTTCAGCTAGACAGATTTTGAGATTCGTAACTTTCCAAAACCTACCTTAATACTTGACTGGTGTTACTGTTGGCATAATACAAGAATTTTATTGATGGTTTTCAGTTGTTCGTAATGAATAACAGATTCAGTGGTCCACCCAAAGGCTGTCCCAGCAATGGGGTAATTTTGGCATCTGGATTGGAGCCACTAGAAATGAAGCCAAATTTCTATAAATTTTCATAGGCCGCTGCAGAATTAAAGTCATAGGCGGGTGGTACTTCACGATGGTCTGTGCTTCAAGTTCTTTTAACCAATGAGAATGTGATGGAGCCTTGAACAGCCAAAACCCATCCTGGACACCACAGTGGCCAAAGCAAATCACTAGTAGAAGCAACAGGTCAAAACCTATGACTGTAAACATGGAAGAACAGTTCAAATTAACTGCTTTCCTGAAAGCTTAGAGTCATCTCTCACTCCTCTTCTCTCCTTCAGCCACCACATCAAATTAAACCTCAAATACTGATAATTTTATGCCTTAAACGTTGATTGAACCCAGGTGCTCTGTTCCACACTCTCACATCAGGCTCTCATTACCTCTGGACTGAGGGCCTGCTATGGCTCCCTCCTCTTCCACGCACCTACCACCACTGGTGTCCCAGCCTCCAGCCTAGCTCCCCCAAACTCCACCTCCACAGAGCTGCCTGAACTACCTGAACTACTGAGTAATCAGCCTACGTTACCACCCCTGCCCTGCCCCTCTCCAGCTCTGCTGAAAACCATCACTTCAACATACCATTCAAAGCCTGTCCCTCTCTACAAACACAATCTCCCTTTTCTTCTGAATTCCATCAAAAATACACTTAAAAGTTCCTGCTCTCACCATGCCAGTTCACTCCTCAGCATCTTTGTTCACACTATGGTACATCATGTTTTGTTCATCTCATTCTCCCAACTCCATCATGTGACTAACACCTATTTATCCTCCAGGATGCCATTTAAGAATCTCTTCTTTAGGAAGCATTCTCTGGCCTTTGATCTCCTGTCTCATTTCCCTCCCCGCCACCCCCAGGGAAGGCTGGCTTATGAACCATCCTCCTCTGGGCTTTCAGAGTATCCTGGGCCTACCTGGGCACTGGATAATTGAAATTCTGCCTATTTATGATTCTCTCCACCACATAAACTGTGATATCAAGGATTGAGGCTATGTTCATTTTTGCTTGCTTCTCCTGGGCCTAACACAGTGCTTGGTGTACGTGTGTAGGCAGTCAGTCAATAAACACTCCTTGAATAGCATCGCTCCAAGTAGGGTACCACTGACTGGATCTAAAGTATTTCCATAAAAGTGCAATTTTACCTTTAAAGTTTGATAGCACTTCTCCCATAATAACTCAGCAGTCTGATTCTCTTACCACCCAGAGCACAGCTGCATAACAATAACCAAGCAAAAAAGGCCTTGGGGCAGTCAGAATAGGAATATAAATTCTAAGTATGACAACTCAAGGACTTGAACATAAGAAAGCTCCTCTGCTCTCTGTTAGAGCCTCTCTACCCTTACTTCACACAAAATTCTAAATCTAGTATTTAAACCTATAAACCATGAGAAACAACAAATCAAAAGGAAGAGATACAGTTGGAAGCTGATAGTACCAGAAAAAACAATGTCAGAGATAGGAACACATAAAATAACAAATATTGACAGAATTTTCTGCAGTGTTAGAAATGTTCTCTATCTGTGCTAACGCAGTAACCATTAGACACGTATGGCTCTCGAGCACTTAAAATGTGACTAATGTGACTAAGAAACTGAATTTTTAATGTCACTTATTTTAATTTGAATAGCCGTATGTGTGTAGTAGCTATGATGTAGAACTCACAACCACTGCGGACTCAGCCTTTATGTAGGCAAATAGCCTAAAGCATCTCTGTTGGCCCTGAGGACCCTGCTGCATGACAGTTCAGTAACGGATGCGAGAGTCATGGTGATGACCTCCGGCAGCCATCACAGACCAAGTGGACTGTACTCAGTATCCATCTTTTGGGATGGCAGGGTATGCAGAAAAAGCATTTAAGGGAAGATTTTTGCTCAAACTGAATAAAATAAAACGAGGCCACCTGGAAGACTTCGCTCATCTGTATTATTTTTTTTTTTTTTGGACACATGTTACACAAAGGAAATACTCATATTCTCCTACAAATCAGCAGGCTCGGGGCGCCTGGGTGGCTCAGTTGGTTAAGCGACTGCCTTCGGCTCAGGACATGATCCTGGAGTCCCGGGATCGAGTCCCACATCGGGCTCCCTGCTCGGCAGGGAGTCTGCTTCTCCCTCTGACCCTCCTCCCTCTCATGCTCTCTGTCTCTCATTCTCTCTCTCGCAAATAAATAAAATCTTAAAAAAAAAAAAAAAAAAAATCAGCAGGCTCCTATTCTTTTCTGTGTTCTCATCTCCCTTCTCCCCATTCTCCATTCTCGAGGAGAGTACATGAAAACCCCTAAGAACACAAATCCAGTGTCATATTCACACTAAGGCCTACCCTGACCTCCCTATTTATAAGTGCAACCCACTCCCAATTCCCTCTCCTCTTACCTTGCTTCATTTTTCCATAGAATTTATCAGCTTCCAGCTATACCTACTACAATCATGTAAGCTCCATGAGCAGGTAAAATTTTTTATCTGTTTTATTCGTTAATAAAAAGTTATCAAAGTGCTTGAAATGGTGCCTGACACACAGTATGTGAAATTCACACACACACACATTCATAATCACATTCATAATCACAAATACATGTACATATGCATATACGGAATGAAGGAAAAGAAACCAAAAAAGAAAAAATTAAAGTATAATAATACCCCATCCCTGATCACTCTCCAAAAGTGTATACTTTCCAAGGAACTTGTATATTTCTGTAAGTCAGGATAATTGATGATAATAGCAATAATAGCTATATTTGAATATCTATTGTTTATACCAATGGCCAGAGAAATTGCAAAGTAGTTATTAGGAGGATACTGATATGCAGAAAAATACATTTACACAACTACTGGGTGTTGAAGCTGAGATTTGTTTTTTTTTGTTGTGGTTTCTTTTTTTTTTTTTAAGAATTTTTTATTTATTCATTTAAGACAGAGAGATACAGAGAGAGAGAGAGTAGGAGCAGTGGGGAGAGGCAGAGGAAGAGGGAGAAGCAGACTCCCTGCTGAGCAGGGAGCCCATTGTGGGGCTTGATCCCAGGACCTGGAGATCATGACCTGAGCCGAAGGCAGGCGCTTAACCATCTGAGCCACCTAGGTGCCCTGAAGCTGAGATTTGAATCCAAGGATCATGCTCCTCCTATTAATTGCACTGCTATCTTCTTTCACAAATGTAAAACAGAAAGGCTCAGTATTTTCATTTTAAGGGGAATAAAGAGGAAAAATAAATAGGTATATAAAAAGTCTTCCTAAGTTATTTTATTTTTCTTAGGCTACCCAGGATCTGACTCATAAATCAGAGTACTACTGTCACATTACATCCCAAACTATTAACAGAGGAGTTGGGAGGGAGACTTCACTCTAGGAAAAGAGTCCTCAGACTCTGTTAGAGTAATGAAAAGGATTATGATAGTTAATTCTAAAGAAAATGTGAGACTGAAGCTAAGAATATTCACATTATAAAGCAACTCTCTTGGCTACAGCTGATTATATCACAAAAACTGTAAAAATCCTCAGGTGCCGTTTTATTCTCCACATCTAATTTTTTAAATTGATCAATTTATTTTGTAAGCGACTTACCCTGTGCATAATCACTGCTGCGGTCTCCTTCTAGAGACAACAGATGCTGGCTGCTGTGGTGTTGGCTCAGATCATTTTTTCTATGAAGAATTTGATAAAGAGACTCCAAACTTAGTATCTTCTGACTGGATTCCCCCCAAGAAAAGCTAAGAATAGGAAGATAGTGAAGTGAGAATTTTTATAATGTCTTCTATTATCAAAAGGAAAGGAAAAGAATACAAACAGAAAAACATGTCTCTGGGGCTCAATTCAATGTGGTATGTTCTAGAAAATTGATTCTGATTTCAGAAGATTTAGCCTTCAAACAGGAAATACTCCAGCCCCACCCAAAAGGAAGCCTAGCTTCTTACTCTTACTGCATAATCTTATACTGAGTATACTATACAAGATAACTAGGTCCAGTGGAATGGCTGGTTTTTCCTGAACTCAGTTATGGAGAAGGGAAAATAGTTATTCTTGGAAACTCAGTGTTTTGGCCTGAAGTGGTAAGGAAATTGCAAATTCATGGCAAGACAGATAAAAGAACATCAGAGCAGTCCTTTTTGAGTGTCCACTTGTTTATGGAGAATATTATAATTGTGCAACGTCCTTCTCATTAAAGAACAAGCCTTAAAGATTCAAATTCATTCAACAAATTTATAGCCCTCCTACTGGGTAGAGCTTCATACTGGACATTGGGGGCAGCATGAATTTGACCAAGTTTCAGTCCTTTCCTCAAAGATTGGAAAATGTGGGCACCAAAAACCGTAAGATACCCAGAAATAAACCTAACCAAAGAGGTAAAAGATTTGTACTCTGACAACTATAGAACACTTATGAAAGAAACTGAGGAAGACACAAAGAAAGGGAAAAACATTCCATGCTCATAGATTAACAAATCTATAGAAGAACACAGAAGAACAAATATTGTTGAATTGCCTATACTACCCAAAGCAGTCTACACACTCAATGCAATCCCTATCAAATTAATGCCAGCATTTTTCACAGAGCTGGAACAAACAATCCTAACATTTGTATGGAACCAGAAAAGACCCCAAATAGCCAAAGTAATGTTGAAAAAGAAAAGTAAAGATGGTGGCATCACAATTCCGGACTTCAAGCTGTATTACAGAGCTGTAATCATCAAGACAGTATGGTCCTTGCACAAAAACAGACACATACATCAATGGAACAGAATAGGGAACCCAGAAATGGACCCTCAACTCTATAGTCAACTAATCTTCGACAAAGCAGGAAAGAATATCCAATGGAAAAAAGACAGTCTCTTCAACAAATGGTGCTGGGAATATTGGACAGCCACATGCAGAAGAATGAAACTGGACCACTTTCTTACACCATATACAAAAATGAATCCCAAATGGATGAAAGACCTAAATATGACACAGGCATCCATAAAAAATCCTAGAGAAAAACACAAGCAGCAACCTTTTTGACCTCAGCCACAGCAACTTCCTACTAGACTCATCTCCAGAGACAAGGGGGAAAAAAAGCAAAAATGAACTATAGGGACTTCATCAAGATAAAAAGCTTCTGCACAGCAAGGGAAACAATCAACAAAACTAAAAGGCAACCTATGGAATGGGAGAAGATATTTGCAAATGCCTTATCAGATAAAGGGCTAGTATCCAAAATCTATGAAGAACTTATAAAACTCAACACCCCAAAAACAAAAAATCCAGTCAAGAAATGGGCAAAAGACATGAACAGACATTTCTCCACAGAAAACATACAAATGGCTAACAGACACATGAAAAAATCACCAGGGAAATATAAATCACAACAACAATGAGATATCACCTGACACGGGTCAGAATGGCTAAAATTAACAACTCAGGAAACAACAGGTGTTGGCAAGGATGTGGAAAAAGGGGAACCCTCTTACACTGTTGGTAGGAATGCAAACTGGTACAGCCACTCTGGAAAACAGTATGGAGGCTCCTCAAAAAGTTAAAGAGAACTATCCTATGATCCAGTAATTACACTACTAGGTATTTATCCAAAATATATAAAAATAGTGATTCGAAGGGGCACATGCACCCCAATGTTTATAGCAGCTATGTCCACAATAGCCAAACTATGGAAAGAGCCCAGATGTCCATGGATGGATGAATGGATAAAGAAGATGTGATATATATACCACATACATATATACTTTTCTATACATGCATACATACATATTACATACATACATACATACATACACACAATGGACTATTACTCAGCCATCAAAAAGAATGAAATCTTGCCATTTGCAAAGATGCAGATGGAACTAGAGTATATTATGGTAAGCAAAATAAGTCAGAGGAAGACAAGTACCATATAATTTCTATGTAGAATTTAAGAAACAAAACAGATGAACATAGGGGAAGGGAAGGGAAAATAAAATAAGATAAAAACAGACAGGGAGGCAAACCATAAGAGGCTCTGACCTATAAGGAACAAACAGGGTTGCTGGAGGGGAGGTGGGTAGAGGGATGGGGTAATTGGGTGATGGGCATTAAGGAGGGCACTTGATGTAATGAGCACTGGGTGTTATATGCAACTGATGAATCACTAAATTCTACCCCTGAAACTAATAATACAGTATATGTTAATTAAATTGAATTTTAAATATAATCATTTTAAAAATTGGAAAATGTGGGGGAGAAAAGTAGGTAAACAAGAACTTTAAAAAGATCACAGGATGTCACAAGTCTAAATGAATGTACATAGTAAAATTTCACAAAATAATAAATTAATTCTGACTGGGGGAAATCTAGGAAGTTTCCTATAAGATGAAACTTTAAGTGAGCCTTAGAAGACTTCAATAGCCTAAAAATGAAGAAAAGGGCATTCCTAGGAAAAGAACAAAGAAGGGAAGACAAAAATAGACAAAACATCTATTCATTTACAGTGAATAGGAGGCTTCCTGCCAGGCCCTCAAACAGACAAAGAGACACTCTAAAATCTTCTACTTCTCAACCAAGATATTTACAGACCCCTATTCTCATTCTATGAGTTCCAAGAAGGCAAGGAAAACAGTCTCCTTGAAACAATTTTCAGGAAAAAAATATTAAACTCAGCTATTAGCTGAGTGAAAGTCAGAAGAGCAAGAGGCAAAGTGCACCCCTCCAAGGATAGCTGCAGGCGTGTGACCCACCCTCTCCAAACTGTCTCCTGAGATCTGGCTCAAATTAAACCTGGTCTGTTACCTGGAGAGCAAGCCCAGACCTGACTTCATCAAAATCCATGGGCACAGCGAATTATCAGCAAGTCTCAAGAGGCAGCTGTCTGGCTGATGGAGCAGTGTACTACAAGCCGCCTTGCCACACTGACACCTAAGGATTAGCCACAAGCGAAATGACTGGTCTACTTTGGCCTCAAAAATACAGAACTTACACATTTTGTTGTATAATGGAGAGGTACCCACCACAGGACCTCTGTGTTTACTTCGACCTGTCATGTAGCACACTCAAGTAGTATGGGGACCCAACTCCGCAACACACAACGGCAACAAGCATGGAGCACAAACCAATCCTTAGCAATCCGATCACTTAGAGATTCCAAACTGCTTCCACTGGTCAGGCCACAGCATGAAAGGCAGTCACACTTTGGGGGCACTTCGATTAATTTTAGCATTTATCACAGGGAGCCAGTTATAGTCTAAAACATGAGGCGTATTGTGTTTGAAACACAGTTGCTTTGGTTGTCTTAAATATGGTTGCTTTGAAACCTGTTTGAACTTGGTTGTTTTCTCCTCAACCCCTGAGGATTTCCTTGTAATGGTGACCGGTGTGAGTGAGTGGGGACTTCCACAAAAAACATTATCTTCTTAGACATACATGGAAATGAGCAGCTGGAAGGTCCTACGTACGTCAGTCAGCTTTCAGTGATACTTAAAAAGGAAAATCTACAAGTCTTAGTGATGGCATGCGGGGGTATGGAGGTGAGTTTCTGGCTGCGGTCGACTGACACAGGACTAGTTATCGTAGTCTGGGGATCATGGCTGGCTCTGCTGAGAAGGTGGGATCTGAGAAGGGAGTCTCAATAGACTAGAGGAGGAAGCCAGGGAGCAGAAGAGAGAAGGAGATTAAAGACACAGAGTGAGCGAGAGAATGGCATGAGAGGAGGCTGGCAGTTGGCAGGGTGACATCACCTGGGAGCCCTGTAGCTGCAGTAAGGAATTTGGGTGGGGACAGAGAAGTCAGGCAAATTCAGAGTTACATGCTGGAAATACCACTAGTCTTAGTGTGATGGAAGGCTTGGAGGAGGCAAGAAAAGGCATGGAGGGCTATTTAGGGGCAACTGCCACATTCCGGTTGAGAGCAGTAGTGGCTGGAGGAGGGCAGGGCGGTGGAGAGAAAGAAGACTGGACAGACCACTGAGCAAGAGTATGGAGGGGATGCCATTTACTGCAATGGGGAAATCAGCTTCATTGAGTGTTGTACTCCATAACCATATTACCCAATCTATATAATGATTACTTTCCTGGGGAAAGTTGTATGTAAACTGAAATTTAGTTATCAAAACAAAGACTTTTTTTGTTGTTTAATTTTAAGATGAATCCTATCTGTGAAACAATGATCTTCATCGAAAACTTCTTTACAAAGTATTTTCTATACTACATTATGCATTCTTCCAGATATGCTTAAAACAGGGTATTTCTTTATCAGTAACAAAAAGCATCCATTGTTATGTAACCTGGCTTGAATACTGGCTATAGAGCTCACTAGCCTTTGCTCATGAATAAGCTGCTTAACTTTTCCCACCCTGTAAAATGGGAATCACAGTATTATTGACACCATCAGGATTCTTGTGAGTATCAGATGAGATGACAGAGCTAAAAATTGCTACGTGTGCTATAAAGCAACATAAGACAGTAAGAGTAAGGTTTGTAAGGGTTCTGGACATATATCAAATGGATATAAGCAGTAATTATCTGATTTATTTAAAACTTCACTTCAAAGTAATCACCAGGAATAAAACAAAAATAATGGATATAATCAGCAAATACGGAGCCTACCTGGCTCAGAGCAGAACTATTCTTTATCACATCAGACAGCTCCAGAGGCTATGCGATTTCTTGTCAGTTTTGACTAAAGCAATCATGTAGGCACTATATCATAAAGATGCCACAAAAGGCTGGGCAGAGAAGCTGAGGAGGTTTCATGGGTCTACTTGGCAACAAAAAAACACAGGGGTGAAGGAGGAATGTGTGAGAGGAACAGGGAAAGGACTTTTCAGAGAAGCAGCAGAGGAACAGGGCATGATAGAAAAAGATACCAGTGGCCCTATCTAGAATTATACTAATGCTATGTTGTATTATCTCCCCTCCCCTTTTCTGTAAGAGAATGACACATGCCAATCAATTGCCTTGTAAACTGCAGTGTCTCTCTTGGAAGACACCAATGCTGGGCTTGGCCATGAGATTTGCTCTGGCCATTAGAATGGGAATGGGAAAGGTATATGGCCACAGCTGAGCAGGAACTTAAAGAGCCACTGCAAGCTTTGATATCAAATGGATATAAGCAGTAATTATCTGATTTATTTAAAAATAAATAAATCTTTTTACTTATTTTAAGAGATCTTTTCCTTCAGCCACAAGAATGACATGTCCCAGATGGGGACTTCTTCAGCCGGGATCCTGGAATGAAAGATACTTGAGGCAGAAGCAAAGGCACTACCAACTTTATATATTTATATGCAAGGTGAACAAGAAATAAATCTTAGGAGGTGCACCTGGGTGGCTCAGTCGGTTAAGTGTCTGACTCTTGGTTTCAGCTCAGGTCATGATCTCAGGGTCTTGGGATCAAGTCCCATGTCGGGTTTTGTGCTCGGTGTGGAGCCTATTTGAGATTTTCTCTCCCTCTCTCTCTGCCCCTCCCCCTCCTCTAAAATAAATAAATATATCTTAAAAAAAAAAAGAAAGAAAGAAAGATATCTTAGGAGGTCCAAGCCACAGAAATTTGGGGGTTATTTGTTACCACTGCAATACTGAGTGAGAGCTGACTAAAGTAGGAGCCCTGAATTTAAAGTTTCTATCAGAACATTTCACAATCTATAGCTGATGACAGATAAAATATAGAATGAATATTTTTAATACCTTAGGGACAACTGTTCAGTGAAAATTAGATAACTACTTTCTTCCTCCTATCACACATCAAAGTGATCAAATGATCAACACCAAACAGTAGACAACCAACAAATCTGAAAAAGAATTTAGCAAGTGTCAGTGATTTAACACATGCAGACTAAATGACAAAGAATTTTAAGTAAGAGATAAACCCTAGAGATCATTAAAATACAGTCTTGGCAGCTTCGGTTAGCTAACCCACCTGATGTCACTTCTAAAAGAAACAAGCAGCCCTGTTGTACTATTAAATAATTCTATATACTTTCAATAGATTTCAATATTTCATATCTAAATGTGTTTTCCCTCTAAATTTCATCTCCAAAAACCAAGGGCAAAAATGATAGAAACTGGTGTGCTTATGTTTATATCAAGTACAGAATAATGTTATTATAGTGTTATATCAGGGAGATAAAATAACTCTATGACAGCTTGGCATTCCAAAATGGGCTTTTTCATTCAGCTATGTTTTGAAATGTTAACTTCCTATGCTGTTCTTGAAGAAGTAAAACTTGGAGAAAAAATACCGTAGCAAAACAGAATTTTCGCCCTCAATAAGAAGAAACCTGACTCACTTTCATAATTCAGTTTGACACAGCAATTTGCCATGAGAAGATTCTAGAGACATGATGGAAATATCAGAACTATAGGACTTACAGGAAAATTTCCTGAATGTTATTTATTAAAGTCTACTGGCTGGAAGGACATAAATCCTTCTACAATTACAATTCAAAACCATCAACATGAAGTTTAAGCAGGAGAGATTTAAGTACAAGAGCATTAACCACATTTAATTTGTTCAACATCATACATCATTAGGGAACTGCAAATTAAAACAATGAGATACCATTACACACCTATTAGAATGGCAAAAATCCAAAACACGGACAACACCAAATGTTGGCGAGGATAAGGAGCATAAGGAATTCTCATTCATTGCTGGTGGGGATGCAAAATGGTATAGCCACTTTGGAAGGCAGTTTGGAAGTTTCTTACAAAAAACTAAACACTCTCACCGTATGATCCAGCAATTGCACCATTGGTTATTTACCCACAGGATTTGAAAACTTACATCCAAAAACTGCACACAGATATTGACAGCAGCTCAATTCATACATGCCAAAACTTGGAAGCAACCAAGATATCCTTTACCAGGTAAGTGGATAAATAAAGGTACCTAACGACAGTGGAATATTATCCAATGTTTAAAAGAAATTAGCTATCAAGCCATGAAAAGACATGGAGGAAACTTAAATGCGTATTACTCAGTGAAATAAACCAATCTAAAAAGACTCTATGATTGAACAATATGACATTCTGGGAAAGGCAAAACCATGGAAACAGTAAAAAGATTAGCGGCTGCTAGGAGCTGGGGAGAGAGAGAAATGAATGGGCAGAGCACAGTGGATTTTTAGGGCAATGAAACTATTCTGTACAATGTTATAATGGCAGATACGTATCATTAAACATTTGTCAAAACCCATAGAATGTACAACACCAAGAGTGAACCCCAATGTAAATTATGGGTTTGAGTGATAATGTGTCAATGTAAGTTCATTAATTACAAATGTGCCACTGTGAATGGGATGTTGATAGTGGAAGAAATTATCCATGTGCAGGGGGTGTGAGTATATGAGAATTCTCTATACTTTCCCTTCAGTTTTGCTGTGAACCTAAGCCGCCCTAAAAAATAAATTTTAATTCTAGGATCTCTAAAAAAAAAAAATTAAACTTAAATAAATAAACTTTATTAATTAAAACATATATAAATATATATTCAAAAGAAAGTTTATGGCTGGTAAAGCCTATAATCAGGAATGCCCCAATGACAAAGAGAAGGTCTCCTTTACGTGGGAAACACAGAATCTAGCATACTATTAACCTCACACATTCAATCAACATATACTGAGAGTTTAATTATGTGCCAAGAATGGTTCTAGAAGACCGAACAGATATGATCCCTTCTCTCAAGGCATTTCAATAAAAACTTGCCATTGGTTAATTTTGTTTCCATAATAATCTTAGTCCCTGTATCAAGTTTTCTTACACATATGAATCGGTATTCTAGAACAATTGTAACACGTAGGTTGAATTGTAACACGTAGGTTGCAGCTATCACGAATCTTTTTTCTAACTGCTGAGATCAAAGCACATATGGATTCTCATACTTGCAAGTGATAGAAAACCCCAACTGGCTTGAGCAAATTTCCAATTGGCTTAAGGAAATGTATTGGTGGGGCACCTGGGTGGCCCAGTTGTTTAAGTGTCTGACTCTTGATCTCAGCTCCGGTCTTGACCTCAGGGTCATGAGTTCAAGCCCGGTGTTGGGCTCCATGCTAGGTGTGGAGCCTACCTAAAAAAAAAAATGTATTGGCTCACATGACCAGTAGAAGGGCTGGCCTCAGAGAGTTCCTGGCTCCTGGTATTGCCCCCTTTCATCTTAAGAATCTGTGTGGTGTTTTGCCCATTCACAGCTCTAGGTTCTCCCAGACCTCATATCCTTATTTATACTACCCAAGGAAAGAGGGAGTGTCTCTTCCAGAAGTTCCCATGGGAAAAAGAGAGCAAGCTTCATTCTTCCAGAAGCCCCAGGAAACAAGTCTGTTTAAAACCATGTGTTATATGCCCACTCCGAATCCAAAACTATGGTCTTGGGGATGGGATGTGCTGACTACCTTAAGCCAAGCAAGGCTCACCTCTACACTTGGGTAAAGGGCCAATCCCACCCAAACCACGTGGCTGGGAGTGGGTGGAAGTCACCCACCCCCAAACAGAAGGAAAATGCATGCTGGGTAGCAAACAACAGATGGCCACCACAGGGGAAATGTCTTGATACTGTCACAGGATGCAGTACAATGCTTCTCCCATGTTCTGAATTCAATGTGTGTTTGCTGTGTTCAATTAAATTGACCATATTTTTCATGATCTACTTTGGCAGAGTAAAGAGCCTCTCAGACCATTCATCCCCAACCATCTGAATTCCACAAAATGAATGGGAAGTTTTTGATGAGTTTCTGAAGAGCTACCAATTAATGAAAAACAGGCATCATTGAAACACCACTGATAGTTTATTAATCCATACCAGAAACTTAAGCAGAAATGCTATGTTAATAGAAACATTAATGCAACAGGAGCCCATAGCTTGCATGGTTCCCAAGAACCCATGTGGACCATTGATTAGCCTTGAACCATACTGAGAAGCCACTATTTCATACAACTTCATGATGGAAAAGTAAAAATTTAAACATTTGTAGACTTACCAGATTGTAGGGCAGGTTTTTCAAATATTTAAAGAAAAAAAAAATCAAGTTTGTCTATACTCAGTATAAATCCAAGAAGTGAAAGGTAGTAATTCTTCAGTTCAAAAGATTTGCATGAAACTGATGATAACAGGAATAACAATTATATGCATGCTCTGACCAGGTACCATGCAAAGCTATTTACATGCATTATTTCATGTAATCCTTATGCCCCTATGCAGTAGGTATTGTTGTTCCTGTTTACTGAGGTGAAAACTGAGATTTAACCTATCTCAGAGTTTGGTTAGTTGCAGATCTAAGAGTCAAACCCAGATCTATCTGATGGAAACTTTCTATCCCTAACTGGGAGAAAGGTAGAGAGAGAGCAACAGTCCTTCTAGTAATTGAATCTAATCAGTCATCCATATATTTGTGTCTACAAGATGCCAAGCTACCCGATATATGAACTGTCTTAGAGACCATCTCTAAGATTTTTAGCATATCATCTGACACAGCACAATGCATTTGCTAGCTGCTACACAGATTATAATCTGTAGACATAGAATAATTGTTGATGAGTGACCCTTAAATATATAACTTTATCCTTTCCCTCTTCATTTAACCTAATTTGAGAATGTTCCTAAGACTGTCTCTTCAAGGAGGCTTACTTGGTGGTCACTTCAGAAAAGATTTAATTATAATAAGAATACTGAGCAAACATTTATGTAGTTCTTATAGTACACCAGACACTGGTCTAAATGTTTTGTTTACATTAACTCTTGATTCTCTCAACAACTCTATGATATAGATACTTTCATAGTCCTCATTAAACACAGGGTATTTATCTATTCATAACTGCATTTATTTGTTTCCAACTTTATTACCAAAAGAATTTGAGGAGACCTATAAAAATACATTGAAAAAATAAAAATAAATGAATGAAGAGAATGCAGGTGTAGTAAAATAATACCATTGTTAATATTATAGAAGAAAATACATGTCATAAGGTTTGTGCAGTTGCTAGAGAGGACTATAAATTTAGCTGTAAACTGCCTGGCAAAGAAAGCAAAGAGTGAAACATAATCAGGCACAAAACAGAAATACAAACCAGTTGCTCAGGAAAAGCACGAATTTATGAACAATAAAAGTTATTCTGTGGGTCATCATAAAGAAAATGCCATATGATATAATAATAGACAAGAGTCCATTTCTACCACAAGTACAACATATGGGGACATTGTTCCTTTCCCCCATATCCTCTTTCTCTCTCTCTTTCAGTAATGGAACCATTTAATACTGATGGAACATGACTACGTAAAAACAAACAGCAACAAAAAAAGAGACCTCATTTTCAACTTCTCTGTAGATAGGTATGACCATGTTACTTATTAGGGGAGGCATGTCTTTATCTTCCCCTTGACTCCTTCCTGGTCACTCAAATGCAGATGGAAGACACCATCTTTTCATGAGGTAGAGTTGAAAAGGAACATCGGGACAGAAGTCTGGGTTCCTACCCATGGAGCACAATTACCTAGAATTTTATATGACAGAGAAAGAAACTTCTATCTTGCTTAGGCTACTGCTATTATTTTGAGCTTTCTATCATTCCTAGCTAACTAAAGAATGAGGGGGACAGAAACCTCTTTTGGATATGGGGATATTTAAACTGAGAACTGAAGGATTATGCTAAGGGGCTATCACTAAGAAGAGTGATGACAAGAGTACTCCTTCCAAAAGCCCTAAGGCAGGAAAACTTTTCCGAGGAACTGAAGGAAGATCATTTGTCTGGAGTGTACAGAAAGGGCAAAACAAAACATGAGATGAAGTCTGGGAAAAAGCCAAAGACCATATCATGCAGGGCCCTGTGGGTCATGGTAGAGTTAGAATTTGTTCTATGGTCAATGGAAGAATGTGTGTGGCAAACAGTTGTCCCTCAAACATTTGTTGAATGAGTTTTTTACATGTATATTAAAAGATAGCTCTTTGTGATGATAATTTTTCTAGGCAGGAGGACCTGGCAAGAGGCATATGATAGAATGTTCATATAAAGAATACAGGTCTTGCATTCACAGAGTAGAGAAGGGAGAGACTTGATGTGAGACCAGTTGAAAGGAAAGACCTGGACAAAGATGATGGCGGCCTGGCCTAATTCACAGAAGAAAAAAAGAAGGGAATGAATTTGCAATATATTTTAGGAACAGAATCAATAGGTTTTGCTGAATGATTTGATGTGTAGACAGACAGAGGGGTACAATGGAGGGGAAAGAGAATGATTTGATGAGAATTAAAAAACAAAGAGTTAAAGGATAGATTATCAAAAACTTGGAGTGAATGTGTAGTCCATGTTGTCGATTCAAAGCAGGGCAATCCATATTGACAAGACAATTGATATCCTCTTACAAAATTAAGACTAAGAAAAACACATGTCCAGATCCATGACCACCATACTTCTACTGGTTGGTAGCCAATGAGCTCTGATTTTCTTCAGAATACAGTTGCCCAACACAGGCAAATAAATGGATAATCAAGGCCCCACATGTACTGGAAAGGATCTGAAAGATATAGACATTTCCCTGTCCTCAAGGAATTTAATATGTAAATACTTAACTAGTCTACAAATACATTAGCCAAAAAAAAATTAATATATTAATACATTACCCTACAAAAGCATAAAAGTAAACCATGCTAAAAATGTAATTTGGACAAGAAGAGCTTCTGGAATCAGAGAATTCTCAGTATCTATATCTTCATCTTGTCTTTGTTCCTACTCTCCCATCTCAGTAGGCATTGTCCCTCTTTTCTTTCTTTTTTTTTTTTAAAGATTTTATTTATTTATTTGAGAGAGGGAATGAGAGAGAGAGAGAGCATGAGAAGGGGGAGGGTCAGAGGGAGAAGCAGACCCCCCGCTGAGCAGGGAGCCCGATGCGGGACTCGATCCCGGGACTCCAGGATCATGACCTGAGCCGAAGGCAGTGGCTTAACCAACTGAGCCACCCAGGCGCCCTGTCCCTCTTTTCTTAATCAATCCTTCAACTTGTGCTCTGCTTTCCTAAAAAAAAAAAATGAGTTTAATTAATTACCCATTCTGCTTCTTATTAAGCTGTACATTCTTTGGCAAGTCACTTAAGCTCTCCAAGCTTCAGTCTCTTTATCTGTATAATATATTCACAGCAATGTTGTAAGGATGAAATGAGAATATGTACTTGAAACTATTGTGTAAATTAGATAATCAATATAAAAATAAAACATATTCCTTTACCACCTTCCCATTTCTCTATTTCCCTCATGGGCAAATTATATGAAAGATCTATCTACTCCTTCCATTATTCACTCATTCTCTCCCTCTCCTTAGTTGTTACTAGCTTTATTGAGATTAAATTCACTTAACACACAATTCACCCATTTAAAGTGTACCATTTGGTAGTTTTTAGTATATTCACAAAGGCATGCAACTATCACCACAATAAATTTTAGAATATTCCATCACCCCCAAGACAGACACCACAGCATTAGCAGACACACCCCATCCACATGTCCCACCACTGCCACTAATCTACTAATCTACTTTCTATTTCTATGGATTTGCATATTCTGGACATTTTCTATAAATGGAATCATACAAAATGCAGTCCTTTGTGACTGGCTTTTTCCACTTATCCTAATGTTTTTGAGGTTCATCCATATTTTAACACCCTTCAATATTTCATTCCTTTTTATTGCCAAATAATATTCTATTGTATGAATATACTTTTTTAAAATCCATGCAACAGTTGCTTCAGGACTCATCTTTGCATTCCCTGCAGCGAATCATATGATGCTTGTGAGGGTTGTAAGCCCCTGATACCAGCAACTATGTATTAGTCATTTCTATACCAATAGTATGTGCACCCAGCTGGCATAAAGCCAGTGTTCAATAAGTTTATTCAATAAATGAAAGAACGATAAAGACTTAAAAATCATTTACTGAAATAATTTATGTGTTGAGGGTAAGATGTATATAAATGCACAAATCTAGATTCAGATTAGTATATTTCACTCACTAACCCTTACATAGCCCTAATAACTAATTTTACAAAGCAAACTGACTGCTTCCTTCCAAGTAGCCTGAATTTCTTAACTTAGAACTCCCTTGGAGCATCCATCCATCCAGAAGTCCCTTCACAGTTTTGCACCAAAAATCTTTGGCTTTCCAGTGCTTCTAGTCTTTCTAGTGAAAAATGCATTATTTCCAAAATAATCAGAATAATAAGGCACTTATTTGCCTTCCCAGCACTCATAATCCACAGCCTAAGCGATACAGAGTCCCTGTAGTTTTGTATTCCACTGCCGGGGGCGGGGGGGCAGGGCAGTGGGCAGTGGGGAAAGAGCTTAAGGAAACCAATAGATTGATTTTATGTCCATTAAAAACTTAAAGCTAACTTAAATGAAATTGGGTTTATTGTTTGGTCTCATCCTTGATTTAGGTGGTAGACGGAATACCAAAAATTTATTATTCATTCAAGAAGTGATTGATAGCTGGGTAAGACCTAAAGAAAATTAAAAAAATAAATGTAAGACATTTCTTAGGCTGAAGTAACATAAATTAATTGGAAGTTATGAAATAATTAATCACATGCAATATATGGCTATCCAAATATCAGAATGAGGCCTGTTATAATGCCAATAGGATCCAGAGCAGGTGGATGTCAATCCCTGAAAGAACCTGCACTGTCCAGCTGTCAAAATTAAAAGCCATTCCCTATAGGCTCTGCCCTACCCAGGGCCCTTGCAGTATGCCAGAGAATAACTGGAATGGTATGATGCATTTATCTGCTGTCTCTAGGCCAGGGGTGATGAAAGTCCTAGGTACCAAGGTGAGCTGCTATCTTCCTAACCACCCCCACCTCATCCCTCACCTGCTGAGGCCAGTCTGACCACATAGTCCCCAGCCCCCGGTTTTCATGGTAATTTCCCCAAAGACTCAAGTCCAGGTCCTGAGTTTCTCACCTAATTCCTACTTGTCTTTTGGGATTGATTCCTTCTTCCAGAATCTAATACATCAGCTCCCGGAATATGTCCTGATCCATAAGTAAAATGACAGACTGGAATCAAGAAATGACACATTGTCTGAACAGAGTCCCCTGGACAAGCACTGTTCCCTTACCTTGGAAAGGGATCCTGGAGAAAGTATCAGGGTGGGCAGCATCATCACTCTCTGTGTCCCCCTGAACTTAGTGATCTGGATGCTAATCTCTGTCAGCAGTCCCCAGGCCTCACCCACTTCCAGTCTTAGTTTTTTCTTCTCTTTCCCATCTGAAATGCCTAGAATATCTCTTGACCAAATAGAAGAATGGCTGAGCCACACTGAGGTTCAAGTTGGAAGATGGTAAAAGTTGTGCTTAGTTTGGAGCCAAATTCCAGAAGGCTTCCACCTGCCACCTACACTGAAGTATTTGGACTTCTTCCTATTGTCACTGTGGGAAAGGGGGGAACAGTGGAGGTTTATGAGTAGGAGAAGAACAAAATGAAATCACAATTTGTGTTATAACCACATCCTTCTGACCTAGCCCAGGAAGAGGTCTCTATTTGAATGAGGGCCCAAATCACTGTCATGCTTAATGACAAACATTTTAGCTTTCTTTAAGATAAGTATATTCTTTCTTTTTTATGAAGAGAAGAAGTAACAGACACCAGCTCAGCTTAAGAAGAAAACCTTGAGAGGAACTCAGCATTTTCTAAGATCAAGCTCAGATTTTTTTTGTCTCTTGGCTGTTCTGGTAGCAACCCTGTCCTTTCCTCCCATGTGAATGGTACTGCACCAGGCCCTTAGGATTTTACAAAAGACAGAGAAGACCCCATTCCTGTTCTCAAGGACTTCATTATCTAAGGATCCCTTCTAACCACTCTATCATTCCCTGACCTCAACTACCTTAACCCAGTTTCATGTTTGAACCTGAGACGTTCAAAACAGTCTGCCCAAGAGCAAAGATACTACCTCCCAATCACACTAGCATTTTAATCCCTCAAGCAATATTTTACAGCAATTACTTTCAAAAAGAGAAGTTCTTTACTATGCATGAGGCAAGAGACATAGACTACCCACAGTTATTTTAATAAAGTTATAAATTAATACATGCTGTTTAGTGAATAGACACACCATTTTTTAAAGTGCTTTTAATCCTTTTAAATTTTAATGCAAATTTAAATGTAATTAAAGATGAATGGCTGGGAAACATTTTTGCTATGGCATATAACCTAGTAAGGATGCCAAACCATCTTGAAGGCATATAAAACTCTGACCTCAGAGGTTATATGCTTTTTTTTTTTTTTTTTTTTTGGAGGGGTGGGGGTAGAGTGTAAACAGAAAAATACCTGTGTAGAAAAAAAGCTATACTGAAATAAAGTAGTGTTCCTAAATGCAAATACTGCTATAGTAGAATATTGAAAAGAACCCATTTGGTAAAAATGTAATATCTCTCTTTGGGTACTCCAAAGAGAATTGCCTCATAAGAATATATAATGGTAAATGAAAATAAAAATCAACAAAGAAAAGGAGTTATTGGTTAATATCCCAACTATCAGAGTCACTAATGTGGATTTCTAAATAAAGCCCATAAACAAACATTTGGTTTATATTCAAGTTCCTCTTTCTTTCCACTTACTCCCATTTACACCGTCACTCATGGGAAAATGCGATTTATGTAAAGTAAATAAGCACAAGTATTGGATTTATTCCCCAAATATTTTCACATCCTAACCAAAAACACATTTGGATAAATATCTATAAATGCTGCAAGAAGTTAGTGGTCCTTGACATATTTGAAAGGTTAAAGCAACAAGGCAGCAAATGATTTTAAATTGCTTACTAATATTAGAACATAGGTTTAAATCACCTTGAAGTAGAAACACAGTTATTATTAATGACTATAATATAGGCTTTTTGTTTTCTATTATAATTCTATCTTATAAATTTAAATATTTACATAACATACCAGTAAAATATTTCAGTATCTCTAACATTTTCTTCTCAATTTCATTTATTTTTTATCCTGTGTCTGCAAACAGTCATATTATCCATAATATTACTTTGATGAGTTCTTAATGTACCTCAAAATTTATACACCTAATTAGGTTTTATCCCATTTTGTTTTAAGCAATATCAATAAGGTTAGTAAAAATTAAAAATAATGACAAATCTAGCCAATTAGATGAATCAAGAGCCTAGTGCTTATTCTCTTATCTAAAAATAAGACATTGTCCCCTTCTTTCTATAATCAAGGTAAAATATTATTTTTTAAAATGAAAATGTCTATGAAATGCTATAAAGAATACCACACTGATAACATGCTATAGTTCAGATTTTAGGACTTGTGGAAAATGGATCTTAGATACAGTTACATTCTTTAGTCTTACAAAGTTCCAAAGACATCAGAAGACCCCCAAGGATCCAGAACATTTTATTAGCTTAAATTTGGAAATTTTCTGTGGTAAATTATTTGAGCAGACTCTAAAACTGAGAAGCAATTACAATTTTATTTTGAAATGTAGCCTTATTTTTTTTAATAGGGATTTCTTTATTTATTTGACAGAGAGAGAGCACAAGCAGAGGGAGAGGGAGAAGTAGGCTCCCAGCCAAATAGGGAGCCCGATGCAGGACTCGATCCCAGGACCCTGGGATCATGACCTGAGCCTAAGGCAGATGCTTAACTGACTGAGCCACCCGGGTACTCTGAAATGTAGCCTTCTTTAAAAAAAAAAAAAAATAGATAACATTTCTCTATATTTCTGCGTTAAGCTCAACTTGGTTTGTCATTTTAACATTTCTGGATGCAATGCTTTCTATTAAGAACTTAGGGGACCCAAAGATAAATAAGACAGAAGCCATGTCTTCAAAAATTTTTCAGACTGGCTGGCAATTGCTTCCGTGCAAAATAACACAAGAGTGAATGGATTTGACAAGTCTATAGATGTCTCTCACAAACAGAGGAAGTTCTAACTAGATGCCACAAGGAGTCAGGTAAACATGTCAGTGTAACACTGAGGCTCCATGTAAACAGTTGAGGGTGAACAGACTTTACCTATTTGGTTTGGTTTGCCTTACTATATCCTCGAGCTGAGGTATGACACTGTTTCAATGATGTTTGTGTGCAAACTGTGTTACTCTGTAGAGTACTTTCACATACATCCTTTTATTCATGTCTCACAGCAATCCTATCCAGTGCATAGGACTATTTCCCTCACTTTCTATCAGAGAAAACTAAGGCTAACATATTAAACAACTTGTCCAAAGTCACTCCAACCACTGAGAGATTGGGATTCTACTAGACTCCCTTCTTTTCCATTCTTTTCAATATCTCACTCTGCCTCACCACAATTCCATGAGGCACTCCCATTCATTCATTATTAAACACTCACTGACCATCAGCAATGTGGTGGGCATCTGGGGTAAAATGTGTGTAAAATATGGTGCCTTATCTCTAAAAGATTACCATCTTTTATGGAAGACAAAATCTTAAAGAGCTAATTATAGTGTCATCTGGTAAATGCAATGATAAAGCTGTCCTAATGTGCAGGAGTGAGGAAAAATCAAGGAAAGCCTCCTAGAGAAGGTGAATTCCAAACTGAATCTTCAAGGGTAGGTAGGAGTTAGCCAGGTGAGGGAGAGAGGAGGTGGGAGCCCCAGGGAGGACCAGGAGGAAGCTATTCCAGACAAGTGTTCAGCATAAATGAACAACAGCAAAGAGAGAAACAACAGGATGTGTATGGAGGACTTCTTAGCAAGTTTTTTTCACAAGCAAACTATTTTTACCTACTTCAACTTTTTAATCAGCTTTTTACTGAAGCATAATTTACTTACAATAAAACTAATTAGTTTTCAATATACAATTCTATGAGTTTTGACAAATATATATAGTCATGCAACCACCACCACGATCAAGCTATAGAGAATTTGTATCTCTTCAGAAAGTTCCCTCATGCCTCTTAGAGTCAATCCCTTCTTCCCATCCCTGACCCCTGGCCACCAGTGATCTTCTTTCCGTCACTAAACTTTTGTCTTTTATAGAATTTCATATAAATGAAATCACATGGTATGCAATGTTTTGTGTCTATCTTCTTTCACTCAGCAGAATGCTCTGGAGATTCATCCATGTTGTGCTGTCCATCTGTCCTCCATTCTTTTGTATTGCTAAATAGTATTCCACTGTATGGATGCACCATGTTGTGTTTATGCACAGTGAGGGATGCACCACACTGTGCTCATCTGCTCACCAAGTGATGGACATGTAAGCTGCTGCTAGTTTTTAGCTATTATGAATAAAACTACAGTGAATATTCACATACAAGCCTTTGTGTGAGCAAATGTTTTCATTTCTCTTGGGTAAATATCTAGGAGTGGAATTGCTGGGTTTTATAATAAGCATATATTTAGCTTGATAGGAAACTGATTTCTAAATAAATTGAAACTGTGGGGCAATAATTGTTCATTCTCGTTAAAGATTCTTTTGGTCCCACAGCCCAAAGCACTTCTCAATTGTCCTGCCCAATTCATGAATTTGGCATCGTTAACACAGATGTGTGTATGCCCTTGCAGTTTTCAGAGCATGTTCACATACACGATCCTAATTTACCCTTCTAGCAACTCCGTAAGATAGTCCTGGTTGATACTCAGCAGGTAAGTGTCAGGGACAACCTTACCAGATGCGTATGTTATCTGTCTGATTGGCTGACAGCCAAGCTAAACTGGCTCTCAAGACGTTTCAGATACCATTTCTGGAGTAGGTACTATGGGCCCCATTTGAAGATGAGGAAACTGAGGCTCAAAGAAGTTAAGGATCTTGATCACCATGAGACCCCAGAAAAGCATAAGAACAAAGGACTCCCACCTAGAACTTCTAAACTACTGTCCTTTCCACGTCTTATGAGCACCACGAAGGGAAAAACAGGTGGGTGCAGGGGTATTTGAGCTATAATTAGATTGATAAAGAGGGTTCCTTTCTTCCCACAGACCTTGCATGAGGAGCTTGTCCTGTGATGTTCCCAAATTCAACTCTAGAAAATATTAGCAAAAATACATTGGCGTTCTCTCCCTAAGGAGGGACAAGAATAGAGAACAATATCAGAAATGCCAGAAGCCTCCATCTTTGAGGGGAGAGGGCTATAAGCCAAACTGTGATGACAAGAATCAGGGACTTTCCATGCTCTGTGTATCCAGGCTCATTGTGATCCCATGGCAAACTCTGTCAGAGCCAGGCCAGGCACCTGGCGGCTACAGCTCAACTATCAAGCCCCACTTCACTACTTCATGAATTTTATTTTTCTTTTTTTAGCTCAAAGAAAGATTCAGGTAATTTAAAAGGAGCTTCCCCCCATTTTCATAAATCATAGCTATATTGCCACAATCTTTCCGACCTTCCTAAAAATCACTAACAAACATTTATTTTGATAAAACTGAATAGAATGCAAATAAGGACAAAATTAACATTATTTGGATCCAATAGCAACCCCAAGATGCAGTCATGGTCTCCACAGAGTGACTTGTAAAAGTAGCAACAGCACCAAATCCCTGCTTTGCCCAAGGCCATGAAAAGTGCATTTTTCCTTTAGGGGTGCGAATCGCTCACATATGTTCACCCTGACATTGTGCCTGGTCCCAAGCTTAATATATTCAACTGTGTGACAATCTGAAATGGGAAAAGAGCTTTTCAAATCTGAATATAAACTTTATATAAACTTTATATAAAATATACTTTATTTTCAAAGTTGATCTGGGTCTGAACACAATCTGTCCTTACAATTTAGAATCTAAAACTCATCCTATGTATCCTGGATCAGTGATTCCAAAATTGAGCATTGAAGAAATGAAGAAACTACAGTTGTACTTACCTTCATGAAGTAAAAGTTTCTTGAGACAAAATTACCAGAAGTTGTTGGATGAATGATCAGCAAGATACATATAGTTTGGTGAAAAGAGCAAAGAGCATTAACTGTGCGGGTAGGAAAGGAAGGTCTCTACCACAGACCACCATGGGAAGGATCCATGGGCAGCTGTTCAGAGTGAGTTTCTCTGGCAAAAGGAACAGGGACCAGGGATCAGGAGTACAATAAATACTTACTTTCCCTTGCATTGCAAGAATTTCTCTTTATTATATTAACTCCCTCTGTCCCCTTTCCCCCATTTTAATAAGTCATGAATATGGTAATTACATAAAAAATAGAGATAATATAAACATCCTTCAACCTCCTTACATCTTAATATTTTGTCATCTTTGCTTCAGTTCTTATTTTCTTTAAATAAATATCCATAGATTACAAATGTGCACTGTTTATATTACCCATCCCATTCTCTTTTTTCTCCAGAGACAACACTTACTATCTGTGGTGTTCAAACTATGCATGCGTTTGTACCTTCAATACATATAAATGTATAAACATTACTTGCATGTTCTTTAACTTCAGGTAAATTGTATGATAAGTACCTATGTTTCCTCAACTCATTTTTTTAAATTCAGTGTTGCTTGTTAAAGTAATTCAGACTGATATATGTAACTCTGGTTCATCCATTTTAACTGCTTTCTAGTATTTGATTGCATAAACCTGCTCCAATTTATTTACCTATTCTCCCATAATAATAATTTCTTACTATGACAAACAACACTGCAATAAACACGCATGTACCTGTCTCCTTAAGTACTGTGTGAGCGCCTCTGTAAGGCACGTGCCTAGAATCGGGCTACGCTCACTTGCACAAGAGCTCTCTCACGTGGCTGCAGTGGCCGCTCATTCTCCTGGAGCGCTTAGAGTTTCTGCAGCTCCACAGCATTTTGCCAAAGTCAAACGTTTAAAGTTTTATTAAATCTAAATATTATCTCATGTTTATTATATTTTCAATAAATATGTAAGTAGGGGTGGGGGAAGGAGTATGAGGTTCTAAGACATCACCAAGGCACAAAAAGACACACTGCTAAGCCAGTATCTCCAGCTAAAAGAGCAGCAAATTCATTTAAAGCTGTGCTGGTCTCACCCCCTCATCCATCCCACCTCGTGCTAGTGATATCTGACTCCGCACCCTAAATCCCAACTTGGTTCCAACCCCAGACATCAGTGCCCTGCTTAAAAGGGCTCTGGTGGCCACTCACATAAAATCCTATGGTTGACCCCATTACCAGAGGTGACTAGGATCCAGCCAGCTTCTAGACCCACCCAGAAGGTCACGTACAGCTCTGTTACCAGCCCCGTCCAGCCAGGTTTCATTCCAACCATGTCCTATTGTGGAGGGCAAGTGAGAGAGTGGCATCACGACAGAAAAAACTCCCACGGCGACCAAACAAGGTCATTTACTGTAACCAAAACTATACGAGGATATGAGGGGAACAACTGAGAGAAGTCCAAGTTTCAGAAATCAGTGGGAAAACTTCCACATGGGACAACCTACAACGGGTGAGAGTCTGTCTCAGCAATTCTTTTTGTAATTGAACAAGACACACAGATTAATAACTGAATGGTAATGAACGTGATGATACCAACTGTATCATGTAGCTTAGCAAACATTACATAGAGGAAAAAAAAACTAGAAATAACCGGAATATCCAGTAATGAAGGACTCATACAACAAAATGCTATGTGCCAGGCAGTGAATGCTTTAAATGTATTACCTCATTTTGCCTTGACTCTAACCCCATAAGGTGAACACTATTACAATCCCCATTCTTGCAGAAAACAAAACAGGGCCTTTCAAATGTTAAATAATTTGATAAAGGTCACATTGCCAATTATGGATTAAATCAGAATTCACCCTCAAAGTCAGGTTCTGAACAACTGCTGTATATTCTCATTAAAAAGAGGAGAGGGGTGCCTGGGGGGGCTCAGTCGGTTAAGCGGCTGACTCTTGGTTTCCACTCAGGTCATGATCGTAGGGTCCTGGGATTGAGCCCAGTGTCGGGCCCTGCGCTCTGTGAGGAGTGTACTTGTGGATTCTCTCTCTCCCTCTCTCTTTCTCTCTCTCTTGCCCTCTCTCCCTTTGTCCCTCTCTCCACTCACACACTCTCTCTCTCTCCAACTCTAAAATAAATAAATAAATAAATAAATAAATAAATAAATAAATAAACCTTAAAAAAAAAAGAGGAGGAATGTTTTGTAAATGTATATAAATATTCAAATGCATAGAAAGAAATATGCATATAGGCCAAAATGTTCATAGTTCTTACTTTGGGGCAACAGAACTTCATATGAATTTCATTTTATTTTCTACTTGTGCTTTTCTTTATTTTTCAAATTTCTACATTTGAAAATAAATATGTTATTTTCCTAATCAGGAAAATATTATTTTAAGACACTGTATGAAACTTATACTTCCTGTTTGCACATCATTAGCTATTTGGTTTTTGTATAGAACACGTATATTATCCACAGCTTCCACAGATGAGTGCTTAATAAATGCTCTTCAAGATGAGACTAATGCATAAATGCAGTCTGAGGGCAAATGTCTTATTCCATGAACTGAGAGAGAGAACCAAGAGCTTTCTCAGAAAACAAAGCACTGAGTGTTTTGTGGTAATTTCCCCCAAATTAAGTAGAGAAAATGCACTTTAAAGGTAAGGTTCAGGAGCAGCACAATATGGTAGTCTGAGTTTTATAAAAACAAAAACACATTTTGCAAATTAGTTCTGTCACTAAAAGCTGCATTAGCTTTAAAGTCATCTGGATCATAGTAAGGCTGACAGAGATAGTTTATGAAATGGCAGCATAAAGGAGGAGAGGAATATTAGTAGGCAATGAGGCTAACAGTTGCCTGTGAAGTTGAGATTGGCAATTACTTCATTGATCCCATAGGACCGAGAGAGCATGAACTGTTTTTTGGTTTATTCGATTTTTAAAAACCAAAAAACTAGATATTCTACTCAAAAAAACTCAGAAATCCTATCAAATACAAATTATGCTAATAATAATATTTATAAGTACCATAGAAACTGACCCCAGGGAATTTTTATAACTTTGACCTGGTCACAGTAATTAGTAGCAAAGATTAAAATTCAAAACCCTTCACTCCCAGTTCTCTATGCTTCCACTAAGAGATGCTAAATGAGGTTACCACCTAATCCTCTACCCTTTTTCCTCACCTAGAAGTAACGTTGGCCCTAAGAAATGTAAGAATACGCAAGATGGCCTTCGCAAGTTTCTTTCCAGTCTACCTTTGTACCTTTCCAGGCCCATCACCATCCTTTTCCATTTTCTCACCATGAACCTGCTCCTCCAGTCACTGGGCAAGTACGTCTTATACATTCATATCCTCATACCTTTGCTTGTCTTCCTTCCTGTCCTGAGTATACCTTTTCTCCCTTCTTAGCCTCGGGGAATCCATCATCCTTCAGTGTCATGTCCCTCTGAAGGCTTGTTCAACCCCCAGAGAGAGCTAACCCTCTTCTCCTTATTCCCATCTTAATTACAGCAGTCCTGGTTTGATTCATCTGTGTGTTATCGCCCCTAACCCTGTGCTGGGCATACAGTGGATGCCAATACAGTAACCAATTACCGAGCATCAGTTAAGTGGCCAAGGCCGCCTTAGGGGCTGGAGAGACAGAGATTATAGGCATCCTGTGTCTGAATCAGGCTCACAGGACAGTGATTTGATAGAGAAGTAAACAGGAATCACTGTTGTGGCAGCATCAACAGAGGATTCAATAGTCTATAGAATTTAACTGAAGAAAATAATAAATGCTACATGGGTGCAATCAGTGATCACTCTGGTCCACTGTTACCACTTTGTGGCATTCGGGGATGTTGCATAAGAGAACATGACTGTTTTCTATGGAATCAACCTCAAAAGATCAGTGTATTCAAACTAACCCTATCATCTGCTGCCTTCAGCCACCTTCTCTCCCCTGCCTTTCTCTCTGTGATATCACTCTGGTTTTTCTAAGACCCAGACTTGACAGCTTTGTAATCTCTGATTCCTCCCATTCCTCATCTCTCAGATCCAAAATGTTTTAATTGATCTTCATTTCATAATATTTGGTTCTCCATTTCTAGTAATATTTGGTTCTCCATTTCTGAGGTCATTACTCCTCCAAACTATTAGTCCCTCAAATCTGAATTCTCTCTGGTCTTTCTTCTTTCCCATCCATTTGTCACAGAACCAAAAGAATGTGTTCCAGAAAACATTTATCCAAAACTTCCCCTATTTGTAAGTGTGCAATAGTTCCCACTGGCAATAAACCCAATCTGGCCCTATCCTAGGCTTCCACCACTATTCAGACATCATTTTCCCTCCAACATGTCATCTAGAAGCACCTTTCAGAAATGCCCTATATATTACCTTGTCAAATATATGTAATATATAATGATCACCAACAAAATGTACTTTTCAAGGTCTTCTTGGGAGAATTCCTATAGAATGTGGTCCCAAGGAAAATCTGGTAATTCTTAAGCCCAATGGCAACTAACAAGGGTTAAATACAATTTAACCAATTTTGACAATTTCACCCTCAATTTCCTTTAGAAATATTGGGTGGATGTCATCTGGTCCCAGTGGTTTACTGATCACCCACTTTGTCAATCAGGCCACGAGCATCTAATGCATTTACCAGTAGTTGATCCAAAACCTCTAAGCCATCTATTTCTAAAAAAGACAAATTTTCCTAATGTTTTCCTCAGAAAAATGTTTCAATTTAATGATATAAAGCTCTGAAACTTCCTGGAAATTTCCCAAGCAATTTCTCAATACAAAGGAAATCAAGAATGTAAGGAGCCCCATAAGGCTTTGGCCTTTGAGCTCCCCTGGAGAAACTAAAGTACCTTCCATTAATTGATATTATTGACGCATTTTCCCAAATAGCCATCAAAATGGCTCTGATTCTTAGGAAACCATTTTCAATGTGAAATTCATCACAAAATTTTTCTTTACTGCTATGAGTACAAAATATGTACTCACCACTTTGCTTCAGGGACTGTAATTCTAAGACTACAATGGGGCTGTCAAAGAGGATTTTTACAGACTAAGAAAAAGATAGAAGTTCCAATTAAAACTAGAGCAATAATCTGACATAGCTGCAAATACATCAGCTCTGGACTACTCTGTTGGTGAGGCTATGAACCAGAAACCAGGAGGCAGAAAACAAAAAGAGCCAAAAAAGAGAGTCTAAACCAAAGAAAGAGACAGGGAGAAGAGAGTGAGATAAAGAAGGGAACAGAAAGAAAGACAGAGATGGTTAGTAGAGAGAAGTACAGAGAAAGAGACAGAGAGACAAGCAGAGTAAATAACAGAGACATAAATAGAAACAGTAAAAGGAGAGACATAGAGAATCCCAACTATGAAGAAGAAATACCTAAATTTCCTGGTTCTACATGATTAAGTTCAATGCTAATTATAACTTCTGATTACTGAACACATTTCTTAAATTCACCCACAACATCAGTTATCAAAAACCTATAGTGATTAACCAGTGATAGTTTCTGTTAGGAAAAAGGAATCAGAGAGATTTGCTAAAGAAAAGGATGAAATGTGAGCTGGATAAGGATGTCTATTAGAAAGGACACCTGGGTCCTATCAACCCACATTATTTCAGCAGTAAGTCTAGAGAGCACATCGTCCATACTTTCAAAATCTCAAAAGAAAACCTCTTCCTGGAAGATTTTTCATAACATTAAACATTGGGAATATCACTAATGTGATCTAAGGGTCCGACTAAAGGCTCTACAAAGCAAACGAAAAGAGACATCAGCCGGCCTCCAGAAGCTTTGAAACTAAGAAAACAACAATGACAAAGATAAATATATGAAAACTAAAAACACTAAGTAAAAAGTCAAGATTTCACATTAAGCATAAATCTGAGTGAATGTCATAAGATCATGGGGGAAGAAGGAACCAGATAATGTTTAAAAAGTAAAATAGAAGCAGCTTTCTTTTCTCCTGGAGAAAATGACAAATTATCCACATACCTACCTTAACTTCATGCCTCAAACAGCAAGTGGATTTTTGTTTTTAATATCAAATGAAGAGTGCTGGGTTAATTACACTCCTTAATTCAGAGTATACCATCATCACTGGCCTATTCAAGGCAAATCTCTTTTATTTGCTTGTTTTTAAAACTTATTCTCTTTTAACCCCACTCCTCATTCCCACCTCTGCCCCATGTTCTAAGGGGACAACCATTCTAAGATGTTTTTTGTTTATATGTCTTCTTATTAGATGTGAAATATTATTCTCTGTGCATGCAAAATTGTATTTATATATGTATGCAAATGTATTATGTATTTCATTCTATTTTTTATTATTTTTACTCAGCTTTATGTATGTAAGATCCATCTATGTTGCTATTCATACATTAGTCTGTTGATTCTGACTTCTGTAAAACATTCCCTGGGAGGCACCCACCGCATCTTACATGTCTACTCTCCTAGTGAGGGACCTCCAAATGGACCCTACCCCCACAAATAAGACGATCATAATTATCCTTATATATGCACCCTGAGGTAACTCACTGACAATTTCTTTGGGAAATATACCAAGGAAGTGAATTGCTGGGTCATTGAGTACAAAAATATATTTAAGTTGGCTAAATACTACCAGTATGTTCTCCAAAAAGGTGGCACCATGCTCCATGTCCACCAATCAGTGCATGAGGGTTCCTATGTCCTCACAACCCCACCAACTTTACATCTCTGCCATAAAATTATTTCATTATTTTTTTAAATTTGCTTTGTTCTGATTACTAATGAGTTGAGCTCTCTCTATATACGTGTTAGCTTTTAGGGATCCTCTTCTTTAAATTGTTTAGTTAGAACTTTTGTCCATTTTTCTACTAGGGTTACTGCCTTTTTATTGTTGATTTCCAATAGTTCATAGCGTACATATTAATCTCATAACAACTTTAGACAGTGTTAAGATCGTCTCCCATTTTGTCATCTTTCATCATGGTATCCTTCATTGTAGAAATTCTTAATTTTGATGCAATCAAATTCAGTAATGTTTTTGTTTTATGGTTTGTGCTTCTTAAGTTGTGTTTGTGTGAGAGTGTGAAGGCACATAGGAGATAGATGTGTAAGTCCCATTTTTAAGGAAACAGCTAAGAGGAAAATAGAAGTACTTGAGAGATGTGGGCAGAAATATCCACCATGAGGCAAGGTGAAGAGGAAAGTCTTTAGGGAAGGCATGACTTGGGGCAAGACTGTCACATATTAGCTGTGTGATCTCAAACAAAGTGCTAAACTTCCCAGAGCCTGTCATCTGTAACATGTGAACAATATCTAGCCCAAAAGACAATGTATAAGTAAAAGAATCTGTACAATGACTAGTGTATAAAAGGCATTCAATAAATGTGAGTCCCTTTGCCCCTTCCTCCTCATTCCTACTCCCGTCTTGGTGCAGAGAGAAAATCTGTAACCTCTGACACTTTGGAATTGGATCCTTCAGCTGATCTCATACCTGCAAATTCCAAGAGTCACCTGTGGATACAGGCTCTCTAGAACACTTTTGCTCACACTGTGATTAGATATCAGACAAAGATTAAGCCCTGAAAAAAACAAAAAAACAAAAAAAACTGGAAGTGCTATTTCCCTGATGAGACCAAAGGAGAAGAAGAGGACAGAGGCAAATAACCAATTATCTGATGATGGGGCCTTGTGCACAAATTAGCTAGCACCTCACTAAGAAATGGATCGAAACTATTGGCTTTGGAATGTCTTCCCTTGGTAGATGTGCTAGGAGTGTGCAGGAAGGCTATTTTAAGTTCCTATGAGATGAATACAATAAGAGTTTGGAATATGCTTAAACTGCACCTTTCCAGATTTTCCAGTCCATGCTGCTTAAATTTTCAGAAAGAATAGACTGTGGCAAACAACCTAATCATGATTTGATTGATGTTCATTTATCTTTCTCTTTGCTATGTGCCTTTACTTTAGATGCACACCAAAACTTACTGCTATTTGGATATGACAGGACATAAAGGACATACGGAAGTCACACAGGGTTAAAGGAAACTTGTTTGAGTATGAATGAGTTTTTAATATCTCTTTTAAATGTGTGACATTTCTCACATCAGATCAATGGGTATTTAATATGCATCTATTACATACCAGGCACTAAGACTAGTGCTAAAGGAGATACCAAGATAAGATGGAGCTTTCACCCTGGAGGAGGTCATAGTTTCTCAGCAGAGAGGACCATGTAAACAATTGACTTCAATAAATTGTGATTATTGCATACTATAGGCAAAGTCCTAAGAGAATAGAGATGAAAGAACAATTAAGTTTACTAGGTTTGGATTCAAGAAAGACTTAAAGAAAAGATCCATTTTAAATGATTCTTTAAAATGAGTAGGAATTCTCCAAGCAGAGAAGGGTTGGGTTGGGTTGAGTTAGGATTAGGGTTAGGGCGAAGGTTAGGTTAGCCAGAGATCCAGAAGCAGCTTTTGAGGCAAACTGGTATGAACATGTCAAGGTGAGAGCAGTTAGGCCCAGGTAGCTGAAGCATAAGGGGTGTGGCTACAGAGGAACTAGACTTGACATACGCCTAGAAACACAGCTTGGGGTCGCTTTTTAAAAGGTTGTAAGAATTTGAACTATACCCTGAAAAATGAAAAGAGTTTAAGCAAGGGAGTGGTATAATGAGATCCATATTTTACAAAGACAACTGAAGCAGTGGTATTGAAATGGATCAAAATGAGACTGGGGTCAGGAGAATCAATTAGGAGATGATTATAACACTAGTCAGGAGATGTTAGGTCCTGAACTCTGATGCTACAGTGAGGATGGAAAAAAGGAGTCATTTAAGACTTGGTGACCAACTAAATGTTGGAACAAGATAAATGGAAAGACTTAATTCATTCAACTAATGGTTCTTGAAGCTTTTCTGTGCATGAGACATCATGCTAAGGAGTAGGGCAAAGTTTCTCAATTTCAGCACTACTGGCACTTTGGAATGGATAACTATTTGTTGAGGGGGAAAAGAGGCCTCTTCTGTACATTATGGGATGTTTGGCAATATTCCTGGCCTCTACCCATTGAAGGGAAGCAGTACCCTGTCTCAGTCACAACTATCAAAAATGTGTCCAGATATTGCCAAATTTCCCCTGGGGAGCAAAATTGCCCCCAGTTGAGAACCACTGAAACTGGGATCTCTAACTCTAAGAGGCTTATTATCTAGCAGAGAAATGCTTATGATATAACCATATATAGGGTACAGGAAAAACAGAAGGGAGAAAGAGGTCAATACTTGTTTGGGGATGAGCAAGCATAGAAGAAGTCTCCACAGAAGAGGCATTTGAGCTGAATCCTTAAATATGGGCATTCCAGGCAGAGAATAAAAACATGAAAGCAAGATACCATCTCAGACATTAGATTTAAGCTCCAAGCATGGCTGCCTGGGTGTATGATAACATCATTAACAAATATGAGAAACAAAGGGTGATAGGATGATGAGTTTGTGGGACTTGTAGAACATCCAGTAGTTGTTGGAACTGCAGATAGACATCAAGCACATATATGTACAGTTAAAAGTCATAAGTATATAGGTGGTACCTAAACCCATGGGACTGGATCATATTACTTAAAGACAATATTTATAGGCAGAAACTTTTGAAAAACACCAACATTTAAGATGAGGCCTAGGAAAGAGAAGCATCCAAAACGGAACAGTAGAAAAGATGACGGAGAGAACCCACTTTAATTTATATGGCAAACTTGACAATCAGCCTAGAACATTTCTCTTCAATCCATCAGCATGCCCAGGGATATATGCCCCCTACATTTTTTCATAATTACTCTCCTTATAATCTTTTTAGTCCTTTTAAAGCCACTACAATTCATTTGCTACTGAGGACCAAATTGCTATTGGTGGTTATTATGTTATTAAGATACGCATATAATCAATGGGTATCTTTTTTTTTACTTGTTTATTTATTTATGCAAAAAAAAATTCATATCATATTGTTACCAAAGAGGCATAATGAAATGGGCATCGTGTTAGATATGGACAATTGGCATTCAACAGACATTCCAACTTTATTTATTTATTTATTTTATTTTTATAAAGAAGTTTTTTTAAATTTTTTTTAAAGATTTTATTTCTTTGTCAGAGAGAGAGAGAGCACAAACAGGGGGAGCGGCAGGCAGAGGGAGAAGCAGGCTCCCCCCTGAGCAAGGGGCCTGATAAAGAACTCGATCCCAGAACCCTGAAATCATGACCTGAGCCAAAGGCAGGTGCTTAATCCACTGAGCCACGCAGGTGTCCCTCCAACTTCCTTTAAATGGGTTTTTCTACATATAAAGACTAGAAACCTAAAAATCTAAATTTCTTCCTACACCTAGGGTTCTAGAAGTAATTTAAGTGTCACCAATTTTATGCGCTTGAACAAGATCTGGAAGGCAGAATTAGGTGGAGGCTTCTTTCTACTGCTTCTACTATTTCAGAGGCAAGCACAATTGTAGTAATGTCTGGATTTCCTACAGCAACTTTCTGATAAAATCCATTGCTTAATCTAAGAAAAGCAATAGCGTCTTGGTAGTCTGGTTCTACAGAATGGTTCTCAAATTCACTCCTGAAAAGCTCAAGTTATGAGCAAGTCTGCATTATGAGCTTTCCCAATAATTCTGAAAACAATTTAAAATCCTATAATATACCCATATGTGCTTTAAATTTAAACCCAGTTAGAGTAGTTCCACAACTAAACATTAACTGCTAGTCAATTCTATACATTAAGCCCAGTGTAGTGTTATCTCTACCTCTCTTCCTCCCAATCCTAAATCATCTCCATGAAGTCATGAGGTACACATACTTTGACATGACCCAGCAGAAGTACCAATCAGCACACTCAGCCCAAAATCTAAGTCTGGGTTGACTGCATTCTTAAGTTTCTTAAGCGTTTCAAGAGCAAGTCACCCACCAGTCTGCAAACCAGGAGGTTGATGTTCCAAAGTCTGTGTAGACTGAGCTAAAGAACTCAGTTTCTTGGAGCACTCTGATAGGGCAAAGGGAGCATAAATTAGTCAATTCTGCTGTTTTACAGTCTTTTAACTAGGGCTGGCTGAAGGGACAGCCAGCCTTCTTCAAAAATGAGAAATAAATAAGTTCTTAAGAAGAAATGAAAAAGGAGATAATGAATCTATACAAATTGTTTCAACAGCTTCAAAAAATCAATTTGAATCAGGTGACAACAAAGAATTTAAATCTTTATTATGTAATGAGTTCCTATACATCAATTAGAAAATCTTTAAAGTACCAACAGAAAAGTAGGCAAGGGATATTCACAGATAATTTAAAGAAGAAAAATACAAGTAACCAATAAATAAATGAAAATATTAGTTTCACCAATAAGCAAAGAAGTACAAAATTAAATAATAGTGAAATACCATTTTAAGCCAATCAAAATGGCAAAGATTAGAAAAAATTACCTAATGCATATGAAGGCACAGGAATTAGGATATTAAGATGAATTGCTGACAGGGTGCCTGGGTGGCTCTGTTGTTAAGCGTCTGCCTTCGGCTCAGGTCATGATCCCAGGGTCCTGGGATTGAGTCCCACATCGAGTCCCACATCGGGCTTCCCGCTCGGCAGGAAGCCTGCTTTTCCCTCTCCCACTCCCCTGCTTGTGTTCCCACTCTCTTTGTCAAAGAAATAAATAAAATCTTTAAAAAAAAAAAACAGATGAACTGACAGGAGAGTAGATGAGTACAATTTTCTGGAAAACAATTTAACAAATATATCAAGAGCCTAAAAATATCAGTATTTATATTAAAATTTTGAATAATTAAATATACTATTTACATTGTATCATAAATTTATATTATAATGATATATAAATTCTATTATATTAACATTTTACATAATTAAAAATATTTGGACAGAAAAAATGACTTCTAAGAATTTTATTTCCATTTTTTATATCTATAGGAGCAGTTTCAAAGTCATTTTTTGCCACCCTCTTAAGACTCCCTAGAATATCCCAATCATTCCTCTTTATGATATTCATCAAAAACATAAAAATCTCTCCTTTAAAAATCTATCCTTACTTCTCTATTAAAGGATTTGTATAGCTATGTTATTTGAAACAATAGAAAAAAAGGAAGAAAGAAATAACCAAGATTCCAAAAAGAGGTTTTGGTTATGTTATTTATTGTATATTTGTATTTTGTAACTATTAAAATTTATTCCAAAGGGTATTTATTAGTATGTGGTAAATGTCCATGATATAGGCATAAAAGGACACAAATATATACAGTTTCATCTCAAATTTATAAAACAAAAATATGGGGTGCCTGGATGGCTCAGTCGGTTAAGCATCTGACTCTTGGTTTTGACTCAGGTCACAATCTCAGGGTCATGAGACCGAGCCCGCATTAGTTCCGTGCTCATCAGAGAGTCTGCTTGAGATCTCTTCCTCTCCCTCTCCCTCTGCCCCCTCCTGCTCACATGTGCACAAAGACACACTCTCTCTCTCTCTCTAACATAAATAAATAAATCTTTTAAAAAAATAAATAAAATAAAACAAAAATATATATGCATATGGAAAAATTAGAGAGAAAAATTAAAATGTTAGCAATGATTCTGGTAGAAAAGATCACAGACAATTTTTATTACTTTTATATTTATGTACATGTTTTCTACAATGAGCAAGTACTGATTTTATAATCAGAAAAATCTAAGCAAATTATGATGGGTCAACAACATCATCAATAGGCAGAAGGAACCACTATTTTTTTATTATTACAAGTGACTAACATTCTAAGGAAAGACCTACCTAAAATAATTCACTGTTCCTCAAACATTGAATGAACAGCTAATAAGCACTAAGTATGGTGCTGAGGGTAGAGAGATGGATAAGATTCAGCCCAGCTTTTCAGGACTCCCAGGAGCTCCCAATACAATTTGCAACAAAAAATATTTTGGGAAAGCCCAATACCTCTATAGAGATGCCAGTCTCCACAGAGGACTAATAAGTACTCAATGATCTGCTGTTTGGGGTTCAGAGACTATATAATAAGACCTACCAAGTTATGTCTACTGAGGAAGGGTTAACAACACTCTGCCCAAGTTCCTCTTTCTTGCCCATTTATCAGCCTTTCTTGGATTTGGCTGCTGGTTCTCATTCTTTCACCCAGTCCATTTAAATCTTATGTCTGCTATGCTATCTCGGGGTTGATTTGAAATTATACTTTTGCCCTGTCTTACTTCTAAGTTTTGCTCAGCATCTTCATCTTACTTGGCCAACTTGCATCTGTCTTCTTCCAATTCTCCATAGATAACTCAGAGAGCCCTAACCCTGAAACGCAAATAAACTAACAAACACTGTAATACTGAACTCTGGAATTGGATGGTTAAAAAAAATCAACTCTGGTTATATAAGGAATCTGCTCCATAGCATATGCCTGGGAGAACCCCTGCTCTCATGAACTTTAGCTTCACTGATCCCTTGTGGATTCTCATAAAAATCACAACCTTTTCAATCTGGAAGAGAACTTACAGATTCAAATGTCAGCCATCTCTCATTTTACAGGTGACAAAATTAAAGTCCATAGAGATTAAAAGACTGGACCAAGGTCACACAACTAGTAGGTGGCTAAACCAAGGACACAATATGGGTTTCCTAAGAGATGAGTTCTGCACCACACTACCTGCAAATGGAGGTCCCTTTATGTTGACTTCACACTATCTCCTGTGGGAATTTTTCCATACCTGGTTCAGTCTAACTCTCCAGTGTCCTCAGAGCTCAAAATAGCCCAGTTGCCAGACAACTGTTTATCTACTCTGAGCCCCATGGAATAAGGAGTGGGGTGAAAGTGAGTCTTGGAACACTACAATAGATTCTAGTGAGGAAAATCACTTCCCCTGGGTTTTGAAGGCCCCAGGAGCAATCAGTAACTTGGCTTAGTTTTCAATACCAGGCAGATAGCCAAGGAAGATCAGGCCCAGCCACAGAATGAGAAATGAGGATAAGAAAGAAAGAGGAATGAGAAAACATGTCCAAAAAGAAGGTGCAGACACCAATATATTCTGCTGCCACCGTACGGGTATCAGCAGCTTTTGAGACAGATCTGTTTCAGTCAGATGGCTAAAAAGGGAAACCTTATATAAATGAAAATAACGTTAAAGTATCTGTATGTGAGGCAATATAGTCTAACAACTAAAAGCACAGACTCTGGAGTTTGACAGTTGGCCTCTCACTGGTTGTATGACCATAGGCAAACTATCTCACCTCTTGAAGTCTGGTTTTCTCATCTGTAGAAAAAAAAGCTAGACCTTTTAAGATAGTTGGAAAGACTTAAAAAGGAAAAAGAAGTTATACATAATCTGGTGCCTAACACAGGTTATTGCATAACAGAGGCAACTAAACAAAACTCCCGGTTGACACTATAGAATCCAAGCTGAGGGGTTCCCCTAAAACCTCAGAGGTCACCTATTCATGCAGCCTCAGAGAAATCAAAACAGACTATCTCAGTGTTACTTTCAGAATGGTGGAGTGAGAAACTTCGCAGATCTGTCCTCTACAAAACATTTAACTGAGAAAAATCATTTTTAAAAAAATCACTTAAAGTCTTTCAAAATTGTCTTAAGGGTCTAAAGCAAATGGAGAAACATTCATTCAAGAAAAACTACTAAATCTGAGAATAATGAGAGTCTATAGCATTTGGGCTGTGGCCTGCTTCCTTCTCCCATCCCCAGCTCCATGTTACAAAAACACTATTATGGGCACTCCACTCCAAAAAGGCTGAGGCCCTATTCCTCTACCCAGCCCCAACTCATATGGTAGAAATCCTACCTTAAGTATAGCCACCAATAGTACTTGGATCCTGATCACCTCTGTCTATCAGCTTACTCATAGGCAGAGGTCCCACGCTGGGAGAGGCAAGCTGAGAAGACCAGGAGCTACCACCCTCCCCTTCTAGCACCTGCTAAGGATATCACTCTGGGAGAAAAAGGCCATTATCACTGTGCCTCATTCCTGGGAAGTAGCAAGGTTCTCCTAGCAAAGAGGCAAGCAAACAAAAGGAAGAGTTTTGCAGTTCTTACCCAGGATAGTGACTATATTTGGAGCAGAACACAGAGAATTCCATGCCTAAGGGTGTTGTTGAAAACGATGGAGAGCTTGGTGGAAGACAATTAAAGAAGCACTAGAAGCTTCATGATACTGCTAGTACCAAGCAAAATGGCAGAGCAATCCAAAGTTTAACAGAAAGAATCAAGAAAAGAAACAACCAAGAAAAGCCCTCTTGGGATCACAGTAAACCCTGGTGACTGGAAAAGCTATGCACATATTCCTATTCAGGAACAATTAAAACAGGACATAGGTCAGATTGAAAACCCTTCCCAAGCTGCACACAGATCCATCAACAAAGGGCAGAAGCTTCACTGGCATAAGAGGCTTACGCACAAATTGACCAAATGCAATCTGAAAAATAAGTTATTCTGATACGGAGGAAAATATTGTTAAACAAGATAGTAATAAAATCACTTGGATCCTAGCAAGTTGGAAGAGTATGTACATGCCCTAGGCTGTACCCTCTCAAGGTTGATGGTAGAAAGAACTTCCAAGTTACTAGGCTGTAGCTGAACTTGGGGCAAAAACATAAACTCTTTAAGTTTTAATAACAGCCCCCTAGCCATGTGTACATCCAACAGTAAAGGGGAAAAATATAACCGACTAATGAGATTTGTGCACAACCTTTAACCAATAATTAGTTTATGGGGATCCAGGGCTGACTCCTAGTGAGCCATACTAAAAGTTAAAAAAGGAGGGAAAAAAAGCACTCTAAACAGGGACATTAGAATCTGTACACTGTGAGAGAAACAGACTTCACAGAGTTAGTACAACCAAATCATTAAACAAATAAAGGGCAAAGCAAACAACAAAAACAACATCAACTTTCAGCAGGCAGGAGAGGGAAAGGGAGAATCAGTATCGAGAGTTGCTAGAATATATTATTTTAAATGTTTAGTTTTCAACAAAAAAAAATGATGAGACATGAAAAGGAATACAAAAGTGTGACCAATACATAGGATAAAAATCAGGCCTTAGAAACTGCCTTTGAGGGGGCTCTGTTGTAGGATATATGAGAAAAAGACTTCAAAGCAGCTTTTATTAATATGTTCAAGGAACTAAAGGAAACCATACTTAAAGAATTAAAGAAAAGTATGATGACAATGTCTTAGCAAATAAAGAATACCAATAAAGAGATAAAAATTGCAGGAAAAAAATTCTGGAGCTGAAAATTATAATAACTGAAAAGAAAAAATCAGTAAAGGACTCAACCATATATTCAAACTAGCAAAAGAAAGAATCCGTGAACTTGATGATAGATTGATACAGGTTATATAACATAAAGAATAGAGAGAAAAAAGGGGAAGAAAAATGAGCAGAACCTCAGAATAATGTGGAACACCATTAATTGCACCTACATACTCACGGTGGAAGGCCCAGAAGAGCAAAAAAGGGTAGAAAAATCTTCATAGAAATAATAGTTGAAAACTTCCCAAATTGATAAAAAACACTAGATACATCCATGAAGCTCAACAACCTCCAAGCAAGAAAAAAGCAAAGACATCGACACCTAGGTACATCAGAATCAAAATTATGAAAACCACAAATAAAAAGAAAATCAGTAAGAGCAAAATGACTCATCACATACAAGGGAATCCCAATAATATTAACAAGGGACTTCTCATCAGAAGCAGCAGAGACCAAAGGACAATGGATGACAAATTCAAAGTGCTGAAAGTAAAAAATTGTTAACCAAGAATCTTATATCCAGTAGAACTATGTTTCAAAAATGAAAATTAAATAAATAAGTAAGAATGGATGAAAGGTTGGAGAATTTTCTGCTAACAGACCTGCTTTGAAAAAAAAAAATGAAGGGAATTCTTCAGGCTGAAAACAAGTGACACCAAACAGTAATTTCGATCCTTGTCCTCACAAAAATAAAAATACTTATAAGGAAATACTGTAAATAACCATATGCCAACAAACTACACAATTTAGGCAAAATGAATAAATTCCTAGAAAGACACAAACTACTAAAACTGACTTGAGAATAGAAAATATGAATAGATCTATAACAAGGAAAGATATTAAATTAATAATTAACAATCTTCCCACAAAGAAAATCCCAGGACCAGATAGCTTGCGCATTCTACCAAAAACTTAAAGAATTAATACCAAACTGTCACAAACTCTTCCAAAGAATAAAATACCAGGCAGTACTTTCCAACCAATTATTTGAGTATAGAATTACCCTGATACCAAACCAGATGATGTCATCACACACACACACAAAATGAAACTACAGAACAATATCCCTTCTGAGTATAGATGTAAAACTACTCTACATAATAGTGGCAAAATGAATTCAGTAATATATAAAAAAAAATTTATGTTATAACCAAGTGGAATTTATCCCAGGAATGCAAAGTTGGTTTAAAATCTGAAAATCCATTAACGTAATACACCCAATTCAATGAGGAAAGAATAGTCTTTTCAGTAGATGATGCTGAGACAACTGAATGACCACATGCAAAAGGATGAAGATTGGATTACCTGACCATATATGAAAATTAATTCACAGATCTAACTGTAAGAGCTAAAACTATAAAACTCTTAGAAGAAAATATAGGAATAAATCTTTGTTTAGGCAAAGGTTTCTTAGATATAACATGAAAAGCAAAGGTTTAGGCAGAGATTTAGGCAAAGGTTTTGGTTTAGGCAAAGGTTTCTTAGATATAACACGAAAAGCACAAGCAACAACAAAAAAAATTTAGATAGGTTGTGCTAGATCAAAGTAAAAACTTTCCTGCAGCAATACTACCATCAATAAAGTGAAAGGAGAATCCACAGAATGGGAGAGAATATTAATAAATCATACATCTAATAAGAGACTTGTATCCAGAGTACATAAAGATATTTTACAACTCAATAATAATAGCATAATTAAAAATTGGGCAAAGGATTTGAATATTTCTCCAAAGAAGATACACAACTGGCCAATAAGAACATGGAAAGATGCTCAACATCATTAATCATTAAGGAAATGGAAATCATAACCACAATGAGATATCCCTTCACACCCACCAGGATAGCCATAACCAAAAGGACAGACAATAACAAATATTGAGAAATATGTGTAAAAATTGGAATACACTCATGGAAATGTAAAGTGGTACAGTCACTTTGGAAAAGAGTATGGCAGTTCCTCAAAAAGTTAATCATAGAGTTACTGTATGACCCAGCAATTCCACTCATTGGTATATACCCAAGAGAAATGAAAACATACATCCATACAAAAACTTATGCATGAAGGTTTTTAGCAGTGTTAGTCACAATAGCAAAAGATAAGAAAAAACAAATGTCCATCAACTGATGGATAGATAAAATGTGGTAAATTCATAAAATGGAATACTATTCAATAATAAAAATGAATTAAGTATTGATTCATGCTACAACATGGATAAACCTGGAAAACATTACACTACATGAAAAAAGCCAGTCACAAAAGACCACACAGTATATTATTCTGTTCGTGTGAAATATTTAGAATAGGCAAATCCATAAAGATAGAAAGAAAATTAGTGGTTGCCTTGGGCTTAGGAGGGAGGTACAGGAGGGATACAAAGGAATTATTAAGGAGTATGAAGTTTCTTTCTAGGGCAATGAAAATGTTCTACAATTAGATCATAGCAGTAGAGGCACAATTCTGTGAATATACTAAAAACCACTGAATTGTAAATTTTAAATGAGTGAATATTATGGTATGTGAATTATACCTCAAAAAAGATTTTTTTTAAAAAAACTGACCATCTGGGGCGCCTGGGTGGCTCAGTCGTTAGGCGTCTGCCTTCGGCTCAGGTCATGATCCCGGGGTCCTGGGATCGAGCCCCACATCGGGCTCCCTGCTCAGCGGGAAGCCTGCTTCTCTCTCTCCCACTCCCCCTGATTGTGTTCCCTCTCTCGCTGTGTCTCTATCAAATAAATAAATAAAATCTTTAAAAAAAAAAAAAAAAAAACTGACCATCTACTTCTATACTGGGTCTTTCTTTTGGCATTAGAGAAGGTCAGAACTTTCTATAAACTTTTTAGAGAATGTCAACTAGCTTCTTTTTTTTAAAACTTTTTATTGTTATGTTAATCACCATACATTACATCATTAGTTTTTGATGTAGTGTTCCATGATTCATTGTTTGTGCATAACATTTAGTGCTCCATGCAGTATTAGCTTCTATAAAATAGTTTCTCTGCCATGGGAAAATAGTCCATGAATATATGAACAGTCCATAGGAAAATAGTCCATGAATAGTCCAAGACTGATTCACAGCTCACTAGTGACCAGTTATATATCCCTGATCTAGTCATTTATATTGTCTGATGAAGCTGAACTAGGGAGCTGATAAGTTAAGGTAGAAATTCACCCTGGATAATTCCTTGCATGTGAGGCCTCTGGTTCTATAAAAATAATTAACCCAAATCAATTCCATGTGTAAAGATCTGTTCCCCATTTCATTAATTCTAAAAATTTCTGTACATTGAGGCTGCTTGGAGGAAATTATAGTTTTTCCATCCTATACACATTTATCTCAATGCTCCACAGAATGAAACTAATGTTATACTAGCTACAAGTTACTAAGTGATAGGGCTGATAAATATCATGGATCAATTGTTGTAGATCTTCATTTAAAAAGTGACACTACCCAATAAACTTCCTTTCAGAAAGAAATAGAAGAAAGAAAGGGAGGAAAGGAAAAAGGAAGAAAAACAAATATAAGAGTAGAAAACTCATTAAGCCAATGGAATGAGAAATGATTCTATCATCCTTCTTATCACCTAAATTATAATATGAATCATGCATACTGTAATCAACTATGTCCCATGACACTAGTTTAACACCGTACACAGCAAATTGACTTGAAAAGACAAAAGATACCTTCTGGGGGAGTCCCAATGCTGCTGCCAAGACCCAAAATAGCTATCTTGTGAATCCTTGGCTCCAGCATCACAGCAGATTCTTCTCCCCTCTCCCAGTGGGGTATTTTGACCGGCTCCAAGTGGACATTCTCCAGCCCATCTTCCCGCAGGTTCTGGTACATGATTTGGATGGCTTTCTCCAGGCTCTTGGAGCCACTTGGTCTGGGTCCAACAGTATCAACCAGAAGTGCCAATCGCTCATAGGATCTGTTCCGGGCTCTACCATAAACAGCAAGGTTGATGATTGCTTTAGCAACATCTCCATAGTGGGCTATTTCTTCTTTTACTTCTTGAAAAGTCCTCTGAGAGATGTCATTCTTATATATCGCTTTCCCAGAGTTCAGGGAGAAAAGGTGAACAACACCAACAGATATGAAAAGAAGGAACTTCATTGATTCTTCCAGTTGGTTTTCTTCCTAAAATAATCTATATAAGTAAGAAACATGTTTTAGGGGTAAGAATCTCACAGCTATCTGCCATAACCCAGGGACTGCTTTTCAAACAGGAGTCCCCTTCCCTTCTCAACCACTGCCCAACTTCAACCATCAACTTCAGGCACCATAACTCCCAGGAATGAAGAAGTATAAAGAGACAACGATTGGCTGAATAGGCAGTATTTACTAAAACCACAGAATCACATGTTACCTAGTGATCCAGTTTAAGCTAGGCTAAAAGGTTAAAATAAGACAACTAGGAAAGAGAGAGAGTGTTAGCAGTGTGGTAGCAGTGACAGGGTTAAAACCATACTGTCTGCTGCCCCTCCCTCTAAATAGAATATTATCCAAATGGGTTTTAGAGTTCCTTGTACCTAATAGGCTCTTTCCTCTCTGTCTATTGAACTCATCCATTGAGGCCCCTACAAATATCATCTTTTCTTGGTGCTTTCCCTAATTCCACCTGCTACACATTTAATCCTCACAACAACTCTATGAGTTAGTTTCTTCAAAAAGTAGTAACTTTTGTTTTATAAATGAGGATCCTGGAGTAGCAAGAGAATTAAGTGACTTGCCATAGACACACAAAGGCTTTCTCACTCTACAGTCCATACTCTAAACAATGCTACTTAAAGTATGGTCTGAGGACCAAGGCCCGTCCACAGCTAGTTTTCAGCAGTCCACAGGAGATACAGAAGTTACGAGTAAACCTATCCAGTGCTGTGCAACAAACTAGACAATAGCCTCATGTAGTTATTTCAATTTAAATTGATTTAAACTAAATAAAATGTTTAGTTTTTCAGTCATACTAGCCCCATTTCAAATGCTTAATACCCACATGTGGCTAGTGGCTACCATACTGGGCAACACAGACATAACATTTCCATCATCATAAAAAGTTCTATTGGATAGCATTAATTTAGACATCTTTATAAACAACTAACTAAATAATTGTACATTTGTCATATCTAATGATTAAAAAATGGTGCTTCTCTTTGTATGTCTCTTTTATTTCATTTTTCTAATTCACTGCTGTTCTATTTTGCAAAAGTATCAGTCTGCAACAAATTTGAAATTTTAAAAACTGGCCTTTCACCAAAGATAATTTGAGAATCACAGTCCTAAGCTACTATATTATAGGGATAAATTCCAAATTCAGCCAGTATACAAGGCCTTTCAAAATATGCTCCAACAACAACCACAGCCTCATCTCTCCATTTCCCCCTCTAGAGCACACAAATGTTTTCATTCTTTTTTCAGTTTTTGTTTTGTTTTGAGAGAGAAAGGGAGAGAGAGCACAAGAGCGGGGAGAGAGGGAGAATCTTAAGCAGGCTCCATACTCAGCACAGAGCCCAACACCAGGCTTGATCTCAGAACCCTGAGATAATGACCTGACCTGAAATCAAGAGTCAGATGCTTAACCAACTGAGCCACCCAGGCACCCCACAAAGGTTTTCATTCTTTTTCTCATTCTGTCTTTCTCCCTTACCCTTTTCCTTTCTCTCTTAAACACACACACAAACACACACACACACACACACACACACACACACACACAAAATCTTAGGGAAGCTTCTAGATACTGTGGCTAGCCCAAATTGAGATGTTTTCTAAGTGTAAAATACAGACCTGATTTAATCTTTAAAATCGAATACTTCATAGTTAAGTATGAAAAAAAATAAATATTTCAGATGTATTAGGTTAAATAAAATATATTATTATTCACCTGTTTATGTTTCAATATGAAATTTGAAATTTTTAACTTACATATTTATATTTATATTGGACAGTAATGCTCTAGCTGCACTGAACTTGACACTGTTCTTCCAATACCCAGGCTCTTTCATAACTCTGGATCTCTACATATTTTCCTTCTTTTTTCCTGCAAGACCTTTCTCCTCACCTTATTCCTCTTCTTCTGGCAAATCTCCACTCATTCTTTAATGAAAATCCTTTAAAAATCACCTCTTCTGTGGAGTCTCATCAAACACCACTCCAGAGTTATGTGCACCATTTTCCATGCTTCTACCATAATTGACAATATTATCAACTAATATATTTGTTTATGAATTTGTCTCTCCTACTCTTGAAGTCAAGTAGGGTAAATTATTCATCATTGTACCTTCAATCATTGTACCCATGTGTAAATGCTCAGTATATTTTCATTTAAGGAATGAATGAGCCCTTAATCTCTCTAGATCTTAGAGTACTTGTCTTGCCTCCTTTACAAAGAAACTGAAGGAATAAGAACTTACTCTCATATTTAAAATATTTTGAAAAATTACAAAAACTGTACATTGATGTTGTTCTCCTTTTTATTGTAACTATATGCAAGGTTCTTGGTTTCTATAGTCAACATTACTGATACTTGTTTTTTTTTTTTTTTTTAAGATTTTATTTATTTATTTGACAGAGAGAGAGATAGCGAGAGCAGGAACACAAGCAGGGGGAGTGGGAGAGGGAGAAGCAGGCTTCCCGCCGAGCAGGGAGCCCGATGTGGGACTCGATCCCAGGACCCTGGGATCATGACCTGAGCCGAAGGCAGACGCTTAACGACTGAGCCACCCAGGCGCCCCTACTGATGCTTGTTTTTAAAAGCTAAATTTTATTAAACCATGAAAATATCTCACCAGATTGTAATTTATTCTTCAAAGTACATTCTTTCAAAAAAAAAGAAGAAAAGGTTAATAACACTTCTATCAATTAACACTAACTACAAGTATCTACTTCTCATTAAAAATTCTCTAAGCATCCCTTAAATATTAACTCTTTCATAATACACTTCTAGTGATGGATTAGAATCATATAGTGGCACTATTGTGGAGATACAGGAGAGCTTAGGAATCCCTAGTCCATACCCTTGTTTTGCAGAAACAGGGCCTGTGCTGTGATTCCTAGGTAGCAGATAAACCAGCAAGTACAATCAAACAGGTAACTGGACCAAATAGTGCAGACATCCCGGACGAGTAAGAATTGTTTTCTTATAGGAAACTGTATGCATTTACATATAATAGAAATTCAATGAAGGACACCCAAATGCAGTCTGAGAAGCAAATAACTATAACAAAAAATATGTACCCAAACAGTCTCATATATAGACTAGCACTGGAACACAGAGAAGAACAAAAGAAATCATGAAAAGCTATAGAGAAGACATGACATCTCAAGACAGACTCGAGTAATGGCTCCACAGGCAGAGAAGAAGGGACCGCTTTCAGAAGGAGCACTGGGACATCATCTGTAGGCTACATTCTGGTTAGAAGATATGTTCAGAAAACAAGTGTCTGCATCTAACATCTTTACATCTTTTTGCATACATGTCAGTTGAATTAATAGAAAACATGCCATTTTGATAATAATTCCTAATGCCTCTGCTAGCATGGTCAGTTAAATTAATTTTGACACTAAAAAATGATGCAATTACTTTAAAACATAAACCAGTATCTGTGAGTGTTGTTCTTAATAACTTAACTACACTTTATCTTCAATCCCACAAATGCAATAAATACTTATTTTTAAAAGTAGTTTAATTTTAAAGATGATAGATTTGTTACCTTTCAATGGATCAGTTTTTCCCTGAATGTAACATTAGTACTTTAGGAAGTTTACTAAGATCAAAGGCACAGAACTACGTGAGAAATCACCTAAAACACTTGACATAAGTAAACACTAAACAAATATTAGTTGATTCTAAACCTGGTTTTCCCTAGAACATAATCTGAAAATTACTGATGTAATTCTTGGCTAAAATGCGTAATTATATATCTTTCCAATGGAACACTGCAAGAGTCTTTTATTATTATTGTTTTTAGGAAGGCACATTAGCCCAGCTAAGATATGTTTTAATTAATAAACAGTAGAAAATAAGAATTATTACTAACAGTACCTAGTTGGAGACGTAACAAAAATGGAAGAAAATATTGCTATATCACATTCCACTTATGAAAAACACTGTAAATAATATGTAATTTATAATATGTAATTTAAAAACAAATAATGCAATCTAATATATAATTTATCCATTCCTAGCAAGAAACAGAGATTTAGAATAAAAATTAAAATCGGGGTGCCTGGATGGCTCAGTCGTTAAGCATCTGCCTTCTGCTCAGGTCATGATCCCAGGGTCCTGGGATCGAGCCCTGCATCAGGCCCCCTGCTCAGCAGGAAGCCTGCTTCTCCCTCTCCCGCTTCCCCTGCTTGTGTTCCTGTTCTCGCTGTCTCTCTCTCTCTGTCAAATAAATAAATAAAATCTTTAAAAAAAATTAAAATAGAGAAATACAGAGACAGAATAAAGCCAAATAAAGGCCAATATAATCAAGGACAGCTTGAGGAAATATTCTCCTGATTCATACATATAGGGTCACCATACACCAAAAAATTCATTCTGGACTTGGAGTCAATTCAAATGAGAAAAACGATCAAAGGCACCAGTTTATTTGCATGAAAGAATCAAAACACACCAGCCCTCCTCAGTGTGAAAAGACTATAGGCCAAAAGTAGAAATAGTTTGGTGTATAAAATCAAGAAGGATTTTGATAACACAAATACAGATTTACTCACCAAATATTTTCGTATTAGTACTAGGGAATAGTCCTAGTAGCTCACAGCTAATTTTAGGGAAATCAAAATGTATAGCTTTTCACAATTAGTGATAAACATGTGACTAGTTCCCCCAACAAAAGAATTTGATAAAATCATGAATGATGCAATCATTAGAAGTCATTTTAATCTACCACAAAGCACTGGCTCCACACTGACCCAAGCAAAGTTCCCTAAGGGATCACTAGGAGGATCTGCTGATCTGAAAGACTTTAGTCTACCCTGGCTCAGAAATACAAATATCCCTACACCATCATTTCAGTGAAATAAAATTAAGCAAGCTATAGTAGTATTTTTTCTTTATAGTCTGCAAAGGGAGAAAAGAATTTTATGGATCAACAAAGTAGTACTACTCATTTCAAACATTTCCTCTTTATTAACTGTAAACAGTGTCCTGTTTGGGTCATAACTTCATCTCTCCATTCATTTAACAAAAATTTATCAATCACCTACTAAGCACTGAAGACGCAAATGTTTGAGAGAATATCCACACCCTCAAAGAGCTACCAATATAAACAGGAAGACAGAATGTAAAAATCCCTGTAACTAGGGCAGTTTCAAGGTTCTGCAAGAACAGAGGGGAGGAGGGGATGAAGAGGCCAATGCTTGAGCAGAGGTTTAAAGGGTACTGAAGGGCATGTGAAGAAGGTGGGAGTGGCACTGAAGAAAAGGTAACCCAACACAGGAACAACCCAAGCAAAGACACAGAGGCTTTACAAAACATGGGCTCTGGAGAAAAGGGCAAGTAGTTGGAGGGAAATAGTGGAAGATACAGCAGTAATAGAGTCTGACTGAGATCTACTGTTGAAGCTCCAACATATATGGAGCAAAATGCCCTAGGGTGCTGTAATAGGGGACACAAAGAACATTTCCTATCCCTCAAGCAGCCGGGAAAAGGAAGGAAGCAAGGAAGGGAGGAAAAGAGGGGAGGAAGGGAAGGAGGGAGGAGAAAAAAGGAAGGAAAATTTCTTTCCTTTTTTTTTAAATTTAAATTCAATTAGCCAACTTACAGGACATCACAAGTTTCAGATGTAGCATTCAACAATCCATCAGTTGAGTACAACACCCAGTGCTCATCACACCACCTGCCCTGCTTAATACCCATCACCCAATTACCCCATCCCCCCACACACCTCCCCTCTAGCAACCCTCAGTTTTTTCCTATAGTTAAGAGTCTCTCATGATTTTTCTCCCTCTCTGATGTCTTCCCATTCTGTTTTCCCTCCCTTCCCCTACGGTCCTCTGCCCTGTTTATTTCACATATGAGTGAAACCATATGATAATTGTCTTTCTCTGATTGACTTATTTCACTCAGCATAATACCCTCCAGTTCCATCCACGTCAATGTAAATGGTAAGTATTTGTCCCTTCTGATGGCGGAGTAATATTCCATTGTATATGTATATACCACATCTTCTTTATTCATTCATCTATCGATGGACATCTCTCAGCTCTTTTATTTCTGATCATCACTACCTCCTGTCTCCTCAGCACAGAGAATTCATCCAGATTCCACATCAGGGCAAGGATTGCATACAAGGTTCCTCAAAATCCTCAAACAAGCCACTACTTATTACTATCTGGTTATTCCTTGGAATTTTCACTGAGGCAAAAGTAACTCATGCTTACAAAAGGTGCATTAGTCATGCAATTCATTTATAAAAACACTCAAGATTTTCTTCCGTTTAAAATTCTTAAATACTCATAACCTAACTGACAAAAAAGAAAAAAAATCTAGTGCACTCTTGAACAATTACAGGACACTTGAAATGTCTAAACTTAAACTGTACATTTTCTAAAAATACTCTTTATTTTTTATACAAAGGCTGAAGTCATTGTTCCTTTACTTGAATTCAAACTATAAAAATATTAAATATTATACCCTTCAAAATCTTAAACAACTATTTTTAAACCCATGCTGTATCATGCCTTTGAATTCAGTGAAAGTTATATATTCAAAGGAAATTGGGAGCACTATTTGAGAAAGACTTGCTTTTCATATATTGTCTTCATGATCCATAGTTACAGATTATCTTTTTCATAAAAAGAGATAAAATTCTTTATACTGTCATTTTCATTCTTTTCTACTTAAATCTGGAAGCAAACTGAAGCAAAACCAACTTTTCTCCTACTGTGAATTTTTTTCTCTCTAATAATAGGTTTACATTTTGAGGAAACAAAACAAAATCCTTTGCTTCTATTTCTAAATATTTTTCCTGGAATATTATTGTTTAAAAATGTCTCAGGCTATGATAGAAATGCCAAAATGAATAGACTAAGTGAAGTGGAAAGGGACACAATGAAAAGAGAATGCACTGAAAGACAGAAGGGGTAGGATTTAGGGACTGAGGCTTCCACTGATTTTTAATTGTGTCACTTTTTTCTTCTAAAGACTGAATATACTACCTACATGAAAACTTAAATATTTCCCCTAAACCTTCCATTGCTGAACAGGGTTCACTGATATAAATTTAACTCTTAGTCTTCATTCTAGAGCCTGTCGGAGACATGGAGACCAGAAATTCTAAATCCTGGCACAGACAGCAGCACGTCAAAGCTCACTTCCTGACTCCTGCTAACATGCCTAGATTTATAATGATTAGCCCTTTAACCATCTTAAGGAAGATCATTTTTCCTTTATTAAATTCAAACTTCACACAGTGCCGGGCTTCCATTTTCCATCGCTTATATTCCAATTATTCTTTCAATAATTCAAGAAAGCTCATTGAGAACTTACGACACATCAGGAACTGTGCAAGAATTTGGAGAAGACAGAAAAATAAGCAAGACTCAGTTCCTACTATTTGCAGGCACTATTAATTACCTATTCCATAGCTATTCCCCTTTTTTCTTGCTAACCAAACTTCAATTTTGTTTGAAATGCAAAGTGTCCGGCCTCATTCATCTAAGCCAGTTGTTCTCAATAGGGATGGTGCTACCCCTAGGAGTCATTTTTGAATATGTGGTGGGGGAGGGAGCATTTCTGGTTGTCATGAGAGCATGGGGGTCCTATTAGTAATTACTTGGCAGGGGCCAGGGATAGCAGACATACTGTATTGTGGGGTACAATCCTGTATACTGAGAACTCTCTAACATCCCACATAGATTTTTTTTAATTTTTTTAATTAACATATATTATTTAAGGGGTACAGGTCTGTGATTCATCAGTCTTACACAATTCATAGCACTCACCATAGCATATACCCTCCCCAATGTCCATCACCCAGCCACCCCATCCCTCCCACCCAGCTCCACTCCAGCAACCCTTAGTTTGTTTCCTGAGATTAAGAGTCTCTTATGGTTCCTCTCCCTCTCTGGTTTCATTTTGTTTCATTTTTCCCTCCCTTCCCCTATGATCTTCTGTCTTGTTTCTCAAATTCCTCATATCAGTGAGATCATGTGATAATTATCTTTCTCTGATTGACTTATTTCATTTAGCATAATACCCTCTAGTTCCATCCATGTCATTGCAAATGGCAAGATTTCGTGTTTTTTTGATGGCTGCATAATATTCCTATGTGTGTGTGTGTGTGTGTGTGTCTGTGTGTGTGTGACTATATATATATATATATATATATATATATATATATATATATATATACATCTTCTTTATCCATTCATCTGTTGATGGACATCTTGGCTCTTTCCATAGTTTGGCTATTGAGGACATTGCTGCTATAAACATTGGGGTGCACGTACCCCTTCGGATCACTACATTTGTACCTTTGGGGTAAATACCCAGTAGTGCAATTGGTGGGTCATAGGGTAGCTCTATTTTCAACTTTTTAAGAACCTCCTTACTGTTTTCCAGAGTGGCTGCACCAGCTTGCATTCCCACCAACAGTGTAGGAAGGTTCCCCTTTCTCCGCATCCTCGCCAACATCTGTCATTTCCTGACTTGTTAATTTTAGCCATCCTGACTAGTGTGAGGTGGTATCTCATTGAGGTTTTGATTTGGATTTCCCTGATGTTGAGTGATGTTGAACACTTTTTCATGTGTCTGTTGGCCATTTGGATGTCTTCTTTGCAGAAATGTCTGTTCATGTCTTCTGCCCATTTCTTGATTGGATTATTTGTTCTTTGGATGTTGAGTTTGATAAGTTCTTTATAGATTTTGGATACTAGCCCTTTATCTGATATGTCATTTGCAAATATCTTCTCCCATTCTGTCGGTTGTCTTTTGGTTTTGTTGACTGTTTCCTTTGCTGTGCAAAAGCTTTTTATCTTGATGAATTCCCAATGATCCATTCTTGCCCTTGCTTCCCTTGCCTTTAGCGATGTGTCTAGGAAGAAGTTGCTGTGGCTGAGGTCGAAGAGGTTGCTCCCTGTGTTCTCCTCTAGGATTTTGACGGATTCCTGTCTCACATTTAGGTCTTTCATCCATTTTGAGTCTATTTTTGTGTGTCGTGTAAGGAAATGGTCCAGTTTCATTCTTCTGCATATGGCTGTCCAATTTTCCCAACACCATTTGTTGAAGAGCCTGTCTTTTTCCCATTGGTCATTCTTTCCTGCTTTGTCGAAGATTAGTTGACCATAGCATTGAGGGTCTATTTCTGGGCTCTCTATTCTGTTCCATTGATCCATGTGTCTGTTTTTGTGCCAGTACCATACTGTCTTAATTATTACAGCTTTGTAATAGAGCTTGAAGTCCGGAATTGTGAGGCCACCAGCTTTGCTTTTATTTTTCAACATTCCTCTGGCTATTCGGAGTCTTTTCTGGTTCCATACAAATTTTAGGATTATTTCTCCCATTTATTTGAACCACATAGATTTTTTAAATGTGAAAAATCCATATATGAACCTTAAACCTAACTGTATTGTACATACAAAAGTAGTTTTTGAATAGTTTTGATGCAAGTTGACTTTTTCAAGAAGCAACTACCACGTATATCAAGGGAGGACTATGCTGTATTTTGTTCAGAACTTTACTGTGGGCTGTTCACCATCTCAGCAAAACACCCATGACTACACTGCTTCTGGTCTTGGAAACACCACCACCACACCCCTGGGCCATCTACATTTGTTGCTGTCATATTCACCATGCAAGCATCTGACTTCTTCATTACATTTAGTAGAGTCATGCCTGCAAATGTACATTTTGAAGTACTTTATTATAAATTACATTACTTTATTATAAATGTACATTTTGAAGTACTTTATTATAAATTACTTTCCTCTAATGTCTCCTCTACATTATAGTTAGGATAGCATACTGATTTAATCAAAAATATATATAAGCAGATTATCTATGCTGCTTCTTCAGAATAATAAGGCAGGTACCGTAAATTATTATTTTTTAAAAAGGAGGGATTGCAACTAGTGGTTTAGGTGAACTGGACAATTCTCTTCCTCACTCTTCCAGCCAACCTTCCAGCCAAAGGGGGGCCCTGAGACCCAGTTCTAGTCAAGGAGACCCAAACAGGAGCCACTGACAAGAAAGTGGCCACAATTCTAGAGCTGCATATGCTACTTTGTAACCATAAGGGCAAGTCCAAGAGAGCTGGTCGTGGCATCACTGAGCAGCTGAACCAATACCAGCACCACCAACTCGTCTGTTAGGTGAGAAAAATACACTCCATTTGTTTTAGCCACTGTTAGTTGGATTTTCTGTTCATTGCAGCTGTGAATACATTTCCAACTGCTATACTACTTTAGGGGCTTCTTGGGGATCCATAATTAAATATATTTTTTATACTGATACCATAAGGAAGGTCCAGGATCTGGCCTACGGTCTACCTAGATTTCCCACATGCACCTAGATTCTCAATATCCAACATCAAACTCAGAATCTTCCCTTCCAAACCTGCTCTTCCTTTGCTGCTTCCCCTACTCAGTAAGTTAGAAACTGCAGTGTGTTATTGGATTCTTGCCTCTCTCTCAGGGAGAACAGGTGAACAGTTGGCAAGTTCTGCCTATAATTCCACCTTCAAGCTCTTTCTTGACTAATTTCCCTCCCACTCCACCTTATCCTCACTCCCCTAGCTCAGAACCTCATTATCCTTCATTTGAAACACTTCCTCACACATATTCCTGCTTAGAGTCAGGTACCTTTCCAACCCGTCTTCCTTATTGCCACCAGAATTATCTTAAACCCAAATCCAATGACTCCTTGTCTTACAACATCTGTTTCCCCACTGTTGACTGTTCAGTGTTATGGATATGGAAGTCTTCAAGATCATTCCCTGCTATTCCCCGACCCTGACATCGAAGCCCCAACAGGCTGTGTACCAGCCCTTGAAGTCACAGAACACTCTTTATACCTCTCTGATTTTGCTCATGCTACCCCTCTCCTAAAGCACCCTTTCACTCTTTCTCCATTTGGAGAAGTTGCAATCATAATGCAAGGTCCAGCTCCTCAGTCTCCAACTCCCAGGCAGGATTACTCGCTGCCTTTTCAACAACGCATTGTATGCTCCGTGTTTTTGTGTCTGTCACCCTGCTGGACTACATATCACTTAATAGCGGTAATATTTTACAGTTATAAAATTCACCAAGCATGTTTTCTGCAAGGAATATGTTTTATTTATTTTGTATACTAAGCAAATGGCAAAATACCTGTCAATAAATATTTATAGAATAAATGAATAAATTCATCAAACAAGTAGTTATATTTCACAACAGAAGTATACGGCTCTGATTCATCACTTTCATGATTACTTTTCCTGCATCAGACATGAATTTGCTCCTTTAAACTGTAGCATATTCAAAAGTTGCTTTCATAAAGGGAGTCAAGAGACCTAGGACTTGGTCCTGGCTGTCCCTCTCTAGATGTATGACTTTGAACAATTTATTGGAAGTCTCTATGTGTAAAATAAGGGATTGCATATCAGCTCTAACAGTCTATTATGGATTTTCTTAAATTTTTAATATGAGTCACACTTTTCTTTGCACTCTATGTTAGCACCTGACTAAATCACCTTATACCAAACACTTAATTGGGTCATATATAAAAACCACTGCTCAGTCTACCATTTTGTCTCCTCCTACTAGCCAACTGAACTCACAAAAGTCATTATGGATGCCCTTGTTCCTAAATCCAATGAAAACATCTCATTTCCTATCATAGGTGACATCTGAAACATTTAACTCTATAAATAGCCTTTCCTTTTCCAAATATCCTTCTTTCTGTATCTCTGCTCTCTTTCCCAACATTTTTCTGTTGGGGTCTCTCTTCCTCATCTCTCCTTTAAAGCTTATTATTTCCTAGGGTTCTCTCCCTGACCCTACTACAAATTCTAACTGGGAAGGTCATTCACTCCAAGGCTTCATTTACCAAGCATGGGCATGAGCTCAGCTATAGGTTAATAAGCTCTCTTAGTTTGGATGCCCATAGATACCTCTAACTCAACAGATCTAAACCCTTCTCATGACTTTTCCCCCAAGTCAGTTCCTCTCCCTGAATGCCCACTCGTCATGCATGGCATTTCTACCACCCATCATCTGCACCATTTGGGTCATCTCACCCTCTTTTAAACCCTTCAGCCACTTGATCATTAAGTGCTATCAAATTCAAGTCTTAAAAAGCCCTCAAACCTACCTTTCCCCTCTAAATCTTCCTCACCAGCTTGGTTTCTGGCCATACTTCCTTAACCTGAACCACCACAGCAATCTCCTAACTCATCTCCATGTCTCCAGCCTCCTCTCCTCCCATACATTCTCTTTGCTACACTGGTTATTATCTTTCTTCAAAATATTTATATTCAAAATGTATATCTCTCCCACTAAAATGGGGACTCAATGTGGGCAGGAACTGTGTAGAAGCCATCTTTGAACCTCTAGTATCTAGCATTGATCTTGCATTTAGTAGGCACTCAATAAACATAGGCAGGAATTGTAGGAGGTGATACCTGAATTAGTTTGGGAAAACTCTAAGAGCTAGCAGGCATATGGGTTGGGGAGGAGGAGTGAATGTACATTCCATGCTAAAGAGTAGCTCTTCTCTCTTTATAATTCAAAGAAAAGTACTTAGTAATATGTACTGTCTTGAGCTTAACCTTTCTGTATAAGCAGATAATTCCCAGATATAAGACCATTTCTTCTTACAAGAATTTGTTCCTCCTTGGCACCTAATTTACTGCTTTTTAGAGTAAGCATTCAGACTGTATTTGTTCATGTTAGTTTTCTAGTATCTATTTTTCACATGATGGGGGACAGGAGGGCTAGATAGAAAAAAAGGAAGAGACCAGAGAAGAACCTTTGCTCCCACTGCACCTTCAATTCTACTAAGAAAAAAAAAAATCCATAGAATTTGAAATCTTTTGAAAGTCCCTAGTAGAAACTGGTGAAATGTGAATGAAGTCTATAGATTCTCCCAAAGGCAATTTCCTGGTTTTGATATACTATAGTCAGAGATGTTACCATTGTGGTAAAGGTGGTGGAAGACACAACGAGATCTCTCTGTATGATTTTTGTGACAATCTATACATCTATAATTATTTCAAAATAAGAAGTTTGGTTTCACTCATATGTGGAACATAAGGAATAGCGCAGAGGACCACAGGGGAAGGGAAGGAAAATTAAAGGGGCAGAGGGAGACAAATCATGAGAGACTATGGACCCCAGGAAAAAAAAACTGAGGGTTTCAGAGGGGAGGGGGTGAGGGGAGGGGGTAACCAGGTGATGGGTATTAAGGAGGGCACGTGTTGTGATGAACACTGGGTGTTATATGCAACTAATGAATCATTGAACACTACATCAAAAACTAATGATGTACTATATGTTGGCTAACTGAACATAATAAAAAAATTTTTTAAAGAAGTTTGAAAAAAAGACCTACCTACCCGACTCTTTTTTAAGCATTTTTTTAAAAATCATAACACTTATTTGTACTTCTGGAAAAAAAATATACAAAAGTAAACCAGAACTTATCCAACTCCAAAACAGGGAGAGGAGTGTCCCAGGCCCACCTCTCCTACCATCTTAGACTAGGATTCACCTGTATCCAACAGCTCCGCCATTATTTTTCTAAGAGCCATGATTAAGAGGCTTCGTTTCCAATGTCTCTGCCACTGAACACGTCATCCTGAATAAGGTATGGGCATCATAGAGAAAAGGGAAGAGGACTGAAGGAAGAGAGACAAATCCTAGCAGCCAGGCTAAGAAGCCAGTACACGATATCCCTTTATTCCCATCGGTTCTGGAAGTTAGTACAGCGACAGCAGGTTAGTGAGGTGTTGAGAGGAGGGTAAGTGGTAATCTGACAGGCAGTCCCCTTCCCAGAAGGGATCCTAGGAACTGTGGGGGTGACAACCTGTGGGGAGAGCCCCCCCAAGAAACCTGTCTCCTCCCACCTGCCATACTGAATCATTCATGGCCTGACTCTACAGATGTCAGGTGATCTTCTCCTTCTTATCCCTCCTCATGCCATCAGCAATGAGCCAGTGGGCTGACTCATTTTGTGTCCCTGACATTTTACTGTTTACCAGTGAGCACTTTTTGAGTTTGCCTTCTAAAAAATTTAATTAGGCTCATTCCACTAATGCTTTTTCTGGATTTCTTTATTCCTTTCAAGTTTCTTGAGTGTATAAAACAATGTAGCCTAAATTCCTACTGTTCTTTGTAGGCATGTTTGTTCATATAGCCAAATGTAACTGACTTTTGACCTACATCATGATAGGACTGAGAGAAATAAATATAAAGCTCCCTTACATGCTGCTTAAGTGAAACAATATGATTAAAATTCCAACAAATGAAATCAACCATGAACCTTAGGACAAACTTGTACCCTTGGCTTGAAAAATCTGTACTGAAATTCAAAGAGGCTATGAGACTGCTCTTGGTCCCTTTGTTAGCTGAAGATGACAGGCTGACCATGAGGGTGGATGTCTTTGAGAACAGGGGTCTATGATCTAGACTCTGCCACATGCATACACGCCTGCAGTCAGCAGCCATACGAAGCACATACAATCAATAAAAACACAGATAAATCATGAAGAATGCAGTTTATACCCCTTGGAGCCAAATACAAAGTGGGTAACCCTAGACATTAGCAATTCTGAGGCCCTACAGTCCAAGAGAACTGAAAAAGGGGACGAAAGGAAATGGGATTGTAGCTTCGTAAAGTTCTAGTTTTCTAGGACTTGGACCCCCAACATAAGAGTAATAGGAAGTGTTTTATTTCTGCCAATAAAACCAGCGAAGCATTTGTCTTCGATCTGGTGATATTAAAAAGCTATTAAAAGGCACAGCAGCCTCTTCCAGAGGCAGGAGAGAGAATATGGCCTTCCTTGAATCAGACAAAGTGCAGAAATCTTCCAGAGAGTCAGCTGCAGAAAACTATAAAGCTAGAGATATATAGATTTAATTACCATTCACCAATATAGGGTTACAGTAAGCTGACTGTACTAATGCGTTTTTATTGCTAAACAGCATGTTTCCCCCATGTATCCTCCCCTGAACTGGTTAATAACAAGTTCCAAGGAACATTCTGGTAGAGATATTAGTAATTTCCTTTGGAACATGCCTTTCAGTTTCCCTCACTTTAGCCAGGCTCCCCCATCCCATAAACACAAAAAGCAGAAAGCCCCTCAATGAATCTTGCTGCAAACGCAGTTCTTGTTACAGCCCAAGCCAGGGAGGCCTGTTCAGCAAGTCACTTACTACAAAATTTGCTATTAAACCTGTCAAACAGACATATATGAAAATATTGCTTCCCTAACAGCTGTTCAGTTTCATGAGCTTAAAAAGAAAACACCATCTAGCTAGACACTGTTAACTCAACAGAGATTCACCATTCAGTTTTAAAATCTGATATGCTGGCACACTTTTCCCCAAGTCCTAACATTTGCTCTCTGCTGTGAGATAGCTACCACATAGCACCATTAGCAAGCACCGGCTGAGAGCATATGCAGACTTGCTTGACAACAGTGCAAGCTAAGCTCCCTCCTTCTGCATGGGAGCCTGCAGCATCTGTTGCTTCGGGCTCTTGCACAGGAAAAAGAGCATTTCTCAGCGGTGTCAAAGGGAAATTAATGCACTGATTCCTCTCTGTCCCAGTGGTCAGACATTCATCACGGGTGGCAAAAGAAAAGGGTTAAGTCAAATAGATTCACAGTAATGGAGCTAAAACAATTATTCAAAGTGCTTAATCAGTCAATGTGAAATAAAACCACTGTAACACTACATCACTGCACAGCCAGCAACATTTTCCTGGGGGGAAAGAGCATTCATAAAACAAGTTTTCTAGGAAGTGGAGAAAGCAAGGTGAGACAGCAGATGTTTGACAGCAGGAAATTAAAAAGGTAACCTAAACAAAATAAAGAAGGAATTAGGGAGACACTTAGAGAGAGACGAGCATGGAGTGTGGAACAAAGGCCGTGGTGGAAAATACATCCCAGGCCAGAAGTGAGGAGGAAGGAGAAAAGAGCTCTACAGAGGCCCAGGAACCAGCTAAAAGTGCTTTTTCTTAACGGGCAATTTCTAAAATCCAAAAAGCCATTTTTAAAAAGAGAATCACATTCATCAGGAGAGGAGGTGTATGATTTAAAGGATTATGACAACAGACTCCAAGAAAAAGATTCTTGGATCCCTGATAGAGACTGCAAAAGAAACAAGGAGAAGAGAACTGGCTTCCCTCTGGAAGAGACAGAAAAGGCTTAGGAGGAGGACAGAGAGAAATCAAAGGAACCACAGCTTATCTCAATTTTTGTGACTTATTTCCCAATCTCTCACTCGAAAGATGAGAGTCAGGTCACCCAAGTCATTGTTATGGGAAATGAGGTGAGGAAACACTCAGTTTGGAATAATCACCCCATAATTGCCTAGAGGTCTACTAAATCTGTGAAGGATAGGCCTATTTCCTCAATGTAGTGCATTTGATTTCCCTCCAGAGAATGCAGGAAATTGTACCCTTTGAAACAGACGGGAAGTTTTGGATAACATCAGATTCTACTGGAAAGCCCCCGGGGAGTGAGTTGGCACCTCACAGCCTGCACCTCGGTGTCTGATACATTTAGCAGCAGATGAGGGGAAGTTTGTTGTGACAGCTGTGCAGGGGAAGAAGTCTGAAGGTTAGGTGGATTTGCAGCATGAGAAGGTGATTTGGGTTTGGAAAAAGCAAAGTCACCTTCGGAAGGAAAGCGCGCACAGAAAAATGAACAAAAGGAAGCCAGAGCAGGTGGGGGAACGCAGAGAGAGCCCGGCTTGTTGGGAAGTTCTCTGCATTGTTTCCCTGGTTCGGGAGGGCCTGCTGCCCTGTCCGAAAGCCCCCCAAAACCAGTTGCACCGTGCGCTTTTATAGCAGTTAGGCCTGGCCAAGAGCGGGACTATCGTACTACTTGCAAGATCCACAGATACAGAGCAAACTTGACTTATACTTGAGGATGATTTTCCTCTCTTCTCTCCACTTGAGGACTAAGGCGATCTTCTCTCAGATGGTCGCTGCTGCCCGCCCCTCCTTCCCTCACAGGGCCACCCTGCTGTTCTGTCCCACACAGCACCCGCACGCCCCCCCCCCCCCGCTGCGTGTGTTCCCCATCTTCTCTCTCCTCCACCGCTTGCTCACAGCCAAGACACGAAACCCCTCATGCTGTACAGGATGAGCATCAGAGGGAAAAAGACCCTAATGAATTGGAAGCAGGAAGATAAACACCAAGTGACAGAGATAACAGCTGAAAACCCTCCAGAAGTTACCTCTGTGTAGCCTGCTCTGGAAGTCACGTTCCTCACTTGATGGAGGCAGGAGGGAAGGAAAGAGGAAGAAAACCAATATCGACCTCTGCCCTAGCAAGTGACTGGGCCACGTGCTTTCATATATGTGTCATCTATGACTCAATCCTCATAAGCAACCATTGAGGGATATTATTACTTCCAAAACAGAGGCTCAGAGAACATGATTTGCTCATGGACAATGGGGTAGTAAGAGGCAGAAGCCTCTCCTTCACTTCTTTGAGGAGCAAATGCTAAGGTACCCTTTGAAAAGCGTTGTCTGACCCTCACAGTTTGGGTTGGGGGACACTTTGTACTACTGTTATTCTAGGTACTTTCTCCAGGGTACATAACGCTCTACGTTATAACTGCCTGTCTATTTCTCAGTCTCCATCTCTAGACTGGGGGCTCACTGAAGGCAGAGGCAACCTCTTCAGGATGCCTCCATGCTACATACAAGGAAGGCCCCGTCTCCATGTGCTCCAGGAATGCTGGGCCGCAGAGGAGAACCCACCACCCCATGCTGTCTCTGAATAATACTGCTTGGAATTTTAATTTGACCAAGTGCTTAGTGAAATGAAAAAGAGTAGTTATGAAGACTACACATCTCCTGCTTTCAAGCTCAGACTCTACGGTCTCCGTGGTACTAACGCTACTTCTGGAACATAGTTATGGACTTGTAAAATAGGGTGTTTAAATGCAAGTAATCATACAGCTCTGTAATACTTGCTATTCCCTGGTTGAAAATGAATGTTGGTTTTTTTCCAGGTTCTTTTCTGTAAAGTAATGAGAAACCCGGGTAAGCCCTGCTTTCACTCTCAGAGTCCCACGGACACCAATTATTCACACTCAATGTCACAACTTCAAAATGTTTAAGATGCTCTGAACTTTAGTGGGTTCTTTCTTTTAGAGATGGGAACAAAGAGAGCCAAATTACCTTAGCCCATGTTTTTGGAAGTCATTATGGTTTCTGCACCATAGAACCCATGCAATTGTTCCAGCAATCCTGTTCCAAGGCCTGTTTCCAAAGGAGAAAATACAGGACTTGACCACCAGGAATGTCTGTACTAAGTCCAAGTGCAGAGCAGAGTGGTTCTGCCTCGGCTGTTACCCCTGAAGCCCCATCATTTAGCAAAGTCTAATCAATCCAGAAAACCAGCAAAAAGAAGCCAACCAAACAACTAAGTCCAGACTGCAGTAAATCTGCTTCCAGTTATTTTTCTCTCTTGTTCAAACACATCTAGGCATGGGCTTTAATAAAGGCGTGTGCAAAAGCTAGTTTTACTGAATCCCATACCCAATGGGGATAGCAAATGGTGGACCTGAAAAAAATAGCCTCTAGCAACTAGAACCAAGCTGGATATGCATGTAAGGTACTGAACTCTATGGAAAAAGCTGAGCCTTTCTCAATTTGTCTTGGCATTTGTGTGGTTCCATGCTGTATTTAAGGGCTACCAACACTGTGAGAAATCTCTCCTCAGTCTGCTGACTGCCTGGATTGGGCTTGTCCTAAAGTAGACAAGAAAAATGGTCCCTCCAATGCTGTTGAGGTAGTGGAAATTCAAAAGCTGAGGGATAACACTCTTGTATTTTTTCACCCGATTCTTTAATTCTTCATACCATTAGTCCAAATACTTTCAATAACATTTTTAGCAGCTTCATTGAGGTATAATTAACATACAATAAACTATATATGTTAAATATACAATTTGGTAAGTTTATATCATACTGAAAGTATGATCCATAAAGGAAAAATTGATAACTTGGACTTCAATCACTTTTTAAGTATTTTTTCCTTAAAAAAAAAAAAAAACTTATGCACAGCATCTATATAGAGAACAAATATAAGCAGAGCTCCTTTTGAAGGGGGCAGGGATCCTGGGTACTGTTTCCTTAGTCCCCTCATCACTCTCCTTTGTGCTTCTAAGATGTCTCTGTAAAACACAGGGTCACAAAGAATAAAAAGTAGAAGCCGCTGGATTTTATTAACAGGAGGTTTGTAACTGCCCAAAATAACCACTAACTTTTGTTGAGAGGCTATGTATACATTACATAATGTGATAGATACTTTCTTGTATTTTTTTCTCTTTTAATTCCATTAGGTGGGTATTATTTCCATTCACACATGAGGAAATTAAGGCTCTTACAGCTGGTACGTACCACAGCTGGAATCTGAACCCAGTTCTGACCCACCAAGACCATGCTCAAACTTTGGGTTCCAGTGTTCTGGGATACCATACACACATTGCCTAGGAACCAAACATAAAAGATAAGAACTTGGATTTTCTGTGGACATAAACCACTTGTACAAAAGAACTATCAATTCTAAAACATGAAATTCTTATTTCCCTAGAAAAATAAACTCCAGCTAAAAATAACGTATAATAAACATCCAGGGTATTCTTCCTATAAAGCCATGCCAGCATGTGATAGTGTGATAACCTTGCTATACAGTAAAGAGCTTTGGCAAGGCCCTTCTCCCAGACACACACATACCTTCCCTGCTATCAAGAACAAGTAGCACATGGGGGTCTGCAGTGAGCTGAAAAATTCCATTTGTTTAAAGGCTAAGTAAGCCAGTTAACTTTGCAGCATTCAGAAGAGGGGTGGAGTAGCAAATTGGTTATGAATATATTAATGTCACACAAACAGTAAAGAGCCAGAGCCTTGATTAGGCCCAGGTTTGATGTTATTAGTGGAGGTAACAGTTACAATAATATCTAATCTTTATCAAGTCCTAAGGACTTAATCTCATATTATCTCATTTAATCCTCACAACAACTCTGGGATAGGTGGAAGAGGCTTAGAGAAGATAAATGACAAGGTCAAGGTCACGTAGGAAATGAGGGGCAGAGTCATGATTTGTACCCAGATCAGTGACTACAGAGCCAGTTCTCTGAACTACTGCTGTGCTCTACCTCTCTTAAGAGAGAGGAAGGGCAAAGAAAACAAGAAAACTCACCAATCTCTTCCTTGTAACCTTCCACTCCATTCCCTGGGGTACAGGATTCACTCACCTGCTCACCTTATAGACCCTAGAGAAGGGGTCCCCCACTGGAGAAGCCAGTCCAGGACTGCAGGGGAGGAAAATGAGAGGTGCTGGGGAAAAGGTGCAGAAAGCCCAGGCTCCTGGAGGTGGTGAGTCACACCTGTGAGGCACTTGGTCCGCATGGCGGTTTATCTACCTCTGATGGACATCACAGATTTCAGGCTGGTTTGCACATATCAGGGGCAGACATGCAGCTTTCTTTCCCTGAGCTGAAAACCCAGTCAAGCCAGTCTTCCTTGCTCAAAACTACCTCAGACCAGGAAGGCCTTAGAAACAACAGGAAAATGCTTGTCACCCACAACTTCTGCACTTTGGCAACAGGGAATTGAAGATTTAGAAGGGACGTTTTTACCCAAAAGTCACTAACAGCTGCTTATTCCCTATGAAGTATCAGGCAGAATGCTCAGCCACACAACAGTTTAATTGACACATATCCTAACTGAGAGTTTTATAGCTTTAGTTTTTCTTGTTAGAAGATTTTGCCTCTCTCAGACATAATTACAAGTTCCATATTTTTGCCCTAAGGCTAAAATGTAAATCATTTCCTGGTATACCACAACTTCCCAGCATTGACTATATAAGGCAAGGCTGCACAGCATTGAAAATTAAAAACATCATTTTCCTAAATGTGTGTGTCATTATGATGTTTACCAGTGTGTTTTGCTGGTTAAGTCCCAGTTCCTATGCACTTCAGTCAAAGGCCTGCCGGCATTGTGATAGAAGCCCAGCAATGCAGCCTAAAACTTGCAGGTTTTCTTCTCTTTGGATTCTCTTATGAGCTCCTTCATAGAGTACTTTACAGGGCTCCAGAATATCGACTATAATGCCTTTTATAACCAGCAGGGGCTAAATTCATCTCTGTTTGTTAAAGTCCTACTTAGGCCCCTGAGAAATACTTCTTCTCATTAGCTCTTAAGAGTATCATCCTCTATCTACTTCCACTTACAAGTTTGTACAAATTTCTTCTCTGAATCTGTGTTTCCTCCTCCATTAAGTTGGAATGATAACACCAGATGTAAGGAGTCCTTGCAAAACAGATTTCTAACAGCCACTGGGCACATAATAGTTGCTCAGGAGATGTGTGTTCCCTTCACTTGCTCTGCCCTTCTCCGTGCAGCTCCCATTCCTGCCCACGAGAGTAAGCCCCAGACCTGTAAGAATCACAGGGAGGAGAATGGAGTTTGTAATCACAACTCAGGAAATCATAAGAAACGGAACAGGCTTTTAAAAGCTATGCTGGCTTGACGAGCTTCATGGGCTCGGTCCAATAAAGCGACAAGGGAGTCAAGCAGCCAGGAGCTCGGATTATGAAATCAAGGAAGCTTGGGCTGAAACTCTACCTGTGACCTTGACCAGGTTACCTAACCTGTGTAAATTGCAGTTTCCTCCTGTGTAACAGAGGGGATAATAGGTAGTGGCCTGCTTTGCAGGGTTAGGAAGAATATTAAATGACAAAATGTATCTAAAGTGTCTAACACAGTAGCTGGTATGTTGCAAATACTCAATGTTAAGTGATCATTTCCTGTTACTAACAGCTATAAGCAGCATGCCCTTGTCTTACTAGCTGAAGAAATGGCCTCTAGTCAGCATGCTGCCCTTAGGCACCATGTGACTTTGGACAAGTCACTTAAACATTCTGCACCTCAGTCTCCTCATCCATAAAATGGAATGGGCATAAACTCCCACCATCCTTCACAGCACAGTTGGGAGTATCAAATAAAATAATGGGCGTAAAAGCACTCTGTGAAAGACACAGTGTAGAAATTTTAGCAGATGTTATTATTACAATACAAACTGTTGTTGAAATGCTAATGGACGCTAATCATAAGGTTCTTAAGTTCATCCAAAAAGCAAGTTGATCTGAACAGGGCTTAACTGAGTGAAAAAAAAAAAAATCAACCCAGAAGCATCCATTAGTCAGGAAATCACACTTCAAAGAAGGGTTTTAATGCTTCATACATATTTATGTGGTCTATTTCTGACTTTGGAATTCAACAGCCCATTTTCCTAATACTAAAATATCTTCTTCTTTCACTGGAGGTTTGGGCAAAAGGGAAGAAAGGACACAAGAGAATAAGTTGAGCCCCCTGAAGGCAGATTAAAGGTAGAACAGGGATGGAGCAAGGTGAAGGCAGGAGACGTGACTAGGTAGCACATTATTTCCCCCACTAAGAGACTAGGAAGCAAGGGGATGAGGTCACCATAGTAGGTGTCTGGGTTCCAAATTCTCCTTATAAAATATTACTCAAACCTTGTCCTTTTCCAGGGTGTGGCTTTGGTGGAAGAACAGAGTGATAGGAGCTCATTCCTATCCCCTTCACAAAGCTGACCAGCTTATCAGTACATATGTATTGAACATCTACTATATGGGGAATACAATGAGATAAGACTGAGCTCCCAACTTCAAGGAAGTGGCTCACAGTTCAATTGGTGATAAAGTACCTGAGATCATTATCAGGACAAGTGGGCAAGTGGTAAGCCAGGATGTAGAAGCAATAAGGAGACTCATAACAGACTTCTGGGGTAAAAAGGTTGGAAAAGGACAAAAAATGAGTTAAATGAGAGAGAATTCAGCCCCTGAGGATAAATTAAAAAAACAAAAATAAAAAATATGAAAAGCAAAATAACAACAATAAAATACCTAACAGAAAACCAAAAAGCCACCCGAGATGCCTAGCTCATCAAATTCAGGAACAGGCTAATGGTTTAACTTCTTACATGGTAGCAGGCTAGATGTGCATGATAGAGCTTTTCCTCACTTCTCATGATAAACACACACACACACACACACACACACAACATACACACACAAGACTGGCAAAATACAGAAAGCCAAAGATCAGAAGGAAGAGCCATTCACTGTGAGTATAAAATTTCCATTTAGTACGGCATCAGTAGGAACAGGTTAGGAAGTACATTCTTAGACCATAAATCACATGTTTCATCCTCACAACCAGACAGAAAGGATGGTCCCAAAAAATGTAGGAAAAGATCATAATCACCCCTAGGGTCTACACCAAATTTCAGAATAAATTTCAGAACCCAAGGGGTTGCAGAAATATGGTGAGCAGCATCCACTTTTATGGGAACTCTCCTGCCATCATGGAGTCCTATCCAAACCAGCTGTCCTGTCCTATCAGCCCTGCCTACTCTACTTTGGCTGAAGAGACCTAGCTCTCCCAATTTAGCAAGATAATGAGTAAAGGTGGAAGCACAGTTTTTTAGAAAAAGCTTTATAAATATGGGTAAAGACAGAGAGAGCTTACATTCTAGACAGCATGTAAAAGAATATTTAGTATTTTGTGCTATTTAAGTAACCGTAAATTGTATGTAACCTTAGAGTTTTAAAAAATGCAAGGGCTAGGGGCGGCTGGGTGGCTCAGTCGTTAAGAGTTTGCCTTCGGCTCAGGTCATGATCCCAGGGTCCTGGGATCGAGCCCCACATTGGGCTCCCTGCTCCGCGGGAAGCCTGCTTCTCTCTCCCCACTCCCCCTGCTTGTGTTCCCTCTCTCGCTGTGTCTCTCTGTCAAATAAACAAAATCTTCAAAAAAAAATGCAAGGGCTTATTAAAAGGATATTAACTATAATCCTAATCTGTTCAATCTATGAGAGATAAGTTCCTGTTAGACCTAAAAATAGGAAATAAAGGAAACATCAAATTAAAATTTTTAGGTTGAATCTGAGTAGAACATGCGAACAGTAAGTAGAGTGAAAAATCATTCATCTATCCTCTTGGTTAACAAAGACAAAGCCTGACTAGATCTCACGAGATCTCTCTCAAGAGTGAAACAATTGGCTAAAATGTGAAAATATAAGGAAATCCAAAATGCAATCAGGATGGATTTTAAAAACATATTAACAACAATGTGAAGAATAGGATGACACTGGAGAAAACAATTTGTAACAGAGCAGTGCTTCTCAAATTTTCAGGTGCACATGGATCATTTAAGGATCTTGTTAAAATAGAAATTCTGATTCAGCAGTTCTGGAATGGTGCAAAATTCTGCATTTCTAACAAGTTCCTGGTGATGCTGGAACTACTGGTCCTACAGACCATAGAGACAGCAGAGATATAGAGAACAAGGTTGAAAAATTCTCCTAGAATACAGAGAAACAAAAGCTTCGAGGAGGAAGATGGTAAGTAGGATGAATACAGAATACATATCCAACCTATTATAGATATGCTAGAGGGAAAAAGTAGGATTAAAAACAATAATCAAATAAAACTTCTCAACTTAAGGAGACAAAACAAAGAGACAGTATCCCAGGTTGAGGGAAAATTATTAAAAGAAACATACCTAGATAAATTTCTGAATTTCAATGTGGTAACATACACACGAACACACAGATCCAGGCCACAAAACAACTGCTACAAAGGGAAATATGGAGCAAAAAGGCAGGAATGGAGCAAAAGGCTGATCTCAGACTTTCCCCATACTATACATTGGGAACCAATAGGTATCAATTTGTAAAGAGGTTTCAGGGGGAAAAAAATCTGTGCCCAAAGAATCTGACACTCAGTAAAGTTACTCTGCATGTCCCAAAGCAAGAGAACATTATTTTCAGGTGTGAATGTGCTCAGCAAAGATCAGGACATATCCATATTACTTAAAGACATTCTGACTGCAGGTCTAATCAAAATTAAGAACTGATGACGAGGCAAGTTACAGTAATAAGGGGATTGTAGTCAGCATTAAATCCAACTCAATCCTGTTTGCAAATGACAAACTTGAAAGAAAATAAGGTATAAACTCAGATTGAATCAAGCTATCCCAGGAAAAAGTATAAAAAAGACAGAGAAGATGGCATTATAGATGCAAAACATGAAGGAATTCAAGGCAAAATTTATTAAGCAGAAAAAAGGTCACTTAATATTGAAAAAATTTACAATGCAGACTTCCAGTTCAGGAAGCAGTCTGATTACTCATACATAGCTCTTCTCTCTTCTGAAAGCCCACTGAAATAACAGTAAAAAAACAAAACAAAAGGAAACAACAACAACAAAACAAGAGAAAATAAAAGCAGAAAATAACTGAAGAAATAATAGAATAAAATTTTTCAAACCTGAAGGGTATCAGTCTTTAGGTTGAAAAAGTCTTGTAATGTTCACCAGGATGAAAATAATAAAAAAGCATTCCTAGATGCATTTGGCAAAACTTGGAGTACTAAAATTAAAAAGAAAATCTTAGAATCTTCCAGAAGGAATACTTCAAGTTACCTAGAAAGTGAAGAAAATAAGCTTGGCATCAGACTTTTTACCAGGAATGGTACATGCTAAAAGACAAAGGAGCAATGCCTTCAAATTGGTAAGAGGAAATTATTTTAAGTCTAGAATTCTACACATAGCAAAATATTAGTCAAGCATGAGGTCAAAATTATAACATTTCCAGAAAAGCAAGGACCCAGAAAGTTCACCATCAATGTACATTTTCTAGAAAAAAAAAATCACTTGATATGTACCACAAGGGTTTGGGGGTAGTGAATAAAAAGAGAGGAATATACAGGATGTGAGAAAGAATGGAACTAATCCAGATGTGGCATGAAGAAAAATCCCTGGATGACAGCTCTAGACATACCAAGAAATAAATAGGTCAAAACATACTAAAGCATTCAACAAATAGTATGACTAACAGTTGTAAGATATTAGTAATACGATGGAAAGGCATGTGTTTCTTTTGTCAAAAGAAAGATAATTAGAAACTCCAGGAAAAAAAAAAAAAAAAAAAACATTTTCCAAGAACAGCCCAAAATATGAAACAAGTTAAATCCTGGCCTGAGTCTGAGTAATAAATGGGATATTAAAAGAGAGAGAATCCATTTAGCCTTGACCTTGGATCATTTCCCTTCCAGGGGCATAGGTGTTGAATTGCATTACCTTCTCTATGTATCCAATATTCCCACCAAATATGCAGTGAATATTTACATCACTATTATATTAAAATGCTGTCTATCAGCTTATAACTTTCAGTCAACCTGCAGACAAAGTATGGAAGATTTATCATAACTAGAGAAGAGAATGCTCTAAACCTTGCCCACATAAGAGTGATAACAGAGCTAACAGAAGCTGGATGGTAGAGAAAGAGACATGCAAAAGATGCTGACTGGGAAATTCATTTCCCCATCTTGAATACCAAAGAGTCAAAAAGTGTTCTAAGTTGATGAATCAAGAAGTAGGAATTTAAGTATTTTTTAAAATTATAAAGGATATGAAAATAAATTGAGAGGGATTTGAGAAGGAGAGATAAGGGTATATTTAATTTTTCATATGGAAGAAGCATAGATAATATCTACAGTTAATAAATTAATAATAAATTAAGAATGAAAGATATAAACATATTATTTAGAGTTATGAAAATAACCACCAGAAGAAATAAAAATAGTCGGGGCGCCTGGGTGGCTCAGTTGTTAAGCGTCTGCCTTCGGCTCAGGTCATGATCCCAGGGTGATTGAGCCCCACATCAGGCTCCCTGCTCCGCGGGAAGCCTGCTTCTCCCTCTCCCACTCCCCCTGCTTGTGTTCCCTCTCTTGCTGTGTCTCTCTCTGTCAAATAAATAAATAAAATCTTAAAGAAAAAAAAGAAATAAAAATAGTAAAAAATATTCAAAAGTAATTACCGATGAAGGGTGAGATTACAGGTAGGGAGTCTGAAGAAAGATTTTACTCTTCATTTGATGTCCTTCTATCCTCTTTGAATTCTTACTTCCAGGTATAGGTGTTACTTTTAGGATTTTTTTTGAAGAACTAAAAGTTACAATCCAGAATATATATGAGAATTATCAAATTTATAAATATTATGGAATAAAATATAAAACAAAAATTATCAATAATATAAATAAAAATTACAAAAACTCAACTTGAGAGGGGAAGTAATTTATCACTTTCTACAATAATAGATCAAGTAAGACACAATTAAATAAAAATTATTTTAAATTAATAATTATATACTTTGTGCCTTCAGAGATGATACATTTTTAAATATCTATGAAATATTTATAAAAATTGACCAGGTAATTGGTCACAGGATAAGTCTCAGGACTTCTAAACAGTATAAATTATAGACTACATTCTCTAATCACAATGCAATAAAAGTAGAAATTAGTAACAAAATAATTTCAAATCCTATGAAAAAGTTTTATTTTTTTAAGATTTTATTTATTTAGGGGCGCCTGGGTGGCTCAGTCGTTAAGCATCTGCCTTCGGCTCAGGTCATGATCCCAGGGTCCAGGGATCAAGCCCCACATCAGGCTCCCTGCTCTGCGGGAAGCCTGCTTCTCCCTCTCCCTCTGCCTGCTGTGTCCCCTGCTTGTACACTCTCTGTCAAAAATAAATAAAATCTTTAAAAAAATTAAATAAATAAAAGAATGAGTTCAGTTATTCAAATTCAAATAAAATAAGATTTTATTTATTTATTTGACAGAGACACAGCAAGAGAGGGAGCACAAGCAGGGGGAGTGGGAGAGAGAGAAGCAGGCTTCCTGCGGGGCAGGGAGCCCGATGTGGGGCTCGATCCCAGGACCCTGGGATCATGACCTGAGCCGAAGGCAGATGCTTAACGACTGAGCCACCCAGGCGCACTGAAAAAGAGTTTTAAAGCCACTCTCCTATTACCGTATCAAATGAAAAACTTAAATTAAAAGTAGAGCCTATTTAAACCTAATGAAAATAATAACTAAGTAAAAATGTAAGCATTCTTGACAGAGCTATACTCAAAAGCCAAATCCACTTAGAGTAGTTCTGGAAGGAAAGCCAGGAACCTGGGAACTGGGCTGCCTCCCAATGTGGCCCTCATAGACTGGAGCAGGGTAAGGAAGGAGACTTGCTTTTCTCTGTGAGTCCTTTTGTATTCTTTGACTATTGCACCACATGTATGAACAACCACAAAATACAGAAGTATTTTTTATTTATTTATTTATTTGAGAGAGAGAGAGAGAGAGAGCACAAGAGAGGAGAGGGTCAGAGGGAGAAGCAGGCTCGATCCCAGGACCCTGGGATCAAGACCCAAGCTGAAGGCAGATGCCTAACTGACTGAGCCACCCAGGCGCCCAATACAGAAGTATTTTTAAATCAAATTGATAAACTTAAATATTTTCATTACTAGCCAAGAATTTTGTTTTAAATGAACCAACAATCCATGAAGCTAGAAAAGAAAGAAAAAACAGTGGCAAGCAAAGCAGGAAGAATAAAATGAAAATCTAAGCAGAAAACTAATAAATTTTAAAACAATAAATGATGAGTAGATAAGTAGATAAGTAAGTAAACAAGTGGAATGGGTGGTAATTTGGGAAAAGAGTTTTTAAACTGACAAAGTTCTGACAAATCTAAATAAACAAGGAAAAAACAACATTAGAAAAGAGGTAGGAAATAAAAGAGTTCATCATTGACTAAGTGCCAAGCACTGTGTGTCAAGCATTTGGCATAGATGGTCTCATTTCATTTTTTTTTTTTATCAACAGATAAGTCAACATGTCTTAATAACTTAAGAGAATTCTACCCACAGTTATATTTAAACAAATTGGAAATCTAAATAAAGTGAATAATTTCTAGAAATACTAATTAATAAGATTGATTCAATGGAATAGGAAAACTGAATATCCGTTGAAGACATTGCAAATGTTACCAAGGGATAATTTGCTAAACTGGTTCTAGGCCCAGACAATGCTATTTGGACAAGGCCTTTCAAGTTTTCAAGAAGCTGATTAACATCTACATTGTATAATCTATTCCAGAGCTTATAAAATTATGAAAAGCTACCCCAATTCACTTTATGAAGTTAACGTTAAGTCTGATGCCAAAATATGACAATGACTGGTATATTCCAAAGAGGTTTCTGTGGAAATTGCCATCACTTTCTGAGGAAGGGCGGTCTATTGTGGATCAGTTTGGAAAATACTCTCAGAGATTTACAGCATGTATTAACATATTAAAGTCTCTGAGAAGCCAGAAGCAAAGAAATTTGTTTAAATGTTTTAATCTGCCTTTCTCAAATGCATCTGACCACAGAACTATATTTTTCCTCATAATATTCCTTCTTAGAAAACACTTCAAGAAATGGTACCCAGAAAAGATTCATTTATGGATACAATGTGAAAATGCTAAATGAGGAACCAGTCAAATTAAGTCAAAGTATATTAAAATAATAAGCCAGCACAATCAAGTAGGGATTACCTCAGGAATACAAGGACTGCTTAATATTAGAAAATATATTAATATAACATATCACATCACTAGGTCAAATAAGAAGAGCACAAAATTATCAAAAAAGGACAAAAGATCACTTGATAAAATTCAACACTTTTTTGCTGATTTTTAAGCCTCTCCTAGTAAACTAGGAAGCAAAGTATATTTCTGAGTCTCTCTTAGGCCAATTGCCAATACCTCTTAGCGGCAAATTACTAAAGCTGCTCACATTAAAATCAGGAGGAAGGTAAGGATGTCCAGGATCACAACTAACATTCAAGTAAAGAAACAAGATATATAAATATTTGAAAAGAGGACAGAAATTATTGATTATTTGTACAAGATGATATAAGAGAACCAAAAAATTATTACAACTAAAATAATGCTTAACAAATTGGCTAATTATAAAACATATATCCAAGCTTCAGTTTTCTATATACTAGAAATAATTAGAAAATGTAATGAGGGGAAGATTCAATTCACAATAGCTATAACTTAAACTTAATAATAACAATAAATAAACCATAAATTACTTAAGCAAAACATTGAGAGATGAAACAGAGAAGAAAACCTAAACAAATGGAAAGATAAAATGGTGCCCTTAGAGGGGTGGAAAAAATAATAGAAAATGTCAATTATCCCCCCAAATATCTACATTTTTAACATAATGCCAAGCATTGTATATGGCAATCACTATGTGTGAAGATAGGTTATTTTTTTTTAAGTAAACCCAGTGGAAATACACTCAAATTAGATATCAAACTATATTTTAATCCTTTAATAATCAAAACAGTATAATGCTGGTGTTAAGAATCAATATTTCAATGCAACAAAACAAACAGGCATGAAATACAGCTTTGTATCTATTTAACTTAATATATGACAAAGTACACATCACAAGCCAATATGGAAAAAATGGATTACTCCACAAATGGTTTGTGCAAAACCTGCTAAGTATTTTGGGAGGGGAAAAAAAAAAACCCTTATGATCTTACTCCACACCACACAAAAATAGATTTAAAATAAATTTTAGAATTAAATGAAAATATGTTTTTGAGGCAGCATGGGTAAATATTTGCCAGATTTTAGAAAGGAAGAATTTTCTAAACCTAATAGCACTGGAAGGACTCACAGGATAAAATGATGGAATGATATGGGATCATGAAACCTTACTCTCAAAACCTTTCATGAAATGAACAAAAAAAATGACTGACCAGCCAGAAATATACCAGCAACACTCGAAGGAAGGAGCACTATCTCAACCAAGGAAGGAATAGAAAGAACCTCATATGCCAGGTCTGAAAACCAGGGAAGAAGGAAAGATCCCAGGAATCAAAAAGCAGCTCTCCCATGGTAACAGTTCTAGTGGAAAATCAATGAATAAAATTCAGAAGTGTCTCCCTAATATTAGCTACTACCACCAAGTCGGGAGTAAAGCTGTTTGCCTACTCGCTCAGTCATTTGATATGCTAAAATATACATTACATTTACTCCAGTCCAAGCACTATTCATTCAATCTGGAAAATACCAGTCTGAAGGAACTATCCTTTCTATAGGTAATAATTTTGAAAAAAAAAATTATTAGCTCTATATAACTCAAATATTTTATGTTTCCAGGAGAAAATGTGTAACATCAAGATAAATCAAAAGAAAAAAATCTCTTGGGGCGCCTGGGTGGCTCAGACAGTTAAGCATCTGCCTTCGGCTCAGGTCATGATCCCAGCTTCCTGGGATCGAGCCCCACATCGAGCCCCACATCAGGCTCCTGGCTCAGCGGGGAGCCTGCTTCTCCCTCTCCCTCTGCCTCTCCCCCCGCTCATGCTATCTCTATCTCTCTCTCTCTCTCTCTCTCTCTCTCTGTGTCTCAAATGAATAAATAAAATCTTTTAAAAAAATGCTTTTAAAAAAAAAAGGAAAAAAATCTCTGGGGTGCCTGGGTGGCTCAGTCCCTTAAGCATCTGCCTTCGGCTCAGGTCATGATCCCAGGGTCCTGGCATCAAGCCCCACGTCAGGCTCCCTGCTCAGCAGAGAGCCTGCTTCTCCCTCTCTCTCTCCACCCCCACTTGTGCTCTCTCTCTCACTCTACTCAAAAAAATTTAAAAGATCTTAAAAAGAAAAGAAAAGAAAAGAAAAGAAATTCTCAGTGTATAATTCCCAGTACTTGTTTGGTGCCAATATACATAAATACATCTATGTTCTAAAAAATAATCATAATCAACCTGTGGTCTCATAGACAGCTTTTAAAAAAAATTGGCAATATATTATGTGCCTCTTTCCTTTTCCATAAATATATCTCTATATCATTTGAATGCTTATATAATATTCCCTTGTATAGATGAATCAATTTGTTTGATGAGTTCTCTGTTTTGGGGCCTTTAGATATGATCCAAAAAAAGATCCTTATACAAACATCTTGGTACATTCATCAGATTACGTCATTAAGAAAAATTCTTAGAAGTGGAGTTAGAAAAGCCAGTATGGATTTTAAGATTTTTTTTTTAAGATTTTATTTATTTATTTGTCAGAGAGACAGATACAGAGAGCAAGAGCAAGCGAGCATAAGCAGGGGGAGCGGCATAGCCTTTAAGATTTTTAATACACACTGCACGGCTGCACTTTTGAAAGGCAGTACCAATTTACACTTCTATCCTCACTAATGGGGCCACGCGCCTCTGTCCTCACACTCAGGCCAACCCCAGGACGAAAATACTTTCTTGACTACTGTGTCCTTGTATTTCCTTTCTTCTCAAGTTCTTTACCACACCCAAAGTAAGCCTCTTTCACAGTCCAGGGTTGCACACTGGCAGAAGAGTACCCCTTCCAAGCTATAGGCCTCCTCCTTCTTACATCCAGTCCTAGGCCTTCACTGTTTATCAACAGTTCATTTAAGCCACTTTCAGATCGGAATGAAAGATTACAAACTCCTGAGTTCTGATCCGAGCTGACTGAGATATCAAAGCACTGGCCCAAATCCAGATTTGAGACAGACACAAGTCGATTAAACCAAAAAAGGTAGTTCCAAGCTTTTCAAATAGCCATAATCACATCACTCTCAATATATGAATTTTTCTCGACTACTCTTTGATAGAGCTGAACTACTTCCCTGAGCAAGGAGAGAAGCCACATCACTTGGCCACTCTGTTATTGCCAAATGGGTACATATAAGAACCTGTGTTCTAGGTACTACAAAATAAAGTAAGAAGGATAAGTTTCTTGAGGAACCAATATCTAATTCAAAATAAGGCTTTCAAGTCCGTGATTCAACAGTCCTACACAATTCACAGCAAAAAAAAAAAAAAAAAAAGGCTTTCATTTAACATCAGTTATTGAACATCAACTCTGCATCAGACCCCATAGAGGCATTTAAGTATAAGGCTGAATGAGATATAACCTAGTGAGCAACACAGACATCATCATCATCATCATCATCATCATCATCATCATCAGTTCAGTAGGAATTACAAAAAAGTACAGACAAATATCCCAAGTAACATGGATAACACAGAGGACAGAGTAGTTGGTTTTATCTATAGGGGTCAGAGAAGGCCTCAGAGAGAAGGTAACAAATCCACTGGATCTTGAACAATGAGTAAGAGTTCTTCAAGAGGAGAAGCTTCAGAATGGCATTCCAGAAAGAGAGAACCACAAGGACACAGGCCCTGCTGCTCAGCACTGTTCACAGAGAACACTGAATCAAGTTATTTCACTGTTTAAATCAGAGCACGGCAAGCTGTTACAATCTGCTGCAACGAATCTTTTTTCTAAAGAAATATACAGACTAGACTTAATTTTGAGTTATTCTTGCACAAATATTTCTTTCATAACTGTTTTCAGTTTCCTAATAGCAAGAAGTAGCAAACAGTAAAAATACACAAAAATATTAAATAAAAAACTCGAGGAGGCAAACTAAATCCATGCTTATTTTCTTTATTAATAAATGCTTATGGTTTAAGGTTGTAGCATATTTTCTGTGTATATGATTGTCCCTGGATCCAACAACTGAGTAAAATATAAAGCTATTTCATATTTAAAAAAAAAAAACAAAAAACAAGATGACTCTAGGCAATCAGCTACCTGCACTAGTTTGAGAACCAAAGGATTCTCATTCTGCACTGGATGAGGGTGAAAAGCTAAAACTCCAAAGACAAGTTATGATGCAATACTTGAAAAGGTCTAGTAAGACATGTTGAGAAATTCAATGTTTTGTAATACAAAGAAATAACATATCAATTGTGTGAGGGACTTTGTGTTTGTTATTCACTAAATTTAAAAAAAAAAAAACTGATGATAGCATAAAAGATGGACTTGAATGAAAAGAGATTGAAGGTTACTATAGCTATGCTGGAAAGAAACAGGACCAAAACAGATGAGCTAAGAGAAGCAGGTATAAATAATGAAAATAGTATATTGTCATCACATGCTAATTAGTTGATTTCTGGCAAATATAAAACAACTAGAGTCTTTGACATTAAAGAAGAGTAATTGGTTATGGCCAATAGGTACATGAAAATGTGCTCAACATCATTAATCATCAGGGAAGTGCAAATCAAAACCAAAATGAGATATCATCTCACACCTGTTAGAATGGCTATTAGCAAAAAGACAAAGATAACAAATGGTGGCATGGATGTGTACTATTTGAGGGAATGTAAATTGGTGAAGCCATTATGGGAAATAGCATGAAAGTTACTCAAAAAAATTAAAATACAATTATCGTATGATACAGCAATCCCACTTCTGGGTATATTATCCAAAAGAATTGAAATCAGAATCTCGAAGAGGTATCTGTATTCCTATGTTCACTGTAGCATCATTCATAATAGACAAGACATGGAAACAACCTAAATGTCCATAGAAAGATGAATGGATAAGGAAAATGTAGTATTTACATACAATGTAATATTATTCAGCCTCAAAAAAAAGGGGGGGGGGGAATCCTGCCATTTGTCACAACATGGATGAACCTGGAGGACATTGTATTAGGTGAAATAAGCCAGACACAGAAGAACAAATACTATATGATCCCACGTATATAAGGAATCGAAAATAGTAAAACTCACAGAAGCAGAGAGAATGGTGGTTGCCAGAGGCTAGAGGAGGAAATGAGGCAGTTTTGTTCAAAGGGTCAAAGTTAAAGTTATGCATGATGAATAAGTCCTAGCGATCTACTGTACCACATAATGCCTGTAGTGAACAATACTGTATTGTATACTTAAAAATTTGTTAAGAGGGTAGATCTAATGGTAATTGTTCTTACCACAAAAGAAGGAAGGAAGGAAGGAAAGGAAGGAAGGAAGAAAGGAAGGAAGGAAGGAAGGAAGGAAGGAAGGAAGGAAGGAAGGAAAGAAGGAAAGTAGGGAAGAAAGAAGGGAGGAAGGAGGGGAGGAAGAAAGAAAAAGAGCAAGCAAGCAGGAGGAAACCTTTGAAGGTGATGGATATGTTTATAGCACTGATTATGGTGATGGTCTGACAAGCATATACTTATCTCCAAACTTATCATATTGTATATATGTTAAATATATACAGCTTTTGGTATGTCAAAAAAATATTTACACACACTCACACACACAAAAAGAAGAGTAAAGAAATTCTACCAAAATTTCTACCAAATCCATAATTGCTATCTTTCTTTGTCTTTCTCACTCGGAGACTCATAGGACATGAGAAGTAGAAGGAACCTGAGAGATTAACTCATCCGGAGGTGCTCAAGCTTTAGGGCACATACTTGGTCAACTTACTGAAAGGCAAATAACAGTGCCAATCCCACAGGTTCCCCTTTTGGAGGCCTGGGTAAACTCCAGGAATTTAGACTTTTAACAAGCAGCCCTGGGTGATTCTGATACATGTGATCCTCCAAACACCATATTCCAAGAATCATTAATCTGGTGCAAGCCCCTCAACTGTCAGATAAGAAAGCTGAGGCCAGGAAATAAAAGTGATGAATCTAATCTCAAGAAGTCCCAGAATTAGAATAATAATCCTGGCCACCCAATTCCAAGTAATCCTTACACTACACAAGACTGCCCAAAACAACCCAAAGTCAATGTGGGCCAACTGGATGAAACCAAAACAACCAATCTATAGCAACAAAGGGTCAAATTCTGAAAGCAAGAATTTTTCTTGGGTGTTTTTTGGTCTCATGCATGCAGGTGATAGCACATTCACCTCAGTAGTAGGCCCTTCTCAAAGTGTGTTCACATGCAGTAGGCTTTGAGTAGTCTTGGTTGGCCCATTTAAGTAATGAGTTCAGCCAGTTGCAAAGACACCAAACCCAGGGGATCAGCCAAGTCATATAATTTAAACTCCAAGAATCAGAAACTCATGGGAAATATTTTGGAACACAACATTTGGCTGTTAGAGCCATAGAGCTGAAAGATGCTAAAATTCTGCCGCTGACTACTTACCAACTCGCAACCTCTTTATACTTCAGTTTCCTCAGGTGTCAAAAGGCTATAATGAGATCTACCCGACCCACCTCAGTTATAGAAGACAGTTGTGAAACTGCTTTTACAAGGTTTAATAGGACTACTCAAAAGTAAAGAATGTGTAAAGTCCTTTTCATATGCTTCAGCTGCCACTTGACTACTTGGAGAGGTACAGGTACAGGGAGAGAGGCACAGGTCAATAGAAGCATCTGGAAAAAATATGTTTTGGGCTGGGCTTTAAAAGAAGGGGAAGCAGTTACTGATGGAGTGGCAGTGAGAGTGAAGAAAATTAGGTGGACAGAAGCAGAGTGAACAGGGGGGCAAGCTGATGAGACTACTGACAGAAATTAATTTTTTTTATTCTTATAGGTTCTCGACCTTCACAAGGAAGAATGTACCAACAAAGCAAGAGACAGAGGAAATACCTTTATCTCCCCAATGTAAGCTGGCTACTTACTAAAAGCTATCTATAAAATAATATTTCACTTTTAAAATATTGTTTATATTAGGTATGGCTTTATTGTTAAGATTTTTAGTATGAGGAGGTATGTTTATAGTAAAGTCTCTCAGCTTTTGCATTTCTTGGCTCCAGCATTTCAAATTAATGAACCTTATGCTGCAGTCACGTATTCACTCTATAAAACACACATGACTTGGTTTTCTCCTATCTAAACAGGCCAAGTCAACTTTCATCAAGTCACCATCAAGCAGCATTTTATTAAGCCCCCACCTGTACACCTCATATAACACTGCAGTGAGTTAAGGAGGCTTAGTGAAGAAAGGACAAGTTCACAGTGCAGCCACTTTCAAAAAGTAGGGAGAGTTTGGAAAGGCATATACTTGTTAAGCTTTGGCACAATTTCAATAAGGCGATGGAAACTGAAATAGACCTTAATGGTCATATAATCCAAGCATCTGTTCTGAAGTACAACTTCCCACTCAAAGTAAAATTCCCACTACAGTAGTCTTGATACAAGCCTACCTCATCTCTGATTGGAAATGTCCAAAGATGGGATATTCATTACCCCAAATGATAATTCATTATATTTTTTATTAATTTTAATTAAAAGAGAATTCTTCCTTTATTTGGTATTTAACAATGAACCTCCCTGTGATATAATTCAGTGAACAAAGCAAGAGTTTTAGAATCAGACAGAATTGTGCCCAATTCCCAATTCTGCCATTTACTAGCTGTTTGACCTTGAGTATCTTCTTCAAGCTCTCTGAGCCTCAGTTTCCTTACCTATAAAATGAAAATAATAACCCTCCTATCTCAGTGGTTTGTGAAAAGCATTTAGCAACTCACCTGGCACATAACAATTGTTCAATGAATAAAGTATTATTCCATTCACTTGTTCTAGCTCTATTGTTTGCTGCTAATGTTTTAATCCCCCTTTTATATGCATACAATAGTTCTTTAAATATATGCTGATGGTGAGCTTTTGCTTCCTGACACTGTTCTTTACCGATAACCATCTCCAGTTTCTACATCATTTGATGGTACCATTTAATGCCAAGCCACTATGCTGTTGGGGCCATGGGGACAGTCCAACATAATGGGCTGTGGTTGGTGACTGGGTGATTCAGTGATTGGGACATCTTTCAACCAAAGGATATGATAAATCCAGATCAACACTTCACAGTCCAAACCATTACAAGATGGAAGAAATGTATCCAATATAACATTAATCACAATTTATGTAAGTGGATTTAAATATCTGCTTAAAAGACAGTTATTGTCAGACTGGATTAAAAAGTAAAGAGGCGCCTGGGTGGCTCAGTCACTCAAGTGCCTGACTCTTGATTTCGGTACAGGTCATGATCTCCAGGTCCTGGGATCAACCCCCACGGTAGGCTCTGAGCTTAGCGGGGAATCTGTTTGAGGATTCTCTCTCTCCCTCTCCCTTTGCCCCTCCCCCCGCTCATGTGCTTGTGCTCTTTCTCTCTCTCTCAAATAAATAAATCTTTTAAAAAGTACTAAAAAAATAAAAACAAAATATGACTCTAAGTTATTTGCAAGGGACACATCTGAAGCTTAACACACAAAAATGTAATGTAAAGTTTATGAAAAAGATATATCAAGAAAACACTAATCAAAAAACTGGTAAAGTTATATCAGTATCAGACAGAATAGATTTAAAGGCAAAAGAATTACTGGATATAAAGAGAATCACTACATAAAAGGCTCAATTCACTAGAAATACATAACAATTTTACATGTACATGCACTTGATTACATGGATTCAAAGGTATATATAGCAAACATATATATGAACTACAGAAAAATGGAAAATCCACTTAATAATGGAAGATTTTCTCTCCTCAGTAACTGATACATCAAGCAAAAACAAAAAAATCAGTAATATTATAAAAATCTGAATACAAAATACTTGAAACAATGCAGCCAACAACTTGAGAATATACATTCTTTTCAAGCACATATAGTTTATGAAAATTAACTATATTCCAGGCCATAAAATAGATCTCAACAAGTTTAAGTTATGTGTACATCATATACTACATTATCTAACAACAAATAGCTAAATTAAGAACCAGTAGCAAAAAGAACCATAAGAGGAAATTTTATGTTTGAAATTCAAAAACACACCTCTAAGTTACCCATAGGTTATAAAAGAATGAAAATTTTAAAACACTGAAAGATAAAAATACTACTGATCAAACTTTGTGAAATGTAGCTAAAGACAGATTCATAACTTTGAAACAGTGAAGAATGTATGTAAATGAGGTTTTAAAAAGGAGAATCCATAAAGGGAAAGATTAATTTATTACAATAATATTAATAATTTTGATCCATAAAAAAAGGATGAATGACTGGAAAAAAAAAACACCACAAACTGAGAGAATACATTAACAATACAAATACTATCAAAAGAGATTAGAACCTACAATATATAAAAATCTCAAAGAACCAATGAGAAAAGATGAACAATCTAATGGAAAAATGGCAAAGTCATAACGGAAGGGGAAACAGGAATGGTGAATAAAAAAAAATGAAAAGAGGCTTCCCTTCATTAGTAATCAGGGAATTACAATTTAAATCACAAGATACCATTCACACCATAATACAGGCAAAAACAAAAAGTCTGATAATAAGTATGGGAGAAAACATGACACAAAAGAAGAATTCCTATACCATGGGCAACAGTGTGAAGTGATAGAACCACTCTGGAAAACACAGTTCAGAATTATGTAAAGTTGAGCATGCACACACCTGTAACCTAGCACTTCTACAACCACATGAGCTGTATGAGGGGCAGGGGAGGTCGGTGGTAAGAATATGCTTATTTTACAAAGCTAAGTTGAGGATACTGTGATCATCATCTCAGTGCCTGGTGGAACTTTCCCAGGTTTACCAGTAGTCTGCCAAAGAAACAGCCTCTTAAAAGATATGCACTAAAATCTTCACAATGACACAGAAGCTGGAACACTGAGACATACCAACAAGAGGTTCTGCAATGTTGAGAAGCCTCCTAGAGCTACCAAGCTGCTAGAAACAACAGGCTGAGCACATGCATTTATAGAATCAGCTGGAATTGACTGAAGGTTTACTATATGCCAGGCCCTGAGGTAGTACTGCACATACAAAGGTAATGAACAAGGAAGATGCAGTTCTCTTTTCTTAGGAAGCTTACTTTGGTCAAGACAGATAATATATTAAGACTACACAAATAATCATGTAGATAAATTGTGATAAGTGTGATGAAGGAAACATAGTGATATTAGGAGAACACAGAATGGGGACCCAAGAGCCAAGGAAGTTAAAGAAGGTGTTCCTGAGGAAGTCATATTTAACCAAAATGACAAAAAGAAGTTAGCCAGGCAAAGAGAGAGGGCAAACAAGTACTGCAGATAAAAATAAGAGGTGTATAAAAATCCTGATACAGGAAGAGAGAGAAGCATAACACAGTAAAGAGGGAAGCAGTGTTGGACAGACAGGAGCCAGATCACACAGGGCCTTGGAGGCCACCATAGGATTCTGGACTGTTCTAAAGACATGGGCGGTTGTTAGAGGATCTTGAGTGGGAGAGTAGCCTGCCCAGATGTCCCCTTCACCACAAAGGCTGCAGCAGGGTGAATGGACCAGGGGACATCCAGAGTGGGTGTGGGGAGCCGGCTGGACGTTACTGCACAATCTGGGGAGCAGCGGCCTCTCTAAAGAGATGGCAGTAGAGACCGAAAGATGTGGTCTGACCAAAGATGTCCTTTGGAGGCAGAACCAACAGAACTGAGTGAAAACAGGATTGGAGAAGATGTGGGGTGAGGATGAAGGAGATGAAGTGCCATGAATAACTCCCTGCCTGGTGTGGACAACTAGCTAGTATTACTGAAACAGTACTACATACAGCCGTAGGCATTGTAATTAGTACTTCGGAGAGGTGTACCACGTGCCACCTCTAAAACCATAGATGGCAGGCCTGTCAGGGACAATTACTGAATTGAAGGACACTAAAGGACAAGGGAATTTGGGGAGAAAAACCATTTAGATTTAAACATTTTTCACAAAGAGGACAGCCTAATTAAAACTAAGCATAATCTCACAATTCTCTACTCTTCATACTCAGAAATTTTCTAAACCTATGAATATGGTAGTCACTAGCCACATTTAGCTACTGAACATGTGAAATGTGGCCACTCCAAACTGATATGTGCTGTAATTGTAAAATACAGCCCAGATTTCAGAGACTAAGTATAGGAAAAAAGGAATATGAGATATCCCCTTATTCACATTGATTACATCCTGAAATAATATTTTAAACACTGGGTTAAATAAAATATATTACTGAAAATTTATTCCACCTGTTTCTTTTTCTATTTTTAATGTGGCTACTAGAAAATTTAAAATTAGGTATGGAATCCACGTTATTGTCCCATTGGACAGGGCTGTTGTAAGAAATAACTGAACCATGTATTCACTAAGTAATGATGGATTGAAAGAGTTCATTGTTAAAACTGGTGAAAGGGAAATGAGGATGTGCCTGAAACTGAAAAGTCAGGGCCACAATAAATTAAGTCACTTGTTAATTGAACACAAAGTGAGAAACTGAAATCCCAACACTCCACAAATTTCACTTCTTCACCAATACTGAGAACAGTCACAAGTAGGCAGGAACTGAGATGTCACCAATGTCTTCTTGTCTTTGGTTAGAAATGGAAGGGACTTTTAAATGTCCTGGCAAACGGGGAGGTTTAAAGGGGATTTAGTGATGTTAAGGTAAAACTTAATTAGGTCCTATCTTCAAAACAGGTTCGAAAGAGAAGGCCTGCGTTGAGATTTGAAGAGGGTCTATATAAAAGACTCTATACACCACTCCACCCCATCCATCAAATCTGTACCTGAAATCCTGAAAATGCCTTTGTTATCATATGCATTAGTTGGGGTTTACAAGGGACTCCTTTTGAAATGTATACACTCTTATTGAGATAAAACATTGAATCCCATCAGTGATTAATCTCTCTCATCTACCTTGATCTGAGCTATTTTAATCAAATTCTTAGACAACTCACCAACAGTGAGGCATTTTTTTTAAAATATAAATTTTCTTCAAAAGGGGAAATGCTAAAGGACATAAACTTGCAGGGGGCACTCTCAGTGGGACACTGTGGACAAGTGAACTCTCACAGCATAGCCATTTGGGGGTCCTGCTCAGCAGCTGGATATGAGTAGAGGTGTGCCAGATAGTAGAAAGATAATATGAGAAAGAGGCCACCGTCGAGACAGCATCACAATTTTGCCAGAATTTGCCTTGGGCTCAATTCCAAATTACAAAAAGAGAATTCACTGTCCCAAATAACCAGTTTTTACTTTTTTAGTTCATGGGAATTTTTTTAAATTTTCATCTGTCTATTAGATGGAAATTAAAAATAAACCCACATGTTTCAGCTAATAATGTGTGAAAAAGATAATTCAAAAAAACCTTTTTAACAAACAAAGATAATCCACATTTAGTCCACCAAACATCTTACTGGCCCAAACACCTACATTTGGGTGCCATTCTTCCATTTATCAAGATGCCAGAAGGAAAAGAAAGCTTCTCTAGAAGGTTCCTCATTGTGAATACGGAGGAAACTAAAAAGCATTTTTCCTTTTGTAGAGGTCAGGGGTGTGCAGAGAATACCATGTCAAAATTGATGCCAGCTTTATAAAAGACAAACAGGAAATACCACCTACTGCCATGTTTAGACTTGAATCACTAGTTCAGTGTCATTGAGACAGGGCCAAACCCAACGAGTCTTTCCTTTAACAGATTTTAGACACCTTTGATTTGTGTATTCTACTTAAAATTACTCAATTACAGATCATCTGACTCTGTAATTCCCCAAGCCTCTGACTTCTCTTATCATCTCTCTGAGCACCTCTAGCCACTTCACTGCTTACTAATGTCTTTGAGTGGGAAGGAGGAGGAGGAGGAGGAAGTTAAATTCCTATCAGTCAATTTCACTTCTTAGCAACACTGTAAAATATTCACAAGGGAAAAAGTGAGGTTTCTATATTGCCTGGAAGTTTTGTTTGACCATAGGAGAATATACCAAAATGGGAAAGAATATGTTTATGTTTTTTCATGCTTGATTAAAATTCCGTTGTTCTTAAAAAAAAAAACTGAAATTCAAAAAAATCCTCAGTCATGAACCTATATCTCTGATCCACAGAGAACTCCTTCCCACCTCAAGCCCCCAGCCTAAAAACTACCACCATTATTACGGACCCTCATACGACTTTCTTATAGTCATTCACATGAAAATGGACTTTGCCTACTGCCTCTCCATCGATTATCACAGTACATCTGAGTTACAGAGCATTTCCTGAGGCATTTCATGGAAGCTCCTGGCTCTTCATTACTCAGCAGTGAACAACTCCTTCCCAACCCCATATCTTCTTATGATACTACAAGTCAATCAAGAATTTTAGATCCATCATGGGTAGAGGGAATCTGTGTTCATCCTGCAATAAGGTGCAATATAAAGGCAACTAAAGATTACAGATTAAACCAAACCATCAATCCCTTCCCAAAACAGATCTGAAAGCTTACAGTGGTCTCATGGACAGCCTGAACTATCCAAGGAGCTATCCTCTATTGAGAATACACTACCTTACATCCAACTTTGTTCATTACAACTTGTGAGATAGGTATTCTCTCTAATTAAGAGATAAAGGAACCAAGGGTCAGGGAGTTTAGGTATACTTGTCCAAAGTCACACAGTCAGTTAAGTAACAGAGCCAGTGTTCAAATCCAGGTCTAGATGGTTAAAATCCAGTAAACTCTAGATAGTCTATTTGTTTTAATAGTACTCCTCTTTGGAGCTCCAACCATATGAAGATGCTGCTATAGGGAAGAAATGAGAGATTTGGAAGAAATTGGTAATGGAGATGCCAGATGGTACCCAATGAGCAAGGTTTCAGGACTACCTTAACTAAAGAACATCCACTTTTATCCTTTTTGTGCATTGGGATTCCAAAGGTTTGTTACAGGAGGGGAGAGAATTGAGTACATTTTTTTTTTTAAAGGCCAGTATATATACAGTTCATTGCTCTAGGTCAGTGGATCTCAAATGTAGATGTACACTGAATCCCCTGGGGAATCTAAAAATCGGGTTACCACGGCTGCATCTGAGACAAATTACATTGGAATTTCTGGGGGTAGAACACAGGTATCAGTTTTTTAAAGCTTACTAGGTGATACTAATGTACATCTAAGTCTCAGAACCCCTGCTCCAGGTTAAGAATGCTAAGGATTAAGTTAGTCTTCCAAAACACTTTAAGATCAGAAAAGATTTTATGGGCCCACTGACAAACACTGGTCTTTTGAGGGGCAGGGGAAAAGAGATGAGCTGAACCCTCTTGCTCTTTGTCCCCCTGTCCTGAGCTGCCTTCTTTAGCTGCTTTCCTCTTCCCAAGTCTAATCTCCTAATGTCTGTCATCAGCTTCTTCCAAGACACGTGGTCCTCTGCAGTTGTCTCTTTGAAAATTAGGTTCTCTCCACCCCCAAGAGAGATGAGCAGACTTCAAGAAAGAACAATCTCAAGCTGTCAGACCACTGGGAATTTTCTATGACCTTCCCATAGCTTTTCTTTCATTTTCCTGTCTCTTGGTTTTAACTTGTTTTATTCAGGATACACTATTCAGAATACATACCCAATAGGATCATTATACCCTCAAGCTCTCTGCTCTGGCTTAGCAAAGAGAAAAAAACATTGTCTAATTCTTTCCAAAAAGACTATGGCCTGGTGTGTTCACATGACTCTGTATCTGTCAGCTCTGGCAGGGAGCAAGACGTGGGAATATGCAACACTCCTACCGCCTTTGTGTTTATGTCCCTCATTCTCAAAGGCTCTCCCTATATGGGGCCTCCTGACTGTTGCCAATCCCCAGACCCAAGGCCATTTTCAACATCAATGCAAAATGTCAAAACTTATCGTTGCAAATCAGACAAATCCAGAAGATAAGACATAGTACAGGCCAACTGTCTTATCTCTTCAACAAGTCAATGTCACATGTTCACACACACACACACACGCACACGCACACACAAGCAGGGGTAAGGAAGGATTGTTCTAGCTAAAAAGCTTAAGAGACATAACCATATGAAATGCATTTTGGATCCTAAATTGAACAAACTAGCTGCAAAAGACATTTTGGAGACAACCGGAAAATTTGAATATGGACTAAGTAGCAGATGATATTAAGGAATTAGAGCTCATTTTAACAGGAGTGATAATAGTATACGGTAATGCAACAAACAGTCATATATTAAGAGAAATATATAGGAGCGCCTCAATATTAGCAAAAACATGATGTAGCAAGTATGGCAAAATGTTGACAATTATTAAATCCAGATGATGTGTATATTGATATTCATTATTAGAGCTTCATTATTTTGAAATTTTTCATAACAAAAAATAATTTTTAAAATGTTCATCTTTGGCAAATAGGTACAGCTAGAATTGCCCTTCCTATAATGAAGAATTCCATAGGAAAACATTCAAGAAATGTGAAAGCAGGGTGTGCAAACATACAGGATGTATAAGACAGCCACAGGACAAGTGTGTGCAATCCTAGGCCGACACAACACTCTTTCTGCCCTTTTATTCATCCTGCATGACAAGAGAAAATCGTCTTAGCATGCATGTGCATGCTTCACACCTAAAAAGGATAGTCACAGTTCTAACTTGGCCCTGGAGGTCCACCCCAGCTCTATTAGCTTTAAGATTCCCCTTCACTTCCCAGATTTCTTGGAAGCCATTAGTTTCTGTTGGTTATTTAAAACTTATATGCCCGGAATGTTGGAATATTTCATATGATGCAGAGGTTCTCCCTACATGTAGGTAATATAGGTGCTAATCACTTTTACCACATCCAGCAGGACGCGTGCTTCAGGTTCCTTTTTCCCCTGGTGATGAGGGATTGGCTCCCTCTCTAACCCAATCCTCCTTGGACTGTGACCATACATTTATTTCCCAGACTGGCTGAACAAGGAATCCCTCCTTGAGCTAAGCTAACGGACCTATATGGGGATCAAACACATAATCCTGAGCTCATTAGCACCTTGCTCTAATGAAGTCCACTAGCTCAATCTCAGAGACCAGGAACAGCAGCAGGGCTGGCTCTGAAAATATCTGTGTCTATACTGACTCAAGAACAGAGAAAACAGTGATTTATGAAGTGCTTTTCTTGGTTTCCCAACTTGATACCGACCACATCCACCCTCAGAATGTGCCAAATAATCCCAAAGAAAGCAAAGGTTTTCCATTTCAAAAAGGCTATGCCCCAAATGCTCAAATGCCTAAAATTTACAAATCAAAAGGTACTGAAAATTTCTAAGATGGTAGAAGATTAAAGACCTTTTTTTTTTTTGATTAAAAAAAACTGCTCTTTAGTTCACCATTTTATTAGAATAAGGGAGGGGGGAGGAATCCAGCTTCAAATTAAATTGGGGCCACCTGATTAATATTAGAGCAAGATCAAGTGAAGAAACCCTAAAGTGCAAACAAACAGGTTTGAGAGTCAGTGAATAATAAAATGCTGGCCTCTTGTCATACTTACTTTTTCAACAGTTAAAAAAACATCCTTCCATCTAACATTTCTTTTCTACTAAAATTATGAAAACAAATCAGGCCTCCCAAGCACCAACACTTGGCAGAAGCACTTAAGGCAAGCAGTGATGCAAAGGCTAAGTAATCAAACACTGTCCTGCCTGCTTTCAATATCAGATCACTTGGAAGTCAAGGTCAACCCAACAGCCCTTTCAATAAAGTGTTCCCCCAGGGAGTGGGTGATGCCTTGGCAGGAACAGCCAGAAGGGGGCTAAGACCAGGCAATAGCCAAAGCAAAAGGCAGACAAGCCAAAGTTTGAGGCAAAGGTCACAAAAGAGTGATCTGTGTGCTGCACCCAGGTCAAATATATTTTATTTGGCCTACACAGTGTTTTTCCAAATATCAAATAAATTGGTGACACTAAAAGGTCAGGAGATTTCACATAAAAATTTGGATATCTATTTTTTCTTTCTGGAAAAATCAGAAGATCTGGGAGCAGCCCCACGAGAAGAGGCTACCCTATCATCAGATCACCATAATCCCACTTCTCCAAACGTGGGAAAAGACCAGGAGTCTGGAAGCCAATGAACCCCAAAAGTTACCTTTCCATAACATTTAGCTGCAAGCTAGGCATCTTAAAACCAGAAAGCTAGCTGAGATGTAAAAGAACTGTCAGGACTCAAGCAGTTAGGAAAATCAAGATGGCAGCACCACAGAACACAGAAGTGAGACTAAACCTGAAGTGACACTGAGAGAGCTTTTATACCTTATGTCAGGAACAGGAACTGCTAACCAGACTAATTCAAAATTCTGTCCTGTAGATGCCTTACACAGTGGTTCTCACTCCTTGAGAATACTACAAAGGTGCCCATATAGAGATGGGGTAATGAAAGAGGGATTGAGGAGAAGGTTTCCAAAGCTAGCCCTCTTCAATCACAGCAGCAACCTTTATGTGTTTTATAAACTGGTCTTCCTTCTAAGATTTCATTTGTTGAAAGGGTTCCATTGCTTAAACAAAATAAGGGGAAGGAAGCTTAAAAACACCACTCTAAATAAGAAAACTCCATTAATAGGATTAAGTTTTCAATCTACATGTAAGGTTCATAAAAGGATCTCTTTGTCTCAGGGAAATCATTCAGGCCATTTAAAACACCGCTGTATTTCATTTAAATTTGCATGATTGACGTATTCTTGGAAAATAATGTCAACTGAATATTTAAAATGAAATCAATTTTTAAAAGCCAGTGGACCCAAATTTTAAAAGAAAGTGGCTCTGAATTTTTTTATTTTAAAAAAATAGCCATAGATAATATGTAAAAAATGGGCATGGCTATGTATCAATAAAACTTTATTTCCCAAAACATCTGGAGAGCAAGCCAGATCTAGCTGTAGTTTTGTCAAACCCAACTACAGACATTTAAACCTTCCCTTCATGATCTCTGGAAATGTAGCCTAGAGAGGTAAAGACTAAGGAACAACAATAGCTATCCTGTATATCTGAAGAGCAGTCATATAAAAAAGGGAATAAACATGATCTCCTGTTTATTCATTCATTCAATAAATATTAATTGAATACCTATGTATGCACCAGGCATAATGACTAAGCACTGTGGATACAGCACGAGACAAGACAGATAAGATCTCTGCCTTTACTGAGCTAATTTCCTGTGGGAGCAAGGAAAAGAAACAGGAGCACTGTTAAATAATTACACTAAGGTGCTGCATGGAGCATAAAGAAAGGGCCTTCATCCTGGTATAGGCCTTCCAAAAAAAAGTTAAGTCTGTGCTGCAACCTGAAGGAAGAGCAAGTGTGCGCCAAATAAGGTGGGAGTCAGAGAGTGGGGATTCCAGACATAGGAAACTAAATGTGCAAAGGCAAGGAGGCAAGTGACACTACTGCACATCTGACAAACCGTAAAAGATCAGTATGAAATGCACAACTGTTCAAAATAGAGCAAAACAAGCCACAGCTAAAGAGGGAAATAGGACACAAATCATAAAGGGAGGCCTGTGAGTCACTTTAAAGAGCTCGAACTTTATCCTGAGGGTAAAAAAATGCCTGTGAAGGGTTTCAAATGGTCAAATGACAAAAAGAGACTGGTGTTTTAGCAAGTTCACTCTGGAAGTTGTGTGGAGGCTGAAAGTAAGGAGACCCATTAAAAGATTGTTGTTAAAATCTCAATAGGCTGATTATCACCTGTACTAGCTACGGATGGAGACTGAAAAAAGTAGAGGGAGGACTTCTGCTTCTAAGAGAATTCAGAGAAAATGGAGTTAGTGGTACAGAACTAACCCTCCCACTATAAATGACCACAGAACTATAAAACTGGACAAAAATTGACAATGATTTTTAGGCATTGGGAAAGAGACAGTACAAGACAGCAATCTCTGGGAGAAGAAAAACTCACAAGGTGACACCAATTGCCCAGCTTTTTGCCTAGGGACAACTTCCCAACTACACTGAAGTGAGCTGGAATTCATGCAGAGCACAACAGGCTCACTGAACTGAGAAGGCAGAGGCCTGAGTTTGAAGAGTTGGAATCTTCAAGGTCGGGCACCAGAGAGGAGGAAGCTGTATGACGAGGAGCTGTGAAAGTCCACGTGGGTATCCCCAGCAAGTCCTTGGCTGAGGGCTGGGTTGCACACACACAGTGAAACTACCTAAAGCTTCCGAGAGAGTAGCTGCTAAAGGGTTGAAAAAAGAGCAGAAATAATAGGGTTTGGACACTGGTGGAGGATATTTGCAGTCTGGTACAGCTGGAGGGGGGGGGAAATCTCATTAACACCTCATTAATCCCCTGGGCATCCAGCAAAAACACCAGAAAGGCTTCACCTTAGGAATGGGGACCACCTCTAGAACAGCCTTTCTCAATAGGAGTGATATCATCAAAAGGGTGAAAATTAGTTTCAGGCAAGGGGGAAGGGAGGAAAAAGCAAAAAAAAATTAAAAATAAAAAAATCTTAGAAACTACACAGTACACAAACAGATACATAGTTACCTCTGTAGTATCAAAACTTCACAGGAGAATTGGAGGGTGGGAGTTAACGATTGGGGGGTGGGATGTCTAAAAAGTCTCCTGAGAGGATAATTATGAAAAAAAAATTAAAAAAAAAGATTGAGAAATACTGTCCTCGAGTACAAACTACTCTGGACCCGCTGCAGAAGCACCTAAAACTAAGCCTCAACAAGATCTTCAGAGGAAGCAGAATTTGTAATTTAAGTCTCACTAAGTTAGAGGGGTTATGGCAACACATAGAACTTTCTACAGAATCATTTCAGCAAAGGATAACCCAAATTTATCCAAGTTCAGGGTGATAAACTGCCTTCTAAAAAAAAAATTACTCTCAGAGGAAAATATTTTCAGAGGAAGATAATAGATCACAGTGTCTAAAATGTATCATCTACAATGTCTAGCACACAATCAAAAACTGCTAGATCTGCAAAGAAAAAGGAAAACAGGATCCAAAGTTAAGAAAAAGTAATCAACAGAAACTGATCCCAAGATAGCCCAGGTGTTGGGTTTTCCAGACAAAGACTTTAAAATAGTTATTATAAATATTTTCAAGGAATTAAGAGAAGATACATGCAGAGAGTTAAAGGAAAACATTGTCTTCATTTAAACAAATGAGAATCATAACAGAAAAATGGAAACTATAAAAAAAAAAAGAACCAGATTTAAATTCTATAACTGAAAAGTACAATAACTAAAATGAAAAAAGTGGACAGATCTGAGAGATATTTTGGGAGTTATACATTCAGCATATTCTATAGTGGTGAATGAATATGGAAAATAAAGTAAACAGGACTACCAAAACTTTTGCTCAATGGTGTGTGCCATTTCTTGAGATAGGTAACACCATAAGAAAAGCAGGTTTATATTGCTCCAAAAGTCAAAACAAGAGGGCAACTGTGCAGAAATGATAAAGAGCTAGATGGTAGGATGACAGAACAATTACAGCTATACCACAATGCAACTGATTTTGTTGCCAAGTAGGGAGTACCCTTCCTAGGAAACTACTGGCAGAAAACAAGTGAATTATAGATTCTATAGAAAATAACACTGTATGGGATAGAAGTTTGGACTATGTATCACATAAGTTTCCTTTCAAAGTTAAATTTCTATAGTGTTTGAAACATTATGAGACCCCTGCACTGCAATACATGAAATGGATACAGGCTCAGCAAATAATGTGAAAAAGATGCATAGGGTTCAGCCCACCCTTCCACTAAATGGCTCCATACTTAGAAGATGATATAGTGGGTAGAATAATGTCTCCCATAAAGATGTCCAACTCTTAACCCCTGAACCTATGAAAATGTCAGGTTACATGGCAAAGAGGAATTAAGATTACTAACCAACTGACGTTAAATTAGGGAGATTATCCTGGATTACCCAGGTGAGCCCAGTATAATTAAAAGGGAATGGAAGAGAGAGGCAAAAGAGGACAGTCAGAGGGAGATGTGACTATGGGAGAAAGGGACAAAGAGGTATAACATTGCATGACTATGGTGAAAAGGGGCCATAAATCAAGGAATGTGAGCAGCTGCTAAAAGTTAAAAAGGTCAAGGAAATAGATTCTCCCCTAGAGCCTCCAGAAAAGAAAGCAGCCCTTCAAGCACCTTAACTTTATCTCAATGAGACCTGTGCCAGACTTCTAGCCTACAGAACCATAAGATAATAAAATTGTGTTGTCTAAGCCACTAACATTATGGTTTTTTATAGCCACAACAGAAAGCAAATACAATTGTCCAGAACTGTGCTAATATAGTAGTCACTATCCACATGTGATTATTTAATTAAAATGAAATAAAAATTGAAATTCAGCTCCTCAGTGACAATAGCCACACTTCCAGGGCTCAATAGCCACTTGTGTCTGGTGGCCACTGTACTGGACAGTGCAGACAAACACTTCTATTATTGCAGAAATTTCTGTTGGACAGCACTGACCTCTTCAATGTCTCTCCTCAATTATGCTTTAAGGCCTATAACTTTGTGAAGAGCGATTTTTTGAGCTATAAGCTTCCTTTCATTTCCTATATCAAAAGTAAAAACTATATATTTCCAGGAGGAAATAAATAAAATATCATAGACATAACCAAACCAAATCGGTTCTTGAGCCCACTATAGGAAAAGAAATGCCATCCTGGCTTTACTGAGTCAAGCCATGGGCTTTATAGAAAGTATTTTCATTGAGCTCAAAGGTTTTTTACTTCAGTTTTCTCCTACATTTATGGCTATTCCAGAAGGTTATGGTTGTAAGAAATAGGAAAATTGAATAGCAAGATCATTACCAAAATTTAAAATTTGCAAAAGTGTAAAAGGATATAAGTAATGACTACTGAATTAAAAAAAAAGTCAAAATCATTTCCTCCTCTATAACTTTTCCGGGTTTTATTCATAGTACTAATATGATGAAACCTGAAAATGTAAAGCAGTTAGTGTCATGAATAAGGTCATGTTATTCAAAATTATACTACTGCTTATGAATCATAACTTCCCATTTTCACATTAAGCTGTCATTTTAAATGTATGCCTTCAAATGTTTTAAAAATCGGTCTTTACTCATGTAGACAGAACTTGATATTCACCTTGATTTGAAATCAGTGAAATTTATTTTGTTGAAAGTCTCTCTCCAGCTTAGCCCCTATTTCGCCTAGGCTTTCCACCCTGATACCCTCCATGCATTCACCCCAACCCTCAAGAGCTAAGTCCTACTCTTCTCCAGCCACGTGCTTTTCCCTAAAGCTAACAAAATGTCCAGTCATCCAAGTCACTTGGAGATGAGAAATATAACAGGCAACCCAAAAGATAACAGACACAGTCTGAAAAACACATACCTGGCTTAAAAGAACAGAGTCATTGGTTCAAAACCAGGGACTTAAGAAAAATTCCACAGGTCAAGTAGGCATAAAGTTCCACAGGCCAAGAACAAACAATAAGTCTCGAGAAAAGAAAATTCCGGCAGCAAAGATCATGAATTAAAGCAGAGTCCAGGCAACAAGGACTGGATCACCAGCTGACAGCAAGGCTTCAATATGATAGCTGTTTGTTTCAGCCCAGGGAAAAAGAACCAGTTCCCAAACACGGGGATGGCAGACTAAGGAAGCACAGGCACCGGGCAGGAATGAGTAATGGCAGGAGGAGAGGAAAGCCCACTGATCTTCCCACACTGGTCACATTATCATAAGATCCATTACCAAAGAGAATACAGAGACCTCCTTAAAAATAATATGAGATGGAATAATGTACTTCAGAATGGAAAATGGGAGAGGAGAGTTGCTAATAATATAGAAATATTATTAAATCCTAGTAAAATCATGCCTGCAATTATGAAACATGCCCCTGGGGTTCTCTGGGCAAAGGAAAAAAGAGGGATTGAGACAAAGTTAGGGGAAGTGACAGTAGGCAGTCAAGAGCGGGAAGGGAATAGGGGAGAGAGCTTACCAGTAGACCTAAGCAGGCCAAGCTCCAAACTGGTGAGACAGACACCAAATTCTCTGCTGCAGCAGCTTCTGGGAATAACTTCTAGCAGCTACAGGTCTCAGAGCAGGAGCAAATCCACGCAGAAACACCCAAATGAAGAATTTGGATTCTTCTCCCCTCAGAAAGTTTCCCATCTTCTTGCTGATACCTGAAGTCATCATTTCACTGGTATTGCCAAAATGCTTAAGCTAAAGAGTCTATGGTCTCACACACAGAGAAGCTATGTGAGGAGAAAGCTGCTTTCTGTTCTTGCTCATCTTTCCTAGAGAGGATCTTTATTCCCACTCAAACCCAGACATCCGTGCCGACAAAGCAGTCAGTGTGCTAAGTACTAGGGTTTCAAGCATGATTTTAAAAGACAAAGTCTCTGCTCCCAGACACAAAAGAAGAAATAGACAAGAAAATTTATGATTAAAACATGGTTAAATTGAGTCCTAATAGTGAGATATGCTCAAGGTGAATAAAATTATCTTTGGGCAACTGAAAACAAAACTGTTTAGAGAGGCCACAGAAACAAGCATAAATAATTTAGCCTACTCTGCTTTTAAATAAGATTCTCCCCTATTCATTCTTCTTTATCAAGTCTGTAAAAGGTGAAGTTCCTCAAGGCTCAGACTGAACCCTCTTTTTTTCTTAAATTTATACTCTCTCCCTAGACAATTTCATCAATGCCCTTGATTTCCAAGACTGTCACCCAAATGTATATATTCATCTCAGACCCCAAAAACAAGTATATCCCCACTGTCTACTTGACATGTTCAAGTGAATCTTGAAGGTACTCGGTACTTTGAATTCAACATTTCCAAAACTGAGCACCTGATCTTCAAGACCACGGATGGTGACGCCATTCACACACTCAGTTGTCCCACTCCCATCAGTAGGGCAGCATGATTGATACCTTGTTTACAGTTCCTTAGTTCCTTCCCATTGCTCTTAGGATAAAACTGCACATCCCCATACAGCCTCCTAATCCCTGAATGTCCTGTCCTCTCCAACCTCTGCAGGTTCATCTCATGTACTCTCCTACTCTTGAACTCCAGATATGTTGACTTTATCTCATACATTCCAACATGCCATGTTTTATCCTGATCTCTCTGCCTGGAATATATCCTCTTTACCAGCTTTAGTTAATTCCTACTTCTTCACAGTTTGACTCAATCAGTATTTCCTTAAAGGCACATTCCTGATTCCCCACACTAAGTTAAAATCTCTAAGAATACAGTTCATAGCATTATGATAATTATAATTAAAAAAGAACAAACACTTACTGAGCACATACTCTTTAACCAACCATTATAGGTGATGGAGATTCAGCAACAGGGAAGACAAACAAGGTCTCTACTCTCTTGGGGCTCCATACTTGACATGAGGAGAGACAGACGATAAGTAAATAGACAAAAAAACAAGATAATTTCAGATAATAGGTAATATGAGGACAATAAAACAGGCGATGTGGTAGCCAGTGCTCAGCAAATAGTAGATAATCAACCAGGAGGCAACTTGAGAAAACTTGCTTGCTATCAGAGTTTTATGGCTTACACAAAAAGAAAGAAACTATTGAGTCCCAGGTCCATTCATGTATTTCTTAAGATTTAGAATTTTAGACTAGGTTATCTTGTAGGTTTGAAGTATGCATTTACTCATTCATTTATTCACTCATTCATTCAATAAGCATTTACCAAGCACCAACTGCTTGCCAGACACCATGTAAGATACTCTATATGGGATTTTATGAACTGAGGAAAGAAAATCTGTGTGGTGACAGTGCTTAGCAAAAGCAAAATGACCACATTGCTTGGAAAGGTAACTATACATCTAGCCAAACTTAAGTGGCAGGAGATACTTGTTATCATCTTTCCTAGAAAAAGATAGACAGCTGCGTCTTATTATTCATGGCAGTTACATTCTATAAAGTGACCACAAACAATGAGTTAGAGAAAACTGAACCATGCCAAAAATTGAACTTTTCGGGAAATATAAGGTGAGGTTCCTGCGAACCTCTGATCACGACATTTTTGTCAACCTATCAATATATAACCTTGCTTTATGTGTGTTTCTTTTAAAGACACCATATTTAGTATCTATTGGTTCATTAACATCGAACTCACAGCCAACAGCACTATAATTCATGCCCGAACAAAGTTTATATAACACGTGTACTTTCCATGTAGGGCACCTCAAGCCTTCTTGCACTTAAGAACACCAGACAGCACTTCAGCTTTACAACTTTAACATCGTTTTAAACACTAATCAACCCAAAGGGTGCAAAAATGTGTCAGTAAATAAACCAGGAAAAAGATACTTGTTTACAGTATGAGTGAAGAGAGAAGGAAGAAAAGAGAAAAAGAAAATATAATTCCTGGGATTGAAACCTAGTTCTACCATTTACTAGCTGTGTGATCTTAGGAAAATTACTTTATGGCTCCATGCCTCAGTTTCCCTTTCCCTGAAATGGAGATAATATTACCTATCGCGTAGGTTTACAGTGAAGATTAAAAGAGTTAATACAAATAAGGTATTTGGTGCAGTGCCTGACACACAGTAAGCACTATCTAAGTGTGAGCTCTCAAAATAAACAAGCATAAAGCACTGGGAGATTGTCTTAACCTTCAGTAAAAGTATGTGATGAGTATAGAATGGGTGTTCAATATCCACAGCTATCATTCATCTTTCTCCTTCTTCTTCTTCTTCTCCTTCTCCCTCCCCAAACCTTTTCTTTGTCTTCACTGAATCCTTCTTGCCTGCCTCAGACTCCCTGGAGGCCCACACAGGATGTTGGAAGGTCCCCCTACCTCAAAGAGCTTGCTGACCTAGAGGCCAGCAGCTCTCGTTCCAGAATTAAGATGACACTTCCTTCAAGTGCAGACCCAACAGCTTCTGGAATGAACATCTCTCCCTGCTGGACACCCAAAGGCTGCTGCCCAGGACAAACCAACCATCTTCAGGAAGAAGGAGCCTTCATGTTAACCCCGAAGCTCTGCAACAACTGCCCCTTTCCATGCTGCAAGGGACTAGACAGTCGCCATCTTGCCAGCATGACTTCGGCTTTTGGTGGGTCACCAAACAAGCAAGGCTCCAGACAAAGTAAAGAGAGGGATGAGGAACCAGAGGAGAAACTGACAATGCCAAAGCTGGAGCTTCTCAAAGCAAACCTCCCCTGTGCCCGTCCCAGCTGGAGACAGTGGAGAGGAAGTGTGGGCCAGAGCCAATGAGTGGAAGGGAAGTGTTACAATGGCCACTGCACAAGCAAAAGCTCCTTGGGTTGGGGATGGAGAAGGGGCTGGGAGCAGTAACACCCAAGCTAGCCCCGAGTGCCAGGGCTTTAGCTGGCAACACGAAAATCCCCTCCTGCCAAGGTTGCCAAGGAACGCTCTCAGAAGGCCAAGGGTATGTTTTTCAGGGCATCTCTTAAGTGAAATGTGTGTGGTACATTCTGGAGCTGGCAGAATCCCTGCCTCAGATCTCCTCTTTGGAGCTTCCTCGTCTTTCTGATCAGGACAAGAGGCCCTTTTTCATGGTTTGCATAGTATTAGCTTCCAGTTAGATACTTTTATATTTTTTTAGTTTTTTTTTTTTTAAGATTTTATTTATTTGACAGAGAGAGAGGCAGCGAGAGAGGGAACACAAGCAGGGGGAGTGGGAGAGGGAGAAGCAGGCTGCCCGCTGAGCGGGGAGCCCGATGCGGGGCTCGATCCCAGGACCCTGGGATCAGGACCTGAGCCGAAGGCAGACGCTTAACGACTGAGCCACCCAGGCTGCCCCAGTTAGATACTTTTAAACTTCTAAATTAAGCAGAAAAATGCTTTGAAAATATATTGCCTTCATCAAGAAAGAAAGTTTGGGATTCAGAAAACATCAAATACTTATCCGACTCAACACATCTAACTACTGCAAACTACATTTGAGAGCTACACTGTCCATTAGCTCTTAATTTATCAGATCTGTCTCCAGTTATAATAATAGTCATTCCCTCTTTCAAGGACCTATGCTGCAGGCACCACCCAGGGTGCAGACACTTGCGAAAATTTATTTCATTTATTCCTCCCCCAAACCCCTGAGAGGTTGATGTTACAACCCATCCCCATTTCACAGTTAAGGAAACTGTGAAAAATAATTTGCCAAAAATTATGTGGAAAGTAAGTGACTGAGCAAGGACCCAAACCCAAGGCAGTCTGACTTTAATATCTATATTCTTTCCACTGTATTGTATATAACCAGGTAATTGTACAGTCTGCACTCAATGGGATACAAACTTGAAATGGATGGTTATTTCTCCCAGTCCCTCCTGCCACAATGAATCATACTTTACTGTCCCTTAATAACATGTAGGCAGATGGTACAACTTTCCAATCACTTTCAGTTATTAGAAGAGTGCCATTCCAGTACTTAAGACTCAAATCCATTTATATTTTAAATTCTAGTTGTGCATCCAGTTTAAAGCTCTTCTCCTTCCATGTCCCCAGGGCTGGCCCAGCTTCAGGTCGGGGCTGCAAGGGAGCAGGGAGCCCTGGTCTACTCTTGCCCTTCTCCCCACCCTTCAGGGAGAGAAGAGATGTGCTAGTGTCCAGTGTGCCTCCTCCCTCCTCCACCTTCCAGGCTAAAGTCCTCCAGGGTGTTGGGAGGCTGAGAGCTGAGAGGTGGCAGGGGTCGACATATACCAGCTGCCGGCCTGTTTCCTCTCTAGCTGAATCTGGTTCTCTCTGCTGCTGGCGGTCTTCACTAACATAGAAAGTGGATGCGGTTTACCTGGAGGGACGTTGTGCTTCACTCCATCTCCATCCGTGACTGAGAATGCCCTCAGAGAGGGGGCCACTGTATTTCCATACTGTCTCTGCCAGTGGTCCATGCCCTCAGCCATCTTGCCAAATGGGACATCCCCTACTAGAGGTCACCTGATCAGGCCCAAAACTCATGCTTCCCATTCTGCACTTTTTACTTCTCTTGTGGAACCACAGGAACCATGAAAATCCTTTTCCAGGCCTTTCACGTGGGGTGGGGGCACTTCCTCTGTCTTCCTAGACACCTTACCCTGGGGTCCCTTCTCTGTCAGCTTTGGCAGACTACCAGAGCCAGGCAAAGAGCAGGCACCAATTTCACAGTCCCATGTTCCCTGATAGCAGCAACCCCTGTCAGCCTCTCTCCTTTCCTTCACCACACTTAGCTCACACCAGGCCAGTGATAACAGAAAGCATGGCCTCTGCCACTTCATCTCAGCCAACATCTAGCCAGGAGCGAGAAGCCATCTCCTGGGACACCCCCAGGCTCTTGTCCAGGAGTCCACCTTTCATGGGGCTTTGCGGTAGGCAGGAAGCCCCCATGGGGAAGGGACAGAAACACTGTAACATTTGGCCAGATGGTCAGCAATTCACAACTCTAACAATGTCTTCTTTCTCCTCTCTACTCCGTATCTTCTTTTATCAGTTGAGGCGGATGGCTGGCGAAGGCACGGAGTGACAGTGTAGTTAGTGGGAACTGTCTGACTAACTCTTACTGAGCTCTGGAGAAGTGTCTGACCCCAGTTATTTGCAGCTCATTTTAAAATACAGGGTGCTTGATACCTCTTTGTCAACACCTGCCCAGGCTGGAGGGGAAAGCTACTCCTCAGCTCCCGGGGCTGTCACCATGTGGGGATGCATGGCCAGTGTTGCCCATCATCCATTTTCCAAGTGAAGAGGGAAATCTGTTCACCACTCGCCCCGTACATATTTGCTTGTTACCCCTGTCATGGTACCTCTCCTTTGCTTGGTCCCTCTGCAAATGTTTTTTGTTTTTTTTTTTAAACTCAATGATTCTTGCATCAAAACTTTAATAATCAAATAAATTCAACCCATATTTCCCTTAGTATCTCCTCAGTCTCTATTTTCTGCCAGAATTCATATCTCTCAAAAGATTAAACCTCTCCTACACATCAGAGCACAGAAGACTCTGATTCCACACTTTGCTGGTTTTCAGAGGTCAAGGCTGTGCTCTCCTCTTCTCCGGTATTCTCACTCAGAACCACCTGCTGAAGGAGATATCCAGAGGGAGAATGTCCCTCCTCTGCCAGGTAAACTCAGTCTGACTTGTGCCCTTGGCCCAGTCCCTGTCTACTTTCTCCAGGATCTTGGCACCGCTTGCCCTTGTATCCGTGCGCCGATACAGCTCCCTCCCCCCCTCTCAGCCAGTGGATACAAACCTTCTCTGCCTGCAAGCAGAGTTACCTGCCTGGATCGCCTGCATGGCTTTCTATTCACTGTCTTCCTTCCATTCACTACTACACTTTTCAATAGGCTCCATTTCCTCACCACACTCCTGTTCCTTAATTCTTTGCACTATGACATGTAATGCTCTCCAACCAATCACACACTCTCGGGGCTGAAATTGTTAGCAAAAATTAGCAACTCTAAGTTGCTAAAATGCCCTTCTTCACCTCTCTGAGCCAGTGGTTTTATAGGTCAAACCACGCTTCTGAAAATTTGCTCCTACTTTAGCCCCAATGACATCAATCTATCCTAGGTCTCCCACCTCTGGTGGCTCCTTCTCTGTATTCTTAATCAGCTCTTCTCTGTCTCCTTTATTCCCTCAGTCCACTTCTTTTTTTTTTAACACTGTTAAGGCCAAATCTCACTACAAAATGAATAGTGACCCTAACTGTGGAGTACGGTAAAAACAAAGGCTATAGAAGGCTCTCTCCTTACTAAGAACTACAGTTTTATTTGGGAAAGTCCTATTATACACTTACTAGCAAGTGTGCAATCTTGCACTTCTCCTGAAAGCCTGCAGCACTCCAGCCAGACCAGACCATTCACCTGGTGTTTCAAGTTTGTCCTAGGTACATTCCTGTCTTTACCAATGTCATTCTCACTGCTGGAAAGTCCTCTTTCTCAATCACATTGCACCCAGCCCTTAAGATTCAGCTTCAGATCCATTTCCCAGAGACAACTCCAGCCACAGAAGTCTTGCCCTTCCCCAAAACTGTAGCACTTATTAATAGTATCACTGTCTTGCATTTAATCATACACAATTGTGTGTTTTAATAAAACCCAATTCTTTCACTGGTTTCCAAAGGAAATCCGCTCAACAAATTTTCATTGTCATTTCTATGGTTTTACTGATATTTGTAGATTAATGAGGAAGGGTTACATTTCACGGAACACAGCATTTCACATGATAAATCCCCATTTGGCTTGCCTCTCTCTAAAAGCTACCTCTCATGCTATCATCAATGACCTTCTTGACCTTCCTGCCTTTAAGATCCATCTGTCTTTCAGAAACCTGAGGACCAGCCAGGCCTTGAAGGTTAACTCCTACCCAAGCTTATCAAAGCATCATTTCAAGAAAGCCATTTTTCCCAGCAAAGGAATTCTTATACCAGTTACCAAGATGACTCTACTTTATTGTTTGTTTTATTTTATATTATTATTCAAATATAGTTCTTGAGTCCTTGATTACATTTTAAACATCTAGAGAAATACTAGTAATACTAATAATACTAGTCCGTAGTACCAGTCAATACTCTGACACCCCTAGAACAGTGTTATTCACAAAGGCAGTGCTTGTAAATGCCTGCTGAATAAATGAAAAGAGGTGATAAAAAAGAAACACCATGAAGTATGTTTGAATAGTGGTCACTAAAAAGTTATGTATACATCCTAACCCCCAGGACCCTCTTCGGAGAAAGGGCCTTTGCAGATATAATTAAGGATCTTGAGATGAGGTTATATTGGATTACGTGGTGGGCACTAAATTTGATGACAAGTGTCCTTATAAGAGACAGAAGAGGAGAAGACACAGAATGCAAAGGAGAAGGCCTTGTGAAGACAAATACAGTGACTAGGAGTTACACAGCCACAAGCCACAAGAAGTTGCTAGAGACAGGATGATTCTTCCCTAGGGTCTCCAAATGGAGCAAAACCCTGACAACTCCTTAATTTCAAACTTCTGCCCTCCAGAACTGTGAAGGAATAAATTTCTGTTATTGTAAGTCACCAACCTTGTGGTAATTTATTATAGTAGCTCTAGGAAACTAATACAAGCTGCTTCTGTATATTTATTCTTCCATTAGGAAAATATTCCCCCAGAGTTGTTATATACAAAATGGACACTGTGCTAGGCATTTTAGATATATAAAGATGCCTTCTACCTGGGTCTTGCCTTGGAGAAATATATATTCCTAAGGCAAATCTGGTTACTTCCTGGATTTAGGGTGTCAGCTGCTAGCAGGACATTTTATTTTGTGTTTCATAAAAGACCACAGATATAGTTATGCCTTTATATCATGAGAACAGGACATCATAATATGGCTGGAGAAACAGGTGGAAAGAGGACTCCAGGCCAGCCTTTCCTAATTCCTGTTATTATCAGGAGAGACCATAAGAGAAAAGTCAACAACTACAGCATCCAAAAGAGATTTCCCCTGCATTAGACATGTAAATTTTGTGTCACAGCTCAAATAGCTCGAATAGGGTTGCAGGAAGATATCAAAAGAGAGCACCTGTGACTCCAGATCTGAGACAAAGCCAGCAGAGGACCATTCACCAAACTATCACACCCTGATAGGAAAAACTATCCCTTTTTTGGGATAATGCTTCCAGGTGCATGAGCTGACAGCAGGAGATTTCTTGGACAAACCTTGGCATAAAAGAAAGCAGGTAGCTGGAAATGAATAACAAATCACATGCACATGCCATATTTTCAGAAAGCTGAAGGCAAAGGAGTGAGAAGGAAAGTAAAAGCTAAAAAATCACACTCACACATAAACCCCATGTCATAAAGACAACTGCTATTTAGCCTGGAATACAGCACTGATTCTTGACCCCTATAAACCTTGTTCAAATAGCTGTTCCAGAAAGAGC